>NC_141549.1:82750000-83368750 GCF_021556685.1 Rattus norvegicus
AGAAGTCTGTCTATCTGTGATGGACCTCCTTAGGGATTCATCCCAGTAATCCCAGTTGACCCCGCAGTTGACCCCGCAGTGGCCGGGTACTTGAGCAGCTGCTTTGGCTTTCAAAGTCTGTTGAGAAACAGAGAAGTTCCAGGGGCCAATACGCGACATTTTTCCATTATTGCTGACTGCTGTGTGGGTCCACCCAACACACAGGAGCCACTTCCTCCACCTGTCGTCCCGTGTTGGGACGGGAAACCAGATGGTAGAATGGAAAGTTCCAGGGAGTCTGAGGGAACTTCCTTTTTAAAACACACAGATATGAGAACCTCAGAGGATACATCTGCACCCCAAGGCCTTAGCTCTGCCCTGAGCCGGTGCCTGAGGGCCAGCCACGCCCATGGACCCAGGCTGTCAATCAACTGTAGGCAAAGCTCCACAAATGACAGCCTGCTGTGGTTGCTCTCCCTGACTCCTAAAAGGGTTTTGCACTGGGAAAGAAATGTCCCTTTATTTATTCTACAAAGAAGAGTTTTTGAATTCATAGTTTTTAGAGTGTTAATCTGGCTTTTAAAGATGCCCGTGAAACAGTTTTCCTGTAAACGATCTCACTTCAAAGACAATTAACAGGCAAACGGGGCTTCTCGTGTGTAATGCCGTCTCATTTGGTGGCTTCTAAAAGTGATTTACCAGCAAAGCAAGAAGGGTGAAAGAGTCGCTAGATATTTGCATTCATCCAGAAATACATCTTATATCCTTCATTCTCTGTTCTCCTACGTGTAAACAGTGTGTGTGTGTGTGTGTGTGTGTGTGTGTGTGTGCGCGCACGCGCGTGTGTATTTTTCAGAGGAATTTCGCTTTACACCTACATTATCTTAAGTATAGTAAGAATCTGGGATGCGTTCCATGGCCTTTTCAAAGCCATCCCTTCTGTCAGAAGTTTCTTCAAGGAGAATGAACAGAATGGCATGGTAGAGTCTCGCAGTGGGGTGAGACCTAGAGAGGAAGGATGGGAAGCCGGGAGACAGACACCCTGCATGGATGTGGAGATAAAGGTACCTCGGTGCGAGGTAGCAGGGCCTCACAGGAGCCCAAAACACTGACCCCACACCCTTACTAAATGGCCTTAAGTAATAATAATAATGATAACATAGTGAATGATAACAAAAAGGAAGAAAGCAAAAGAGCCCGGGTGCTGCTATTTTTTATTTTTTTACCTGCACACACACACACACACACACACACACACACCCCTGCATGGAGTTCCCCATTCACACATAACCAGGAGCGCAGGTTAACTCACAACCCCCTTATGACTAGGTTTGGCACTTGGAAAACACACAGTGGTCCTTTTTTGTAATAGAAAACTTGGCCCCTTTACTTGGCTGCATCACTTCTGGAGGTTGTGACCGCTCTACCGGTGTGCCCTAGCACCGTTGTCACCCCACTCTGACTGCTCTGAGTACTGGGGACAGGACAGGAAGCACCTGGGCGGTGACACCGGGGCGGCCTAGGGCCTTCCCACGCTGCAGCCACACCTGTTCCTGTGCTCTCGAGTCCCGTGCCTGTGCCCAAGCTGAAGTCGTGCACAGCGTGGTTTACATCAGGAGCCCATGCTAAATGGCCTTAGAACTGAATTCCATGAGGAAGGGGAAGGCGACCTTTTGGGAACTGATTCATATGTTCCACGGGGTGGTCTCGGGACCTCTCAGAGGACAGCTCTCTGATCAAGTTCTGACGATTACAATGTCATTTTTTCTTCTCTCGAAATCTTGTTCTTTTTGGCATTGTGTCTCTCTGCAGGGCCTAGTTGGACTTTTACAAGGACATGAAAGGACGGTTGCCTGCGCTGCTCCCACACATGCCTGCACGTGAACTTCCTGCAGTACATCAGTGGCTCGAACACTCAGGCTGTGCTGCGGCCCTCGGTGCACACTGCTCTGAAACACTGCCTTGATTCTGTCTAAACCACAGCGTGTGCTGGAGATCAGAACAGCCCACAGGCACCCTCTGGGAAGTCGGCAGCTACTGTTGGACACGGGAGACAGAACCCGGCCCTTGCTCTGGCAGGGCTCGGCTGAGTTAGTCTTCCCCAGTGACCAGGCTCCACTGGAAGAGCTTGACACTGGAGGGTGTGAGCCTGACGAGGCCTCCCGAAGGTGGAGTGGAAGCCACTTAACAGACATCACACGATGCCTCAGAGTGCAGTTCAGCCCCAGGCTCCCTAGCCCACTGTGTCTGACACACCTGCCTGTCCTACCCATGCACAAATAAGGACAACAATGAGCTACACAAGGCAGATGAAGATCTGAGACAGAGGGTCCCCAAGGCTGTGTCCTACACGGCTTGCGGCAGTCCATCGTCCGTGGTGTGATCAAATATCTGACATCAGCAACTTAAAGGGAAGACTGACTCTGGGCTCTGTGGCTTCTATGCCTGTGGCAAGCCGGAGAAGGAAGGGTGTGTGGAGGGAAGCTGTTCATCGCACGAGAGCTGGGAAAGGTTAGGAGTTGTGTGTGTGTGGCGGGGGGGGGGGGGGGGCATCTGTCCAAGGCATTCCTCCAGCAACACGACTCCTAACTAGACCTCATTTCCTAGTTTCCACTACCTCTCAACACCACAAAGTATGAACCCATCGTTAGATTAGCCAGGGCCCTCATGGTCCAACCTGTCCCTTACCTTAAACCTACGGGCTTTCAAGGGAAGTGTTATATTCATACCATAGCACTTTTGAGAGACTCTGACACACCCTCTGGCCGATGAAGTGCGTGAGCCTCTGGGAAATGGCCCACACCTCACAATCCCATGAATCTGGTGGTGCCGAGGGCCAGGCTTCGATAGGGAAGGTTGAGACCAGTCAATGTCTGGCCAACTGGAAACAGAGGAGGAGGCTGAGCAGTGGCAGCCCTGGCTACAGAGTGACCGGAAAGGGACATGGGTGCACCCTGCTGTGTGCCTCAGCTGCACACAGAACGCTGCACACCCAAACTGGGGAGTCAGAGTTTCCCAGCCAGCACTGGCTGCTGCCCGTGCAGGAGGAGCCACACTGGTCAGTGCTGCAGGGGAGAGGAAGTGGGCAAGGGTGCTTGCACGGGCACAGGCACCCTTCCGGCCTGAGTCTGTAGCAGGAATTGCCAGTGGACGTGCTTAGAAGCCGGACAGAGGAGAGCAGCACACAGGTCATTTTTAAAATTGGGTGGACATTGAGGTCATGGGAAACACTAGAGAACACAGGGTTGGTGAGATGGAGAGCTCCAGAGTCACCTCACTGTTCACCTGATGTTCTTGCTGTTTGGTCTCACTGTATCATGTACAAGGATTATTTTCATAAAAATATTCAATTCCCCAAACTGCACTCACTGGCCAATACCTCCTTTCCCCCATCTCTGACAGAAACTGCAGGGGGATGAACACAAGGCAGCCCACCCCCACCCCCGCCAACCCTCCCCCACCCACCCCTACCACCTCCCTCAGCCGCACACAGGGCCTGTGGCCAGGGCACATTCCTGAGGTTGGTTCTCAGGATTCCAGGAACCATGGCAACCACAGCTGCCTCCCTGGAGGCCACAGGGCACCGAGTCAGGATCTGGGCCCCAGAAGCCTTTATCACAGAACAATCTAACTCCTGCCCCTTTCCATGTCAATAGAGAGTGCAGGGCATTCTCTGGCCCATGCAGGCCTGTGCTGGCAGCTGGTGCTTCTGACATGGTTTCTGTCTAAGGGCTAGCATAGATTGCAACAGCAAACACCTGTCCCGATGGCCAGTGCTTAAATCAGTCAGGTCCAAGGAAGCCTGCTTCGGGGGCCAGCCTTGACGCTGAATCACTCTTGTTCTCTAAAAATAATATGTATCACAGAAACCTCCATTTTCCTAATGAAATAAAATGGCCTACAGCATCTAAAACCGGTTGGCGGCCAGTCCCATGGGAAAGCGCATCAGCAGCCCTAGATGCCTGTGCCTCTGGGCTCAGTGGATCGGTCCAGCGGCCACCTTTCTTGCCTCTCTGTCTCCCCACTGTTCCTCAAGGGTGGGTGCGCAGCCTTTCTGCATCACGACCCCTAAGGTATTATTATGCTTTTCCGAGGCGTCGTGGCCTGGCTTACCTAGGACCCTCGTGTAAACCCTAGCCAACACAGAATACCGGGCAGTTGGCAGGCGGTTAGCTCCCCTCACCCTGACTGCTGACTTTCCAACTCAGCCCATTCCTGTGCTCGACATCCCCATCTCCCTCCCATGCTCTCTCTGCAGCCTGTTGGGCAGGACCCAATGGACAAGAGGTGGGCAAGACCTCCTCGAGCCTTTCCCAGCATGGTCATCCTCCCAAAATCCACCCTGCCGTGGCCTCTCCCCTCTCTCTGTTCAAAGTTTTCAGCGATTCCTATTGGCCACAGGTACATTCAGGATGACTCCTTTCACCTGGTCTTGCCTCTGGCATCCCCATGTGGTCCACTGTGGCCACTAATGCAACCTTTGTTACACTCGTGCACGGGACGAATAGCGGCCTATACAGATTACATGCTCGTATACATGGCTCACACGCTAAGCCATGCCAGGCACTACACACAGTGGCTGTGCACCTACACACACACACGGAGCACATGTGAACACACTGGCTATGTGTGCATTAGCAGCTGCTGTCCCTGCCGTCCCTTGAACACCTGCTGCCCTTTCCTCTTCCTTCTGAGGTACCTGACTGCAAGCTGTACTAGGGACCGTGACATTGGGACCCTCCCTTCCTGGGGGAGTACCTGGCAACATGCTATGCACGGGGGCGTCGATGTTGACATCCTGCAGGTGCTTCAAGGTCTCTGTGTGGAAGAGGCGAAGCGTGGACCCCGAGGTGAAGGCAATCCAAATGCCGACCCCAGCCACAGCCATGTGGGAGATGACCATCCCCTCGTCTTGGTGGGCCTCCAGCTGATTCTGGGGGAGTAGAGGAAGTAAGGTCACTCAGGGAATCCAGGGGGTCCAGCCAGAGTCTACAGCAGTGCTGCAGGCCAAGACACCACACAGTAGGGCAAGGCTGAGCCACTCCCGAGGATTGTGGGGATCGCCAGAGCTCAAGTCCGAGACTGCAATAGCACCAGTCCCCTGCCCACAGCCACGCAATTGCAGCTCTGGGCACAATGCTCTTAGACTTCCCCAGTAGGCAAGTCATTCACAGAACCCAGTGCTGCTTGCCTTTATCACGGTGCCCTCACAAGCTGAGAGAACAACTACAACGCAACATGAAAGGGGACTGCGGGAGGGATGGCTGCTGGTTTACATCCAAGGAGACACAGCCCACTGAGCAGCACAGCTATGGATACCTGGGAGGAGGCTGGCCCCTCTCTCTAATCCAGGCAACGACTATCAGTCTCCCTCAGACATAACATCGTCCTAGAGCAGTTTCCCCTGAGGCCTGCCTGAAGCAAGCAGCCCTGTGGAGTCTCATTCCCCGACAGGCACCCTCAGAGCACCATTACCACACAAGGCCTTGCCGGCAAACCCCAGTTATATGGTCATGGAGACCAGAGGGGGTGTAGAGGCCAAAGCCAAGCAATTCACAGTCAGTATCAACCTTGGCTCTCTAAATCTGAGCAACTTAAGATGCCCCAGGGGAGAGGACGGACAGCACTGTGTCCTAAGAGAACAAGGGGGCAGTCAGAGGCAAGAGGCTCGCCAAGGTCACGGTACCCTACACCCACACTGATGCTCCCAGGAGAGTCGGGCTCAGCTAAGGTACAGCCTGCATCAGCCGTATCTCGTTTTAATGGAAGATCCCAGGGTGGAAGTGGCTATGCTTGCACAGGGGTGGCAGAACCCAGGTTAGGAGCTCTACCGGGAGGTCTTCTGACCTCACCTCCTCCGCCTGTTTCTTCAGGCGGCTTGATGCTGGCACACACAAACTAGACTGACTTTTGGATATTGATCTTGTAACCTCCAACCTTGCTGAATTTTATTTTATTTTTAATCTGCCAGCATTGTTCCGGACTCCTTAGGGATGCTGTATGCAAGACTATACCTTAGCAAAATCACCTCCTCCTTCCAACCGACACCCACTCAGACCAACACCAGCATCTCAGGTAATAACACTGTGTGTGGGCAGGCGAGGGGGCGGGCCCCAGTCCTCTGCGTGTGTTCACTTACACTGTTGCTATGCCGACACACAGCTTCCTCTATGCTAGCACTGGCCTGGCCCCTGAATCCTCCCTGTGGGTTCCCGCTGAGCAGAGTCTGTTTAATGTTCACTGGATGGCCCAGGGGACAGTTCTTCCTAGATGCCTTCACATGGGAAATGAAATACGTGGCCCACACTGCCACCCCCACAGGGGCTGTCTGCTTCATTCTGGATCTCTGGCTCAAGACTGGGACAGTCCTGGGATGCTAAACAAGGCTGGCACCCACGGGTCTCAGTGCTGGCATGGTCTTCAGGGTTCTGGGACGCCCACTGGTCACCCCCACCCCTGCACAGTCCGGCATCACTGGAGGAAGAAGCGTGGATTGGCAGATCCATCTGCTTCCTGCTTAACTCTGACCATAACACACACACACACACACACACACACACACACACACACACACACACACACAGTAGATCTCTGTGATTTAGCTCAGATCACAGAGGAGGAGGCACCTTCCTCGTGGAGGTGCCTCCAGACACAAGGAATAAATGTCACCAGCCCAGGATCCTGCAACTGCTCTCTGGGTTTGGACCAGTGGGGGGTCCTGGGCATGATCCAGTGCCAAGGACCAGAGAAAGAGGTGACTCTGAGTCTCATGCCCAAGCGAGGGACACGGGGTCAGGGGAGGGCCGGACTGCTCTGTCTACTGTTCTCATGGGACAGCTAAGGTCATACCTGCCCAGCTTCCTGGTCTCTGGAAGTCAGCACCGACTCCCTCATAGCAGATATTGTGCCCAGCCTCA
The DNA here is from genome assembly GCF_021556685.1 of Rattus norvegicus. Taxonomy (NCBI): domain Eukaryota; kingdom Metazoa; phylum Chordata; class Mammalia; order Rodentia; family Muridae; genus Rattus; species Rattus norvegicus. The sequence goes on from NC_141549.1 coordinate 82,756,897, forward strand.
GGCAGAGGTCAAGGCAGGCTGTTTCACCTTGTATTGCCTTGTTTTTTGTAAGCGCCCAAGGGGCCTTCTCTTCCCACCCATTACCCTGCGCTCATGTTGGGTGCAGAACTGTCTGCAGGGATAGAGGACCCTCTGCACATCCGGGACACAAATCTTCATCAGCACTGCCCCTCGGCTGAGTTCAAGGCGGAACAGTAACTGCCCCGGGATCCTGTGGAAGCTGAGTCACAGGACTTCCAAGGAGGACTGAAGAAGCAGAACAAGAGACCGCAGCTTGTGAGGATTAAACAGCAAGTTCCTCCTTTCTCTCCATGCCGCAGGCCTACCCAGTCTTCCCTGAAAGCACACGCAGCTAGCCGCAGCTCCTGGGTCTTCAATTCCCAGCCACCTTTTAAGTTTGACATCCAGTCTGCGGTCTGCAGCACCTGAAGGGCTGGCAGTGCCATCTTCTGAGAAAAGACATTTCACAACACCTGGTCTGTAGTGAGGTCCCTGGATGCGGATGCCACATGGCACATGTGGTCTTCAGGAGGGAAATGCAAAGACTGCACTGGGGCTTAAGGACCAAGGAGCTAGCTCCAGCCATCTTGGCTGTTCCCGTCTCTGCCTGCGGACCAGGAAGCCGAGCGGCAGCCCACACTCTTCCCCTGGAATCCTTACTGCTGAGATGAGAAATGCAGACTCCTGCTAATGTGGAGTCTTCCTGGCCGTGTCAGACCGGCTCTGCCCTCTCATCCCTCATCTACTTGGCCCACGCTTCAGCCCGAGGACCACAGTTCCTCCTGGAGTCACATCTCACTCTGACACTCTCTGTGGTATCCCTCCTCATACCTTCCTCGTGAACTCTGCTTATCTTGATGGGGGTGGCGATGAGGCCCCGTGGTTTGATTTTTATAGCCCTGCAGACCAGGAAGACAGGGCTGACTCAGGGCTGACACAGCGCTTGGCCATTACAAGGCCAGCTCTGACCTGGGTATGGCTTTACCATGCCTGCTGAGGACTAGGCAGAAAGGAGTCACCAGAGCGCTTGACACTGTCCCATGGCCGGACACACTGCGGGGGTCTGCTCTACGGTACCCGCACTTGGCAGGTGCAGAACAGTATGTTCTAGATGCTGGATGAAGGGTCACATGGCATTGGTTCAGTTCTGTGATCCTGGCCGTGGATCCCTTAAGTCTGATGCTCTGTTTGAAAACAGGAACACAGGCCCGGGACCTGTTCCTTCCCTTCCTGCAGAACCGTTTCTGAGCATGCCCCGGAGGTCACAGGGGTGCCAGGACGGATGTGTGGAGCCTGGGTCTGTGCCGCTGTGTTACTTATCACAGAAGAGCGTGGCTGAAGACCACTGTGGCGCGGCTCTATCCCTGTCCTGGCTGTTCATCCTGGCTGTCCCTTTATCCCTCGTTCCTTCTGTCCATCCAAGTTTAGTATAAAGCAAGGAGAGCAGAGATTCTCCAGTGATGAAGCCAGAGCTGTGCTCGTGGCTCTAGGAAAAACGGCTGGGGAGTTAGCATCCGAACCCCAGAAACGTCAGCCTGCTCATGGGCGCAGATTGCTTTAGACCTGCATCAGCTCTTTGAGACTAGACACACACACACACACACACACACACACACACACACACACACACACACACACACACTCAAAGGCAAGAAAGAAAGCTAAATACAGCTGAGAAAGAGAAAAGATGGCAAGGTTCTGGAGAGACTCTCAGGGAGTAAGACCACTCTTGCAGAAGACCCATGCTTGGCTCCCAAGTTCCCATGTTAGGTAGCTCACAGGGAGCCTATAACTTCAGCCATGGAGGATCTGATGCCCTCTTCTGGCCTCTGTAAGCACTGGTACTCACGTGTATACACGCACACACGCACGCCCGCACATAAACACAGAAATAACATGTGGAGAATACAGTTCCTCCCTATGTGACAATCAGTATAAGAACTGCCCTCATGCCTTGTGTTGTCTGGGAGGCATTCTGACCCAGGCTGCCAGGTTATAGACCCCAAACCCAGGACACGCTGACCTCCGAGCCCTCTCATTCAGTCCCACGTAGCTGTGATGATGCCTCGCCCTCAGAGCCTCCCTCCTAATGGCTCTCCACCCTGCATCTCCCAAGCTCAGCCACAGGCTCCCAGTCTGTGCAGGAAGGCAGCCCCCTCCAGCAGCAGCACCCCCATCCCAGCTGGGGGAACACAGGTTGAGATCCCGGGCTGCACCCACATCTCAGCTGTGGCTGCCCACAAAACAGGAACAGCATGAATCTCATTTCCCCAGAAAAGCAGGTTTTGCTTCTCTATAAATGTGCCTAGTTATTTTGGGGCTAAAAATGGCACCGAGGGGACTGGTACACAGATTCCAATGCTCTACTCCTGAGACTCGGAAGCCTCCAGCACTGAGCCTCTCTAGAGCATGTGGCATAATAAAGGGAGCATTACCTTAGCTTGGTGGCCTTCTGGGGAAGGCTGCACAGAGCACCCCCAACACTTTGGGTTTTAGTTTACTAGTATTAATAGCAGTAACAGTGATGAGGAGGACGATATAGTGCTGCCATTTGGGGAAAGACATCTTAAGGGAGTGTTAGTATGTCCCAGTATAAAAATGACCGCTACACTACACTGGCTCTTGTGTGTGTCTTTTAGCACGAGTGCCACCTGTGTGCCGTGCTTTATGTGGGCATTTCCCTTCACCAACAAAGCACCCCTGACTTAGAGGCCCAGAAGAGCATCGGGTGACACACAGCTGGGCTATTTTAGACAAAGAAACAGGCAGGTGACAACTGCTGCTCATAAGATCTGCCCTGTGGGGCATGTCTACACAGGTTTTGGAACTTTCTAGGAACGTGATTTCCAAAGTGATGTCACTGGTACCAGTGAGGGCTGCAACAAAATTCCAGGAGTTGCTGTGGTACTGGGACTTGGTAGGTCGCACTCTGTGCTTGAAGGACAGGTTCTTACAACAAAGGTAACCGAAGTTACCAGGAGACTACAGGGGTAGGGTGGGGTGGGGTGGGTGAAGGGGTGGGTGCTTGTCCAGGTTTCCTTCTGCCTCTCCTGTGGCTAGCTGGCAGGATGCTGGGAACACAGAGAAGCCACTTCATGCGAGAATCAGGAAAACGGATGCAGATGAAGCCCAGCACTTGGATGGAGGCAGCAGGATTTTCAGTTGAGGTTCAGTCTCAGAGTGAGGGAAACTGTCTCATTGCTGTCCCAGGAAGCTTTGAACCTGCGGCTGCCCAGGAAACCTAGTGCCACCTGTGCCTTTGCCCGGATGGAAACATCCTGCATCACCTCCTGACACCTGAACTGCCCTACGGAGCCTGCGGGCCTGAGGCAGCGTCTGCACCTATGAGCGCCATGTCAGACACACACTCTGGTTTGCGGCTTTGGCAGCGGGAGCATGGTTAGACGGGGGGGATGCTGAACACGCATGGGGCCCTGGATTCTACTCCCAGCAGGAAAACCTCCCCGGGTTCTCTGCATCACTCTCTCCTTGAGGGAACAGCACATGCCACCAATGCATGTCCTGAAACAGGTGTCGGAACAACGTCTAAAAGTGTGATGTGTGAACTCTTAGCAGAACGGCCTGAAGTCCTGCTCTGGTAAGGTGGTAAACCCCACCATAGATGGCCTACCAATGTTTTCTGAGGCCAGTGGTGATGGCAGTTTGACACTGAAGTCCTGGAGATTGCTGAGCGGTCATTCGAAACTACCCCACCCCCAAAGGATGAAAACAGAAACAAACCAATGTGTCCTGAGCCTACATAGGGATGGGCTGGGTGAGAGAAGGCTTAAGACAGATGGGGTGACTGGGAATGAGCAACCAGTATAACACATGGTATAAGATATAGCTAGAAAATACCAATGGCGCAATGAAGGGTAAACAAACAATACATCTGTGAGCTGCAAACATACAGACTGGGACATAGGATGGGCGACCTGGACAGACCTCCTTTCTCCAGTGAATGACAGGCCTGCGCACAGCCTGTACTCCCCTGCTTCAATGCTGTGTAGTGGGCTTGTGCTTAACTAGTCCCTCCCCCGCCCGCACCCCCGGCTTCCAATTACTGTACCCTTGAAATTCTGAAACACAGAGCCTAAAAGGTCTGAGCTTACACACACTGGGAAAGAGGAACAGGCCAGTGGCGCACAGAGGGTCTTAGAGAGGGGATGGCTGTGTTTGCTGCCGGAGTGGGCATGGGTCACTGATCTCTGCACCACCTCGTAAGTGGAGAGCAGTGAATACTGTGGATGGAATATCAACTCTGGTCCTCGTAACATGGGGAGGGGCGGGAAAGGGGCGTGTGGTGTGTGGGGGTACAGAGGTGCTCCAATCTCTCTCTCAACTTTTGGCTCAGTTTTGCCAAGAACCTGATGTGGCTCTAAAAATAAAGTCTGTTCCCAAGACACCACCCTGCTGTGCAAGTCGCGCTGTCACCACCGAGGCTGTGGGGTGTGTGACTGTGTGTCTTGCCTTCCCTGCCTCTCAGGCCCTCTGCACACTTTCTACTGGGTTGCTTGCCTCTTCCTTCCCGTCTAGGAAGACCTCGTTGTATGCTAAGTACATTAATCCCTGGTCCTATGTACAAGGAATATTTCCCCAAATCTGAAAACGAATGGTTTGGTGCCTGTGTATTAAGTATCCGATGTGAAAGGAAGGTTATGATGCTAAGTCCCAGTGTCCTTCCCAGCTATGCTAAGATCTGTGTGAGAGGCCTTCCCCCACGGCAGAGTGGTCCCCACACTAATCCTGCTGAAGGTCCCACATACAGGGAGGTTTTGGGGGTTGGGAAGGCTGGGCTGGCTTCCAGAATGGCTGGCTAGTTCTTCCTGCATGCCAGGACGAGTCCCCTGGCCCACTGGTGAGGAAGGATAGCACAGTCAAGCCCTGATCTCTGGTGTCCCTCCAGACTATATCGAAGGCATCTTTAAAGCAATCTTTCCACGACTTAGCAGGAGTGGTGGTTTGAAGAGGAGCGACCTGCAGAGTCTTGTGTTTGAATCGTTGGCCCTGGGGAGTGGCACTATGGGGAGGTGTGGCTCTACTGGAGTTGGAATAGATGTGACTTTTTTGGAGGAAGCGAGTCGCTATGGGTGGGGCTTTGAGGTCTCAGAAGCACAAGCCAGTTCTCTTCCTGAGGACCTCAGCTCCTTCTCCAGCCTCATGTCTGCCTGCACGCTGCCATGCTTAAGAAGCCTCTGGAAGTGAGAGCCAGCCGCAGTTAGATGCTTTCCTTTCTTGCTGTGGTCTTGGTGTCTCTTCACTGACCCAGAGAGCAGGTAAACACAGAGTGACTATGCCCCAGAGACGCGGTTAGGAAATGGTGAGTTGGATTTTCTAGGTAATCTTATCTTTCTAAGCAAAGCCCCCGAGTGCCTTTGTTTCCCACCCAGCCCCTGAATGCACCACCCTTTCCTATGGAAAGCCTAGCTGCTTCCGGGCTGCATCCCGTCTCCAGCAGGCTGCAGCAGCAGGGTATGTCTGACAGCACTCACCTCTACGGTGTGAGTCTCCACGCTGGCCATGAACACCTGCCCTCCCGAGGCTGCCCACAGCGCGCCCTCCACCAGGAGAAGGCTTCTGACTGGCAGGACACCCAACTTGATCACTTGCTGGGGTTCCGAGTTCCAGGATCCATCTAGAAAGAAAATAAGTTTAGTTTCCCCTGGGTTCAGGCAACTGTGAACGGGGACAGGGAAACAGGGCCACACGTCACTGCAAACCACAACTCAAGTACCGGCCCTGTGGCACGTGGAAGACAGAAGACGGCAGGCAGGGTGGACGGCTTCCTACGGGTCTCAGCAAGGTGTGCCGTTACCTGGCACGTCTCTAGACACCTCCTCCGCTAGCTCTAGGTTAAGCATCAGTTTCTCGATCTGTAAGATGGGGCAGTGCTGCCACAAGCCTCAAGCCTCATTCCAGGAACTAAAACTGAAGTTCAGACGTAAAAGGGTCTGCCACACGGTCCCGCAGACGCCACCGTGGCCCGGTGGTAATGTGTGAACTGACTTGCTTGTGTCAGAAGGATTGTATCCAAAAACCACTGGGCAGATGCTTATGCAGTCAAAGCAAACAGTGATGTGTACGGCATCTCAAGGGGAGCGCTCTTCACTGGAGGTGAAAATAACAAAACTAAATGAAGGGTTCTGCTCTTCAACGCCTCCCTCCCTTCCCTGACCCCCAGGAAGCTGAAACGTGTTTTAGTTTGAAAAAGTTACAGAGATCCGTGATGGATTAGTTCTACCAGGACTCAAGGATGCATCGGCAGCATTGCGACTCCATAGACGGAAAGCAAGGTTTAAAGCGACTGATGGGGCCGTCTTCTAAGACCTCTCCAGTCTTCCCCCTAGCCATTCATTAAGCCCCAGGAGTCTGATGGTAATTAGATCATCAGTGTGGCTTCCCTGCTCTGTTCGTGCATGTGTGCATGTGTGCGTGTGTGCGTGCGTGTGTGCGTGTGTGCGTGCGTGAGCGCGTGTTCTTTTAGTGCAGAGGAAGCAAGGCCTCAGCTTTTTCTGTCAGACCAGAACCCCTGAGCCACTGAGTAAAAAAACTCTGAGCAAAGGAAGCTGCGCTTGGCTGTTAGGCAGAGGTGGGCAACTGAGTGATCTCTGACTGCTGTGCGGTGCTTCCTGTTACAAAGCACCTTCGATGGGAATTCTGCCCCCGAGCCGGGGCTACCTTTCATGCAGCAGGTGCACTAGGCCCGAATATGGTTAGATACAAGTGTGCACACATACATGCATGCATGCACACAGAAATACAGGTGTGCACACAGCCACATGCACACACACACACACACACACACACACACACACACACACACCTCTCCCTTCCCTCACCTGTCCTAACATTCATACAAACATCCTTCCCATGTGGTACTCACAGCCCTTCACCACACCACAGCCTGTACCTGTGAAGGAATACACTCCCGCGGCAAGCATGGCATGAGAATGCGGACGAGACAGAACCCTGCCCGCAGGCTGCCAGAAGAACTCGGTGCTGTGGATGAACGGGACGGTTCCTTTGAAACAGGAACTCCAAGATCGAAGGTGGGATAACCCACTTTGGATATTTTGCTTTGGTTAAGACTAGACTCCCAACAATTGGCCTCTGTTTTCTGGCCAATTTCTGGCTAAGCAAGCTCTCCCTTCCTTAGATATTGTGCTCTTGTCTCCCAGGGAGGGCCACGTGCAACCTGAAAGTGTGTGAATCTGGGCCAATAGGACTGCCTCCCCAGACAGCTTCTTCCTGGGTTTGTGCTGAGGCCAGAGCTGCCAGGCAGGTCACCTGCTCCATAGCCAGACTTTGTACATAAGCTAACAATACTGACCATGGCCTCACAAACTCAAAGTTTCCCATCAAGTCCCAGGTTTCCAAGCCCCACTCCAAAGCAACTGTCCACTCTGTCTGGGAAGCCCACAGTCTCCGACCAAGAACAGACCTACGACAGACTCTGTGAAGATGCCCCGCCCACCTTAGGCTCTACCACCCAGGCCGACCCACAGTGCTCAGGGGCCTTAAGACACATCAGGAAGGCTGCAAAGACAGTGGGACTACGGAGACACCGTGTGCCATGATGCATCCTATATAACACAGTACAGGGCTGGGCTGGTCAGACTGCACAGAGATGGGGATTAATCCTTTAAGAGATGAACACACACGGAATGAAGAAAACCAGATGGCCAAGGGGAAGGATCAAGGATACCCAACTGGAAATCTGAAAGACAGGGTACCATGGACAGGGGAGCATAAACCAGAGTAATGGCAATAGAGAAGTTAGACAAAAACAAAAACAAAGCAAAACAACAACAAAACCAACCAAGATTATACAAAACTCCCTGAGCGTGTGCTGTCTCTAAGGGTAAGCAAAGAAAACAAACTGGGGTGAAACCATAATATCACAAAAATCCAATGGAACAGGAAGGGGACTAGTGGGTTTTAAATGGAAGAAAGGGTTGGGGACATGGCTCTAGGGCCAGGCTTCTGCTCTACGTGCAAGCACAGGGCTCTGATCCATTCAAGATGATGAAGTAAGTCAAGGTGAAATGGAATTGTGTTCTAAGTCACTATGTAAGTTTTGATAGCATACTTTTAATCTAACTTAGGCAAACTGCACCAAGAATTGTTTAAAAGCTCACATACACCCATAGTAATGGAAAACTGGATGTCACCTTCTGAAATCTCGAAGACCTGTTACAATCCCCTAGAACCACCTCTTTGCCAACTTTCAAATAAATAATCAATATCCCCACACAATGTGGGATCAAAGAGAGGCCGGGAGAACACAAGGTGCAGAGTCAGACAGCAAGGCCCAGCAATGATGGGCAAAAGGGCTCCCCAGATAGTATTTGTCCTTGACAGTGCTCCGTAGGGTGGCAAGGAAGTCACTGGCCATTTTGAAAGCTCACTAACAAATATTCAGAAAGCACTGGGGCCAGAAACCCCACATCTTATTTTGGAGACAATGGCAATGAGACTCCCCCCTTGGGACATGTAGGGGTTCAGTAGGGTGGCTTTGGAGGTGCATGCATAGGGCCTGGGGCCAGTTCCTGGGGAGCTCTGGGGACAGGTGTGTAAGGCTATGGGGTCAACCTGGGCATCTGGTGAGCATGCCTGTCATGCTGTGCAGTGGAAAGTGACGTCCCTGGAAGGGTATTTCCTTGAGGCAGCAGCTGAAGCTGTGACAAGAGCCGACAAGAGCAACAGTGTCCTACCTACAACAAGATGGTTCCCAAAGTCTGAAGGACAGTGTGGGGCTGCTTTGTCCTCTCATCTGCTGGGAGAGCCACAGAGGGGCCAGACAGGCAGGGAGGCAGAAAGGGGCTCTGGAGGAGAGATGTGACCTGGGCAGGACTCTTCTGTCTCCATCAGAGCCCACCGGGATGACTAGTTGAGTACCGCCATGCTGTAGGAGGGCTGGAGGGTGAGGGGCACACACGAGAGCCGAGAGCCTCTGAGGTGGTAAGGGCTGGGCTCGGTGTTTGAGACTGTGAGGGCAGATGAGGCCCCTCATCCACCACGGTACCATGTGGAAAGATCACCGATGGAGAAGCCATCCCTGGGAGACTGTCATACCCCCACGTAAAAGTAGGCTTGAGTGACGGAGGAAAGCCCTGGAGAATGTGGGAGATTTAGTATGCCCAAAAGCACTGGGTGGGGCCCTGAGGCTGCTCTGGGTTAACCTGAGTCACCGTGGAACAGGAGGAAGCCCCTGGAAACCAACTTTAGAAAAACGTCCCATGCGCCCCTCAGTGCCTTTTCGGAAAGGAGCGAGTCACACGGGTTTGGAAACGGGAGTGACAGCCCCCATCCCCCATGAGCTGAGCGTGGGTGGTTACCTGGAGCCTTGGTGTAGCTGGCTACAGACCCATTGACCAGGCCTGCATACAGGCCGTGCGGGGAGCAGGCCAAGCTCATGACTGTGGACTTGTCAGGCGTGTAGAAGTGCTGGAGCCTCACCTTCTTGCAGCCCTGACTGCTTTTGTAAATGGAAATGCTGCAAACGGAGGGGCACGCGTTAACAGGCCTGCTGCACCTGAGAGAGGACCCGGCGCCGGTCGGTATCAGCGAGTGGCACAGGTCCTCCTCACCTCCCTCTTTCCTCCCCCAACACTAACACACACTTGACCACGTTAAAAAAAAAAAAGCCCACAATCATTATGGTTACATTCTTAGGGCTTAAGTGAGAGTTCAGGGTCATAATTCATTCTTTTCCTATAAATTTTAGAATGTTAGTTTTAATTTTTTTTCCATTAAGTGGAGTTAAAGTTCCACATAATTGTAAGATACTGTTGCTTTATTCCAAAATGGAACAAGAGTTGTCTTTTTAAAGAAGAATTAACAAAAACTGGGGCAAGCAGTAGGGAGCTTTTCCCTTAAAAAAAAAAAAACAACAAAAAACAAAAACAAAAAAAACCCCAAAACAAAAAACTATCAGACCTCTTATCAGACTGATTATCACAGGCCTGGCCTCCCCTTGCACCTCGCCTCCCCAGCATGGAGGTGATGTGTCTTGCACCGAGGACAGTCACTAAAACGGTGTGTGTTCTCTACCTTCCCTCCTCTGTGCCCAGGCAGATGGTGGGCACATGGGGTGCTCTCGACGCTGTGGCCTCTGGGTCCTTGGCGTCAGCGGGCTCTTGGGGCTTTGACTCCTCCGCCGGGATGTAAATCATACACAGGATGCGTGACTCCACATTGAAGCACTCGATGACTTTGGGGTTGGCACTTTGGAAGGAGACAATGGCGACCTGACCCATCTGATTGCTGCAGCTTCCGATCTAAGATGGGGGAGGTGAGGGAGAGAGGGTGTGACGTCAGGCAGGTACTGATCTTCACGGGTGAGACACGCTCAGAGAAAGCAAACGGGGCGAAAGGATTCCCAAGAGAGCACGTTTTCCTTTTCGACGTGTTAAATTTGGCCTTTTAAGTTTTCAGTAACACGGGCACAACTTTATTTTCAAAGCGGCAAGTACACACATCCAACACCAGATGCTCATTCCGTACACGAGTGCAGGGCCTGGTCGCACAATCACTTCATAACGTGCTGAAGAGCAAATTGGTGCCAGTGTTAAGTAAGCTGGCATCACAGGGCCTTGGCACTTGTCCTTGGTGAAAAGACAAGCCTTTCCAGAGGCAAAAACTGGAAGGAACCCAGCCCAAAGGAGGTCATTCCAGGGGCACACTGTGTGCGATCAGGGAGCACACTGTGCGCTCCTCCCTCCAAACCGGAGCATGCTCCGTACCTTCCACACTCTCCTGAGTGCATTCCACACGACAAACAAGGGAGCCCCGCGCACCCTGCTGGAAGGAGGGCCAGCCATCCCCCGGTCATGGGTGATTGCGAGCCTGCATGCATGTCTGTGTGTGCACCAAGCAGTGGCACTAGGAATCTGCAGAAGGGATCTATCACCGAGGAGTACAGCGTCTCCACTGGCCCCCAGGCAGACACACTGAACGGGCAGCCGGCCTCACTGCTCGGTTCGGGACACTACTAGTGACAGCTCTGAGCGGTAGCTCTGCCTGCACATGGTGTCAACTCAGAGCGGGGGTGTGCTGAGAGGGGAAGTGGGAGGGGCCGGAGGCCAGGGACCAGGCCCTGGTGTGCACTATCCAGGCGTCTGAGCATTGCCTGGAGCCTGGGTTTGGTGTAGGACAAACTCTTCCCAGCCGTGACACCAGGGTGAAAAGCCAGTGATGTGTTGGAAGGTTAGGAAAGCCAGTGTGGTGAGACAGCAGTGCATGACACGCCCAAGCCACCTCATGGCGTCTAAGTTCGTTATCTTGGGCCTTTATTCCACTGTAGAAGTCTCCGACGAAAAGGGGCAGAGGCCAACATTTTAACCGCCCAGGTCCAAACCTCACCTGGAGTGCTGTTTGGAAACCTAACCTGGTAGTCTCCGCTCAGCTCCCCTCAGTCACCTGCCAGCTCTTCGTCAGTCAGCCTAGAGCCGAGCAAAGGTGCTTACCCACAGGAAGCCACGCGCCGTGGAGGGTGAGGCTGGCTGGTTATCGTTGCTTGGGTAAGGCTCAGGGTTATAAGCTGCACATTCGATCTGCAATGGAACACACAACGCCGTGGACTCAAACTGTTTCCCATCCTTGGTGGGCTGAACCATGGCTCCAGCCCAGGGATACAAACGGCCAACTGTGTTAATTTTGCAAGAGTGAATTCCCAAGGTCCTTTGTGGTTTTGCCTTAGAACGCCCTCAACCAGGTCAAAGCCAGCTGGACATGCCAAGTCAGCCAGGAGCACCCAGTGAGGAGCAGGGAAGCCGACGCCATGTCTGATGGCCTCCCTAACACATGAGCTGTGTGGATTCACGGGGCAAGGGTTCCGAGGCTTCCACAGGCTTGCTCTCTAGAGCCAGGGACAGGATAGTCCCCACGAAGTGGATTAGGGGCCAGGAATGAAGGAGAGAGACAACAGCGTCAATAAAGAAAGGCTCGGTACCTTGTCAGTGGCACGGGACCTTGGTGCCTGGCACTGCGGCAGGGAAGGAGCACTCTACTTCACGCTGATAAAGGCATCAGAGCCCTGACTGCTATAGAGAGGGACTATTGATCGAGCTGGGGCATCACAGAGGAGGGAGATGCTGGAACAGTGGGCATGGGGCCTCCAATAACCTTAGCCAGCAGCCTGCCACTCAGACAGTGGCTGGGCCTCACTGGCGGGCTCCCAGCAACCATCTCCAATACTTCCAAAGCATTTCCTCTTAACTAGAGTGACAGGGTCCAAACTAGCGCTCCCCAAGTAAGTCCTCTGTCAAAGTGGGCACCGCCCAGGATCCTCACCTTGAACTCTGGCTGCTTGGCCACCATCACAGATGTGTGTCCCACCAGGAGAGGGTGTGTCTCTTTCTTGGCAAGGCTGCCATCGTCATCCACACAGAACCATCCCATATGGTTTTCCTCCTCTGCGGGCACATTCAGAGAGAGCCGAGCTGAGCTGCTGGGGTGAATGCCCGTCATGTCCCAGCAGCTGTACCCCACCCTCCACAGCGTGTGAGCAAGAATGATTCTATCTTGGGAAGCAACACTGCCTTCCTCTCCCTAACTGGAGGTGTGGGTGGTGAGGGGACTGGGGGAGGGAGACCACTCACTGCTGCAGCCTGCCAGCATGTCATGGGGCCTCACGCTCCCTGTCTGCTCCCAAACTGAACACACCAGCAAATAAAGCTGGGCCCACGCAGATTCATTAAAACATTCATAAACATGAAGACGTGATTTACTCCTAAAGAAAGTGGCCACCTTAGCCCTGAGTGAACACAGGGGACAGCTTAGCCTCACGTCATTTTACAAGGCGTCGTCCCTTTGCTTGTAGAGGCATAACCCAGTGAATCACCCAGGAGGGGACAAAGAGCTATGTCCCTGTCCTCAGTCAGGCCAGGGGACTCCCTTTCACAATGAGACTCTTTTTCCTTTCGCTAAGCATTGCTTTCTAGGGGGCCAGCAACGGCCGGCTTGACTTCTGTTGTATTTTCTCTCTCGGGTGACTTCCGGGAGAGGCCTTCACAAATGGTGTACACACCTATCCAGGTATAGGTAATCACTCAAAGGCACAGACACCCACACCTGCACACGCACCAGCCTTCACTCACTACACTGCACACAAGGCCCTGCAGTATAAGCTGAGTAATAGAGTTCTGTGTGGATATGAACTCTATGTAAATCCTACAGAGAAGGATCTCTCTGTGGGTCTGCCTGCCTGCCTGCCTGCCTGCTCACCTATGTATCTATCACCCTTTAGTCTATAGACCCATCCACCTATCACCAATCTCCATCTGTCTACCGAATTTCCTATCACCTAACGCTCTATCTACCAGTTACACATCATCTACCTACCAACCTTCTGTCTACCTTATTCTAATTTATCTGTCAATTTGCTAACCTTCCTATCATTTCTCATCTACCTACCTATCTACCTACCTACCTACCTACCCATCCATCCATCCATCCATCCATCCATCCACTCACCCACCCGCCCACCCACCTACCTACCTAAAAAGGGTAGATGAACCAGCAAGCGGTTCTAAAGCCTCATCTAGCCAAAGGAAAACCTCAGGACTGATGTTTCAAGCTGGGAGCCCTGAGTGACACGACCTGATACACTGCACTGCCTGTCACAGGAGGGACTTAGCACAGAGACTGAGATGCTGTGCCCTTTCCCCTCCTCAAAAACTTCCCATGCCTGGGCTTTCAGGCTCCGGACCAGGGCTACAAGAATGTCATGCCACGATAGAAGAGGCCACTGGTGTGTTCTGCAGGCCCTGAGTTGTAATACGATCTTGTAACCCAACTTTCCCACTTTAGAGCTATGCACCAGGCCATGGGAAGTTTTCTCTCTGCCCTGGTTTTACCCTCTCGGGTGTATGCATAGTCACATGACCTCTCTGACGCTCCTGAAACATCCCTTTCTTAACAGAGCATGCCCAGTCAGCTAAACCCCGTGTCTTACCAAGGGCCAGCTTGGCCATCTGCAGGCTGCTGATCCAGGACTCCTTGATGGCGGGGGTAAACGTATTGAACACAGCGGTGAAGAACGTGGGCCGCCCTGACCTGCCGGAGAAGAGGCGCATTCCCTTTACAGACTGCCGGTACCACTTACTCTTAGTCTGCACAGTCTACCGCGTGATGAAGCACCAGGCCAGAAAACACATCTGACAAAGACTGCCCCGCTTTTGCTTTAAGGTTACTGACTTGTCCTGCTTTCCCGGGAGCTGTAACTGAATCCTGCAGCGGTCGGCGGCTCTGATCGCATCTTCTTTCCTCAGGATCAGCTGCTGTAAGCCAGACGTCCAGTCGTGGGCTACTGACTGGTTTAAGTTCTACAGAGGAATAACACGTTTATTGGCTTTTGTTGCTTTTGCTTTGTTTTGTGACAAGGTCTCACTGTAGCCTGGGTTGGCCCGGAACGATGTAGCCCGGGCCATCCTCCTGCCTCATGCTATCAAGGGCTGTGATTACAGGCATGAGGCAACACAATTTTCTTGAACCCAAGTTTAGAAGAAGAGAAAAAAACAGAGCTCTGGCATGGAAACCCCAGGGAGATGCCATTGTGTTCATGACTGGCTACAAACGCCCTGGGGTTGACATAATCAAAACTGCCACAAGGGCCCAAACAGCAGAAGAGCCCAGCTGGGACTGCTCCATCCTGGAGAACTGAGGGACGAAGCTGTGCTCACAGATCTGGAAGCCTCGGCAGGCACCGCGGCAGGCACCGTGGCACCATCCCATCCTGGAGGCCCCGCTTACCTGATAGCTCCCCCGGAGGTTTCCTATCAGCTGCGAGATCTGGCCGACAACATTCAGGTCGTGCAGTAGGTTCTGCAGATCCTGGTACAGCTGCCCTGGCCCCATGTAAACTTTGTCTGAGAAACGAGAAGACAGAAGGAGAGTGAGTGGCTTACCCCCTGCCTGGGGGGTACCGAAATTCATTTTAGTTTTGCTTTGCTTTCTTTTTTAAGTTGGGGAGGATCTAGAATGGGGGAAAAATAGCTCCAGACACCTGGGAGTTGTTCCTTTGCTAACTGCTTTTCTGAAACAATTTTACACGTAGAGAATGACGCCCTCCACCTGCCTTCCACCGGGTCAGCATCTCGTCTCACAGGACTGCATACTGTGATGCTGGGGAATGGCACAGAACTCACTGCCCCACCATATCTGTTCATTGTTCTTGTCCTGGTCCAGCCCATGTCTCTGCACTCCATGAGTGTCCTAGCCTTCACCTGCACCCAGACTGGAGCAGTGTCACTGTCTGTCTTTGACGAATTCAACTCCTTTAAAAGACACTGCTGAATTATCTTATAGATTGCCTCATACATAATTTGATTGGTGTTTTGTAACCAAGAGGGAGGGAGGGAGGGAAGAGGAGAGCGAGAGAGCACCATGAATGGATGAGGAGACAGATGGGAGAGAGAATTTCAGGCTATCCCCAAAGTCCTAAGTAGTTAAGGATGACCTTGAACTCATGACCCTCTTGCCCCTGCCTCTGGATGACTAAGTTCCTAAGTGTGTATCACCACGCTGTACTATGAAGCTCTGGGCATGAGACTTGGAGCCTGATGCATACTAGGAAAGCACTCTGTCAACTGAGCTACATCCCAGGGCCCCTAATTTTAAGCATAATGATTATTGATAAGAAATACCAGATGTGAAATTTAACCTCAATCAAATTCCTGATACCTGGGGGATTGCTAACACCACAGAGTTCCCTAAGGATTTTCCCAAAGTCAAACATTTAGAAAGGACTAGAAAAGGCAAACTTGGGTCGGGAGGTGACAAGTACCCTGCTGTCTGTGTGTCCATGGTCTGTTCTTATCAGCCAACCCCAGTAACCAGGCCAGCTCCAGCACTTGTGGAAGGCTTGAGGGGCTCAGGGTATGATCTCACATACAGTACCTCAGACCCCACAGACACATGAGTGCTGAGAACAGACCCTCGGCCTCCAAGCTGACTTGGAAATAACCCAACGCCATGCAGAGGCAGGAGGGATCCGAACTCAGGGATGCACTCAAAGCCTAGGCTGCAAACCAGCACGCCGTTCATCCTGTCCTTCTCCCATTTCCCATATGCATAAATCACCACAGGGCCGGCCAGGGAAAGAGCTGGACTTCCGGGTCAGTAGCAGAGATTCGTTGGAGCTGAACAGAGCAGTGGGGCCTTGGTGCCTGGGTCTCAGCGGGATGGCTGCCTGGCCACAGCTCTGCCTCTAGGGTCCTTGCTAAGCAGTGCCCAGCTGGGTTTCAGGCTGATGCTAACCTCATGATAATCCTGAGACGTCTGCAAGCTCACGTTGCACTCTGTCCTGAGAGCCACACGGCTTGCCCCAGCCTTCATTCTGTCCAATATGTCACTGTGTCAAGGCTGAGACGCAGCTACATGCTCCCATGATAAAGACTTCGTAACTGCGTGTATCTCAAAGTCACGCTGCCTCGCTGAGGATGAAGCACTCTGTGTAAAGACAGCATCCCACGAGTGGCTACTCAGAACGTGGATCAGATTTTACCACCGTTCATGCACACCTGAGCTAAGTGCCCTCGGCGTCACCACAAGGGGATTAAATGGTGCCGATCCCAGTGTTCTTAGCCTGGAACTTCGCTGGACCTCACAGCTTAGTTAATAGTACATCTTGAGGTCTCTTAAGACTTAGGGCGGATCTGTTCTGTGTACTCTGTTTGTTTACCTGCTTTTAAGGGAACCACGTAACAATCAATCTTACTTACTCTGCAGTTCCTAATGTAACCAACTGTTACAACCAAGCTAAAACACAGCTTTAATCTTAAGCTATGTACTCTTCCACACTCCCTCCCAGAGGGCAATGCACGTGTGTACGTGTATGTTACGGTAATAAATGCTGGACACAGCAAATAGTTGAAAGGAACCTTATGTAATCTAGACCAGATGCCGGCAGCAGCACACAGGAATTGCTTGACAACCTTTGCCTGGTGTTTGTTGCCTAGGTTAAGAGAGGGTTTGTGTGCACCAGGCAAAGTTTCCTCCCTTAAGGGCTTCTGTAAAGCATCCCTCGTTCTTTCCCCCATGGGGTGCTTTCTGTGCTTTTCAATAAAAGACAGAGAAATGGACTTTTGGGAGGGACAGAGAGACAGGGACAGGGACAGGGACAGACAAGACAAGACAGCATTCAGGCAGGCACAAACTCAGATTCTTACAACAGACAATTGTGGGCAGACCAGAGACTGTCAGCTACAAAGACACAGAGGACACGGGGAGAGAAATGGGAAACTCTAACGTGGACTCACTCTTGGTTAAACTCCTCTAGGGGAAAGGGCTTTGATTTCCTTCAAGCAACACTTATAAATACTAGAGACCCTGAACTTATCACTAATGCCTTTCCCTGATGAGTGACTGTCTTAGGTGTATCTATATACATACTGACTATAGTGTTCTTTGTGTTCATAAACCAAAATACTTTTATCTGGTAATTCATCTATTGCTTTCTCTGTACAAGCTTTTGAGAACAAATCATGCACACAGGCTTGCGGTGCTGTTATAAATGCTACGTCCACTTTCTTGATCTATTAGCATTTATCTCACATCAGCTTTACAACTAGTTAGTTCACAGCCCAGGATTAGCTCCATGGTTCACAGAACAACTCCTGTCATGAAATCCCTTGCACCCCATCCTTGGCTCTGTTCACTCTGTTCTACACCACGATACTTTTGTCTTACCGTAACCCATATCCAGTTTTAGCCAAAAAAGAGTATAGTTTTATTTGTACTGGTGTTCAGTTGCCAAACCCTTTGAGGATGAGTGTCCCCACTGGTCGCAGTCATACCTTAGGCCACTGTACATGACAAAGGTCACACAGCAGAAGTCTGCACAATGAAGGCAGGTCTGTACCAGCAGTCTCTGCTCAGGACCTGCCTTGGTCACCCACCACTTTTTCTCCTTGGAGGGAAATGGACGCCCGAGGAAAAACTAGATATAGCCTCTAGCTTGAAGGGATCCAAGAAAAGCTGGTTTGAGTAGAAACATTTTCTCTGCTTAAACATGTGGCTCGCTCACCACGGGAGTGGGAGGGAGAAATGTTTTCTTTCCAAATCCAGACACCAATGGCATATTCGAGACATGCTCGGTTTAGAAACACTTGCCAGGAAGTTGGTGTCCCTCCTGGTTTCCTCACTGCGTTCTAAGGGAAGTGAGGAAGTGGAGTCCCTAGGCTGCCTGGTGCAGACCGGCCTTCATTTGACCGGAGACAGGAGGATCCAAAGTGAGGCTGCTCACCTCACCTCACACACCTGGACACCTTCCCCAGAGGGGGACACAGCCCACAGCCAACCACGTCCTACCGACTCAGGGAACAGACAACGGGACCACATCATGGCTCCACCTTATATAGCAAGCGCTTCAGCCATCCCCTCAGCTTAGAAAAAAAAAAACTAAAAAAAGAAAGAAAAACTATGTGTGTGCACACACACCCACACGCACCATCACTGAGGTGAACCTAGGGCAGGAAGAGAGGCTACTTTCTTCTCAGTAAACTAAAAGCCTCGTCCAACCTCTGTCCAACACAGGAAAACGTACCAAGTGCCTCCCGAGCCTTAGCAGCAGATACTGGGCACACAGAAGAACAGGAAACCACCATGAAAGATCCCAGTGACAGGCAGCAAGTCTAGCCCCTCTGCTTGAGGTGGAAACTAAAACCGGCAGAGCAGACCTCAGAGCAGAGGCTCTTTCTTTCCAGCCCAAACCTCATCAAGTCAAAATACACAGTCAGAGAGCTGGTTTCCAGCAACCTGGTGACAAATTCCAAGAAGTTTAGATTTGTGGGCCGATTCTCTATTGCCGGCTGGCACACGATTGCTCCGAGTCTTTCCTGGGCTTTCTCACGGACACGGCCTCCTGCGCTATAACCCCTCCACCACCGTTTCTATGGAAATCCCTCGAACTAGTCAGAAAATTCAGGGAGTAAGCTGAATGGAATCTTAAGTGACAAACAAGGAAGGGGCTGTGTGGGCTATGTCAACAGCCAGGACATCTACAATACCCTGGGATTGCAGGAGACTCCGACGCGACCCTCACTGAGTCTGGAAACTGAACTGATGCTGGCTGAGGGATGTTGGGGGGCAGAGGGTTTCCCATGCCCAGGCCAAGGCTCTTCTACTGGGTTTGGGTTGTGAGGCGGGGATGCAGGAGCAGGTGTGAAGGGAAGCAGTCAGTGCTCAGTCAAGACAGGCTCCCCCTGAAATGCCGTCAACCTCATCTCCAGGCAAACATTTCTCCACAACACTCCCTCTGGATTTCCCCAGTCTCCAGGGAGCCAGCAGGAGTTGGGAGGAGCTGCCATGCTCTGAGAGAACAGCCAGCTCCAGCCTGTGTCCCTGTCCTCACCTTTCCAAAGGTCCCCCCCCGCACCCCCCCTCTTAAGGCTTCTGATACCTGGCTGCTCGCTGAGACAAAAGTTCATGGTTCCCAGTCAGCTTCTGTGTGGGGTGAGAGGGGTCAAGCCCTCCTGCCTGTGAATAGCTAGCTTTTCTGGCACCATTAGGCAAAGAGCTTTTATACAAGACCCCAAAAGCACAGGTAACAAAATCAAGAGCAGGAGAATGGCATTGTGTCAAACTGAGAGTTTCCTACACAGCGAACGGAGCGACTGGCTGGTGAGCCTCGGAAGATATAATGCCTGCTCTGAGAGTTAACATGTGACAAAGGGCCAGCATCTACCACCCCCAATGAAACTCAACTAATCTGACTGAAAACAGGCAAACAGATGTGTCTGAGAGTAAGATACACAAATGCCCAGTGAGTCCATGAAGAAAAATTCCACGTCACTAAGTACCATGGAAGGCGCATCAAACCTCACCTCACACCAATGAGAATGACCATCGTCAGAAAACAAAAGAGCATGTGTCTTTGTTGTATGTTGGGGCATCTTGTGGGTATACGCCCAGGAGAGGTATAGCTGGGTCCTCAGGTAGTACTATGTCCAATTTTCTGAGGGACCTCCAGACTGATTTCCAGAGTGGTTTTATCAGCTTGCACCCACCAACAATGAAGGAGTGTTCCTCTTTCTCCATATCCTCGCCAGCATCTGCTGTCACCTGAGTTTTTGATCTTAGCCACTCTGCCTGGTGTGAGGTGGAATCTCAGGGTTGTTTTGATTTGCATTTCCCTGATGACTAAGTACTGAAGGAGCTGAAGGGGTTTGCAACCCCATATGAAGAACAACAATATCAACCATCCAGACCCCACCAGAGCTCCCAGGGACTAAACCACCAACCAATGAGTACACACGGAGGGGCCCATGGCTCCAGCTGCAGATGTAGCAGAGGATGGCATTGTCTGCCACCAATAGGAGGAGAAGCCCTTGGTCCTGTGAAGGCTCATTTCCCCAGTGTAGGGGAATGCCAGGGAGTTGAGATGGGAGTGGGAGCACCCTCATGGAAGCAGGTGGAGGGAGGGTGGAAGAGGGGGAGGAGGGGGATAACATTTAAAATGTAAATACAAAAAATATCCAATAAAATAAAAAACAATTTAAAAAAGCAAATGCAGGTGAGAATGTGGAGAAAGGGAAATTACCACTGGGTGCTGACGGGGAGGTTATAGATTATTAGTACAGCCACCACAGAGAACAGCAGAGAGGCTGCCCAGAAAAACCCAAAATGAGCATTCCGCATGCTCCAGCTATCGTACCTGGGTGTGTATCTGAGGGACTCGGGGCTGGGTGTCAGGCAGGCCTGTGTGATCTCATCTCTTGTCTCAAGTGCCTGACAGAGAACCAGCAGTGGTGTCCGTCAGGGGGAGGAGCTGTAGGACGCGCAATGGAAAGCCACACCCAGTGACAGGGAACTGAGACCCGCCATCTGTGGCAAACTGGATGGCACCAGAGTGCACTGCGCTAAAAGAAATGAGCCAGACACAGAAAGCTAAATGCCGTACGAGAAAGGCGGCGAGGCGAGGGTTCGAATGCAGAATGGTTCTCCAGGTGGGGAGAGGAGAGGGGGACTGAAGAGGGGGCTCCACACAGCGTAGTGACACCACGCTCCAGACGCAGAGGAATGGCAAGGAGGTGGTGGCATTAGGTACTCGGATCAGCCAGGATGTGTTATGTCAGGACCGAAACGGCACACTGTGCCCCACAAACATTTATGTAATTATCATGTTAACCAAAAGTTGAAAGACAATGTTCAAGGAGACGGAAACACTAGGGATCTTGTTCGATCATTTGCTTTGGGTTCAGATGTCAAATTATCATATCATCTGACAGTGGGAATTCGTAAGTAACACCAGGGGGTGTGCTCTTATTTTGATGGGGAAGACCAGAGAGTCAAGTGGGATCCTACTACCCTGAGTCCCCAGACTGCCTGTGGACCACGGGCCGGATAAGCCAGTACAAAATAAACATCTGACACGGAAAGTGAGGGCCTGCTTCTTTGGTCTGCCACTGGTGTGCACGGGCGCAGGTCACCGTGCAGAAACCCAGCAGAGGGCTCTTTCTCTTCCCAACTATGAGCCACAGGACGAGAAGTCACTGAAACCTTTTATATGCTACCCCCAGAAAAGTACACACTCTCTCCAGAGGGATTTCAGGAGATCCCATGGGTCCTGTGAGGAGCCCAGGTCACCGGTCCCCGGCCTCTCTATGGGACTAACACTCGTACCCTGCCTCCATCTGACGCCTGTTTTCTGGGTGCCTGGGGCTGTGTAGGGGCAGGCAGCTCCTTGCCTCTTCTGCTGGTGCAGGCTCACCCTTTCCCAGCACTGGTTGCTAGGCAGTGACACCCACATTCTGCCTCCAACACAAAACAACAGACCGAGCTTCCAGGGCTGAATGTTACAGTCATTCAAACAGCACAAAAGTCCTATGATCTCAGTGAGAACAAGGACTTCCACCCAGCTTCCCCAAATGTCCTGAGACACCAAGCCCTGGGGAAGGGGAACGAACGGACGCACAGAGGCCAAAGTCTAAAGGACGCCCAAGGGGGACTCAGGGACATCTGCATCCTGAATGAGCTGACTGCCAGTTCAGGCTGCTGCTGGTGTGACTGACTGCAGGGCGGCTCGTTTGGTCCTATAGACAGGCTGCCCCTGCTATGAGGTGAATCCGGACACACCCAGTCCGGCCCTTCCCCGGAATCTAGAGTCAGACAGACCCGCAAGCATGCGGTGTGCAACAGCAATAGCAAACCTCTTAGATGCAGGAAGACACCCTTACGAGGTCTGCATGCACACAGGACGACTTGACGGTGTGAATTCTCTCTCCTGCCATGTAAGCAGGTCAGTCGGGCCTGGGGACGAGTGCCTGCCTGCTGAGCCATCTTACCAGCGATACATCCTGAATGCCTAACCATCAGGAGGGAGAAAAGTAAAACCGCACCTGTCTGTGACGATGACTGGCTAACCAACGTGGCTGCCCTGTGCTTTTCGAGTTACACACATACCTCAGAGCATCGCATTTGACATTTTAGATACGGCTGGCGTTCAATTAAACCTCAGCGAGGGAGCGAGTTCAGCCTGGGAGTCACACCACTCACACAGCCCGTCGAGATTCAGTAAGCGCTGCTGCGTGCCACGCAGACGAAGGCTCACTGTGTCTCAAGCAGCAGGAGGATAACATGGGCCTTCTCCAGTTCTGTGTCCCCACGAATGAAGGGGCATCCCAGGGGTAGAGTCTCCCATGGACCCCAGGGCTGGCTGGACTTCTGCCACCACCCCAGAACCACGGCTCCTTCGGGAGCCTCCCCCAGCCCCCCCGGGCCAGTACGGCTGCAAGCTGGGGTCACCAGCCGACTGCACACATATGCAGGGGTGAGTCAGGGCGCCCATGTCAACCTGCAGAACCCTGTGTCTTTCCAGCAGCCAGTTATTTTTTTAAAAGACGCCGTTTCTGAGGACACAGCCTCCACTTTATCTGCCAGGGCTTTTATTCCTGGTTCTATTATGGATGTGCCACGCGGTGCAGCGTCTGTGTGTCAGAAAGTCTGTGTGCTCCTGGAATTCTCTTCGGGGTAACCTGGTCTGTGCGGGGTAACCTGGTCTGTGCGGCATTCACTTGCGGCTCACGGGGCCCAGCACCTGCCTCGTCACAGGTGCTTAATGAACAAACAGGGACAGCAATGCCGCATCACCAGACAAACTGCAGTGCCCACTGGGGACTGAGGGGCTCCTAACTCGTCCCACGCGTCCCGTCTGTATGGCATGCTGTAAAACTGGGGGATAAGGAATGGCAACTCGAGGGAGACGTTAGCGGGCGTCTAACCCATCAAGTTAGCGCCTCAAAGGGCACGGCATTCCACCTCCACGATGAGACGCGCCGTGCCAAGGCACGGGTGCACCCAACCGCGAGAAGCAGAGCAAATGTCTAGGAGGCGGAACAACCGTCTCGCTACTGAAGAGTGTGAAAAGCTGCTGCCAGAAACCGCCGTTCCTGAGGTTATCTCCGAACAAATGCTTAAAGACGGAAAATCAACGCCACACTGGCCCGCAAAGTGCAGTCTGCAGGTCGCCGAGGAGGACTCCCCACATTTCTTCTCACCAGGATGTAACAGCAATAGCAGGAGGGCAGCACCCCTCCCCTGAGCTACTCCACACTCCGCATCCCGCCCCTCACCTCACCCTCGGTCACCGGCTGGCTCCTCTTCCCCCAGTTTCCTGTGGTTACCTCCTGCTGTGGCCTTCACAGTGCGGTGGGAGAGGTGGAGGGTGCTCAGGAAGACTCAGCTTCTCACAGAAGTTGGGATGCAAAGGTCGCAGCAACACGCAGGCCTCCCGGAAAACGAATCCTTTCCGGGTTTCCCTTCCACAGGAGCTGGTCAAGCCACCCTGCTTTCTACGTTCTCTTAACATTCTTACTGATCCTAGCTCCATCCTACGTTTGCTCAGTCTAGGTCATCAACAGGAAGACGTTTTTAAAAGTGCAGGTCTGTGCGTCCACTCTGAACAGAGTCTGGACCAGGGGTAATCCTGGCTACGAACTCACTTTAGGATTGAGGGCGGAGCAAAGCAGTCATCTTCGCTCAAGGGGCACAGCACGCCTGCAGTCAACTTCTGTTCATTCAAAGGGGATTCTAAAGGCGGCTTAGAAGGATACTCAGTTTCCCCTTGGATAAAGTTTGAACAAACTGTGACAGTTTGGAAAACCATCCCCTTCCTGCATCCTGTCTCTCCACACCCCTCCCCCCTCTCCTCACGCCGCTCGCTCATCCCCCTGTTATCTACCGGGATGCCCTAGGCTACTCTGTGGTATTTCAGTTCTGGCTGAGAGTCTGGATAAAGGTGCCTCTTGCTTCAGGTGGGAGCACATTCAAGAGTCTGACAGCTGACACTGTGCTTGAAGAACAAGCCTACTATGCAGATGACCACACTGAAACACTAACGTTCTGGGGACCAGAGAGGCAGAAGCGATTTCCCCTGAATGCTCATGTCCAACCAAAAGGTTGAGTGAGTTTCAGTGTCTGCTTCCATGCTTCTGGATGTGTCAGGAACAAATCAATCTGAAGGTTAATGCTTGCTAAGGCTTGCCGAGAGTTCCCATGCACTGGTTTAATAGGTCCAGAAGCAGGGGTTACCGAAGGAATTAAATCTAGCTAGCCTTTCCTCATTTCAGAAGGCAGAGGAGGGCATGGCAGTGGTTCCTGCTCTCAGAACAAAATCTCTAGGCCAAACTGTGACCGGTGAGAGTGATTCCAACCACTGTGCAGTCTGTGTTCCCCCACAGCACTGCCGTCCCCCACTGTGCAGTCTGAGTCCCCCCACAGCACTGCCGTCCCCCACTGTGCAGTCTGAGTCCCCCCACAGCACTGCCATCCCTCCCGCCTCCCTGTGAAGGCCATACACATGCGCTTGCTGTGGGGAGTCGAGGAAAAGAGGAGACAGCCAGCAGGGAGCAGCCTGCCCGTGGCCTTCACACACCACCTTCAACCAACTCACTGCAGTGCCAATGAGACGCAGAGACAGGGCTCCATCACGTTACAGACAGACTGACAGACGGGACGGACTCAACAGATGCGTCATCCCAGCTCCAGTGGGGAATGAGGGCCAGGCTTGCGCTGCGCACAGGAACGTGGGCAGGGCTCACTTACGCGGCTTCACATTGGCCACCACGGCCAGGCTCTCTGGTGAGTGTGCAGTGTGGTGCCGGCTGTGATCCCCCGTGCCAGAACTGCCGCTGTACTCGATCACATCCACCTGTCCTAGAGGGACGCTCCACTTGAGCAGGTACCTCTGGTTCATCATGGCATGGCTTTCATGTGAGTTCCTAGAACCAACAGAAGGCTGTTACTTTATGGGTTACCACAGGACCAAGCTGGTGCCTCCTGTCCCTCACATAGCAGCCCTCTGACTGCCGAGGTGCTCAGAATCCTCATGCAAATGGCCGTCACTGGCTTGAGATCTCCAGCAGGAAGAGCAAGGGAAATCCTCTGTACCACCTCACCAGACCCTGAGAACTCACAGCCAGTGTCCCAGGAGTCTGGAGAAGCTCTCCCAAGTGTGCAGAGATGTTCTCTGATAGCTTGGTCCTGGTTGACTCCAGCTTTCCCCACCCCTTGCATTCTTTACAACCACATTAATAAAATTAAGTCACAGCCCACAATCCACCACTAAAGCATTGGCTGAGTAGACAGAGGTGAAACGAAAACCTGAGGATTCTCTTCTTTTACCATAATGTGGAACACAGGCGCAGAGGAACACAAACTCCTGTGACCAGAGCCCGTAGCTCATGTGACAACCATGCGCAGGAACAGTGACAGCCTCTGTATGGCCACCCTGACCCTCGTGGTCACTGCCCTTCATTTGCTGACAAGGAGTCAGAGTGGGGTGACTCTGGCTCTCAAGAGTCACCCATGTATCCTCTGCCCAAATCCTGTGGTAGCGGGAGGAGGGTGGCAGACCCACCGACCCACAGAATTTAAAAGCCAGCTCCCAGAGCCGGGGCTGCAGCTCAGTCCCCGAGTTTGCCTGTCATGAATAGTGACCCCAGCACTGCAAAATAAATACTAGCGTTGATGATAATTACAAAAACCCGCAATGAGTTTCCCTTTATGATTAACGTTCTGGGTCCAGGTGAGAGAGTGGGGGCAGCATCTCCCATTCTCTGATGCACGCAGTGTGTCACTGTGAGGTGGACACACGACCCTGTCTCGCCCTCACCGTGAGCTGGCGGTAGCACACATCAGCACGTCATTCAGCATAAAGATCCGGCGCTGCTTGGTCTTGACGATTTCTCCCCGGTCGTTGTAAACCGTCTCAATGACGTCATCGGAGCGAACGAGGTACCGGTTCCCACTGCTGAGGAGCTGGAGGTCAAAAGGACGCCAGCGCCGTCACCCGTCTGGGCTCCTCGTGCATAGGAGAAGAGGACAGGCGCTCTAGAGTACACAAGCTTCTAGTACCCACGTTTTATGGCTTATTCTCTGTAGGAAAGCCCACAGCTCTGCTCAGTCCTCACAGAGAAGCCACCAGGCTCGCTGAGCGACTGTAAACTACACCTCTTACGTCCATCAGCTCTGGGGAGAGGGGGTGTGTGTGAGAGTCACTCACTGGCTGACTCTACAGCAAAGGTACCTCTGTATCTAGACCTGATTTACTGTGGTCAGTTTGCCACTCACGGTGACTGAGCCCTGGGCTTCACACGTACCTATCCATCAGGAGGAGCTCTTCCACTGAGCTACACCCCCAGAGGCTGTGTCTGGACTCCTCACTGTCTGCCATGCTCTATGTCATTGGACCAAGGATTAGCCCGTTGGCTCCTGGAAGGATGCTCTACCCTCATCAGTACCATGACACATCACTTCATGCTCCTAACGGGAAACACGGCGCCCTTGCCCCAGATGATTCCTCCGACTTCTGAGCCTAGCCTGGCTGCCTAGCTCCCTCCCAGCCACTGGCTATCACTTCGTAACTCAGCCTTTTATCCCTTTGTGTGGGATCAAGGTCAGGTACACGAGTTAGGTGCCACCAGACTGCGGTCAGCACGCCTTCTTTCCTGACGAATTCTTGAGCCAAGCACCACGGAGACACTCAACTTTAATAAATGAGACAGATTGTATCCAGAGCATGACTGACTAATTCTCTACTCAAAGCCTTCCTGTCACTGAGGGTCAGAGACATGTGCCTCAGCTGCTGTACGTCGTCAAGCGGGACACTCCTCCACGGAGTGGAAAATGAATGCGGCACCAGTGACAATGGCTAACACGCGTGCACGTCGGCATGGCTCCTCCACGTAGGCTGACCCTTCCCCGTAGACGGGCCCTTAGGCAAACATGGCAGTCAGTCTGTGGTATGCTGCAAGAGATCCTCCCACAGAGAGGAAGTCAGGCAGCGGCCAAGGCGGGCTCTCTGTTCCTTAGCGTGCTTCTGTGGTGCACGCAGCTCGGCTCAGGTGGATATAGACTAACAGCTATCTAAAGCGAGATGTGAGATTTTGAAACTAAAGCTGAATTGCTCTAACCATCTTGAGGCTGTGGATCCGAATGAGGAGCTGCTGACTCACCGAGTCCCTTTCCTAGAAAAACCAGCGAAAACCAGCGGGCAGAGGCCAAGGCGCTACAGGCACTCCCAGGCAATCCCGGCCCCAGCCATCCCGGTTAGCGGAGCAGAGGGAGCCATCCTAGTGACGAGTAAACTGTGACCCTGGCTTGTTAGCACAGCGCGAAGATACTTGGGCAAAGGGGTGAGGAAAATCTCTCCGACCTTGTTCAGGTATCTTTCGTTTATGGCTTTTGCTATTTGCTTGATTTCACACCGCTGGTCAGCATCTCTCTTTCTCTCGTTTAGCTTCTCCGCCAGGGTCTCGAGCTCCGTCAGCGCCATCTGAAGGGGCAGCCTGTCAGGGTGTCCTTTGGCTGTGTTCTTCAGCATGTCCTGTGAGCAAGAGGCAGAGAGTGGGCGGTCAGCGAGGATACCTCTGACCCCAACCGTTGCAGACCGAATGACAGGGGATGCCAGCCACTTATGCAGGAGAGTCAGCCGGGGCTGGGAGTGGGATAAGAATCATCTCAACACGTAGCTGAACATCCGGCCAGCTCTTTGTGTAAAAACAAAACTAGATTAATACCTTACACTTCTGATAAAATATATACATATATATATTTATATATATTAATTATAGTGCGGGTCCCTGGCATAGGAGCTTGCCACCACCTCAGAAAGCCAACAGTGGCCAGGACGGAGCCGGCAAACTGCATCTTCTGCTGGCATCAGGCAAAGCCACCTGCTCTCAGAACTCCCGAGCAGTGTTAAGTACGCTGCTGTGGCCTCCACTATATGGGCAGTTCTCAACCTGTGGGTCATGAACCCCCTGGGGGTCATATGTCAGATATTTACATTATGATTGCTAACAGTAGAAAAATTACAGTTATGAGGTAGCAAGGAGATGGTTGGGGGTCACCATGACACGAGGAACTATTTTAAAGAGTCATAGCATTACGAAGGCTAAGGACCTGTGCTATGCCCACAAGGTCAACTCACCCAAGAGGGCCCGTGTGCTATCTCCCCACTGCCCGCAAAGGCCCTGAACTGGAGGAAGAGGTCTCGGTGCATGGGACCACGCGGTTCCCTTCTGCTGCTCAGGATGCAAGCCTTTCGCAGGTGACCATATCCACCTGAGAGAGTTTTCCCAACAGCATGCATTCACACTGAATCTCCAGGTCCCGTTTGGGAATTCTCACTTTTGCATTATCCCGGTTACGGACATCTTCGATGCCACTGTTTCACCTGTTCTGGGGTACCGTAGCCCACGCCACTCAAAGGCTGTGGACACTGATAAATGTGCGTGTTCTACTGACCTACCAACAGGCCACACCTGAACCATCTTTTAGTCCTTGGGCCTCCTGACAGCTGAGACAAAACAACACTGAGAACACACAATGGCCCCACGGTGGCCTCGGGAGAGTCCCAGACTTCCTGTTATAAAGCAAAAGCTAAAAATGGCGCTATTGACACATGCCCTCTCAGCATGCCAGATGCCTAGGGTAGGGGAATCAGGAGCGAGAGGCTGTGGTGAGGTGAGTTCAAGACCAGCCTGAGTGTTCCGACCTGCTGCGGCATAAACGATATGAAGTGTGAGCCTCTCCAGGGGAACTGGATGCTCTCCGTCAGTGAGGAGAAAGAGAAACGATCTTGTTACTGTTAGGGGCGGGGCGGGGGGAATCAAACGAGCCAGCATCAGCACTTCCTCAAGTCAGCTAAGCAAAGAGACACCAACCATCTTCAACCTCATGAAGTGAAGGCTGAACAGGAAAAGCCCGACTCTGGCACAGACCTCTGTGACTTGACAGGAAGGTACGGAAGCCGTGCTGATGTGGAGCAAGTGCACCAGACAATCCGGCTGGACAACTCCTGCATGGGCTTTGACTAGAAGACTCACTACACTGGAGAGCAGCGGCTGGTGCCTGGCTCGCGGCCTCAAAGAGAGGCCAACTCTGCTGTGGAGGGGAAGAAGCATCGAACTGAGGTTGAGGATGAGGCTCACTCAGCTCCTGAAGGCCCAGGACCTTCTCATCTCACCAAGTCTGCCCTGCTTCTGCTCTGCAAACGGACCACAGACTCTACTGGCTGCCTGCTTTACGGTGTCTCTTGCAGTGTGCTCTAAGCTCACCACGGAGACCAACTACACAGAGGAAAGGACTTCTTTTAAAATAGTACCGGTGCTTGACAAAGCATGGCACTGCATATGCCAGAAAATCACTGGGGATGAGGGGAAGGAAACACAGAACTGGAGTGGGAGCCTGAAGAACCGGCCTCGGTCTCTGAAACCTTACAAAGGCCAGAGAAGCTGATCTCCAGAGAAGGAGGCTCCTGGTAACTGCGGTGGACAGCAGGACCTATGACAAGGATGCTGACAGGCACGAATAGCCAGGAAGAGCGGGAGCACGTGACAGGGCGGACTCCTATTCACGGGGTGTAGAGACACTCCGTGGTTAAGAGGACCCTGCTTGCTTCCTAGAACCCACGAGGCAGCCCACAGCCATCCTCCCGTCCAGTTACACACTTCTTTGGTCTCCATAGGCAACCACCTTTGTGGCTGCTGGTGATTGTGCCCTGCTGTCCCCTGTGAGGAGGGGAGGGGACAGGGTGGGAGATGAAGGAGAGGAGAGACCCTTCAGGGTCTATCTCCACTCCTGCCAAGGTCTTTCACCAGCGACAAGCACATGCGTTCTGTACCCTCTTAGCCCTAGCATACCTGCAGCAGGAGGATGAACTGTGGGAACCGCTGGATGGGCCGCATCATAAGGCTGTGGAGTGTGACTCGGTCTGGACTGGAATCCTGGCTCAGCTGCAGGGAGGAACGGCAGGCTTAGTATGGGCAGTGGAGAGCGAGGACGGTGGACAGACTGCTTAACACCCCTGCTTCACTCTTTTAGTTCTGCCGGGAAGACACTTTCCAAATATGTGGGAAATACTTTCTATCCCAGCCCTGGGGAGGACTCACTGCTGCTGCTGGCCCTGAGGAGGAGCCTTACGTGGATAACTCAGACCCTGCAAGATTTCCCAGTATCCTTAGGTTCCATGCTGGTCAGACTGCTTCGGGGGAGGCTGTGACCCCTTATGCTGCTGTAGAGAGAAAGTTCCTCCCAGCACCTGTCATTGCCTTGACCAGCATCTCCAGGCATGCAGGGAAATGTCAGCACCAGGCCACCTGAGACCCGGACTCTGGGGCTTCAGCTGGGATATCTCTGTAGCATAGCCCTGCACAGTGAAGGTCATTGCACAGTGCACAGGAAGACTTGGCTAGGCCTGGGCTCAAGGTCACCTGCCCTGGGGAGGCCAGGAGGGACCATGGCCACTGCAATGCCACAGCTTATACCATCATCAAGTTCCTGACAAAACCCTGAGGGGAAATCAATTTTTAACTCAGTAAGGTGTCTGTTTCCCTCAAGGAGAGGAATGACGTCACAGCTCAAGGGCACAGCTTAGCTTCTGCAAAACAGAAGGATATTTAAGAGCTGTCCTTGGCCATGGAACAGTGAGGACCTGAGCTGTGTTCTGTAGAAAGGAAGGAGGGGAATTATCCCACCTTAGACACAGCATCAGCACTGGAAGGGCACTTGACCTCTGCTAGCTCACCACAGGCAACAGAAGTTCCCAGAAACACAGTGCTAAGTACTAAGAACACAGTGTGCTCCAAGGCCTTCCCATCCTAATGAGCCTGAGCAAAGAGGTCTGGGTCCTTAAAGGGGACTTTAATACGGTTCAGTGTGTAGCAACCTCAGGTCCTTGAAGGGGACTTTAACATGGTTCAGTGGGCAATGGCTTCAGCCAGGCTCTCACATCCAGGCCTCCAGGTCCTGCCTGTGGAACGGCAGCTGCCATGGGACCCCCTCAGTCCCATGGAATGGAAGAAGGCAGTAGAGGCTCTCGGCTCTCAGCCTGACACCAGGAGGCACAAACTCCACATCCCCAACATGGGCTCCTCCTTTTCAGGCCTCGTCTCCCTGCTCTGTCCCAGGAAAGAGGATCATTTCCAAACCGTAATCTAGCCTGGGCTAGTAGTGGTCTACTGCTATTCCCTGCACTGTGCTGAGATGGGAGGTCCAGGCATCTGTGGGTTTGACTGGATGTCCTTTCTGTCTATATCCATATAAATACACGTTAAGGCAAGCAAACAAAAGTTCCTTCAGAAAGCTACAATCCAGCCTAGAATCCCTAAAGCTCCAAATACCTAGGGACCAGACAGTGCTGACTCACATCACATACCCAAGGCAGGGCTCTGTCCAGATTCAATCCAAGGCACTCTGACATGAGATGTGCTATGAGACAGGGTTAAAACCCAAAGCAGGGGGAGCATGCTTACCTTTAAGAACTCAAGGAAGGCAGGCTTTGTGGCACACGTCTTCTTGAGGACAGCCACGGCCGTGCTGAAGTTGTTCACATACTCGCTGTAAGCATCCAGCACCATGGACTTGGAGAACTGGAGCACAGGGATTGGAAAACTCATGGCTTGGAACACAGCCCTCACAATGCTTTCACAGGACAGACTGCTAGATGCACAAGTTCTTTCTCCCTCCATCTTCACGGGGCATTTGATGTCCGCCCGGATGGAAATCCCTGGGCTGACTTCAGTGCTCCTGTCCCTGCCCTTTGAGTTTGGGTGGTAAATACTCCTGGCTGCATAGGACAGCAGACAGCCATCGCTAAGGTTCCTTGGCAGACATAGCTTCTAAGAGAATCAGGGTCATTACCCAGGGGCCCGAACAGCTTCCCTTGGGGTACAAACTACCTTTGGAAAGACAGGGTACAGTTGACCTCTTGCCCAGGTAGAGAACTGACACCTGACACCTATAAATTAACGTTCCCTATTTTCCATAAATGCCAAGGCTTCAAGATGCAGAACCAGGTAGGACAGGACTGAGGCTCCTGGCAGCAACTTCCAGAGATCAATGACTTTCTGTTCTTTCACAAAGGCATCTGTGTCATCAAGGACAACCAGGTGGTGACTGACAGGAGCATGCTTGCAGCTAAACTCCTTTTTGTGGAGGGGTGGGGGGAGTGTGTGTACATGCATGTGCACATGTGTGTATACCTGTGCACATGTGTGCACGAGCGTGTATATGTGTTTACGTTTGTATATGTGTGCATGTATGTGCCCATGTGCATGTACATGTGTATGCATGTGCATGTGTGTGCATGTGTGTGCACCTGTGCATATGTGTACATGTGTGCATACACGTGTGTGCCCATGTGTATGCACATGCACGTGTGTGGGTGTATATACATGTGTATATATGTGTGCATGTGTATGTATATGTGTATGTGTGTGCATGTATGTACCCATGTGCCTGTGTGTATATGCACATGTGTGTATGTGTGCCTATGTACTGATACTGTACAATTGGTTTTGTCCGCCTCATCATGTATTTGCATAAACCACAAGGAAAAAGAGCTCGACAGCATCATGCTTAGGAGGCTGAGGCAGGATCCCTAGAGTTCAAAGGCACCTGGGATACAAAGCAAGATTCCGTCACAAAAACCAGAGCATTGCCAGGGTGATGACGGGGGTGGAGGGGCCAACCCATAAGCCTGACAAGTTGAGTTCAGTCCCACGTGCGCCTGAGCTCAGGTCCCACTTGGTGGAGGAAGACAGCTGACTATGGAGACTTGTCCTGACCTCCACATGTGTGCTGCTCAGCACACAGAGCAAAAAAAAATAAAATGCACTTTAGAAACAAATAAAAACGACTTTCATAAGTCTGCTACATTACTAACGCAGTGTCATCTAAGTACGCAAGTACTTCCCCGGCAGACCTTCATGCTTCTAGCTTGTTGCCAGCATGACATCAAATAACCACAGAGCTAATCTGCTTCATCCGCAGCCTTCTCCATCTAGACTAAAAGGTGAGCAACGCACACCGTGCGTGACCCTGGTGAAGGGCAAAGATAAAACTACTCCAAATCGATGACATGGTTATGCTGTGCCCTTGGCCTCTGGGCAGCTGCTTCCGCTGCCAGGAAATGTCACCTGCATGCTGACCCAGCATCATAGTCCTGTGTCACATACAGGACCAAATCCTATATCCACGTCACAAAACATCCAGGTCAAACACTAAAAGTCTGAGGGAAACATCCAGGTGTTTTCCACCCTATGTCTTACATGGCCACCAGGGATACAGAATATTGCTTAGAGAGAGTATGTACGACATCAGGAAGGAGCTCAGAGATCTACAACTAAACAGGCAGGGCTCTCACTCAGCACAAAAGCATGAGTCCGTTAAATGATGGTCCAACCAAAACATGATACAACATGTACACTTAAGCCTTTCTGGACTTGTCTTCTGTCCTGAACCTCTGCATGGCCTCCCTTGACCTCCCGCCCTCCTTCCCTGAGAAAGGGGCCCTTGCTCCTTCCCTGAGGTATGAACTGGGTCAGGAAGCCCAAGTATCAGCATGCACCCTTAAGGGCTGTGGGTTTCTGGGAAGTGATACCACCCTGAAAGGGGCACATGGCTCTGTGTTCAGAACCCATGGCACTTCCGGTGGGGTGGGAACGGGGTCTGCTGGATTACCGAGGCCACGAAAACATCTCCGATTGTTTCCACGGCATCCCACTCAGACACCCGGCTGGCCAGTGCGATCTGGAACATGGAATGACACTGCAGGATCTCTTTGATGCGGTAAAATACCATCCTGAGCTTCCTGTCACTCAGGAGCCGGGGCTCCATCTCGGACAGTGGCTTCTCATATTGCTGCACCAGAAACAAGCGTGAAAGGCTCGGTCAAAACGAGATCTACATGACGTTCACCGTCAGCATACAGTCACAACATTTACTCTCTTGAGAGGGTTTCTCAGACCTGTAGGTTTTGGATCATAAACACCTACGAAACAAATACAACTAACTTATGTACAATGGGTAAGAAAAGGTTTATGACGTATGCTACATTGTGCTTACGTACCTCCAAAATCCGCCGGAGAGCATCTACGTAGTTCTTCTCACTCTCAACAATGGAGCCCAGAATGTATCTCCTCACAACCTGTTGGAAATTTGAAGGTAAGATGGTAGAAAACTGTTTCAGAATACACACAGATAAACTTTATTTCTATGTTAAGGCTTGCTGATTAAAAATAAAATACATCTTTAGCCAGATGCGGTGGTGTTTGTCAGCACTGGAAAGGAAGAGGCAAGAAGATCTCCGTGAGTTTAAGAACAACCTCATTTATATAGAGTTTCCTGACAGTCAGGTCTACACAACGAGGCCATGTCTCAAAAAAAAAAAAAAAAAAAAAAAGGTATTTTTAAAGAATAGAATTAAGAATTAAAGGAAACCTCTGAGGAAATGTTTTAAGTGATGTGTTACTAATTAAACACACCTCTCTGTTGATATAAACTGTCACCTTTTAAACCCCAAATTATAAACTATACAGGCTGGAGAGATGGCTCAGAGGTTAAAACCACTGGCTGCTCTGCTCTTCAGAGGTCCTGCATTCAATTCCCAGAAACCACATGGTGGCTGACAACCATCTATAATGAGATCTGGTGCCCTCTTCTGGCCTGCACGTGTACATGCAGGCAAACCACTGCATACATAATACATGAATAAATCTTTAAAAATATACATAGAAGGTGTATCTACAGCAGGGCAAACAAAATTGTAGCAAGAGAAACAAGCTCACTTGCTTCTGCTACATCCATGCTCTGGATTAGCCAATCAGGTTTGGTGTTTCAATTCTTAAAGACGTGATGTTTCATATGTAAATTGAAGGAAAAAAAAAGCTTAAGTCTCAAGCAAATAACGCCACTGGTAACAGCAACCAGAGAGCCGCCATTCTTCAGTCAGAGCAGAGCACAATGTCTGTGGAAGGCGGAAGAACAGGCTGTGTGCTGCTGAGACCTCCCTAGGCAGTGGGTTAAGTCTGTCTCCTCACTGAGAGGGGTGAAAGCATACATGTGAGACGCCTGCATTGGACACACAGCAGGTCCTTATATTTTCATTGTTAATGTGTTAGCATGTGGTTGCAACATGTCTGCGAAATGCCAGAAACACCATTTGTCACCGCCATTACCTCCTGTACACCCCTACCAAATATCAACTGCCAAGACATGGAACATATAACATATGGCATAATACCACAGTAGAGGTGCCCTTAAACCAAAACTCACAAACACACACATGTTCAACACATGCGCTTCTACATACATCATCATCACACACGGTGTGGACACATGTATACACATCACATACACACAGGCTCACACCAGAACTCTCTAGACAAACGGACATTATCTGCGAATGCAACAGTGCCACCTAGTGGGCTGAGATGTCATTTCCATGCAGAAGAGTCCTGTGGTTCAGATTTTGACCATGATTCATGAGACACTAACAAGACGTTGCTCTCTTAGGAAAAGGACTACTTATTCAACCCACGGAACTAAGTCTGCAATAAACCTTTCTAGGAGGATATACACACACACACACACACACACACACACACACACACACACACACACACAAGTAGGTGGGGTGTGTGTGTGTGTGTGTGTGTGTGTGTGTGTGTAAGAGAGAGACTGTCAACTCAGTCAACTTTGATTTTTTTTTTGAGACCAGCTCTTTTGCTGGTCTGTGGCTTACCAGTTTGGTAGTCTTGCTAGCCAGCGAGCCATAGCTGGTCTACCTGGCCCGCCTCCCCCCTGCACTTTTACACAGATTCGGGGGGCCAAACTTCAGTCCTTGTCCACATGCAGCAAGCACCTGACACTGGGCATCAGCAGGCTGAGGCAGGAGGACTGACTGAATTTCGGCTACCTAAGGAGTTCCTGGCAATGCTACAAATCAAGAACTTCCCTCAAAAGATAGAGATGCAGCAGGGAGTAGAAATACTCTGAGCGGCCACAAAGCCATTTCCACTCCCTTGGCTCTGTTGAGCACCCCTGCTGGTAGATCCAGGCAACTGTTCCTGCCGAAATTCAGAAGCCCAGACCCTGCCCCAGGGAGTAACATTACCCACGGGTTAACCTAAGGATTCACACAAATATAATTAAGACCAGAGATTGGGAAAAGGTGGTCAGCATACAAAACGCACTCCCCCATCAATATTCCCTTGCCTCTGTGAGAGACATCAGCCTTTCTAGGCTGTCAGAACTGATGCATCAAATGGTGTGTTCAGAGAGGAGTGGCATGAGAGCATCCAGTGACACAACGGCATCCTAAGAACGATAGATCCACAGTTGCTGAGATCAAGTTCACACAAGGGCATTCGAGACTCAGAGGTGTTTTTTTTTTATTTGTTTTTTGTTTGCTCATTTTTGTTTTGCTTTGTTTTAACGGCAGGAATAAACCAGGGGAGTCAGGATTGTCGTCAAGGCGACAGGTCTGCTGGGGAAGTCAGATTGCATGGAGCCTGAAGAGGTTCCAGACCATTCTGTGGCCATTCTCGTCCACGTATGAGGTGCCGTGGGGTCACTGATGAGAGTCGATGCCCTTGGGATGCAAAGAACTTTCAATAGTTTGCATCAACTCGAAAATATAAATATGGGTTGTCCTCCCCCAAACAGGGCATGAGAAGAATATTCAACATACGGTCCTTCTGGTTATTTAAACTACCTTCTTTCCATTTTAGATCAACACCCCCGGCTTAACCCTTAAAGGCATACTCTCAGGAGAACTCAGCTGCCAGGAGGAAAAACAAGACGTGAGCCATGACGGTAGTAAAGTAAGCTGAACAGTGGATGCAGAACTTCAGGAGCTCGGCTCCAGGTCTGACACAGCACTAACCCTCCTGGGCCAAGCCTTCACGATCGTGTGGGAAGTGAGGCCTCGGAGGCTGCTGTACGAGCTCCACACCACGTGGAAGGGGAACTGGGGTTAACTCAAACACTGTGGCCAAGCTAACCCGAGCATGGACGTAAGGATGGGGGTCAGGCCTACAGTCTTGACGCAGAGAGGTCTCTGCTTAACAGTCACCTGTGTGACCCACAGGGCACCTCCACCTCCATTCCCTGTCCTGCTAACCATGAGCACCCCAGGAGGCTGCTGGGATTGTGGAGATGTTGGCACTTCTTTAGAATCCCGAGTGGGCTGGCCAGATGGCTCAGCGGGTCAGAGTACTGGCTGGGCAACCCTGAAGACACAAGTTCTGTCTGCAGAGCCCAAGGTGAGAAGAGAGAATTGACTCCTGCCTTCTAACCCCACACAAGCCATGGCATTGCACACACACACACGTGCATGTGTGTACACACAAATAACATGTAAATAAGTGAATAAACGAAACCAGAATCTCCTCAGTGGCTGTCTCCAAGATGCCTATCTCTGCTCCTGGCCATTTCTTCCTTGTGCACTATCAGCATCTCTTCACACACATCACACAACGTGTGTGAGTGCCCATGAGTTTGTATGTAGGTATGCACACATATGTGTATGTGTGAGTATGTGGATGTGTGTATACGTGTGAGTGTGTATGTAAGAGTGTAGGTGTGTGTGTGAGTTAATGTGCGTTTATGTGTGTGTATATGTTTATGTGTGTGTATATGTTTATATGTGTGTATGTGTGAGTGTGCATGTGAATGTGTATGTGTGTGTGTGTGAGTGTATGTGCATGTGTATGTGTGACCCTGCTCATGGACCACATCACTCCCTGCCACTTTTTCCTTGGTTCCATTTTAATTCTAAGAGAGGCTAAGGTCAGGGGCCTGACCAATTATTAACTCCTAGATACAGTCTTTATTAACCTTTCCAACTCTAACCTTGCAACTTAGCATTTTATGCCATTTTCCTTGTACGTGCCTGAGGCCACATCTATTCACCTACACATGATCTCTGCGTCCCTATCACAGGCCATC
This sequence comes from Rattus norvegicus, assembly GCF_021556685.1. Classification (NCBI taxonomy): domain Eukaryota; kingdom Metazoa; phylum Chordata; class Mammalia; order Rodentia; family Muridae; genus Rattus; species Rattus norvegicus. Next base: position 82,795,132 of record NC_141549.1, read on the forward strand.
CACCTTTCCAAGGGTTCACTGTTAGCTTGTTATCAGTCTTCATTGATGTGTCTATCAAATATTCCACCCGCTCACCCATCTGTCCATCTGTCCATCCACTTACCCACACCGCATCCAACTACTCACCAATCCAACTGCTCACATGTCCACTCACACAATTCCCCTCTGCTGTCTGTATGGAAAAGGCTCAACTCCCACCCAAAGAGTCTTCACTCCCTCAAAGTTCCACAAACCAAACTATGGTTTGTTTCTTGGGTTTTCTCTTCCTTTTAACAGTAAAGTCAAATTGACTTTTCCCATGTGTATTTACTGCCTGATGGTAAGAAATGAATTATTCACAGATAATTTCATTAGTTATTAAGTCTATCATTTGGGGGAAGGAGAGATAGCTCAGTGGTTATGACCCCTGGCTGCTTTTGCAGAAGACCCAAGTTCAGTTCCCAGTCCCTACATGGTGGCTCATAGCTGTAACTCCAGTTCTAGGAGATCTGATGCCATGCTCTGACTGCCTTGGCCACCAGGCACACACATATGGTGCACTTACATACATTAGGTGAACTACGTATACATATGGTACACTTACACACATGTAGGTGAACCAGACACATACATGAACTTACAAACATGTAGGTGAACCAGGCATACACATGGTGCACTTACATACATGTAAGTGAACCAGGCACACACATGTTGAACTTACATATATGTAGGTGAACCAGGCACACACATGTTGAACTTACATATATGTAGGTGAACCAGGCACACACATGTTGAACTTACATATATGTAGGTGAACCAGGCACACACATGGTACACTCACATACATGTAGGCAAAACACTCACATACATAAAATAAATAGTAAGTCTTTAAAAAGAAAGTATACCATTTTCATCTCAATTTCAGGCATCTACGTATACATCTTTTACACACATCTTCTTTGACGGTTTTATTTTATTGAGATAGGGTCTTGCTATGCAGCCCAAGCTGGCCTCAGACTGGTAGCATTCCTCCCACCTCAACTTGCCGTGCTGGAATTACAGGTACGGACCACTGTGTCTTACTGTCGCTGTACAGAAATATCATATCGGATAGAACAAATGATGTGGGACGTGGGACAAAGAAGTGAAGATCCACGGCACTTCTCACACCGACACGTAGAGATGATAGTCGTGGTATTTAAGGGCCCGTGGGGGCCAGAGCTAAGACCTGACCTTCTCACTGCCGTGTTAGGAGCGAACTGTGGAAGCCCCAGTCTACCTTGATGGCGGCAGGTCCTCCACATGAGCGGCAGGGAGTGGCTCACTTACCTGCTGCTGAGACAGACCCTCGGGCATTGGAGTGAGGACAGCCTCCGGGTGCTTGCAGTCAACATCAATGAACAAATTCTGCTCTTCTTCAAAATAATACCTGTGATCTGAGAGAGAGAGAGAGAGAGAGAGAGAGAGAGAGAGAGAGAGAGAGAGAGAACCAAAATGCATGGGTTTCATGTTAAAATTCTGTATTTATGCCACTGTAGCACAGTAACTTAGCTACCCTTTTAAAATAAAATAAAGCTTTCGTGCAAGCATTTCAACTCCAATGCTTACTTTCCACCTGGCTATTATTAAATTGAAAATTTATCAGACCCAATAGAAATGTTTCCACAAGGGAAAGAAGAAATGCCAATGTTTGAGATTTTTGAAGTTCAACTACAGTCAGAGATATCAGGTAGCCAAGAGGAAGAGCAGAAACAGATAATTTAGTTTCTAAACATTACGTAGCACCACACAGAAACAGAAAAGCAGCAGGGTGGGACCTGCTTATTAACTTCCTGTCTTTCCCCCCACTGTGGTCTAAAAAAAAACCCCAGAATCTGGCTTTAAAGGAAAGCTGGGAGCAGACCTCAGGGCGAGTGTGCGTCCACCATGTTCCAGGCCCTGAGCTCCGTTCCCAGCACAAGGAAGAGAACTAAACCAAAACTGAATCCAGAATGTGCTCTGCGTCTGGAAGCAGTGGGCACAGGAGCAGCTAGGAAAGAGAAACCTCCGGGGGCTGACGGGATGGCTGGGAACCTGAACCTGTGACTTTTTAAAGAACTTTCTGGGTGCCTCAGGGACATCAGGGACTAAGAACTCTGGCTCAGACCAAGCTGCCAATTTGGCAACTTGGGAAATGGAGACAGGAGGCCTGTTTAGGGACACGCCTTTGAGCCTCTGCACCTCTTTCCTACCCACACTAAGACCGTTATCCCATCCCGAGCCAGAGCTGTGCCGTCCTCTCACAGCTGCCCTCTCTGTCACAGCTGCCCTCTCTCACAGCTGCCCTCTCTCTCTCTCTCTCTCTCACACCTGCCCTCTCTCTCTCTCACAGCTGCCCTCTCTCTCTCTCTCTCTCTCTCTCTCACACAGCTGCCCTCTCTCTCTCACAGCCTCCCTCTCTCTCACACACACAGCCTCCCTCTCTCTCACACACACTGCCTCCCTCTCTCTCACTGTCTCCCTCTCTCTCACAGCTGCTCTCTCTCTCTCTCTCTCTCACACAGCTGCCCCCCTCTCTCTCTCTCTCACAGCTGCTCTCTCTCTCTCTCTCTCTCTCTCTCTCTCACACACACACACACACACACACACACACACACACACAGCTGCCCTCTCTCTCTCACAGCCTCCCTCTCTCTCTGCCTCCCTCTCTCTCACAGCCGCCCTCATCCACCCCTGGAGGCCTTGCCAGTCTTTGGATCCTGGCTGGGATCTCGGTTCCCAGGAGCCGTGGTCCCTGACTCGCCTCTGACCCAAAGATCTCATGCTTACATCTCGGTGTCAGCATGCAATGTCACACAGGCGACAATGTTCAGTGAGATTTAGGAAACCTCGAGCGTTGTGACTCCACTGAGCCTTCCCTCAGCAGCAAGGACTTTGTAGCCCCTGGGTAGATAGCTCCCTCCTGACATGAACGCTGGTCCATGCAGAATGGCAAAGCTGGGAGAACCAATCTGATATCAGTGTGTCGTGGCCTGGTCTGATTTGGGATGGGTGACATAAGAATCGCAGATGGGGGCCCCAGCACCTGAGGGCTACAGAGAAGGGCCACAGTGGAACAGTTGGGGGCACTAACTATCCTCTGGTACAGTGGTTCTCAATCTGAGGGACACGACCCCGCTGGGGGACTCCTACGACCCTTCCACAGTAGTCACCAAAGACCATCAGAAAACACGGATATTTACATTACGACTCATAACAGAAGCAAAATTATAGTTGTAAAGTGGCATCAAAAATAATCTTTTGGTTGGAGGTCACCACAAAATGAGGACGTGTATTAGAGCTTTGGGAAGGCTGAGGGCCACAGCTCTCGGGAGGAGGCAGCTGGGGAGTCGGCTAATTGCGACGACTCCCTTAATTCTCTGATTTTGTCCTGTGCAGCTCTTCGTGCATTTTGCTAGCGAGTCTCCATACTCGGTGGCTACATGGGGGATTTTAAGAGCAAACCACCCTTCATTTAGGAGGCTCAGGCCCAAGTCAGGGGGGATGGAGGGAGGTGTAGGAACTTTCCACGCTGCCTCCTCACGGGAGTCGGTGCTACATGCAAAGATTGGCTCCAGACCTTGAGAGACCAAGGACTTGGTCCTGATGAAGGAGCGGCCTCTCTTCACGGCAGCCTTGGTCTTCTCCAAACCATCTCTGGTGCCCTCCTTGGCTGCCTTCATAAGCCTCTGCATCTGTAAAAACAGAAGCAAACGAGTCAGGCGCTGTGATCGCCCACACAATGCTACCTGATGTCACTTTAAAAGAATACTGTCAAGTAGTCTGGGTCTAAACATTACCTGGAATGAGCTTTTCGATTTGGGGGAGGCGTCTTGGTTATATTCAGTGTATATGTGTTTGTGGTTTTGATTTTTTTTTCTTTCTTTGTAATTTTTTGTTGTTGTTGTTGTTAAAGACAAGCCCTTCCTTGACAGGGTTTAAAAACCCTCCTGCTACATCAAAGCTTTTTTTCTCAACCTCTTCCAAACAGAAGGAGCTCTGAAGAGTGGCAGATAGTCGTGTGCCCAATCCAAGGACAGGAGAGTTAGCTGCATGCTCAGGCTCCCAACAAGCTTCTGGATGGTCTCCATGGCGGGCCCTTCCTGCCATGGCGCTAGGCACAGTTTACACCCAGCTGTTCAGAAGGGCAAGACAGAGTCGGGGACAAACAACGGGCTGAGGCTGGCCCAGGGAGTAGGAAAGCAGCCAATCCCTCTGTAGGGACATAAATCAGAAAGACAGCCCATGCAGGTTGAGTTCACTGGCCCTGGTTTCCTCCAGCCAGATCTGGGATGTAACAGACAAATGGAAGCCACAGGCGTCCGGGAGCGGCTTGGCACAGCCGGCATCTCATTTCTTTCTTTTTAAACAGCTAGGACTGAAGGTGTTGGCCTCGGACACTGGATGTCCTTTCAGAGAAAGCCCAAGAGGCCAGTGAACAGACAAGCCAGCATCCTTCACAACAGCCTTTCGGCAAGCCCACTTCAACCCTCAGCGGGCTGCCATGACAACAAAGCCCACAGCTCAAGCCCTCTGCTACCTGCTGTGGCCCACTTCGCCCAGGAGACAAGGGTGCTGACTGGCTGTCTTTGGAAGAGTCTACACTGAAGGCCCTTACGTCCCAGTGCAGACATCACTTTCTACTCGATGACCATTCCACACAGCTATAATTAACCCCTGGCCTACGCTTCCAACCCGGCACCCCAACTCAGATTTCCACCCCTTTTCTAACCATAGTTTGCTGTGACGGATCTTTAGAGGGACTCTTGTCCCCTATCCTAACTCCTACGCCCTCAGCTCTGCACATGCCCTTAACCTACTGGGATGTGAACCGCTCTTGAAGCTCGCTACAGTTTCTGTTCCAGGTCCCGTTCCTCTCGACCCAACCATGGGCAACGGCACCTCAGCCCCTCTTGGCCACATCAGAATAGTCAGAGGACTGCAGAGTGGGGCAGGAGGGACCCTCTAGACCCCAAAGCTCGCCTCCCTGTTAGGCAGAAAAGACTACTTTCCAGGAGCTAGCTAAGGAGGTTCACCCGAAGCTCGACCTGCACGCCGGGCGCTTACTGTTCATGCTCCTAGCGCTTGCTCTCATCTTTGGACCTGTCAATCACAGCTATCCGCACATTCCTAAGCTGGACCGAGCTGACTGTGCGGCATGCTACTCCACCAAGCAGAGAGCCCACGGCTCCCAAGAGAACCCCAGAGCTTGCAAACTGTCTCCCAGATCTGCGTCTGTCTTCACTGTCCTGCGGGGAACCAACCAGACGCTGGCCAAACAGTGGTGTGACTCATGGGAGGGCAGCTCTTCAGAAAGCCTAGTGTGTATTGTTGGACAGTCTAGCTTTAGTGAAACCCCATCTAACGTGGATAAATCTCACACTACCAATGGACGGAGAGTCGGCGAAAGTTACTTGACAGTACCCTTTTAAAACACATCTCAGAGGACTAAGATATGCAAACCCAGTAGTTCTCAAACGTTTGGCCTAGGAGCCCCTTGAACCCCACGGTCACTTTCACTAGTGGTTTTGAGCAGGAAATGGAGCCCAGGGCCTTGGGCTTGCCAGGCATTTGCTTCACTCGGCTCCTAAAGACCACTGAACGCCCTGACAGCTTTCGTTTATGTCATTAATCTATCAGTGACAATTTCAAATCTTACATTGATACTTACTTAAGCAGATAATCAATCTATTGCGTTTTGCATTAAATAACACAGTTATAGGAAACTACTTTCCAAAAAAAATTGGTATTTATTTTGCACGTGTGGGGATCTCCCAGACACTGCTGACTCCACAGTCCATCTGTTGCGACGTCACGACACATCGCAAGCGCCTACAAACGTTCTCCCTTCGCTCGCTTGCGAGAGAACAAGTTCAGAGGTCATTAACGACGGCCCTGGAAATGCTCGCCTGGCCCGGGAGCCCTGGGCCAGGTTTTGAGAACCACCGTTCTGGCTGAGCTGCACAGGGCGTCTGCCTTGTGCAGGGGGTCAAGGAGGAGCCACGCTACCTTCCACTCCTGCCTCTGCTGTGCCTCCATGGCTCCCACCGTACTGGCCACCAAACCTCTCATCTTTTCCTCACAGTGCGCCTTAAAGCGGGTTAGGTCATGAGAGAGCTGCAGCACAAAGAGATACGCTTTTCAGAACGGGCTCTGTGGGTCCCCAGAGGCTATCCTGCATGAAGGACGTGACACCGTCTGGCTGACCCGAGGTAAGACAGACACACAGGTGAGTAAGGCGTCCAAGAAGGACGTGTCCTCCTTCCACCGGCAGGCTGCACGCGCCCCCGTGGAAGAGCAAAGCCAGTGAACGTACAGAAAGCCTATGTAAGATCACTCAGTTACATCTCCGGGAGACAAGAGCTGGCGCGTGCCAAATGCACTCAAGGCTCTTCTGGGTCTACGTCCGAGGGGAGGAACCTGGCATTCAGGACTGTGCTGGAGTGCAGTTGCTCTGGGGAGACAGTCTTTGTGCTAAATGGCGTCCTGACTAACGGTTGGCTGGAGTGTGCTGAACCGACCTCCCTACAGTCATCAGCTGAAACACACAGCAGGCCATTCTCCCCTGGCGGTAGTGTCTCCTGTTAGCCAGGACGAGGACACTTGAAATAACGTCTAACAGAAAGCTGAGACTACTTAACAACTCAAGTTTTAAGAACGTGACGCATTAGTCTAGAAAGCCTCTTCTCCATGTGCTTCTGTGTCCCACAGGCCTACAGCACAAGGACCCCTATCCACAGCCCATCCTCCAAGCAGGAGGTGTGGGCGCTGCACCTCCTTACTGCTCCACACTCAGAATCTCTAGCGCTTTTCCTAGTAACAAAAGGCTGCTGAGCCACCTGCCATCCTCGCTGGCATTTCTGGAGGCTTGACAGTAACCAGGTCCACCTTGAGGGCAAACAGAGCAGTCTTATTAGCACTGCCGGACTGGGTGCCATCTGCCCAAGTCAATCAAGAAAACGGGCCTCACGTGTTTGCACCCTGGATGCTCCCCGTGCTGGGCTACTCTTTGAGGACCTCGTTTTAGGTCAGGGGTATCTAATACAGCATCACGCAAACAAATATTGCCTCATTATAAGCTCCCCTGGCTACAATTGCAGGTCCACTCCTGGACAGATCCTGCTGTCCCCCTGACCATAAAAGAAGACCTGTGTTCCTGGAGAAAGCCTGAGTGAAAGCCCATCATGATATTGTCCCCAGGTCTGAAATAAGTCAGAGAAAATGACAGTTCTCTGGTGACAACTTCCAGAGATACCGCAACACAAAAAATTAGTCTCAATCTCAGCCTCAGGCTGATGGAGTCACTGGGGGAAGGCAAGCAGATGAGGGAGATTTTGGTTAATGGTTACAGAGGCAGAACCATGGCTTAGATGAGGACCTCACGTGGGCTGCCTGTCAGCCTCACACAGGAAGTGCTCAGACACCACCGTGACTATACCCAGTCAGTCAACTGTAAGAAGTGCCACCAAACAGGAGTTACACGCAGTACCAATAGATCCTTCTACACCTGGCCAAAGGGGACCCCAGCAACAAGATGATGTGACCCTGCCAGCCACAGCCCCACATGCACCTCAAGCTGTCGTCAGGGCCAGGAGTGCCGCCCTCAATGAACATTCACTCTGAGGGCTGAGTTCCCCCCGGACTGTGATCTCAGATGTCTTAGGCCCCAAACTCAACGTTCTCTCTCTCTCTAGGGAACGGTGACCTAGGAGGCTGCAGTCTCGCTGCTCACCGCGTTCCCTGGCCCTTGGTTTGCATCTGGCTCGCAATGCAAGGCAGTCAGTCAGTCACTGGCGGAGCAAGGCAGAGCTGGGCCTGCCCTGTCTAAAGGGCCCGGCCGGCTCACTCTGTGCAGAAGGACTGCGACCGCTAGACTGCATTAAGTTGCTGATGTTTTTCTTCCCTTTCTAACTTTGCCTTTGTGGGAAGGTGGGGAAGGTGGTCTTTCTCTGTGGCCCTAGCTGTCCTGATACCACACCGCAGGTGGGCAGTGAACTCCTGACAGCCGTTGTGATTCGACCTCCCAAGTGCTGGGATTGCACTTGTGCCAACATGCGTGGCTTTTACCACCTTCCTTGATTGTGGATGGTAAGCCTGCTTCGTACTGCAGAAGTGGCTTTAGGAGGGTGTGACAGCCGGATCCTTCTGTGCTTACAGATAGGAGGCTACTTCGCTGGTACCCCACGCTCTCCAAAACCCCGGAAGTGTGTGACTCCAAACGTTTCCCAGACGTGTTCCCAGGGAAGCAGCAGGACGCTCGTCCACCACACAGACCAAGCACATACTTGCTTTTTATGGTTGCTGCGTAGGAAGGACCTGGGAATCCCGTTCTTGCCCTCCGAGTCGCTTGGCTCCTCGTAGCTTTCAAACTCGCTGGAGCTCCACCCGTACTCCAGGGAGCTGTTTCCACCCTCGCCTCCGTTCTCCACGTCATCGTAAATCATTTCATCTGGGTGCACAGATCAAGGTGACAGCAAATTAAGTCTGAGTCACCAGACGGGGGGCTGCCCCGACCCTGTTCAGGAACAACACGGACGCTGCTATGGGCTCTGGCTACCCCGGATAGACCCTCCTCCATGTGGGCAGTGATTAGAATCTGAAAATGTCCTGCATGCGATGTTGGCACGTCAGAGCACCACTAGGCATCCTGGGGACCCAGCACGACTACAGCAAATAAAGTGAAAATACACTAAACAGTATGTGAGCTGTTAGGAACCTCCCACAAAGGGAGACCTTAGTATATGGACTATACAAAGATTAGAGGCACAGGAGAGAAGCAGGTAGAAAGGTGACCCAGAGGTGATACTTGATGGATGGGGGAACCTAAGGATTCTAAGTAGCTCTCTAAGTAGTGAATAATTCTGTAAGCTGGGACACAAGGGAGGCCTACTTCTCCTCCATCCTCCCCTGGAGGCTGAGCAGCCTGGGTACCACCGTGGGGCAGGGCCTCTGCATCCTGAATGACCTGGGTACCACCGTGGGGCGGGGCCTCTGCATCCTGAATGACCTGGGTACCACCGTGGGGCGGGGCCTCTGCATCCTGAATGACCTGGGTACCACCGTGGGGCGGGGCCTCTGCATCCTGAATGACCTGGGTACCACCGTGGGGCAGGGCCTCTGCATCCTGAATGACCTGGGTACCACCGTGGGGCAGGGCCTCTGCATCCTGAATGACCTGGGTACCACCGTGGGGCAGGGCCTCTGCATCCTGAATGATCTGAGTACCACCGTGGGGCAGGGCCTCTGCATCCTGAATGACCTGGGTACCACCGTGGGGCAGGGCCTCTGCATCCTGAATGACCTGGGTACCACCGTGGGGCAGGGCCTCTGCATCCTGAATGACCTGGGTACCACAGTGGGCCAGGGCCTCTGCATCCTGAATGACCTGGGTACCACAGTGGGGCAGGGCCTCTGCATCCTGAGTGACCTGGGTACCACAGTGGGCCAGGGCCTCTGCATCCTGAGTGACCTGGGTACCACAGTGGGGCAGGGCCTCTGCATCCTGAGTGACCTGGGTACCACAGTGGGGCAGGGCCTCTGCATCCTGAGTGACCTGGGTACCACAGTGGGCCAGGGCCTCTGCATCCTGAGTGACCTGGGTACCACAGTGGGCCAGGGCCTCTGCATCCTGAGTGACCTGGGTACCACAGTGGGGCAGGGCCTCTGCATCCTGAGTGACCTGGGTACCACAGTGGGCCAGGGCCTCTGCATCCTGAGTGACCTGGGTACCACAGTGGGCCAGGGCCTCTGTATCCTGAGTGACCTGGGTACCACCGTGGGCCAGGGCCTCTGCATCCTGAGTGACCTGGGTACCACCGTGGGCCAGGGCCTCTGCATCCTGAATGACCTGGGTACCACCGTGGGGCAGGGCCTCTGCATCCTGAATGACCTGGGTACCACCGTGGGGCAGGGCCTCTGCATCCTGAATGACCTGGGTACCACAGTGGGGCAGGGCCTCTGCATCCTGAGTGACCTGGGTACCACAGTGGGGCAGGGCCTCTGCATCCTGAGTGACCTGGGTACCACAGTGGGCCAGGGCCTCTGCATCCTGAATGACCTGGGTACCACCGTGGGGCAGGGCCTCTGCATCCTGAGTGACCTGGGTACCACAGTGGGGCAGGGCCTCTGCATCCTGAGTGACCTGGGTACCACAGTGGGCCAGGGCCTCTGCATCCTGAATGACCTGGGTACCACAGTGGGCCAGGGCCTCTGCATCCTGAATGACCTGGGTACCACAGTGGGCCAGGGCCTCTGCATCCTGAATGACCTGGGTACCACAGTGGGCCAGGGCCTCTGCATCCTGAATGACCTGGGTACCACAGTGGGCCAGGGCCTCTGCACCTGAGGTAGGTACCTGACTTAGGACCAGGTGATTCTTACAAGAGAATTTTACACACAGATGCTGCAGTTTCTGCCACTGAATCTCCCTTCCCCCTTCCTTCTCCGCTTCTCTCTCGATAGTTACCAGGGTCCGTGTCTGCCACTTGTCAGAGACCAGCCTTTGATTTTTCAGGCTCTCCTTCTCGTTCTGGTTTCTGTTTTCTACCTTTCCCTGGTCCAGGCATCCTCTCAGCCACCCTCTGATATTGCCCTCTGAGGCGCTTGACTGACCTCACCGCTTTCCAGTAAGTTTTGGACACAGGCCACTGTCTCAACAACTTCACTGTTGTAAATCTGCCCTGTTTTTAAGATTAGTGAAGTCGAACTATGATGTGATTTGCAGTCCGATTTCATCTTTGACAGAGTTTTAAAGATAATAGAATAACTATTTTTGTAAAGTGGTTTTAAATGTCTAAATAGTTGTCATTCGTTCGTTCACTCATTGTCAAGCTTGGGATTGAACCCAGGACCTTGCACATGCTTGAGTGGCACTCTCCCACCACACTGTACAGTCCCAGTCTTTTATCTTTGTTTTTATCGGGTCCCACTAGTTATCCGTCTTGCCTTGATCTCATGCTGCCGGTCAGGCAGGACTTGAATTCATTCTGTGGCTCAGGCCGACCTTGAACTTCCGGTTCTCCTGCCTCGGCCTCCAGAGTGGCTAGGATGATAGCTGGACACCATATCATTTTAATCCTTTTCAAAATTATGTTCATAATATTTTTATCGATTTGATTGGACTTCATAGCGGTTTAATGTTAGCTCGACACAGAGTCATTTGGGGAGGGGGAACCTCAACTGAGAAAATGCTACCGACAAGAGTGGCTTGTGGGGACCTTGCGGGACATTTTTTTGACTGATGATTGGTGTGGGAGGGTCCATGTCACTGTGGGCTGTGGTCGTGGGTGCTCTAAGGAAGCAGACTGAGCATGCAGAGAAAGTCGGCGTGCGGCTCCCCTGCAGGTTCCTTCCCTGCCTTTCCCCAAGGATAGAGTGTGACCCCACGGTTTTAAGCTGACATAAACCCTTTCCTCCCCAAGTTGCTCTGGGTCATGGTGTTTTGTTTTTTTTTTTAACACAGCAGTAGAAACCCTAAATAAGACAGCATGTTCATCAAATAACTTTTGCATGCTACTTTTGGGGGCCATTTGTTAATACGTGCATTGAAGTATGGTCCATAATTTTACAGGATTACACACACGTGGAACCTGGCTTGGGAACCATATATATCCTCACAGCTGTCCTTAAGTCAGCCACACTGGCGTGCTACAGCCATTGATTCTGTAGCCAGCAGCCATCAACACTGGTGAGGGCTTCGTGAAACTCTTCCTCCAGTTGCTTGAGGAACTTGTCTCCGGCCGTATCTCAGATATAACTCCCCATGTGCACCCGGAGCCTCTGCCGAGGGGCCACCATGTACCTCTAAGAGTGCCATGGAGCAGGACACCTAATGGGCAACAGTTATAGTGCAGCAGCTAATGGCTTACTGGTCAGACTGGCTACGTTTATTTGAGTTACCATCGCGCTTCTTTCCCACACGTTCGCTTCCTGGTTGTCACTGCCCTCACACATCCCTCCTGTTACACTCCGTGACCAGTGTTGCTGTTCAATCTGAAAAGCTCTACAGAAAGTGGGGCCGGCCGAGTTTGTATTGACTCAGTGTTAACACAGACAATGCTGAGACCCACTCTGCAGTCTTCCCTTACACTACCCATCATTTTCCTCTTAATTTATAATCCCTTACTTTCAACCAGGTTGGTTTTACTCACTGGTTTAGAAGTTAAACAATGTACTTCTATGATGGCCAGTGGGCCTTTCATAGCCAAACAAGCCCACAAACGACAAGGAAACAACAGGGAAAGCAACCAAGGTCTGCCTGAGATGGCCCGGCTCCCCAGTACATGGCACAGCTTTGGGGGTCAGCCCACCTGCAAACCCACCAGCACGGTCGGCTGCCGAGACTGACTGATGCCTCGTGGCTTGCCACAGGCCTCCCAGCTGCTGTGCTCACTGCACTCCTGCTTCCTTCTGCTTCTGTATTCTTTCCCTGGGGTATAATTCTGTTTCTCCAGTCTGTGAGGACAAACCCAGGCTTCTGACCGCCTCGGCATGCTACAAAGATGGTGCTTGTCCGGACATGGGAGCTGTAAGAGCTGCCTCCCTCTCCCGACTACCCGGTGGCCTGGCATCTTTCTCCCGCTGCTCTCACTGGCTTGCCTGCTCCTTTTGCTGCTTTAAGGCTGTTGCAGGGATCTGGTGTTCCATTTATGTCTGCCAAGTTCTAGCTCAGTGTTCAATGAACCCTGCTCTAGGTTGTGTCTCTATAGTCTGACGATTTATATTTTCCCTTAGACCTAAAGGCCTTCCCCTGACTCTCTGTATATCCCCGTTTATATCACTTCGTAGGTGCACGCTGGGCATCTTCCCTGTGCTGTCAGCAAGCACTCAATCACACCGTACGAAACAAGCACCAGGAACACGAGGCCAGAATGCATGGATGCTGGACGCAGGGGACCACCCACACACTAGCTACTCTTGCACCCAGAACGAGAACTGCTAAACTAGACCGAAAACTCTAGTGTGGACAGGATCAAACCTGGTTCAGAGTCTGAGTTTTCCCTTGGAACATCATCGTAAATTGCTTCCTCTGGATCTGCAAAATAAGGGAAGATGTGTTAAAAAGTGGCTAGAACTTGTGCGTATAAGGCGAATGTCGGAAGGCCAGCCTCCCCATGTTATAAATATCCGGAAGGTTCAAGCAGAGAGGTGACCGGCTTGGCAAGAAGAAGGCTCTATGAGTGAGAGCTTCAGCTCTAAACAGAAGATGTGAAACCTGACCTATGGGAGGGAGTTCCCCCCTGGTTTCAGGGCCATTTTTTCTATAGCTGTGTTTCCTTTCATGCTTCTTTGAAACATGTTTAAGCCTGTGGGGTCCAGATGTTGTCCTGAATACAAAGGTGGGACAAAAGTCTTAGGAATAAAGACTCCATTGGTGCCACGTGGCATGGGGACCTACTGAGCTGCACTGATGGGCTGTGAGCGGGGTTTACAGCCTGGAGGTGGGAAGCCACCCTTGCCAGTCATGTCTTGATTGCATGGGGGCAGTTTTCCTCCTGCGTTATGGGAACCTGAGCATTCTGTGAGTAAGTTTTCTCAAAAAGTGGGGTTGGGGGGTTGGGGATTTAGCTCAGTGGTAGAGCGCTTGCCTAGCAAGCGCAAGGCCCTGGGTTCCGTCCCCAGCTCCGAAAAAAAAAAAAAAAAGTGGGGGTGGGGTGGGGCAGGGGGTTATATAAAAATGTCACAAACCATGCAAGATGATCACATGGGCCCACCAACAACACTGAGACTCATCTGAATATGTGAAGTGTTTACGTGCCTCGTGTGGAAATATGCTTCAGAATAAAAAGCCTTTTGAAGTTAATTTTCAAAAGTATTTGTGTTACCCTTTCTGTGGAAGGACACCCAACCACGATATTTTACCGTACTCAAAAATGTGGGAGACGGACTATAGAGCTCAGTTACCCATCACCATGGGGACCAAGTCTTCTGCACTCCTGAAGTTGCGGTGGCAGCTGGCACACCACTAACACCTGAGCGACTGTGGCCAGAAAAGATTCCTCCTCCCAAGACAGGGTGAGGTAGTGCACACCCTAGGGTTGCTTTGAGCAGTAAATTATTTGGAGAAAGAGGTAGGGGGAGAGGGAGAGGGAGATGGGGGGAGAGGGGGAGGGGGAGACTGAAATAGACAGACAAGAGAAACAGAGACCAAGACAGAGTCAGAGACAGAAACTGACAGATGAGAGAAACAGAGACAAAGGCAGTGACAGAGAGACAGAGACACAGACAAAGAAGACGTCTGGGCATTGTACACTGGAAATAAGACTGTTAGTACATAACAAGCTGCTGATGGATTCTTGTGACAGTTCTGAGTCCTGAACAGCCACCACAGTCGCCCTAGAACCTGTTAGTCACAGTTAAAGCAAAGCCAAACTTTCCAGAAGAGGCTTGAACCGAGAGGCGGCTGAAGTGGTTTGACTTTGCCAACCATGTGAAGAGGGACACGGAAATAAGGAGCTACTGGGTAATAAAAGGGATAATCTTTACTTCCTTACAAATAAGAAAACAAGGGGCTATCCAAAAACATCTCAGTTTTTAAACAACTGTGGATCCCTGGACCTGCACGCCCCCTCCCCAGCATTGCCCCTGAAGAGTGGCTGACCACAGGCAGCAGGCAGGTCAGAGCATTAGCTCCCCATCATACAGCGAGGCCAGCCTGTACCAGGAAGAAATGGTGGGGGGTGGAGCAAATGCTCAGTGCAGAGCTGTGACTGACTCAATACAAAGCAAAAGGCCGCTTTGGAGTCCCAGGGAAACTTCTATACCTCCATCACTGTTAGTATGTAAGTAAACAGAAACATTTTATAGTTTCAAGTTTCCAGGAAAGGAAACCCACTGCCATCCTCTGGCAGGACCTGTGGGTGCTTAGGGGTGGGGGACCCAGGCCCCTGGGCCGATGGCACTTACTTTCCATCCAGGCTGTGTTGGCAGGGTCGGCTGCCCATCGGGCCAGGGCACTGCCTTCTTGGCTGCCTTGATCACCGCTGGAAGTAAAGACATCACTGAGTCGAGAGTTGGAGGAACACGCCAGTCATGGGGCTGAGTGACCTATAACATCCATGCGTGCTCACACACTACTGTGTCTGCCGTAGAGCTTCCCAGACACAACTACACGAGTCCCAAGTTCAAGTTTACAAACTCAAAGTCTACGAGCCGCCACAGGTACAGCAGTGCCGGAAGTGTCATCCTCTCTGCATACGCTGAATGTCACACATCATGCCTCCTGGCTGCACCGGGCCTAAGTCTTCTCTTCCTCTAGCATAGGTTGGCAGGAGGAAGGTACACAGGCCACGGGGCTCTCCGCACCCACACAGTGACAGTCACAGCCAGACAGGGACTGGGACTCTGTCTTACACAATGCGAATGACTGTGGCACTTTCCACCGAGAACGGCAAGAAGGAATTCACTGGACAAAACGTGAACTGTCACTGTGAGGCCCCAGGACACCCACTCCCTGCTGAGGCAGTCACAAAGACAACTCAGGGCAGTGTAGAAGTAGAGGGAAGGAAGAGTGCAGAAATAGGGAGACCGCAGCAGGACAAAGCCAACCCAGGCAAAGAGAAGGAACAGATTCCAGTCATTGAGGAAGGAACCCAACCTGTCAGGGTAAGGTCATACAGCCGAGGCCACTGCCTGCACCGCCCCCTTGGTCGTTAGAGGTTCTAGGGAGAAGTGTCTGTCTGTGAGGTCTCTAGAGGGGCTGAGGGCGAAGGTTGGTGAAGGCCTTCACTGTTGCCCCTTGTCTGGGAAGACACCCATGGAGGCTGACAGCAGACAGCACCGGAACCCTTTAGGAACTGCTATTTCCTACTGAGGCCATACCCAGTGGCCATGTCGAGTGGGAGAGTCACCCCATGCCAGCCTCACCATGCTTCCCAGAAAGGGCAGGCAATTTAAAACTTAGTAACTGCTAATTCCGTAAGGCTCCATTGAGCACATTCCAACATTTCTTGTGTCAGGGTTAACTGTGGAAGAACTAGAGTGGCAGAAAGGGAGACCGTGAAGGAGAGACATATTAGATGTGTGTGGATGTGTGCATAGGGCAGAGTAGGGACTGGTCCTGTGCTTAGTGACTGATGGCGAAGGGGACCGCAGACGGGAAAGGGCATGTCCACAGGGCACAGTCAGGCAATAATCCGATGCTTGGCAGGCTGCTGGGGATGAGGCATGGTATAGCAGACACCCATAGATGTACACACAAGGCAGACATGGTCCATTGCTGACCTGAGGGGTGGGACTACATAGGACAAGGAGGGCTCCTTCACTTTTTGAAGTTTCCAATTGCATCTGAGTATTTTGTTGTTGGTGTGGTAGTTATGGTGTTGGTATGTGTATGCATGTACACACGGTGTGAGTGGAGGCCACACACTGACATGTGCATATTTGTGTCTGTGTATACATGTATATTGTGAGTGGAGGCCACACACTGACATGTACACATGTGTGTTTGTGTATACATGTATGTTGTGGGTGGAGTCCACACACTGGCATGTGCACATGTGTGTCTGTATATACATGTATATTGTGAGTGGAGGCCACAAACTGACATGTGCACATGTGTGTCTTTGTGTACATGCATGTCTTTGTGTACATGCATGTTGTGAGCAGAGGCCACACACTAACATGTGCACATGTATGTCTGTGTATACATGTATATTGTGAGTGGAGGCCACACACTGACGTGTGCACATTTGTGCCTGGGTGTACATGCATATTGTGAGTGGAGGCCACACACTGACATGTGCACATGTGTGTCTGTGTCTACATGTATGTTGTAAGTGGAGGCCACATACTGACATGTGCACATGTGCGTGTGTGCATGCATGTTGAGTGGAGGCCACACACTGACATGTGCACATGTGTGTCTGTGTGTACATATATGTTGTGAGTGGAGGCCACACACTGACATTGGGTGTCTTTCCATTACAGAATGCCTTACCTGGAGCCTACTGATTCAGCTAAACTGGCTGACCAGCCAGCCCCAAGGAATCCCCTATCTCTGCCTCCCCAGTGCTGAGGTTACAGGTTTATGCCCTGCGCCCAGTTTTTATGTGGGTAATGAGGGTTGGACTCCTGTGTGGCGAGCACTTTATTGACTAAAGCCATCACCCCAGCCCTGATTTAAGTTTTGGGAAGCAAGGTCTCACTCTGCAGCCTAGTATAGTCTAGAACTCGTGACCCTTCTGTCTCCATCCTCTCCGTGGGACCGGCTGCTAACTTCTAAACATGCATAGAACTATGGTTTTTGAAAACATGGCCTTTGTGGGTCTGCTTTGACCCAAATTCTCCATTCCCATTCGATGGAAAGTCCTTGCATGTGCTTATTTCTCCCCAGAAATTCCAGTGACTTCTAGAATCTTAAGCTTGGGGTAGGGGTTGGGGGCGCTTTATTCCTTAAGGACTAAAAAGAGAAGGCACAGAGTGTCAGGACCGGCCACAGCCATGCTGGCAAGATATGGGTTAGGACCGGCCACAGCCATGCTGGCGAGACATGGCCTGATGAATGGAAATGCATAGCTCTGGTCACCATCGCACGGCTAACACAGACACTTGAAGGCTGTGGCACACAGAGGGCCTAGACGTGGGTAGGACCCAAGGCGATAGCACCCTGAGGGTCAAGATAGTGTCTTCCTGCAGCTGAGACTCCAGAGGGGGTGAGCCCCGCACTGCAGGAGACGGCATTGACACGGGGGGAGCCAGGATCAGCAGAGATACCTGTGTGGAAGGTCCTCAGAGCTCAGGGAATTGCACTGCCCGTCTGCCACAACTTCTGCTGCTACTGTGAAAAGAAAAGATCGACAGTGTTTCACTGTTGACTTCTAATCCTTAAATTACCTCACACTGCTTTCTCACCAACATGGGAACTGATCGGCTCTAGATAAACTGTATTCATGTAGGATCGTTACATGGTGTGAGACCTCAGGTCTGTGACACAGACTCGATGCAAATGCACATTGTGTTCGATTGGAGGGGGGAAGTGCAGGGCTTCAGTCTTGTGGATACTGTGTCCCCTTTGGGGCTCATGTACTGAAGTCGTGGTCCCCAGATCCAATCACTGAGGGAAACTGAACCATAAGGGCTTTGACGCCAATGGGATCACAACTGGACCGTGATGAAGACTTCTAGAGGTGCAGCCTGGTCTGAGTAAGCAGGCCACGGCGGGTAGGGGAGACTTATGTCCTTGGGGACCACCTTCTCAAGGCTTGTCTCTAACTGCTTCCTAACTGCTACGGAAGGAATGGCTTTGTTCTGTTTATGGTGTCCACCACCACATGATGTTCTGCCTCATAGCAGTGCAGCCATTGGGTGAACCCTCAGGAGCCATGAACCAAAGAAAATCTTTCTTCTCTTTAAATCACTCAGTCCCAACCTTGGCTCACACACACACACTGTGCTCTCATAGACAAGGCGGCCCCACAGGGTCTGCATAGTGTGTGAGGATGAACAAGACCTGCAGCCCGTCAGTGAGCAGGCTGAGAGGAATGCAAACAGAGCCAGCTCAGAGGACAGGCTCACAGGAGCTGGGGACATCGTATGGCACACCTGTATGCATACAGCCTGCCCAGCATCCAGTGGGCTGCATCCCTGCTCAGTGTCAGAGGGCAACCCCTGGGGGTAGCTGACTGGATGACCTCTGGCAAAGGCTGGATTCCTGGGCCGGCAATGCTGTCCATAAAGAGCCCTCGGAAAAAGGGCTTGTTTTATGGGTGAGCGGTAAGTAATGGCTCCTAACACTTTCCAATCACACAAAAGCTATTGCCCAGGAGGCTGAACCTAGTGCAGACAACATGGAGACCCCAACCAGGACAGTGCTGTTCTGGCCACATGGATGCCAAACAGTACATACAGCTGCCAGGTGTGAAACCTGGTTGGCAGCACACTGAGCCCTGGCTACCCAAGCTTTCTGGGCCACGGCTATGGTGAGGGAGCAGCAGAACACTCACAGGCCTCCTGACCTAGATGGGGTAGATGCTTTCCCACGCCCACCAATCAGGAGGCTGCTCTCTGCAAGTCCTAGCTTCCGGGAAGGAAGGTGAAAAGTGGGCGCTCCGAGACATCAGGCAGGACATGGAGAGGGACGAGTGAGCATGTGCAGGAAGTAGGGCTCCTGAGTTCTCTGGCCGGTAAAAGCCCAACAGCGAGCAGAGCTCTTCTAGAGGACATGCTGTCCCAGGGTGTCCAGGCCTGAGCTCCAGCTGGGCTGGCCAGGGTCTCGGAACCCAGTCCCTCACGGGGGTCTGTCTGCTGAGAGCTTCCCTCCCCCAGCTCCTGCTTTTCTATCTCTTTCCAGGGTACACCACCAAGCAGTCTTCTTACACTCCGGGAGGCTGGGAGGAGGCAGAGTTCCGATTCAGAGTTATGCGAAGAATTCAGCAAGGGTTCTCCGCTTTACAGTTAATAAGTGAGAAAACACTCTTTAAAGGAAACTCGATTTTGAATCCTGGAGACCATACAAGGTTCTAAAGGTAACTGTTTCCTGCAGAAATCAACCCTGTAAGCACTGAGACTTGAAAAAAACGAGGGACTTGGCAGTTAGAGGAAACGTGTTCACATGCCAGGCATGTGAGGCAGCTGAGGCAGGAAGATCTTGAGTTCTTGACTGTCTGGGCTGTGGAGTGAGTTCAAGGACAACCTGGGCAGTTTGGTAAGACCTGGTCTCAGAATAAGGAGTCAAAAGGGCTGTGGATGTGGTTCACTGGCAGAGTAATCGCCTAGCATGCACAAGGCTCTAGTACTGAGTACTGAGTACTGAGTACTGCACAGTACCCTAGCACTGAGAGGGGAAAATCTATCATTTTAAAGTGATGACTAGGGGTTGGGGATTTAGCTCAGTGGTAGAACGCTTGCCTAGGAAGCGCAAGGCCCTGGGTTCGGTCCCCAGCTCCGAAAAAAAAAAAAAAAAAAAAAAAAGAACTAAAGTGATGACTAATTGAAAACACTGAAAGTACTTTATTGGAAAATAATTTGACATGATTTTAAACCATCCATTCTGTGTATTTATCCGTTTACTTACTTCACTATGCATAAGCACTGTTCTAAGTGCCAGGACCGAGGGACGAGGTGTGCGTGTTTGTCTTTGATACCGCAGACAGGACTACAGAGACCCCATTCTGAGGTGTGCGGATTAGGGGATGATGGGACACGTATGCACTCTACATGTGGTAAAGCGCAGAGAATGCAAGGCTTTGGCCAGCTCTAAGACCATGTAAATTCTCCTGGTGTGCAGAGGCCAGAGGTACAAGAACACACAGCTGTCTCAGAACCGTCACTTCCTGTACCGAGGGGTTGTTAGGGGGTGGGGTGTTAGCCTGGACTCATTTTCCAATACCACAGACAAATACCATGATGGAAGAGGAAAGACCAAGCACAGGCTTCTCAGCCAGTGTGCCCTGTCGCCGTGAGAAGCTTTGGGGGCACGTACCTTCCTCCTCTACAGACTGGGCTCGGATGATGATTTGGCTGGAGTAGGTGGGCAGCAGCAACGGCAGGTTAGACGGGACAGCGTAGCCACAGGGCACAGGCACACAGTAACCACTGGGCACGCGCAGGCCCACCCCTTCCTCCTCTGGGTTTGCATCTGGAGATGGCGGCTGGTCCTCCTGGAACGGCGTGATGTCAATGACGGAATATGGGTTCACTTTTATTGGGACCACAAGTTTCTCAGGCTCTGCCTCAGGGACAAATTCCGCTCCAGTTCCATTTCCTGGAGGACAGAAGAACACTATGTAGCAAACAAGGTGTTGGGGCTGTGTGTGGTTCCCCGTGGCTGTAGCAAGGGCAGGGAGACCCTGCACCCATCCCCAGTGTCAAGACACCCAGTACACCCAGATCACCACAGGAGGCTGTGAGGCCCAGGTCTGAGGGGTACACCATGGAGTGCGGATCTGGTATCACTCCTGGGCACCAATGGAAGAGACCCTGCACAGAGGTTCCCAGGAGAAGAGTCGAAGATCCACATGGGGAGACTTGGCCGGGAAGGAAGGAGGGAGAGGCCACTCCTCAACCACAGTGACCACAGTTAGGTAAGCAGCCTGTCTGGCCTATGAGCGGTAGCCCAGTCAGGCGAATCATCCCAGCTTGTGTACAGCCATGAAATGACAAGGGGCATCTACTAAGACAATAGCAGCCTCTTGTCTCTAAACCAGAAACTGGGGGAAATATTACACAGTGCAGCTCAGTTAGTTGCCTCACAGAGACCCTGAGGCCTATGGCCCCCAAACTGTCCTTGTCCTGATTTATATATGAAGCCCACCCCCACCCCAAGGCTTACAGGCTGAAGGCTTGGTCCCCAGCAGGTGGCATTATGAGGTATGACTGTATCTTGGTAGCCAGTGGATGAGCTCCTAGTTGAATGGGACACCAGAAGGTGGGACCGGGCAGGAGGAAGGGGTTACTGGGGTTGTGCATCTGAGTCTTTGTAGGAACTGCCCTGCCTCTCCTCAGCTTCCCACTCTCAGTCTTCCTGAGTACCATCATGTGAGCAGCTCGGGTTTGGTCTACACTACAAACCCTCTTTGAGTGCGAGCCCAAGCAAACCTCAGGGATTTGTTACAGGGAAGGAAACGCTGAGTCCGGTTAGCACAGAGAGGTCAGGAAGCCTCCTGCACGAGACCCAGGGCAGCAGACTGTGACACTGACCTGCAGGGGACGTGTTCTCATCTGCACCATCTGCTTCATCAACTCTCGTCCCATCAGGGGACGTGTTCTCATCTGCACCATCTGCTTCATCAACTCTCGTCCCATCAGGGGACGTGTTCTCATCTGCACCGTCTGCTTCAGCAACTCCCGTCCCGTCATCGGCAGTCGGGGCCTGTCGGTCGGCTTCTGGGACTTCATCTCCACTCTCAAAGTCAAACAGCTCTCCCTCCTCCTCATTGTTGCTGGTGTCACATTTCACCTCGTGTTCTGAAGTTTAAAATAACACAAATCACAACACCTCCAGGAAGGCATCTGTAACCTCTCTGTGCAGGGCAAACCCAGGAGAGAAGGCAGGAGGAGGTGGAGAAGCTCAGCTCGGCTCCTGCGCGGAACCAGCTGGCAGCCGGCCCCAGAAATGGCAGCAGCAGGACTTGGGATCGGCGTTACCATTTTCCTTGGCAGGTCCTTACACCACAAGGTAGAAAAGAAAACAGAGGAAAAGGAGAGGAGAGAAGCATCTCTCGAATCTGAAGTATGCGCCTGACTTAGCATCTCTTTGCCACATTACAACTCGAGGGAGGAGAGGAGAAAGACCTGATTTACTAGCAGGCCCCTCGGCCAGAGGACAAGTCCGCCATCTTGCTTCTCACGATGACGCACCTCAGTCATCCCCTGGCAGAATGAGATGCCACATAGTGCTCACCCCACAATTACAACGGCTCCAAACTGCTCTTTGGCAGGGGTGGGGAGAGAGAGCATCCTGGGTGGGTGTAGTCCAGCGGCAGGACATTTGCCTAGCAAGTGCCCTGCTCTGGATTCCATGCCAGTGCTGGCAGCTTCTCTGTATGGGGTGGCCTATCTCCCCAGTGAAAGGCATCTGCCCCGCGATTGTGGGGACACCCCGAGACCAGCCGGTGGGCTAGGGACTACATTGCAATCCATAAGAAGCATGTACGGAAAAGAACTGCAGGCAAGTTTCGGCAGCTGTTGTGTGGTCCTCGCCATACGACTGAGGCCGAGCCGCCTGCCCGAGAGAACTTGCCTCTGCAATGGAAGAATTCAACTTGCAGAAGATGTGTGGGTGAGGCCACCCTCCATGCCGGCACCTGATTTGCAGGAGGAACAGGAAAGGGGTGTGTGTGAGACTTCCCGGTTTTACAGGGGGCAGGATGAAGGGAGAGATAGTCCAAGTGAGATTCTTGTGGAAGAGCCCTTCCTGGGGTCCAAATTCTTGGGAGCCCCCAGGGGGAATCAGGCAGTGAAGAAGAGGGTGAGGCAGGAGCGATATTAGCCCTCCACTCTATGTTCAATACAGAGAAAGAGGAACATCGTTGCTGGGACAGGAAACAACAGGAAAATTGGGAAACCCTCTATGCCTGAGCTGCTTTAACCGGCAAAGACTCTCAAGCCAGGAGCCAGGAGCCAGGAGCCTTTGAGAGAAACCTGGAAATATAACCACTTATCCTCCCTCAAACAGAAGCAGAGCATCCTGGGGCACTCTGAGGGAGATCCGTCCGTGGTGTGCTATCTCGTGGGCCATCAGGAACGACGCTTGGTTACTGCTGGTCCCCATGAGTGTCAGGGACTGGGAGACGACGGAGGATGTGTGTTACTTGGCGACCAGACCCAGGCGTGTCAACACTGGACACCCACTTCCCAGAGCGGACAGACAGGACTGTGCTGTCAGGAGAGTTAAGAAAGAGGTTGGTGCAGCAGGGGCTCTGGGACTGGTTACAGAGCTGTAGTGGCCTTGCTGAGCCTCGTGCTAGGATCGGACCTAGGTAGGAGAGGCTCAGGCAGAGCTGAGGAGCACAGACCGGCCTGTCGGTCAGGCTCACGAGGCGCTACAGCCGTCAAAATAAGAGGAGCGACCAGTTCATCCATTTGCCTATGAATTTCATATCCTGAGTGAGGTAACCCAATCACAGAAAAACACACATGGTATGCACTCATTGATAAGTGGCTATTAGCCCAAATGCTTGAATTGCCCTAGATGCACAGAACACATGAAACTCAAGAGGGATGATCAAAATGTGAATGCTTCACTCCTTCTTTAAAAGGGGAACAAGAATACCCTTGGGAGGGAATAGAGAGGCAAAGATTAAAACAGACACAGAAGGAACACCCATTCAGAGCCTGCTCCACATGTGGCCCCTACATATACAGCCACCCAGTTAGACAAGATGGATGAAGCAAAGAAGTGCAGACCGACAGGAACCGGAGTAGATCTCTCCTGAGAGACACAGCCAGAATACAGCAAATACAGAGGCGAATGCCAGCAGCAAACCACTGAACTGAGAATAGGTCCCCCGTTGAAGGAATCAGAGAAAGAACTGGAAGAGCTTGAAGGGGCTCGAGACCCCATATGTACAACAATGTCAAGCAACCAGAGCTTCCAGGGACTAAGCCACTACCTAAAGACTATACATGGACTGACCCTGGACTCTGACCTCATAGGTAGCAATGAATATCCTAGTAAGAGCACCAGTGGAAGGGGAAGCCCTGGGTCCTGCTAAGACTGAACCCCCAGTGAACTAGACTGGTGGGGGGAAGGCGGCAATGGGGGAAGGGTTGGGAGGGGAACAGCCATAAGGAAGGGGAGGAGGGAGGGGGATGTTTGCCCGGAAACCGGGAAAGGGAATGACAATCGAAATGTAAATAAGAAATACCCAAGTTAATAAAGATTTAAAAAAAAAAAAAAAAAAAAGGAGCGACCAGCAAAGCAGAGGAGTGGGTCATCCAGGTCACCGAAAGGCAAACACGTGAGACGGTGCCAAGTCAAGAGTCCCCAGTGGCAACATTAGCAGGCAGCAAAAGCCTGTGGGCTGGGAAGCCCCTGGAAGACCTGGGAGCTTGGACAGCCATCTTCGGAAGGTGGAAGGCGTCAGTGACAGAACGACACTGCGTGGCCGAGGGGTGGAATGTTCGGTGGGGGGAGGGGTGGGGGCTGCTCATCCAACCCCAGGGCTCTTCCGGCAGCGGACAGAAAGGTAATCAGGACAGCGCCTGGTCTGAAGCCTGCCAGAACCAGAACTTCAACAGCTGGGCGAAACTGGCCTTCCCAGGCTCCTGGAGGGAGGAGAATGGGCAGGGAGCCCCGGGGTAGCAACAGGGGCCCAGGATGAGGAGCTAGGATGGCTCACAGAGGTGACTGTGGAAGAGGCAGTGTCTCCCGCCCACAGTGCTGTGCCCGGTGTTGTGCCTGAAACAACTCTGTGACCTTACTACAGTGTCGCCTTTGCAGTCCAAGACTGACCATCTGGCCCCTGCTTGAAGAGACAGCAGAGGTCCTGCCCACCCCACTGCACCCCCATATAAGAGGTTTCTAGCTCACACCCTCGCAGCCATGCTGTGGTCGGAGTGAAGCTGTTCTTGCCACGGTGCTGCAGTGGCAGTGTCATTGCCAGTAATGATACCCATCCCTCTGTCACCCTCTCCCCAGTCTCTCCTCTGTGTACTTTCACGTCTTTTGTGTGTGGGGAGGTGTGACCCAGTGAGCACTATTAGGCTGTAGACCACTGAATAAAAGCTCTCTCCCCACTAGCAGTTGTCAGTGCCTGTAAATCCTCACGCAAAGGTGAGGCTAGAACTTATTGTCATAGGCTGTGTTTCCAGGGTGCAGAAAAGTAAGCTTCTAGCCTGAGCCAATCACCTGCACTGGAATCTCCTATTGACCCATCTCACTACACCTTGGTCCTTCAAGGGGTATCCATGTCTTAGATCCTCTGTGCAAACAGCTGCGTGCACGATGTATTTGGGACTCCCAGGTGCTACCACATAGGCCTGGCGCACCCATGAAGCAGGCAGGGTGGGACAGAAGGGACAGAGCCAAGAGACAAAGGTGAACCCTGTCCAGCCCTACAGAGTCCCCGACACACAGAGGAGTGGCCGACCTCGTATGTCCAGGCTGTCTTGTAGCTACTGCCCACCCTAACCTGCAGACCGTGTGCTGATTCTAACACCCACCTCCTTCTCCATCTGCAGGGTGGGTACCAGTATCTCTGATAGGCTTTCTGTCAAGGGCACAGTTCTGACTTGGTCGAAAAACAAACCAACAAGTGGCCCGTCGTCCTCTGTGTCTATCCACTGAGCAGATAGAGGAGCCGCCCGGTTTGGCCTTGAACTGCCCACAGCCAAGGAAGCAGGGAAGAGCACTGTCCCAGTCTGCTCCCAGTGCTCAAGAGCGTGCCAGTTCCTGAGGGAACATGACCAAACACACCCTACGCACCAGCTCGGGGGCGACCTGCACTGGATCAAGCAAAAAACAAAACAAAACAAAACAAAACAAAACAAAACACCCCTCGTGGAATCCAAGATGCTGAAGACAGGAGACAGGCTGGGACGTGGGCAGCCAGCTCACTGACACCCAGGGCACGCGGGTACACCAGCCAGGGACGGTCAAAGCTCACGTCCCATTCATACCACAATGTGAACGTCTCTTTCCCGATCCATGCCAAGTAGCAGTGATTTAGTGACTCTGGAAGCTGGAGTCCTTCCTCAGAACCCTGAGGGCTACAGGGGCCCAAGGACACCTCTGAGGAGGCAGATCCCTACCTGCAGGCACAGGAGGTGAGGCCTCTCCCTGGTCCATGCTCAGTCTTGCCTCCTTCCTCCACACGTGGACAGCATCAGGGGACAGGGGCCCCTGCAGGCACAGACATTGTCCCTCAAGTTGGCATATGAAACCTTCCCAGGAGACGCCAGTCGGGGCTTTCTAGAGGCAACCTGCAACAAGGAGAGAGGTCACTGCTACTCCCAGATGTAACGACAGAGTTTACCATCTATCTCCCTAGTAGGAACAATCCAGAGCAAAACAAACAAAGGCTTCTCAGTGCCGCTGGGACTTCACCTTGAACCACAGCCAGGAACTTGTTTTGGAACCCGAGGCCCTGGCCGAAGCCCTCTCGACCAACGCCACGGCTGGTCTTTGCCAGACACACACCATGTTCTAAGGCGGAGGGTGGACGACATAAACCAAAACAGTTTCCCCTCTTCCTCCAGATAAGACCTTAGCATCGTTAATCCGAAGTTCCGGGAGCAGGGGGGAAGCTGCAACTAATCTAGCACTTTGCAAGGCCACTTTACTGATCAGAACATCAATGACTGGAGAGTTGGAACACTCCAAGTCCAGAGCTCAGTTATCTTGGGCTGTCTTGGCCCCTAAACGGCTATTTGCTGTCCACTCTGTGTGAGACCTAATATGCTTGTCACTATTAGGTTAATACAGAACAGACTCTGTGGTGGTATGAATGAAAACGGTCTCCATAGGTCCACAGAGAGTGGCACTGTTAGGAGGTGTGGCCTCTTTGGGGTGGGTGTGGCCTTCTTGTAGGAAGTATGCCAAGGGAGCTGGACTTTGAGGTTTCAGAAGCTCAAGCCAGACCCATGTCTGTCTGTCTGTCTGTCTGTCTGTCTGTCTGTCTGTCTCTCTCTCTCTCTTCCTGCTGCCTGCCCATCCAGATGTAGACCTCTCAGCTCCTCTCCAGCACCACATCTGCCTGATGTTTCCATACTCCCCGCCACAATAACAATGGACTAAACCTCGGAACTGTAAGCCAGCCTCAGTGAAATGCTTTCCTTTATAAGAGTTGCCTTGGCCATGGTGCCTTTTCAGAGCAGGAGGACACTGGCTGAGACAGAGCCCTAGCCTCCACCACCCCCAAGGCTAAGAATGTCATCAGATAAGATCCGAGATCCATAGCAGTTATCTTTGCTGTAACTTTCCTGCCCAAGGTAACCATGTGCCCATCCATAGCTTCCTATGTTGTTACTATAAGGCATGCCATGAAACTGTTACCTCACTGGGACACGAATCTGCTCCCTGCCATGGTCACTGGCACCAGAATATCCCCTTTGAGTTTGTAAAGGTTCTGCTGTTAGTAGTTTTTCGTAAAACCGATTCCGCATCAGAAACAATACTGACATTTTCTTAACTACCTCTGGAAACAGCAGGGCCAAGCTGCATGGGCTGCTTTTCTGTCCTGTCTTTGCTTTATGTATTTCATTCTCTAGATACATTAGAAAAACTGAATTTGAGGAACAGTGTACATGAGAAGGGTAGTCTGATCCATGACACCCTTCTGGCTTCATCCAGGGACTACTCATCACAAAAGCCCTGGATCCTGCCTAGGACCACTCAACATTCATCCTGGATCCAGCCTGGGTTCACTCAACAAACACATCCTGGATCCCACCTGGGTTCACTCAAACACATCCTGGATCCCACCAGGGTTCACTCAAACACATCCTGGATCCCACCTGGGTTCACTCAACATTCATCTTGGATCCAGCCTGGGTTCACTCAACACTCATCCTGGATCCCACCTGGGTTCACTCAACACTCATCCTGGATCCCACCTGGGTTCACTCAACACTCATCCTGGAACCTTCTTGGAATCACTCAACATCCTCCCTAGATTCTACCGGAACTGCTTTGGGACCTTCTCCGAGTGCTTCTGTCCCAGTATCGGGCGGGTGGATGGAATGCACAGTGAGCAGCAGGCCACCTCTTCGGCTGCTGGCTCTCCACACGCTTGCTGCTCAGTGACAAGGAGGGAGCAGGCGAAGCTTTGCCCCTCGCAACATCTGAGATGCCAAACCAGCCCGGTGAATTCTTTCACCCTAATTAACAGGCTTGATGTTGGCTTTGGCACTTCCACTAAGCCAAAACCGTGTTCTCGTGAAGATGGCTGCCGGCGCCAAGCCTGCCATCTGCCACTGTACAGAGAAGTCCCTGTCTGCCAGCGCGTGTGCTGAAGGAAGCCTTTTGCACCCGCCCTCTGTAACTTCGCCATGTGGCTCTGTCTTTCCCTCAAGGGCACGAGAAGTTGCTTAGATGCCCACCTGAGTAGCCAGGCACTTTCAGTGGGTACCTGTTGTCTCTGCCCTGGCACTGGAGTCACTTTACCAGCACACAGCACTCCTGGTGGCGGCTCTCTCCATCGTACACGCGGTGAGTCACAGCCAGGCTTGACAATCTTACTGTGGAGGCTATGTATAACTGCACCTCAGCTGAGACCAGGTCCTAGTACTTCCAACGAAGACATTATAGCGTGAGGGTCTGCACGGTCCACACAGGGCTACACTGAGGGCAAGTCTAGAGCCTAGGGTAGATAAGAGTCCGAAAGCCCTTTGCCTTACTGATGGAATAATCTTCTTGGGCACTGTGTGAAGGTTGACTTTGAATTACTCAGATGCTCATTTCTGTACAGGCAGAGAGCTGAGTACTGTCTGGACTTTGGTGTTCTAATCGCTCAGCACCTGCATCATATCTTGTAAGCATTCTTCTCCATCACCTTCTGATTGGTCTAATAAAACAGCTGATGGCCTATCGCAGGACAGGAGAGGAAAAGCAGGACATCCGGGCAGAGAATGGAACTGTGGGAAAAACTGCAAAGGCACGGGATTCGGCAGCCAGGCATGGAGGAAGCCGGATGCATGAGGGCAGAGTGGAAGGAACGGGACATGTGGCAAACACCAACTGTTGTAAACGGGTTGTTAGGTTATATGAGCTAGTTGCAAACAAATCTAAGCTATACGGCCTAAGCATCCATGGATAAATATAAGTCTCTGTGTCATTACTGGAAGCTGGTGGGTCGAGACGGTCTGGAGATACGTTCCATCAGGACGTGAGAAGTACTGAGAGCTTTGTGTAGCAGAAGCTTGCCTGGAACCCACGAGCAATGACAGAATCTGTCTCTGAGTGCTGTGGGTGAGACACCCCGTGCAGATGGCAAGAACAAGTGCACAATTCAGTGAGAGGCACCACACATACATACACACACACACACACACACACACACACACACACACACGCGCCTTGCTAAGCAACATCTGTGACTGACGTTCTGAGCACCTATCGGCCCTGCCCGGTACTTGCTGGACACCCTTTGTTGTTCTTTCAACAGAAAGAATGAAGGAGTTTATGAGGGAGGGGGTTCTTCGGGCAGGTGGTGGGAAGTCACAGGAAGCAAAGCACACAGCTGTGAGACGACCTAGGCGCCTGAGACCCACTGGGAGCTGGGTGCTGTGACCACACCACCTTCCCAGTAGGAACATACGGTGGCTGGATTGAGCACCACCCACCTCCCAGAGCTCATGTGACCTCATCTTGCCTTTATTGCCGAGCCAAAGCAGGTCTAGGTTACTGAGGAGTCCGACTGCCGGGGACTCATCTGGTCCTTTGGAAGAATGAACACAGGTGAGCGGCATTCTGTGAACACAAACCCAACCCAGAGACATGTCCAGTGCAAGCCTCCGGCCCTTGAGGATGAGAGCAATCGATAAGTACTCTCAACTCTATAGCCCAGAAAGACTGAGACCAAAGGACCATTGCCCCTGGGTGCCCCTGGGCACCGCTGGGTATGACTGGGTATGGTTGGGACCACTGGGTACCACTCAAAGTGTCCGGAAGTGAGCCCAGGCCAATGCTGTCACTCAGCACCAGTAAGGAGGAGAGATCAGCTAGAATCCAGAGTGAGCACCAGTGCCTGGGGGCTCTAGACAGAAGCAAAGCCACCCTGCATGGGCCCTGTGCTCTGCTGGTCTATGAGGTATCCAATGGCAGGAGCAAACACCCTTCCAGAAGGCAGGCAGAATGCCACTTCCCTGTCTGGAATGTGTCTGGGAACAGGCACATACCTGCAGGGGCTCTGCATGCAGGGCTGCCCCCTGAGCCCAAATGCTCACACTTGCAGCCATTCATGCTGCATGGGCTTTAATGAATCCTTAGAACACAGGAAAGCAGAGCCCAGTGCTCCCAGCCTCCTGCTGGTATGAACAGTGCTGCTGGGAACAGCCAGGCCCCGGCTGTCAGCAAGCACTCGCTCGTCTCAACAGCTAGCTGTGGGCCAGATCAAACCGCCTGGAACAGCTCAGGTAGGGAAGCAGCTCGCAAGTCCTGCAGCCAGCAATGCCCACTACCCTCTGTGCCCCTGTCATCAGCACTGACCTAATCACCTGGCTGGCACAGCCCGCTAACCTCATGGGCAGCACTGCCAACTGACCTGGTCAACAACGCCACGGCCGCCGCTGCTCGTCCGCAGAGCCAGGTGTTTTCCTGCGCAATCCTTTCCAGAATGTTCTTGTCCTGCAAACTGTGCTCCTGGGTATACTTTCACTGTCTCCCCGCACCCCCACACCCCCCTTCTTTGCTGTCAGCCTGAGACAATGGCTATGCATTCTCAGGGAGGAACTCACCTGGGCTCTTGGACATGAAACATGGCGTTAGGTAATTCCTAAGAACAAGGCCCTATTCATAGGCTGATGAGACATGACTCTGGACATGCTCCAGGTGAAGGCGACACTGAAGAGGCCACTGGTGAGAAGGCGTTGACGATTAGGGTGGCTCTGCCCAGCAGAAGCTGGGCCATGGCTATGGGGGCATGGCTGGTAGGTCTGGTCATCTGTAAGCCTGAGGGACAGACACACTACACAGAGGAAAACCTCTGACAAATGTGACCCATACACCAGGAAGGTGCTCTGCCAGCCTGTGTCTTCACGGCAGGACCTGTGACCTGTGCAGAGGCCCTCAAGCTGCCTTGGGTGTCTGCATCCCATCTGCTCCCAGGACAATCCAGTCCAGCTCCCCGATGGCTCTTGGCTATCCTTCAGGCACATCACTGTGTGGGGCATTAAAACTCCAAACAGCCCAACTCAGCTGTGTGGGCTCTGCCACCCTCACAAGAACCCACGTGCAAGAGGGTAGAGGAGAAGGGGCTGTGAGCACAGCCCCAGCCGTGCACCTGAGCCGAGCTGCTGTCTGGCCTGCACTGTCTCCTCACCGAATCCAGCAGTGTGCGTTCTGCACAAAGTCTCTGCGGGCTCCCGACAGGGGCGGGAGTCAAAATGGATGAGGCCTCCAGGGTAGGACCCACTGCATCTGAAGATCAGCATGCCAGGACGGCGTGTTACCATCAAACAGTGCCTTTCTTTGGAGTCCAACTGGCGTTCTGGGATGCCCCGATGCATGCCCAAATCGTGACCACGACTGACACAAACTAATAATGATGTCTCGTGTCATCTAAACAAAACCCAAACTGTGTATTGTTATCCAAATGTCTGTGCAGCTCTAACTCATGTTGACTTGGTAATGCCTTTGCCAATGTTCTTTAGGAGACTGGACATTATGGTTTTTTTTTTTAAAGGACAGAATTCATCATTCAGAGGGTAGCAGTCGCCAGGCAGGCTCTGAACATCTGAACTGGCAGTCTATGCCCATGCAGGCTTCTTGCACAGCCTCTGCAGACAAGCCTTCCCCTGGCATCGTCGAGGGTCCCCTAGAAGAGTATGCCAGCCCTTGGCTGTTTGTGGGCTGTAAGAACAGCCAGGTAAGCCTAGGACTTGGATTAGCAGAGTCCAGATGGTACAGAACAGAAATGGGAAGTTCATGACCTCAGCAGGAATAAGCCAGAGTCAAAGCAAACCACCCCACAAGGCTAGCGAGGGCAGGAAGGGACCAGGGGAGAGAGAAAGAGCTCCCTCAATTGCTGCTGACCACGGCGATGCCCAGTGATCCCACACATACAATTCTTCAAACTCCTGAAAATATCCCAGCCTGTGGTCTGTTTCTGCACTTACGTGTTGGGGGAGCCAGCAAGGAAGAGTGTGTCCTGGTGGCCAAATGCTTGGAGACCTCATAGCTGGCTGCAGGAGGGCCTCCCTTGGGTCCACCAGTAAGACTTCTTTAATGGAAGGAGAGACAACAAGTACAGGTAGGTAGTGCTGTCCAAGCTGAGGACCAAGAAGGGAGCTAGCTGCCCAGCACCATGGGAAGGAACATGTCACAGTGAAAAGCCTGACGATCTATGGGGACGGTGGTGGCTGGCTGCCGGAACTCAGGAGTGGGTGGCCTGGAGTTCCTGCTCAGGGCATGGTGGGCCTTTTAGAATAGAAAAAAGGGACCCACCAATGGTATAGGAGTAAGGTTTGCCTAGGATCTGAGAGGGGGGGGGCGCTAAGGGACAGCTGCAACCCAGGAGGTCTGTGTAGCTGCTGACAGGACAGGAGCACCATTCCGTGCCAGAGTCCAACACTGAACTTCAGACCCTAGCTGGACTGTGAGGCCATAAGTGACCGTCATGATGGCCATGTACTAATGGCCACCCTATGTGATTGTTTAGGTGATCTGAGACTGGTGTGGAGCCTGAGAAATGCTACCCCTCTGGTGGCCGTTAGCAGGGATCCCATTATAAATTGATACCACCCTGTTCCCATCCCACCCCTCCAGTTCATCTGGGGACAAAGTTAGGAGAACTTACACCAGTTTGTAAGACACACATGCCTGCACCCCTGGAGAGCGTGTCCCCTCTAGTGGCACTGTGCAGGATCTGCACCACCATCCATAGGCAGGTATCATCACACAAAGGGCTTGGGATACCTCTCCTCTGCTCCTTCTGCCCATGAGGAGGAAACACACGGGGACTCTCACATGGGACCCTTGGGACAAAGGCCCTCTCTCCACAAACCAGCTGCTGACTCTCAGACATTGACCCTGCATCTGTCAGCAACCTGGGCCTAGCCTGGTTATCAGAGGCAACCTCAGTGAATCAACAGACCCCACGCATCCCCTTCCTGCCCGCTTCTCTCTCGGGTAGGTCTCTGGAAGCCACGCCTTCTGCACCCCATCCTCCTAGCTCTTTGAGGTGCAGAGTGATTCCACCAACTTGCAGCTTCAGTCCCTGCTGTGTGCCTAAGACTGTCACTCTGTGTCTCAGGGAGGCAGGCAAACCTAACTGGTCCTCCTAACCGGCTTCTCTCCATGAACAGAACAAACCGTAGGGCTTATCTCCAGTTCTCTTCTTTCTCTTAGACCCAGGTCCAAATCCATGAGCAAGGCTGTTGGTTTCAATTCCCCATCTCCCCAAAGCTGGCTGACCACTAGGCGGCACTACCCACTCCTGACCAGCAACTATGACCGACCAGCTCAGATTGGGCCTTCCTGCCTGCACCTCCCCTCTACCGGGTCAATGCTGTCCTGTGAAAAGACAGACAGATGCTTGGGCTTCAGTTTTTCTTACTCTACACGGATGGTACTCCAGATGCCCACCACTGCCGTTCAGACTCATCGAGATTGGTGCACACACGGACTCAGAAACCTGCACAGGTTCAAGTCCGATGGGGTCCCACTACTGAGGAGGAAGTGGATGCAGGGTCCCGCCCCTAACCGAGATGCTACTTGCAATAGACACCTGTTGATAATGGGGGGAAAAAGTAGTTGGCCAACACCGGGTTTTGTTTGTTGGAGCGCTACCTTTCTTCTTCCTTTTTTTTGTCTTAGACACTTTTAACTTGTTTTGATTTTCTTTTTTTCTGTTTTGAGAGACAGGAAATACGAAGTTGGGTGGGTAAGGTGGTAGAGAGGATCTAAGAAAAGTTGGGAGAGGGGAAAACACACACACACACACCCCCACACACACACATACACACACGCGCACACACACACAAATTAATTTTAAAAAGATCACTCCCCAAGGACAAGTGCATGGGCTGCCCATGAAGGTGAGCCGTCTGCAGAATGTACTTGGTATGGAACTGAAAATCTCCCAAGGTGATAGGTAAGTTCAGGCAACCTCCTTCCCCTCCCTGTGGTCTGCAGGTCACCAAGCATCCTAACCTCTGATGACCTTATGTCTGGACACAATGGAGGGCAGAAGTGGCTCTTCACAGTCACAGCCCCCCTTACCCCCACAGAGAATCACTGTGGAGACCACACATCCTGGAAAACATAAATCTCTCTTTCCTCGCTACAAGTACCTGTGATTATTTCCCCAGTTGCTTTGGTTGCTTGGCAAAACACGGCGCCTTTCATTCCTTCCTACGAAATCATCCAAGGCCCTGCATGCCTGGACTCTGTTCCAAAGCAGAGGGCCTGCCCCGTCCAGGCCCGTGCCCTAGGCCCTGCCGCATTCCTCCACTTCAGACCCTGGGTTCTGGGCTGTACTTGGAGAGCTGTGTCACTCTATTAGAACTAACTGTCGGAGTTCAGTCTTCGGCTCTGACTGAAAAGTGGCCCTGTTCTATGCAGCACAGCACCACGCCTTCGGAGATGGCCTCTCCCACAATGCACCACAGAACACAGCTGCAGCCAGAGCCGGCGCCCACATGAGCAGCTCTCACCAGCAAAGCTTCTCTGAGGGAACTGGAGGGACCCACTGAGATCTGCCACTTGGCTCACTGGGCTGCTTCCACCCTACCCCCACCCCTATTGAGTCAAGGGCTTGACAGTAAAGCATCAATATTCCTATCATTTCTGAAGCCAGAAGGCTGGCCAGTGCCAAGAAGCAAACTGGCCAAGCCCACACAGAAAGGCTTTCTCTGTGGGGCCTCCATAGCACCCCACCCCTGTGACCCCTGACCCAGTCAGACTTGGGCCCACACACTGTGAGGACACACTCCAAGGGTTCTCACACACAAAAACCCAGGCTTTCAGAGATGGGGTCACTCAGCTGTAAACCCCCCTCCCCCGCCAAACACATCCACACTCCATCCTCAGCAGGTCACCGTAAAGATCCAGCCAGAACTGACTCTGTATATAACACAAGCCCTGCCCTTGTGGGTCAGCCCACTGCCTCACGGTGCTGACGCCTGACCATTCATCCCTCCTCAGAGACAGGGCCTTCGATCCCAGGTTAACAGCTCTAGGGTGAGCACCAGAGACCACTTCAGTTGGTTATCTTCATATTCTTTGAGGAGAACCAGAAACCAAACTGAAATTGTGACTCTATTTTCCTTCAAAGGGTTGTGTAGGGGGGAGGTGGGCTGTGGTAGCTATAGGATCTGGCTAGCTAGCACTAGTCCCAGCACTGAATCCTAGCACCGAAAAAATTAAAACAAACAAACAACAACAAAAAAAAACCCCAAAAGACAACCAAATACAAAACAAAACAAAGACACATATTTGTTTCCTGGTTCTCTCCCATGTAAACTTTTTTTCTTCTTCTGTTTTGTCTTGTTTCACACTGTAGCCCGGGCTGCCCTCCAATTTGAAGTGAACCTCCTGTCTCTACCTCGTGGATGCCCGAAGTGCACGTGCGAGCCATTACACCTGACTTGATACAGTCTTAATTGGATGAGATGATATACCAGCTCAAACATCACCACCATCATCATGACTCTAGAGTCTTCAGTGCTGTATCACAGTCCTTTAAAAAGCAATGCCATGGCGGGAGGGGGAGTCCTGGCTCAGTGGTAGGACACCCTGTCAATCCCTGGGTTCCATCCCCAGTGCTACAAAAAAAAAAAAAAAAAAAAAAAAAAGTGGCGCAGGTTCCGAGAGAAGCTGGATAACACCCACCAGCCTCGTCCAGAATGAAAAGCAGAAACAGTTCTTAAAGCAGCACACACCTTCAGGGTAGTGGCCCCAGCAGTGAGAGAGAGCGGGTCTCTGAACTAGGTGTGGAAGCCCCTGGACTTCAGCGTCCCCTGCTCCTGCCACCACAGCTCAGTCCCTCTTGTCAGCCTCTGGTGACTGTAGCCTTCCCCGGGCCAATCGGCACCAAGCTCCTCTCCAGGAAGCTGAGTCAGCCAGGCCACAACCCTGTGGAAGAGCCATGCGCTACCCTCTAGGCATGTCCGTGATGCTCTTCTACAAGATCCTCCATATGACCGTCAAAGTTGTGGCGTGCACTCAATGCTAGTCTCAAATTCAACGCTCTCCCGCCTCCACCTCCCCTGTGCAGTGGTTGTGAGTACGCATCACTGTACTTGGCTTTGCACAGTTTTTTGTTTGTTTTTTTTTAATGTTGTGTTCAAGTTCCCAGATCACATCCTGTATCAGAAAGTGACATACAGAAGGCAGGAACGTGAAACTCAATAATTTGATTAATCAAGTTTAATCAAAATGTAATAACAACTGGGCATGGTGGCGCGTACCTTTAATCCCAGCACTCGGGAGGCAGGGGCAGGGGGATCTCTGTGAGTTTAAGGCCAGCTGGTCTCCATGATGAGTTTCAGGACATCCAGGGCTCTGTTAACACAAAGCGACCCTGTCTCTGGAAAACCGAACCAACCCACAGACACCATTTTCCACTGGCAGATGTGTGGACTGTTGTCTGTATGCAGGTGAGGGCAGGCACAAGGTAAGGCAAGGCCTGTGGCTGGGCAGTGGAAAATAAGGCAGGCACAGAGTTTTGGAGAGAGGAGAGAGGAGAGAGGAGAAGAAGAAGAACCAATATGGAGGCAGGGAAGGACGACCCAGATCTGTGTGGCCTTAAAGGGCCACAGGTAGCTATGAATATTTTATAAGGGATGGATTTTTATAGGACAATTTGTCTTATCTAGGTGGGTAGTTTATATCAATATTAATTGGCTCTGAGTTTATTGTGTGGGCGTTCTGTGGAGTGAGAATTTATTGATATAAATCTGATTGATGAATTATAAGCTCATTGAGTTTCTTATTGGGTTACTGGGAGTTGTGACTATAACCACAGGGGCCGGATGTTGGGAATGTGAGCAGAGTCCGCAGTAAGAGAGCTGTGAGATAGGCGGTCTCTGTATGGAACTGGCGTGGTAGTGACCCGCCTTGGGAACTAGATAGATGGCGAGATTGCCACAGGGCCCCGAGAGTAGCCAGCAACAGTGTGGGGTGGAAATCGGAAACTGGAAACTTAGTGAGTTGGGCTGAGACAGTTTGTTGATTGAGGTGAAAATACCCCGCAGATGTCGTGTGGCCCACCGGCGTCAGCCATAGTGTGGGACGGGATGGTGCATTTTACTTTTTAGTATTTACTACAACACAGATACACATTAATTCGACACAGGAAAAGCAAGAAACAGTGGGGTGGAAAGAGACGGACAATAGCACTAGGAAACATTACTTCCTTGTTTCATAATCAATTTTTGGGAGTTCACATAGAGAAAGAGGCAAAAGCCAACATGCAGGCCCGGCTGCCGTGGAAGGGCCAGCCAATGAGGTAGGGCTGAAGACCCTGAAGAAGGTGCACACAAGGTAGGAGGGGATGAATGCAGGACCTTCCTAGGGTGCACTGTACCCCACCTCTCTCCAGAGGCTGCAGTCCAGGCCCTATCCACACCACCTTGCTGCCTACCTACAGATACATTCGTGGCCCATCTGTCGTCTAGTCTCGGGTCATTTCAGACCCTCCCAAGCTGTCTGTCCTGGAGCACTCCCTGCAGTGTACTGTCCCTAAAGCACATGTCCCTAAAGCTAGTCAGAGTTGCAGTGCGACCCCAACAATAATTAACTGTACATCCCACTACCAGCCAAGCAAACTGTCCTCAGGAACGAACGTCGTTATGCTCTGAATGTCTCCAGACAGAACCTTCCTTCCGTCTGCTGTGCCATTTACTACTTTGAGTCGTGCAATTAGAGAATGGTGCCTTATACAACAGGGATTTTCTTTCAATCATGAAAATGATTTATACTGTTATCTGCAGACAACGGCCACAGGTGCTGAATTTCCAGTTTTCTCTGGTGGCGAACACAGAACACTTTCATGTGTAGAGCGTTTTGGGTTTTTGTTTGTTTGTTTTTTGTTTGTTTTTTTTTTAATACACATTGCTTCCCAGTGACGTCAGACATGAACAGAACCAAGCCTAGAGTGGACAGTCACAGGGCTGGTGGCGTAGTGGTGACCCAGGACTCGGGCACACAGGACCCACCCAGAACTTCCCCATCTGGAACCACCAGAGCTTGCTTCGAGCCTCACGGAGAAGGGTCTCGCCAAAGAAGGGGAGCATCTAAATACTAAGAGGATGCCTGTGGCAAATCTAGAACTGTTTCAAAAGAAGGCTGGAGGTTGCTTAGTGGTAGAGCTTGTGCATGCATGATGTCGCGGCTCACATTCAAGCGCCTCGAAAACAAGAAGTTATTTCCGATAACTGACTTTTCCCCTCGTCCCCCAATATCCGAAACTCCTCTCATTAATAACTGGTCTGTACGGTGAAGCTCATGACAGATGGGCATCGCCACCAGATCTTCCCTCTGAGAGGTCATGAGTGACTACTGAATAACTCTGGACAGTGACTTCAGACAAGGTGACTCACGAGTTTGGTACTGACGCCAATGAAATGACAGAAAGCTCTTGGGGCCAGAAAGGAGCGGTAAACATCTAAAGAGACTAAGTATAAACGTCAACAATCTTTTCTAATAAAAGTTATTCTTGGTAAAACAGGTATTTGAGATATATACATTTTCTAATATATGTTATTAGTTACGTTTCTATTGCTGTCATAAAGTACCATGACCCGGACAGTTTATTTGAGCATCTGTTTGCCTAGGGATAGAAGTGGGCGGAGTACAGCACCAGGCACGGTAGCCACGGAAGGAAGCTGAGGACGCACACCTGAAGCCACAAGTAGACACGCACGAGGCAAAGAGAACATACGAGGAACAGTGCACAGTGCACAGCTCTGAAACCTCAAAGGACGACGTACTTCCTCCTTCAAGGCCATACCTCCTAGACCTGCCCAAATAGCACCCCCAACTAGGAACTGAGAGTGGGGGGCATCCCCATTCAAACCACCACAGCTTGACCTGTGTATTAATTTGGGGATCAAACCCAGCATGTTGCGTGCCACATCCCAGCCCTGCCTTCTTGTTTATGTGAAATGTCTCATTATTGTAGCCCGGGCTGGCTGTAGACTCAAGATCCTTCTAATTCAGACCTTCAAGTGCCAAAATATATTTTTTAATAGTAATTGAGGCCGCAGCAGGGCATTTGCCTGGCAAGGTACTCAGCAGTAGTAGTATTCACCTGCTAAGAATGTGCATGGGCCTCGATGTAATCAAGAAAAAGTCACCCGGCAATGAAATGCCTTCCCCTGCCCAGATTCTGAACACAGCTACACAGCTCGCTCACTGTGTGGTCCAGCCAGAGAAAAGAACGATTGCTGCCCTTGGGAGTCCAAGGGAACCTCTTCCTCCAGCAAAGGCTGTAACTGGGATGCATCCTACCTTAGAGTCCACACCAAGCATACATCAACTGCCCTCTGAGAACCTGACAAGACTGCATCCAAAAAATGGTGTCCCACAGTGTCCAGGGCCCAACCACCTGCTTTTATTTACTGCACATCAGCTCAAGATCTACCCTCATTATTGAGCAAAGGTAGGTAGCAAAAGAAAAAAGAAAAACAACAAGCCAGCAGCAGCACCTTCGCCCTAAGGGGGACATTAGGATCCTAAGGGTCTCAATTTAAACACCCCAAGATGACTTCTCTCATGCAGTTTCAGCGACCTGTGAATTCAGCCCACATCTCCAGGACAGAGGCTGCACGTGCCCTTGGGTCTTATCCTCAGGCTATGGGGTCACAGTGATGTTGGGGACTGTCTACTGCCTGTGCCGAAGATAGACATTCACTGAAGTTGGGCGTCTGCTCATTGCTCTGTGTCTAGGGACACCCACTGAAACAGAGGGCTGCATGTTCGGTTATCTAAGCCTGAGAACACCTAAGGCATAGGCTGAGAGACTGCTTCTGTCTGTGCTCAGGGACCACCCACCTGCAGATTTGTGGGTGCTTCTTGCTGCCCCATGTCCAGAGACACTCACTAAAACATAGAGTGGGGTAGGGACTGCTGGGCCTAGAGAGAGAAACGCCGGCCAGATTTGGGGGCAACTAAAACTGAAGTTGGGAGCTCCTTGCCATCCTGTGCCTGAAGACAGCTCTGAACTGGTGTTGGGGGTGGTTATTCGCTGCCGTCTGTGTCACTGTGCGCGGTCCCGCAAACCCAGGGTGGGATTTAGCTACTTCGGGGAGCTTTGCAGAAGTGCAACTTTTAAAGCAAAGAAGCAGCCTGTGCAAGCGGCCTGGGACAGGACGTAGGGTCTCCGTGCTCACTCACCGAGGGGCCGGGCGCCATCCGCCGTCTGCGTCTGCCAGTTGTCCCGCGCCCCCCGCGCGCCCCGCCCGCGATGCGCTCCCACCCCGCCCGCTGGGGAAGCCCCACCCACCTCTCCATGATTGGCCGGAACAGGCGGTGCCTCGTGCCCACTGGCCAGCGTTCCTGCCCGTTCCTCGGCCGCGCCCGACCCTCGCGCCCGCGCATTCCTGCGTGGCCACGTGGCCACCAGCCCCCCTCCCCGCCCCGCCCCCAGCTTAACGCCCCGCGCCGCGAGTGGGAGGGATGCTACCTACCTTGCGCCCCCCGGGAACAGAAAGGTCGCAGGAAGGACACCAGCTTGCAGTGCCCCAGAGTGGGCTCTTCTCCCCTCAGACTCCTGGTCACTGGGGAATGGCGCGGGGCCAGAGTGCGCCTCCCGATCATCCACCCTCTGTGAGACACTGGGAGTTGCGCTGCCCCGGGCGGGGAACACAAGACAGGCACTCCACCCAGCGTGACCCCGGCGACTGCTTGCTCACTGTAGATCCTGGTATAGGCTCCTGCGGGAAGGGGGCGCTAGACGACACTTCACTCCATCTCCAACCCTTCCCCCCACTCCCCACTTCTCCCATTTTGGGCCCCGGGGCAGTGGGGCACAGAAAGGATACCACACCCATCATGACTCCAGCATCCACTGCTCCTTACAGACCTACAGGGTAAGGGATGCCAGAACAACCCAGCCGACCTAGAGCAGCCCTGCCTGCATAGTCAGTCCAGGCTGACAGGGTCAGAAGCTCCTGGTCCGGCCAAGTACAGAAATCCAGGCCAACCGTGACCTCAGCTCACTACCTCTCCAGGCACTTTTACAGCTTGCCTGTCACCAGGAGCCTCTTGTTTTCCCCGAACCTGAGTTCCAGCTCTCTAATACAGGAAGTGATGCTGGGGAGAGCTTAGCTAACCTTCCTGCTCATGGCTGAGCCTTGGAAGGAAGGCGCTGTGGAGACCAGGAGCATCACGCTTGTGGACCTTGGTCATAAGAAAAGGCCTGCAGGTGTCTGCTGGGATATTCTGGAAAAGCCCTTCTGGGAAGTTGAATTTGTTTAGCATGAACCTTTGTTTTGTGCATGTAAAGGGAAGCAAATCATTAAATTATTAAGGGAAGATGCCACCCATCAAAGGGTTAACTGGTGCACAGCTAGTGCACATAGCAAACGTGTTTCCATGCTGGACTGTCACCTCTCCCACCAACACGGTTGGTAGAGGCAATGTGCTCTGTAGTTATGACACTTCTCAGACTACTATGACTAGGTAGGTCAGATTATATCCTAGGTACCGTGACAGCTCAGGTGACAGCTCGGGGTCGTTTGGAAGTAGCACTTAACTAAAGTTACAGGAGCGGACTATGTTGAACTTTCAAACCTGTCTGAACACAGAGAAGACACTCCTATTTCTCTGTGGAAGACCACGGGGTAAAGTACTCAAAGAACTCCCAGACTGGAATCATGAAGAACATTTTCCAAGGAGCTTTGTGAGAGGAAATA
This sequence comes from Rattus norvegicus, assembly GCF_021556685.1. NCBI lineage: Eukaryota > Metazoa > Chordata > Mammalia > Rodentia > Muridae > Rattus > Rattus norvegicus. The sequence continues at coordinate 82,837,084 of NC_141549.1, forward strand.
GGTCGGTACTTCGATGTACTCCCCTGGAGTAGAGAGCACATAGCATCCCCCCGCCCAAGTCTGTGAGAGAAGAACCACATCAGCCAGGGCTTGGTATGAAGCTGGTCAGAAAGGAGTCGGACTGGCTCAAGTTCGGCCCAATCTATTATAGTATCACACATCACCACGTCTGATAGTCCACAGGTGGGAATGTGGGACGTTCCATTTCAAGTCTTCTTTGACCCATGGGATGCCAAGAAAAGTTAGGCTTCATTATCAAACACTGAGGGATTTTCTTTTAATTAGTATGTAAATGCACTCATAAATACGTAAGTATATTTAGTTACATATGCAAAGCGTACTTCCACTGTGCCCTAGCAGTGTATGATTTTAACCTTCAAACCTCATGAAGATCCTGTATGGCTGGCACTGTGATTCGCAGACGACCCGTGAGATGGAACTTCTTGTGTTACATAATTGAACCCACACTCTGCATCTGCTGATGTAATGTTCTGATGCTGTCAACTGGGTCATGGCCGTGACAGATTGTTTCTGTCTGGTGTGTCAGATGCCGAGAATGGTGTATTACAGATGTCAACTCTCCCTACCCATTCCGGACTGCCCTAAGCATCTAAACAATGTTACAAAGTAATCCAACCAGTGTAAGGGTGGGAGCTCACAGAAAATAGCTATATTGTTAATCTTAGAATCAAATGAAATGGGTCACAGGCTAAAGGGAAATGACTTTAAAGTTTCTAGAAGAAAATGTGGGAAAATATTGGTCTCCTGATAGGATACACTAAACTCTCAAAAAAGCACTAAGTGGCCTTAATCAAGGCTTAAAGTTCTTGCTCATCTCAGGGCCTGGTTAAAATGAAAGGGCAAGATGTGCTTCAGGTAGATACTGTCAGCACACGGTGAGGGCTTGTGTGTGTGCTGCATCCCCACAGGTTTGTGTATTTCAGAACTTGGTCCCCAGTTGGTGGCACTTGTTTTGGGGGAAGGTTGTGAGTCTTTAGGAGTCTAGCTGGAGGAAGAGGGTTACTAGGAGGGTGGGCCTTGGGATATATATTCAAACCCTCCTTCCCACTCTATTTCTTGCTTAGTGCCAGGTAATAAGCAGCTCCCACCAAGGAGCCCCCAATCACCATGCCTTCCCCATCGTGACAGACCGTGTCCCTTCAAACCATGAGCCAAATAAGCCCTCCTCCTTTAAGTCCCGTCTAGTTAGGCTATTATTAGTGATAAGGAAAAAAAACTAATACTTATTTTTTCTCCCCCACCCCCGTTGTTGCCTTTGTCAATTTCATATTGCTGTGATAATATCTAAGAACGAGTCATTCATAATAACCAGAAATCAGCTGCTTGCAGTCCTTACATTACTTACAGGTCAAGGTCTCCCACGCTCTATGCCTTCTATTTCTATGATAAAGACAATGACTGAAAGCAACCTGCAGAAGAAAGGGTTAATTTCAGCTCACACCTCCCAGGTCACAACCCTTCGCTGATGGAAATGTTAGGGCAGGCATCTGATGGCTGGCAGTACCTGAAGCCAAGACTGCAGAGGGATGCTGTTCACTGGCTTGCTCACTGTGCTTTCATGAACCTAAGGGACTGAACATAGGGAAGGCATTGGGGAATGGTCAGCAATTACCTCTTTCCTAAGTAGACACACTTCCCTTCAGAATTTCCCCTAGATAGCCCTGGTTTGTATTGGGTGCACAGACTTCAGAGCCACAAGGACATGCTTATTCCGTGTCACTCTAAGTTGCCTTTGGAGGCCCCCATGAGTCTGTGGAGCATGGAACCAACAGGGACTTCTGCACATAGGTAGGAACTATCTTAGGGAGATAACTCAGGGAGGGCTTCATACTAAGGAGGATCAAGTTTTGAGGTGGGCAGGTGGTCTTGGGAACAGCACAGGCCATGTGATTACCCAGGAAGAACGTGGGTTCGGGTAGGAAGCAGCGCTTGCCACAACTGATAGCGATGGAGACTTCCGAGTCGCAGCAGCAGACCTCTAAAGTCACTGGGATTCCCGGTGCAATTGTGTGTAGTCCTCCTTCTCCTGCATCTCAGCAAAGCCATGAAGACGGTGAGCGGAACCACCCAGAACGATGTCATTTTTGTCTGAACCCTTTGGTGAGCCACCCTCAGCGGACCCTGGGAGCAGGACTGTTCTAAATCCCTGTTCCCATCCGTGGGAAATGAAGCTGCTGTGCTAGACTTAAGATGAAACCACTTTCTGGGGCCAGGTTAACTGTTGGCACTTCTCCCAGTAGGTGACACCTGGCAGTACAATAGAAACCAGTTCAGGACAGGGATATCTAATAGCTTCTACCACAAGGCCAAGCATCCCTGGCCTGCAGGACCAAGTGTCCCCAGCTGTCACTTGCCAGATAAACTTGCTGACACCCACCATACCTCCACGCCCTCTCTGCCCATCTAACTCACAGATGCTGCCACTGACCCAGCTACTGGGCACCTTCCCCTCAGAGCAGGCTGGCGGACACACAAGTGGCGGTTACAACGGTGGATGGATGTCGGAAGGAAAGCAGCTCTGAACCATGGGAAATGGACAGTGCAGACGCACTCGGCCTGCTCACATCCCTCCTAAGAGGGATAAAGCCACACAGCTTATGTGTCCCCAGTCCTGCCTTCCACAGAGCTATGGGCTACATACAGCCCTCCGTTCATATACCCAGGGTCTCTGCGGGTCACCAGCCTGAACTTTAATCTGATAAGGTAAAGAATTAGGTCTTCTCCAGGTTCCAGGCACAGACTGAAGCTTGGCAGACCACACCCTTGTGATTTCTGGACCTAGAGATCTATTTCTGTCCCTGCCCCAACCCAGGCTCCTTGTGATAAATGGGAGGCCAAAGAGAAAAGGGAGGGACGTTGAAACTATGAAAGAGACGACTTGGGGACCGTGTAGATAAGGCTGGCTGGCTGTCACTGGGGCTCTGTCAGTGGATCTGCACAATGTCGTGGGAGAAGGGCGCGTTGTTCCTGTGGGAACAGGGACCTTTTGTTTCTCCGAGCTTCTACAACAACTGCCTATTTTCTTGTTCTGCTCACTCAAGCTAGAGGGAGAGATGAAGAGCAAAGGGGTCCAAGAGTAGAAAGTGAGTCCTTGGAGGAACCAAAGTGCACCTCCTGGGGGGTCAGGGGAAGGGACAAGCGATTTAACTACATGCTTTCCCTTTCTGACGGTGTGGCCCAGTGAGCGGCTAGGACCCAAGAGTGTGGTTCATCACAATAACCGCCATCCTCTTGGCCCTCATGGTGCCCCCAGCACCCTCTGCTCTGTTCAGACAGCTCAGAAGGAAGACTGAGCAGCAAGAGGGGATAGTAGTGGAAACGAGGGAAGGCTAGAGACTCCACAGCATCCCGGCCAGAGCCAATGGAGTCCTGTGTGCCCTGGTACAAACAGAGCTAACAGAGACAACAAGGAGCCCAGGCAGCCCATGATTAGAGGCACAGCCAGCAGGGACTGTGTGGTGTTTTCCTGCCCCATTGCCATGAGTCCTGCCCCAGCTCACAGTGAGGCAACCAGCTCCCTCTCTTATCACACGCGCACCTTCTGAGTGACGTCTGTGTTCCAGATCCAGCAGACAGATTGAGAGACTAGAACTTCATGATTGTGGAGAATTAAAATGTAACAGGCAGACAGCCAAAATTATCTGGAGCTATCTTTAGTCCCCTTAACAGCCGCTCACTACCAACCTCTGTCTGACTTAAACGCTTTGTGAGTTTTTAACCTGGGAAGACAGGATCCACCATAGGCAGACGAAGCACTGAGTTTCCTGGGGTAACCTAAAGGAGCATGGGTGACTCATTCGCAGCTGCATGGCCGAGCCTCCACCTGAGTTCAGGCCATAGCTCACAAAAGCTCCCTTAGAGCCCCGTGCACACGTTGCAGGCAGTTCCACAGAAGGCATTCCCCTCTACAGAGCAATCGCTTTCTGCCTTTATAGCATTGGAGAGCGGAGAGCAACTCTGTGAATCTTCTGACCTCCCTCCTCCTGGCAAGTTTCCTTAGCTGCTAGAGCCCTACACCCTCCCTCTAAGAGGAAATGCTTCAGTTAGAAGGAAATGTGTCTACAACAGGTTAGACTGTACTGCTTGGCAGATCATTGGCTTCCACCAGCCCTAAAGCTAATGTCATGTGACAGGACCTGCTGTCCTGCAGCCCATCCAGCTGGTGTCCTTGTCCACCAGGTAGATCAGGCCATAACTGTAACTGTAACTGTAACTGTAGCCGTCTGCCCGATCTGTTCTCCTGAGCTGTATCTGGCCCAGAGCAAACTACTTCTTGCTCACTTTGAAATGAGAGCCGTGTTTTGTAGTTATGCCGGGGTCACGCACGCCTGCACAATTGGTAGTAACCCAGAAGTTGTAAGATTCACGCCAGCTGCTCAGGACCTTTTAAGGAAGAGGCCCAAAGTCAGGGAAGCGTCTTCTGTCACAGGGTGGAGGGTCACTCAGGATGTGCGGAAGCTCAGGGAAGGGCTCTGGGAGTTCCGGAAGTGGAAGTGGGTGTCTGGGTGCTGGGAAGGTGGAGCTTGGGAAGGCCCAAAGCCCAGGGGTCCTGACCTCCACTTCACCTCAGGAAATGCAGGCTGAGGTGTGGCCTCTCCTGTTAGGCTTTGGGAAACAGAGCCAACTGTGTATCCAGCCCGGCCTAGAATACCCCTTCTCCACTGTATCCGGAGTCCAGCCTATAATTTCATGCTAGCATTACCCAACAACAACCAGTGTAGTCTTTCCGTTCCTCTCAGAAGCTTGCTAATTCCCAGAAAGTAAGGCCAGTGAATGCTAATCCTCTGTTCGCACAGAAGCCTCACAGGTCTGCGTGCTTCTGCCTCGCTCAAGGACCTGCCTTAGTCTGAGTTTGGGTTATATCAGGGCAGACGTGGTGACCCTGTTTGAACATGTTCCCTTGGCATGTAAGTTCCATATTTGTGTTTTTAAGATATGCAGAAAGAGATACGACAGAAAACAATTTCCACTGATGCACTTAAAGAATGATTAGCTATGGCTGGAGAGGCAGCTCAATGATTAAAAGCACTGATGTTCTCCCAGAGGACCTGGGTTTGATTTCCAGCACCCACGGGGCAGCTTGAAACTGTAACTCCAGTTCCAGGTCTGCCGTCCTCTTCTGGCTTCTTCAGGCACAGGCACCCAGGTGGTGCATAGACATATATGCAGTCAAAACAGTCATAGTCATAAACTAAACAAACAGAATTATTAGGACAGGCAAGCTGAGGCAGGAGGATGGAGCTTTCTCCACCTTAACAACAATAAAAGCCCACAGCTTCTCAGAAGCTATTACACCGCATTGGATGTAATTCTAGACAGTTCCTTAGAGCACTTCACATTTCATATACACAAAGAAAAACAGCCACGAACCACAAGTCCTGGAATGCTGACAGCACACAACTAGACTGTATCTGGAATCTTGGCTTCCTTGCTCACTGTTCTACAGAAACCTAGGAAAACTCCCCCGGGGGTTAGGAACTGGCTTTATCTAGTTTGGCCCAGAAGAGGAAAGGGCAGTTCCAATCTCCTCCACCTTGCGTACTGCAACATAGAAAGACGGGGAAAATACGCAATGTGCGGATTTAGCTGCAAGCCTCAATTATCAGAGCGAGGAGTCTCACTCACAGGCGACCCCGCTGATGCCATTAACTGTCCTCATCCACAGCTTGGAATTTTCCAGAGAAGCTCCAATCCTCGGGGTCCTTTACATAATGCCAGTGCCAGGGCTCACTGGCATCTAAACAGCCCTCCTCTGGCTTTATCTGCATGCCTACTCAAGATCTCACTCGCCGAGACTGTCCCAGAGTGAGATAAGACTAGACTATTCCACTCTGTCTAGGAAATTCCTTACAGCCTATGTCTGAAGGACTCGGGTTGCTTGTCTTAATCGGGGGTCACCAACAGATAAAGATCTGTGAACGGACACGCCACGCCACAGAACACCAGCTTTACCCAGTGCTCTCGTCAGCTGTGAGCCTTGAACACATCCTGCGAACAGCCTACCAAACAGCACAGGGAGGGAGTTAACTCCCAACTCCTGCAGAGGCTGAGAAACCACACCACCCACACAGAGGACAGGACTCAACGGTCCTGGAACGGCAGGAAATGCAGGAAGGAAATGTCAGGGTATAATTAGATTAAAAAACAAAACAAAACAAAACAAAAACTTGGACTAGCCAGGTGGTGGTGATGCAGGCTTTTAACCCCAGCACTTGGGAGGCAGAGGCAGGAAGATCTCTGAGTTCAAGGCTGGCCTGGTCTACAGAGTGAGTTGTGGGACCAAGGGTACACAGGGAAACAGCCTTGAAAAGCAAAGCAAACCAAATCAACAACAAAGAGAGCCTGGACTCCGGCTGGGTTGGAGTGGTTACATGAGAAAATGTTTCTGTCCTTAGGACATAAGCACTGAGTACTTGAGAGTACACAGAAGAGATGAGCAGGCAGGAGGATTCCTTGAGCCCACTTTCAGGCCAGCCTGGGAAATATTGGGAGACCCACCTCCAGAGAGAAAAGGGGGGACAAATGGGAAACAGAGAGAGGGGAGGCAGAGACAGGGGAGGGAGGGAGGGAGAGTGTCTGGGAAGGAGAAAAGCTTTAACATGGACAGAATTGACAAACTGGAAGGGGAAAAAGTCAACTAAAAGCTTTTGATTTCTGTTTTTATTTTCCCCCTTTTCTACTAAACAAATAAAAAGCCAGAAACAAAAGAAAATGAAACCGAGTAACTGACTTTAAACTCAGAGCCTGGCTCCTGAAATGATAGGGAGGATTCAGTAATCGCACCCTGCTGCCCCTAGTGGGATGAGTGTTCTGGCTTGCATCCTCTGTCCCTGCCTGTCCCTGCAGATATTACTACACCAGGCAGAAAGGGACAGGGAATGGGGAGGCCCCCTGTTTTCCTGGCTCACTCTCCTATGAGAAGAAAAGCATATGTTCTAGCAGTCCCTCCACACTTGCTGGTCAGTTCCATGATGTGAGAACCCAAGGGTGGCCAGGGATACAGGGAACCACTACAGAGGGTCAACTGGCCAGGAGTTTGGGGTGGCTGAGCCAAAACAAGAACCTCAAAATAAGAAATGAAAGCCACGTTTAGTAAATGAGTTCTTTTCCTGAGCTGCTTGGAGCTCTGCATTTGAGCTAGTCGAGAGCTAAGGGGAACACACATGGGAGGAGCCTCTGGCCCATCTCTGGCTCTGCAGCAAGGCAGTCCCTCCTCTGTTTTGTAAAGAAACAATGTTTCTGGGTGGAGCTAGCCTGCTGCGTTCCTCCAGAGAACCTGCCCTGAGGTGCGCTGGTCACAGAGCAGTTTTGAAAACCAACACAATAATGTCATCTGTGTAAGTTACCTGGGATTATAACTTTAAATTTTTGGCAGCGAACTTTTTGATAGAAAGACCTTGCATCTATAATTTTTAGTAATAACTAAGGGTTTCAACTTTTGGTTCACTTTTTAACTATTTTGGCGAGTTTGGGGCTGTTTGTTTACTGTAGTGAACTAACAGGAAACACGTGCCATCAACAGACTGCAGCAGAACAATGAACTCACCAAATATAACCTAGCACGACAGCACGACAGCAAACGTCAGAGATGTACAGGGAGGAGGGCTGGGTTTGGGGGGGGACGGGGGTAGTCAGAACCGGAAGCTAGAGTGCTCTGTGTCTGAGAGACATCCAGAACTCAGGACTCCAAAGACAGCAGGGCTTGGTCCTCTGCACCCAGCGCTGAGGCTATGCTGTGAGAGAAGTCACAGCAGAGGCAGGCCCATGTGGAGTCATCAGAGAAAGGAGGTTCCTTTTTTTTTTTTTTTAATGTTTATGTATGTATGTTAGAGAAGGGGAAACCCCCCTTTTGGTGCCACCCTGCCCAGGGACATCCAGTCCCAGCAGTTGGAGTTCTTTTGTAACTATTATTTTTTATTTGTGATTCTGTGGCTGGAGCCCAGGGACTAGCGTATATAATCCGAACATTTACCACTGAACTATATCTCTAACCCTAGGCAATTAAAAATTTGTAACAGAAATAAAAATGTGTTCGTGCAAGCCAGTTACTGAAATGGAGGATAGGGCTCAAAAAAGGGTATTGAATTCATTGAATAACATTGAATTAATATCCCCGTCTCATTAGAACAAAACAAAAATGTAGACAAAGAGTTGACTTAAACATAACAAGCATTAACGACAATTGTGTCTTGTGTTGGTTTTCTCCTAGGTGAGTCTTATGGGGCCTGCAGAACTGAGATCCTAGGGGGCTCCCCTTCCTCCTGCAGCAGTAGGCCCTTAGATGGCCTGGGGGCCACAGACAGCCAGTGTTGAAGAAAGGAGAGGCTCAGACACCGCCTGAGACTGGAAGCAGGCAGCCTGGTTCTCAGCGTGAAATGGAATCAACAGCCTCACTGCCCAGTTTCCCATCCCAAGGGGCGAATTCCTGCTGCAAACCCTCTAAGCACCCTGTGAATGTTAGTTTGTAAAACACTTCATAGAGTTAACAAAAGAAATGTTTCCCATGTCTCAATTTGTGTGACAGGCTCAGTGGTCTGTGTTTGTACACCCTTGCCATGGAAGGAAAGGCTCTTCTCGGAGTTCCGGTAATGGCCACCTGCCAGTCCCTGGGCCCTCCTGGCTGTCTGAGGTGGAACTGGCTTCCTGGCCTCCTACCCTGGCTCACTTTATTGAGTATGCCCTCAGCAAACACTGTCTACTTCTGGGTTAGCATGTCTTCTGCCAGGACCCCGCTTGGGAGACAGAAGATTCCTTCCATTTGTTGGATCATCCCATCACTTGCCAGTCAGTGTCTGGGCAGCCATATCTGGAAATGGTCAGGGAACTGTCAAAGTTATGTCTGGTCCTCCCATGCTCTCTGAAATAAGGCTCGGATTCAATATATATATACATATATATATATATATATATATGTATATATACATATATTTTTTTTTTAATTTATTTTTTTGAGCTGGGGACCGAACCCAGGGCCTTGCGCTTGCTAGGCAAGCGCTCTACCACTGAGCTAAATACCCAACCCCTCAAAATATATTTACAAAATACCTTGGCCATATAGCTAGGCTCTTCTCTGACTAGAATCATAACTTAAAATTTATTTTAATGTACATTTTGCTGTGTGGCTGGCTACCTGTGTTCAGGTACTATATGTCTGTCCCCTCACGTCTGTCTCCTCACGTCTTCTCAGACAATCTCCTGCCTGGCTCTATCCCAGAAGTCTTTCTGCCTCCCAGATGTCCCATCTTCTATTTTTTTTCCTAAGCTGTAGGTCATAGACTTTTTAATTGACAGGAGATGCATCCCTACAGAACACAAAATATTCTCTCTACAGGGAACAAGAGCTATCAGCCCTCATGGAGCTGGTGACATCTTACTGACATGGGGTGTGGCAACGTTCTTTTTGTACTAGCATTTGAATGTGTCACTCTAAGGTTATGTTGACACATTACATCCATGGTAGGGGATAGGGAAGGGCCTCCTCCCAGTCACCAGCCTCCACAGTGAGCCTCAGCCCCAGGCAAAGAAAATACATAAATCACCTTGTGTCCAGTCAGTAATCCGTATAAAGGCCTCCAGGAAACTAACTTGGGCTTCCTGTGCCTTTTTTAGCCCTTCTGCTCCTTAGACACGTGGCATGACTTACTCCTGGGGGTAAAGAAACATTCCATGTAGGACGGACTGGGCCTCTTCCTGACTGAAGCTGCCAGCCCTGGACTTTGGACTTGCAGCCTACAAAACTAGAAATGGTTGGTCTCTGCTCGACCCTCCTGAGCTACAGAATGCCACTCAGCTGACACACATGAAGACAGAGGATGTAACATGAGGTCACGCTCCTATTAGAGGCCAGAGAAAGTCAGATGAACTCCCTGTACTGGCTGCTTGTGTGTCAACTTGACACAAGCTGGAGTTATCATGGAGAAAGGAGCCTCCCTTGAGGAAATGCCTTCATGAGACCCAGCTGTAAGGCATTTTCTCAATTAGTGATCAAGGTGGGAGAGCCCAGCCCATTGTGGGTGGTGCCATCCCTAGGCTGGTGGTCCTGGGTTCTATAAGAAAGCAGGCTGAGCAAGTCAGGGGAACAAGCCAGTAAATAACATCCCTCCATGGTCTCTGCATCAGCTCCTGCTTCCTGCCCTGCTTGAGTTCCAGTCCTGACTTCCTTTGGTGATGAACAACAATGGAGAAAAGTGTAAGCTGAATAAACCCTTTCCTCCCCAGCTTGCTTCCTGGTCACGATGTTTTGTGCAGGAGTAGGAACCCCGACTGAGACACTCCCCATCCGCATCCTGGTCCCATGAAGGCTTGTCAATATGTTCAGGACAGGCGGAGTGTTCTCAGACACTCAGTGGACCTCAGCTCACGTTATCAGACAGGAAGCGTGTTTGGGTTTTGGAAAGAGCTGTCGTTTTATTAAACTTCTGCCCAGTTAAAAACCGCCAGGCTGGAGCCTCGACAAAGCAGACCTGGGGGCTATGGGGTTTTCAGTTGATAATCTTAGGAACGCAAGGTAAGGGCTTTCTTAGACCGAAATAAATAGGCGTCATACATCCTGATAAAAGTTAAAGGGCTAACACGCAAAATATGCCAAGGCCGGCAATCCATGGCAGGCGGAAGTCACACATGATTTTCAAGAGCAACCACCATTTCACAGGTAGTTTTGACAAAAACAAAACAAAACAAAACAAAAAACCCTGTACAATTGTTCTCTGGGAAAAGTTTTTGTGTCCACCGAGAGCATTGCTGGCCAGGGTCTGGAGGTCTAACCCGCAAACAGTGCTCATCATCTGGGCCCTAGCAACTCAGGACGAGCATCTCTGAGTGTAGGACCCCCTCACAGCCTAGAGGGGAAAGACAGAGCAGGGTAGCCACTTCGGTCAATTAGAAATAGCTCAAAGATCCAGACACCTTATTCTGTCAATTAAGAAATACATCACTAAAAATTCTCATTTAAAAAAGAGGTTATTAGGTTCCTTGGGTTTTGTGGTTATTGTTGTTGTTTTTGAAGTACAAGATTTCACACCGCCACGGCGCCAGGAAGGGTGGACAGACTCTAGTAAGCCACCACCAAGAGCCCCTTACCATAACTGTGTCCTTCCGCCTCTGGCCACCAGAGGGCAGTGCATGGCCGCGGGCTTAAAAAAAAATCCCACATGCTAGTAAACATTTTCTTAGGGTCGATTCGTTGCAACGAAAAAGTACGTGACTTCCAAATAAGGCACGTCCACACCCACGCGGGGGTCCTTCCTAATGAATCCTCTCGGGGATCCAGACTGGCCTCCTCGGCTGCCTGCACACGTGGCCGCCACAGCTCCTTCCCTAACACCACCTTGGCAGATAGGCTGTGGTTGGGCCCGGGCCGGAGGACTCGGAGGAAGGTCATGATGGCAAAGACCTCTTGCAGGCACGTCAAGGCCCCAACAATACTTCATGGGTACTTTAGAATTAGTACTAAAGAACAAGTTAGTAGTCACCTAGATCCAAACTCACTCTCGTCCACATCCGTACGTGAAAAGTCACTGTCCGTGTGACCGCGGCTCGCCGACTGGCGTCGCCAGCCACCGGGGTCCCTGGGTGGGCGCTACAGCCTCTTTTTCCGAGGCACCTGGCCATTGGTCCTTTCTTGCCGGTCGCCCTTGGCTTCCGGCTGTGCAAAGTTCCAATCCACGGGATTGAGAAGCTGCTGGGTCTTCTTGTGTGTCCAGTAAGGGTTAATGATGACTGTGAGCAGGGCCAGCCCGAAGAGGAACAGCGCCAAGTGGGGCAGGTACAGGCTGCTGGTGAGGGCGTCCCAGTGCTGGAAGCACACCCACCACATGTGGTAGGTAAGGATCATTCTGCAGTGAAACATGTGGATCATCAGCCACTGGTTCACCTTCCAGAACAGGGAGTGTGACCAGCCAGCCTGTGGACGAAGCGGACCCAAGTGTCAGTGTGAAAAGGTAAAAGGCATCCTGTGACCTTCCCGCGCCGGAACTCAGCTCAAAGCCATAGGCGTCTGTCTCACCAGCGTTTGCTCTCCTGGGCTGGACTCCGAGGGAACATAAAAGCCTTACCGAGCTGGCCTTCCTACGCTAAAGGCAAAACTCAAATCTTTCTGTCTTGAATGAACACACATCAACTGGACGGGACGTGCTTATCCAGGCATAACGTACCCTGGAGCAATTTGGATAGACTGAGTGACCTGGTTCTGTTAGGGCCTGTTTCACCGCAGAGGGCCTTGGGGTGAAGGTTAAAATGGACTTGGTATAACACCGTGCCGTGAGCACAGAAGTGAATTTCGGCAGCTGTCGCTGAAGCTAAGTGGCCCTTGATGGCCTGCCACGGACATAAAGCCAAGCCCAGCCACCCAACCTACACCAGGTGCTTCCTGATGTCAGCCTTCAGGCCTCCCCAGACAGCCAGCCCCGGCACCGATGGGGCAGCTGCTCCCTCCACGATGGGACTGTGCCCTGTGTGAACAGAATCTAGGAACTCAGTGGCTGGTGATGGGACCGCTGGGCCCAGTTTCCTGGAGTTCAGGAAGCTCAGAAGGCAAGGGCCACTGGGTCAGAGACCAGGAACCAACTTCTGAATTCAGTAAACAAAAGAAAAGAAAGTTGCTCTCACATCACTGTAAAGATACATGATGTGTTGTAACAATCCCCTCACCCTGAGTCACTGACTTAAGGGGTGGCCCTTTGAGTGTATAGAATATCACAAATAGATCTCTTCAGAAAGCACTGAGGTAAAAAGAAATAATGCTTTCTAAGACATATAACACTAGGGACTTAGTCCCAAGAGCCACTGATCTTTCTTCTAACTCTTATAAGACTAAAATTTAAGAAGCTGAGTGTTGGGTGGTGGTGGTGCAGGCCTTTAATCCCAGCACTTGGGAGGCCAGCCTGGTCTACAGAGCTAGTTCTGGGGTAGCCAACCAAGGATACAAAGAAAACCTGTCTTGAAACACCAAGTCCAGGCTGGAGAGATGGCTCAGTGGTTAAGAGCACTGACTGCTCTTCCAGAGGTCCTGAGTTCAGATCCCAGCAACCACATGGTGGCTCACAACCATCTGTAATGGGATCTGATGGTGTTGTCTAAAGACACCTACAGCTATAGTATACTTTTATATAATACATAAATAAATCTTTAAAAAATACCAATTAAACAAACACATAAATGAGAAGAAGCTATATTCAGCCAGGTGATGTCTTACTGCACAGGTCCTAAGGCAGGTCCCAGTGACAATCCAGTCCTGCAGGCAGCCACAGGATTCCCCCCCCACCCCCGCCAACCCCTCAGGACGCACTCACCTTCAGGAGCATCCAGGAAACGCAGGTGAAGGGCGTGCTCATCTCTAGGAGCAAAGTGGTCATGGCTAGGTAGTGGCCAGCTCTGAGATTGACCGCTGACCCAAGGAACCCAAGAAAGGCAAAGAGGTGGTGGACGACCAGAAACAGGTCAAAAGTACGGAAGAACAGGTTGGACAGGTGAACGGCCGCATTCTCGAAGAAGAAGAATCCCGTGGCAGTGGTGATGTGGAACCAGCACCAGTTCTGCTGCCCGAGAGCCTTGTTAGAGTAGAGCACGGGGTCTCCCAGCAGCGCCCACAGGCCTGCGGCTGTGCTCTGGATGCCGAAGACAGCGCGCGTCGCAGCCAGGTTCCAGAAGACCTTCTCTTTGGCCAACAGAGAGCGGTAGGTGGCATTCAGGGAGGACGAAAGCTGGTGGCAGACCACAAAGACGCCCAGGTAGAAGACAAAGCCAGCTACTGCTAGAGTTGATCGAATCTTCCAGGAAGCATAGTCCAGGTCAAAAATGCTCTCCGCAACGCCATGGTTGCTCACAGGAGTCATGATCTTAATCTGGATGCCAGGAGTGTCCCTGGGGCCAACACGGGGCAGCTGGGCTTGACACCACTCCTCACTTTCAGCGAAGCTGTCTCGAGGGTCATCGGGTACCCATCCTCAACCTGAAGAAAGAAAGTTCACGCTGTGCTGACTCAGAAGAAACGTGAGGGCCAGAAACACCACTGCCTTCCTCCCACGAAGTCTACCCGCCCACTCCCCCGACCCTCGGCCCCACCCCCACCGCAGGACAAAGGTGTGAGAAGTGTTTCTCAAATGCTCCGCTTCACTCTTTTTTTTTTTTTTAAGATTTATTTATTTATTATATATAAGTTGTTGTCTTCAAACACACCAGAGGAGGGCATCCCATCTCATTACAGATGGTTGTGAGCCACCATGTGGTTGCTGGGATTTGAACTCAGGACCTCTGGAAGAGCAGTCGCTTCTCTTAACCACTGAGCCATCTCTCCAGCTCCCTCTGCCTCACTCTTATGTTTACAAAGATTCATAAACCCTGCGAGGTACCTAACAGAGAGCACAAGAGAGCGAGTAAGAGGAATCCGAGATGCTCATCACGAAGGGAGGCAGGTACTAACCTGGACATGGGGGCAAAGCTTTTCCCATAGAGCTCCAGTCTCAGTTATAATCTTTGCAGCAGCCTGGTTATAAACTACACAATCCAGAGGCTGAAGGGCTTTGGTTCCTCTGTAGGGCTAATAGAACTACCAGAGTAAGTCTGCGGGACCTATTGGCGTTCAGGTGGGGCTTGCTTACTTCCCTGGGCCCCCGGCCTCAAACTTTCCTGCACTTTGCTCAATGCTTCAGCTCTCGGGTTCTGAGTTCAAATCTCTCTGCACATGGCCTCCTGCCCCTGGCCCTGACGGGCTAGCTTAAATCCGTTTGCCTCACATGCCCTCTAGTCTGTGGAGAAGCACCAGGCAGTGGGTCTAATGCTCTCATGATGGCCTTCATACAAATTCGCATGCCCTCCGGGACCAAACCTGAGCTGCACTCCAGTACTTAGCCTCAGCCTGTATCACACCAGCCCTCTGAGGCAGAGGCAGAGGCAGAGGCAGAGGCAGAGGCAGAGGCAGAGGCAGAGGCAGAGGCAGAGGCAGAGGCAGAGGCAGAGGCAGAGGCAGAGGCAGAGGCAGAGGCAGAGGCAGAGGCAGAGGCAGAGGCAGAGGCAGAGGCAGAGGCAGAGGCAGAGGGCCAGCCTGTCCACCTTTATAACTCCACTGTGTATGATGGCTGGCACACAGTAGGCCCTCGTGAAATACTTGTTGGAATGCATGCACAGATTCTAAATTGTTCATAAACAACAAAGGGTCATATCTCAGCTGCAGCCTACTGTGTCTGTGGAACCGTAAAAGCAAGAGTCTCGAGGCTGGAGGGAATTTTGAGACCTAATGGTTCTTTCACTTCCAGAATCAGTGTCGGCCACAGAAAGCCGGTCCCACAGCAGGAGGGACCAACCCTGACCCTGCTTCCTCGGAGGGTGGGGGTGGGGGAGCGCTTCCTCAGAGCTGCTTGGTGGGGCAGAACCAGAACATTACAGGGCTCTGCAGCCACCGGTGAGGCCACAGAGTAAGTACCAGAAGCACTGCAGTAACTTTCTATCTATGCTAATTTTGCAGCCACAGAAAAGACCAGAGCACGTGGCTCAGGCTAAGCTCCAGTGACAGGGCCCATGCCGAAGGACAAAGAGTCAGTAGCCATTACACACGTAATTGGCAGTGGACCTATAGCCAAGGCCAACATCCTGAGTGCTGGTTTTCCCCTTACATGAACACAGGATTCAGCTGTGTGGGCCCAACTCTGATAGCCATGGATCCCCTGCAATCCTGGGAGCCCTGTGTCGCTGTCCCCAGTGTGTTTTTCCAGGCACACAGAAATGCTCTCTAGAGGTGGCGACCTAGAGGCTGCTCCGTGCACAGCCTACACCTGCGGCCCATGCCCCTGCTTTGCAGCTACACTAGTTTATTTCACGCTCCCAGTGACTCCGAAGTTACTCTGACACAAAAATCTAACACATTCCCACAGGGCTGAAGTACCTGGCCTTAGTATTGGCTCTCCATTTTTTTTTCTTTTTCTGAGAATGGAGCTCTGAACACGTAACCACTCCCTCCCCCACCCAGCTGAGTACTTTCCACTCTGTAACCCAGACATATTAATGTCCAGTCTAGGGCTAGGAGGGAAGGCAGATCTTCCTTTCTAGATCTGGAGGGGAAAAAGGCCCCCATTTTGCCTTGGTCCGCAAGTCATGAGACTGGGAGCAAGCTTCCCGTTTTGCTGTAATTGCGTCACTGTACTGGTGGCCAAGATGTCTGCTCCTGTGCAGCCTGGCCCTTGATCTGGGTGGACCCCCAACTCTGGAAATCTCTACTCGCTCCACTTCCTAAATCAAGGGACTCGATTACCGTCTCAACAAGGTTCTGGTTTGATCAGAGCAGGAGAAACCCTAGAGCATCAGGATCAGCGGATCAAAGATGGCCCAGCTGAGTGGGTTCCCATGGCTTCCTTGAGCACAGTGGCTGACCCCTGGACAAACAGGATAATAGAGTTTGAAGCACCCACTGCTTCAGGCACACCAAGCAGTCTGTTCCGTCTTCACCAGAGAGAGAAGAGCTCTGAATCTTACAGGTACCTTTAGAGCAAGGGCATACAAAGGGAGCACTGCACATCCAGCAGTCACTGTACCGGCTGGTTTGGTGTGTCCACTTGACACAAGCTGGAGTTATCACAGAGAAAGGAGCCTCCCTTGAAGAAATGCCTCCATGAGACCCAGCTGTAAGGCATTTTCTCAATTACTGATCAAGCGTGGGAGGGCCCAGCCCATTGTGGGTGGTGCTATCCCTGGGCTGGTGATCTTGGGTTCTATAAGACAGCAAGCTGAGCAAGCCAGGGGAAGCAAGCCAGTAAGTAACATCCCTCCATGGCCTCTGCATCAGCTCCTGCTTCCTGACCTGCTCGAGTTCCAGTCCTGACTTCCTTTGGTGATGAACATCGATGTGGAAGTGTAAGCTGAATAAACCCTTTCCTCCCCAGCTTGCTTCCTGATCGTGATGTTTTGTGCAGGGATAGAAACTCTTGCTAAGACAGTTAATGACATAGACACAGCCGAACAGACCTCCTGGCCGTCTCAGAAAAGGTGCTGAACAGCTACAGAAGTGATGGGTTGCACACCAGAACCCACATCACACTCCGTTCATGCTCGACACCTCCTGCTACGTGCGTGTTTCTACAGGACAACATTCGCAAGGCTCCGAGCAGCCTGCGTTGTCTTCGAAATTAACATCACCAATCAGCATCCTTCATCCGGGGAGTCGGCAGCAAAGTCAGGTTCCTCAGCCGTGAGAGTAACAGGCTATGATCTGGCTGCGGGCAGCCTGTCTGGTGTTGGCATCTGCTGGCCATCCCTCCCTGGGGATGCCCTGCTGGGTCCCTCTACAGAGTCACAGCTGTGCCCAGTAGGCAGAAGATGAGTAGAGGACCAGCTCGGTTCTCCTTTTGCATTTATGTCTGCTCCTCAAACTGACCACATCCCTCTCACACAAGAAAGGTAAAGAAGGGGTCACTGAGGTCGCCTTCTGCACGCCTGTTTCACCCCACGCTCTATGTTGAGGACTCCTCCGTGCTGCTTACTGTGTAAAGCACACTGCACAGTGGAAAAGCATACAGGCGCCGGACGCTGCTCTCTGATAACACCTCAGGGCCAACACTGGCCACTAGATTCTCCCAGCATCCCTCAGTCCCCATACAGGGTTCTCCTGGCTGACACACCCTACCCCTACTCTAAATTTCTCTAGCTCAGGAGCTGGGCTGCCCTTCCCTATATAATCCAGTTATCTTGTCTACGCTGAGGGGCTTGCTCTCCCCTCTTCCCACCCACTCTCCTCACATGACCCGACTCGGGGTCATGTTCACTCTGGACTCTCCCAGCTACCTCTGCCTCTGGTTGTGTTCTCCCTCATATCTACAATAAATAATCTCTCCTCAGCCATACCTAGGAATAGCCATGGTCTCCTTTCCTTTGTTTTCCCCTCCACTCAACCATGAGACACACCATCTACCACCAACAGAGCACCCAGTAGCTTTATAATCTCCACTCGGGTGTGGCCTCTGGGGCACTGTAAGTTTTCCTGATTTCTCTTCCCACAGTGGGGAACCATGGTCCAAAAGGCTGTGGGTTCACTGCACTCACAGGTTTTGTGTTTAGATGTAGAGCTCATGTTAATGAGAAATTAGAACAGGACTGGGTTGGATGTTACAAGGAGGAGCAGCCAGGCCATGTGTAGTAGATAAGAGTTGAATAAGCAGTCGGCTCACGTCAGCTCCGGGTCTAGCAGATAAGAATGAAGTACTATGTACTGATGTAATGCTAGTTCGTGACCGCTCCTTGTAGCCAATGAAAGCAGAGGCTCACAGCAGGCAGGCAGAGACTTTGATACTCTGACAGTGGAGATCACTGTGCTGTCCGGCTCTCCGACCAGAGGACAACTGATGGTTGCCCTGGCTGCATCAAGTTAAGAGGACCCAAAGGAAGGAGCTGCAGCTTGAGACGCGCTGAGCATGGGACAGATTGCAAGCCTTGCCTCCTGTGAGTTTCTCGGCCACTCACTTCTGAATCAGGCACCCCATGGGTGTGCTGTAGACTGTTGCTTGTCATGGTAGTGCTGAGCCTTGCCTGTGAGCCTGTCTGACACCCGCTTCTGAGTCAGCTACCCTAGGCCTGTGCTATGATCTGGTATTTGTCATTGTACTGAATGAACCTTGAGACCAGGGGATGGAGAGATGGCTCAGTGGTTAAGAGCACTG
This sequence comes from Rattus norvegicus, assembly GCF_021556685.1. NCBI lineage: Eukaryota > Metazoa > Chordata > Mammalia > Rodentia > Muridae > Rattus > Rattus norvegicus. Next base: position 82,855,746 of record NC_141549.1, read on the forward strand.
ACTGCTCTTCCAGAAGTCCTGAGTTCAATTCCCAGCAACCACATGGTGGCTCACAACCATCTGTAATGGGATCTGATGCCCTCTTCTGGTGTGTCTGAAGACGGCTACAGTGTACTGGAATATATAAAATAAATAAATCTTTTTAAAAAAAGGGGGGGTTGGGGATTTAGCTCAGTGGTAGAGCGCTTGCCTAGCAAGCGCAAGGCCCTGGGTTCGGTCCTCACCTGGGGGTGGGGGGGAGCCGAGATCTGGACCCTGTCTCTCCCTCCCAGCATTAAGTGGGACATGACTCGCACGCTAACTCACACGTCTTAGCTCAGCACTCTTACGGTTACTCACAGTAGATACCGTCCCACAGTGGCTGTCACTATATCAATAGAGCATGTCATAGACTACAAGCATGACGACTCTCCTAACACTTTCGGAATCACACACAGGCAGCTGGCCAAAATACTTGCCCGTCACCAAAAGAAATATATGCTTAACAAAACGAGGAAAAAAAAAAACAAAACAAAAAAAAAACCCAGAAACCTGGAAATAGAGAACTGAAACCCGTAATCCTCTGAGAGAGCTCTAAGCAATACCACGAGTTTTGGGCACACGCTGAGTCAGTCTTTCTCTAGATAAGACCTTTCCTTTTTATTAACAGTAAACAGGCCTCTGTTTACTCTTTCTTTAGCAACACATCAATAATGCCTCTCACTAATCCTCTCCCATATGGTTCGCAGTGGCCTAAGAGAAACATTACTGGGATTTATTTACCTAGTAATCTAGTATCCTAACAGGATTCTCCAGATTCCCAACTATCACACTAAGATATTCTGTACTCAATTTCCCAGGGAACTGTTCAGAGAGAACTTCCTCGGAGTCTCAAAGGGAGGCCCAGGTCTACCAGCACTGTTCCCATAACAACTAAGTACCAGGAGGCTAGAGCAGGTTTAACGAGAGCCGTGGAAGGCTTGGTTGGGTGTAAAGGAATCTCCTATTTTCAAAATATCTGATGTTTCCTTAATCGTGGCCTCTTCCAAATGCTCACACTCTTCCTGAAAAGTTTAAATAAAAAATAGAAAACATGGGAACACGTCCAGTGTATAGCTACAGATTTCATACATAAACACCGACAAATACCGACAGAATTTCAAACAGTACTAAGGAACTGTCACCCAAGCTGTCCTTCTCACAGTCTTAAAACCCAAAAGGCCTTAGGCATCCTTTTCTGAGGCAGCACCCTAGCCCCAGGACCTGTTACGTCCTGTGGTGTGCAGAGAGCAAGGTGTCCTTCCTATTCTCCCTCCCCTACACTAAGTGCTGACACCGCCCTGTCTTACCTCTCGGTGATCGGGTGATCTGGTCAACATAGCCTTTCACCTTCTGGTCCCATGATGATCCACACTCAAGTTCCCCATCCCCTAGCACTGTATTGACCTAGCCCTGCGTCCCGTCCCTCTCGCCCCAAGACTGGTTCACCACTGTGCTGCCCCACGTTCTCTTGCATCCCAGGTCGACCTATCCAATAGGACCCAGACTGGCTCCTCTACCCGCGCCCCTGCTGGCCCATGACCTACACACCAAACCCAGGGGAATTCTTCCTCCTCCGGCGGCCAGGCAATGGCAGCCCCGCTGCAGGCGGGTGTATACAGGGTACCCTCCGCATCTCACCTGCATTCAGGTGAGCAGAAGGGGGCGCTGCCTCTTGGCCCCTCAGCTGCTCAGACTCGCTGTCCCGGGAACCCCTGAGCCGTAGACACACCCCGTGACAGGAGCCAGAGAGGACAGGATACCGGCGGGTGCGTGGCACCTGTGACTAGGACCCCACGCCCATCTGGGTCCCCGCCTCAGCTGGCGCACGGGGTTTGGGCCATCCCGCCCCTAGCGCCAGAGAAATCACCCACGACACTGTCGCGCGCTGAGCAAACACTGTCTACTGCGCACGCGCACTGCTGAAGACAACAGACCTAAGCCTCGCCTCCCTAGGACACTACCAAGGCAGTCTCAGGGGTGCGGACCATCCCATCCAGCGCCGCGGGGGCGCCTGGAGCCAGTTACACAGTTGACAGTGCGCTATGCTAGATTTGACTATCGTGGGTTAAGTTGGTGCTGGAACCTTGAAGAATGGTACGGAGAGGTCCGTGGGAAAAAATTCCTCAACCCCCCCTCAACTGACCCTCCACGATCCTCTGGGTGGACATGTCCTCAAGACCCTCCCATGTACACCCCTTCACTCCCTGTCCCTCCCCTCTTTCCTAAATCCTTAGGCCCTCTGACGTCAGAGCACAGAGTTGAAACGCAAGCGCACGCATCTCCTGATTGGTGCTGCCTAACGTAGGGCCATGGCTTGGAACTCCCAGCGACTGGTTGGAGCCGATATACATGCTCACGCGGACAAAAGGGACGGGACTGTGTCCCTTGCTACAGCAGGCAAGCTCCTGTCTGCACAAGGACAGTGTCGGCATATGGTCCCTAAGGAAAAAGTGACTGGGAGGCGCGCGCGGAGCTGCTCCGTGTACCTGCTAAGAGCTGACGCTAGTTCAGAGCCAGCATTACAAGAGAGGCAAAGACCTCCCAACACAGTTCACCCCCATTACCTACCAATCACCTGGGGCAGGTAGGATAGTGTCCAGTGAGCAGAAAGTCAGCACTTAGAGAACCGGCATCCAGCTAGCATAGCAGGAAAAGCAACCTGACTCCGGAGTCACATCTGGCCTCTGCACTCCTTGTGCAATGTCAGCTAGTCAGGTGTTTTCAAAAGCCAGACTCTTATCTAGATAGGGCAATTGCCCACCTCTACCCTGGATTGCAGAAGGTGGCCACAGAGCACAGCCCGCCCCCAGAACCCTTTATCATACCATCTTGATAATTAGCAGGATAGCTAGTTTAAAAGACTCTAGAAGGAATAGAGTCCTGTACAATCCCAGCCTCCTGGTTCTGATTTTGTCTTGGAACACCCAGAAATTGCAACATAGTTAACCAGGCTACCTTCAGAAGTACCTTTGAGAAACATCACACAAGATGGATAAAATGGCCAGTGAGCTGTGTCTTCAGCCCTATGCCCCTGTGACATGTGATAAGGGTCCCTTTGGAAATCAGCGCCACCACCGAGTCACCTATTTACAGTAAAGAGTTTACACTGACATTCAAGTTTTGATATTTCCCTGAGGTTCCATCAATATTTGGTGCACCCCCTGAGTCCAAGGCTGGTGCTTAGTCTTTCTACTCGGCTAGTATGAACAATAACATAGTGTCAAGACCACCCCGAGCTGCTTGAAACCCTGTGTCAAAATAACAAAAGAGAGATCTGGGTATGTGAGAACAGCTTGGTAATACTTAAAGGTCATCTTCAGGGAAGGAGTTGATATTAAGGCCAGCCTGGGTTAGACTGATTACAGACAAACGCATTTCCCATTTGACCTCTGTCCCTGTATCCTCACCTGCAAGTTGAGGAACTCACTTTCCATCTGGCCAGCCTGGCTGGAGGCCTCCTCTAAGCACTCTTTAAGCTTCCCTTGTGTCAGGCTCCCACACCACACTGCTCACCCATCCATCCAGATGTTACAGTTGCCTGCCCCAAGCACTGTGACAAACATTCCACAGGACCATAACCAGCACACGGTGAGTCTCAAGGAAGTTTGAGACTCCATTACTGTGCCACGGGCCATTTGGAGAAGGCAATTGGAATGAGTTTAAGGGAGGTGGTGTGTGGGGGAGGGGAGGAGAATTTAACACTCATTTCCCGGTAGTAAAAATGTACTCATTGTGACATTTCGTTGTTCCTTGGGTATCGATGTTCAGTGTGGCATGTCCAGAAATACACACAAATAAAATAATAAAAAGATTTTTTTCCTTACAAGGCATTAGGGGATGGGTAATAAGAATTCTATTGCTGGGAATTTGAAAGAGCAGGGGTGGGGGCGGGGTGGTGTATGTGTGGGGGAAAGGGAGGGGAGAAATGATGGAATTATCTTATCTCGAGAGTAAAAGAAGACATTTCTCCTACCTAAGTCTTGCTTCTGGACTCTAAACATGGCGGAGTCCTCAAAGGGGTGTGTCTCTGGGTGAGAGATGGAGAGAGATTCCTAGATTTGGGCCCACAGAGTCATTTCCCAGAGATCAGGGACATTTATGGGAATGGGAGACACGGGCTCTTATATCTATTCAACCCATACTGTATGTTAACCGCAAGCTCCTCTCCTCCTCGTCCACCATATGTGCAATGTGCCTGGCCCTTGTCTTGTGGTGCAGGATAATGCATGCTATCTCTAGGGAGAAACTGCCTATCAACCGGCACCTTACAGAGAAAATGCCCTCAAAAATGGATGGGTGAAGCAGGGCATGGTGGCACATGCTTTTAATCCCAGCTCTTGGGAGGCAGAGGCAGGCAGATCTCTGTGAGTTTCAGGCTGGCTTGGTCTACAAAGAGAGTTCCAGGACAGCCAGGGCTACACAGAGAAACTAAAGGACGGGTGAGGCAGAACAGAAAGGTAGGGGAGATCATGGGAAAATAAAGCACCCCTTACCCCAGAATCTGAGTAAATTCACTGTAAAGTTTGCCTACAATATTCCAAGGCCACATTCCTTTTTAATAGAGATTTTGCAAACATGAATGATAAAATTCCAGTGAGCCATATGTGAGGGCCTAAGCGGGTTCAGCTGCAGTGTTCTCCCAGCCATAGACCTAGAGTTTTCTGAGCATTTCAGACAGGAATATGAACTTTGTCCACACTCAGGCACATGCCTTAACTCTCAGTCCTAGTACAGACAAGGTTTCCTCTACCCTTGTGAGCCATGTTCTTACTTGGTGGGGCTGTAATCCTGTTCATTGTTCCTCAAAAACCACAGTGTGAGTTCGTTTACTGAAGGAAAAGTAAGCTCTCAGTCTTGGCTGTGTGCTCTCTTTTTTGTAAGTGCTTGACTATTAACCCTGGAGCTTACACTAGTGATTTTTTTTCTCAGTCAGCTGCAACTCGGCTTTCTGCCAGCTTATTCACTCCCCGCCCCCGCTTTGAAGAGACCAGTGTTGAGCCCTTTTCCTTAATCCCCCTTGGTTCTAGTTCAAATGTTTGCCCCAGAGTCTGCACTCAGTCTGTTCTTCCTGTTTTTGCCTGCATTTATGCCTATACACAACATGAACGCAAGGCCTGAGGAGGCTAGAAGAAAGTGTTGGAACTGGAATTACAAACTGTCACAAGCTACCCAATGTGTGCGCCAAGAAGGGGACCCAAGTCACCTGGAATAGCAGTCAATACTCTTAATCATGGAGCTCTATTATATGTGTAATCACCAGGACAAGCCTCCTGCATCTGTTATCAGATGGGCCCTCAGCGCTGTTAAGACCGGATTTACAATGTATGGAAGGAACAGCGACACGCTCCTCTCTGCACTTGGGTGTTCCTAGAGGCACATCTCAACCTAATTCCCAGCAAGACCCAGCTATGCTATCAAAGTCCTGGCCTCAGGCCAGTTTTAGCAAGAATCCTATCGAGTTGGTACAAAAAAAAAAAAAAAAAAAAAAAAAAAAGAAAGGAAAAAAAAAATCCAGCCTTGCTTGCAGATAAAATTCTGGCAAGAGGGCAGCTTTATTATCATTTGGCTTGTTACCAGGCAGAAGCCTCTTGTAACAAGATCATTGTCTTAACTTGGGTGTTTATTTCTCCTCTGTCGTTTCCTACTTTGCTCTCCCCCCACCCCCCCACACACACATACACACCCTGTTCCTACTGCCCTCGATTTCGACTTGAGTCCATTCTTGTCCCTGCTATAGAACCTCACTACAGGGTATAACCCCACCTACAACCTGATTGATTGTTCCTTTTTTTTTTTAATTTGACTATTGCAAAATTAAAGTTCCTTTTTAAAATAAAAAAGGCCATAAGGGAAGGTTTCCTGTGGGTATAAACATACTCTGTGTCCTAAAACCACGTCTTCACCTAAGTCTTCTGGACACCTGGTGAGTTCTGAGCCTTGAGGTCCAGGGCCTGCAGCCAGGAATGGGCCTGTGGGCAGGGAATTACCGGGAAGGTGACCTTATACCAGAGCCTTCCTCAGCCAAACCTGTGATCAGAGTGTTGTTGGTCTCTACATTGAGAGCAGATCTCATGACCCCAAACGCTCTGCAGTCTGCACTCAGCCACAGGGCAGGGCAGGGCTCACTGGAAGTGGGAAGTTAATGGTAATAATCATCTAAATCTTGGGGGGTGGGAGTGGGGGTGGGGCAAAGATATTGCCCTAGCAGTCAGCTACAAGTAAAGTACTGACAGTGACATGGGCAGTCATACAGCTCTCATCTGGGTGACTTAGTCTCGTGGGGACATGTGTCCATATCTAGGGGCTTTTGTTGGTGTCCACAACTTGGGAGGCTGGGTGGTGAGGAGCTTCTGGCCCCTGGAGGGGAAAAGGTGCCAAGTCAATCCACAGCAGAAATTATCAGCACAGAATGTCACCAGCCAGGAGGGTAAAAAATAAAACCATACCCAGGAAGAAGAAACACCCCTGGCTTAACACTACAACACCACTACAACATTTAGTTGGTGGTGCTGCTCTAGTAGGAATCATGGGGGTGGGAGGGTGTCGTTTCCAAAGGGAAGCATTAGTGGAAGACACTGTGCTCTAGTAGGAACTGTCCAGAGAACACCGTGCTTCAGTGTGAGCCATTAGTAAGATTATGCTACAGTCTAGGAAGAAACTAGGAGGAAGCGTGCTCTTCCTCAGCAGGCTTTACAACGGTCTGTGCTGCATGCTGCACTTCCTGGGAGGATGCTAACCGGCAGTGCTGGGACTCCGGTAACATAGAGGGGGCTTTGGTTTCATTATTCACCCCTCCCCCCGCCCCATGTGTGTGTGTGTGTGTGTGTGTGTGTGTGTGTGTGTGTCTGTGTGTAGGTCAGAGAACATGGAGAGCATCATCGTTCTTCAGCTGCCTTCCATCTTGTATTTGAAACGGGTTCTCCTTGGCCTGACAGTCTGCTACCTAGGCCCGGATAGGCTAGCTGGCCAGTGAGTGGCCCATCCTCCCATCTGCCTCCCGTGTCATTATTGTTGAGGTGATGGGATATGCATCGTCACGTCTGACTGTTAATAAGCATGCTAGGGATCCAGACTCAATTCACATGTTTGTAAGTCAAGCACTTCACTGAGCCAACTCTTCAACCAGACCTAGAGGGGTTCAGGCCAAATTTTTCCTTCCTTTCTTATCTTTGATTTTCTTCCTCTTCTCTTCACCAACCTTTTCCTTGCCCTCCCCCTTCTCCCTCTTTCCATGATGCTGGGGATCTACTTAAGTCTTCTTGATGGTAGGCAAACTTTATCAGCCACTTTTCCAGACACAAAAACAAAAACAACAAAAAACTACATTGTTTTCTTTTTTTTCCAGAGACAAGGTTTCACTATGTTGCCCAGACTGACCTCAAGTTCCCGATCTCCATTAGTCTTTCTAAATCCTCCTGCCTCTACCTCCTGAGTGGTTGTGACCCCAGAAACATTGTAAACCCTCTCAGACTTAGGACAACTTCACTTTAACTACCTCCGCATAACCAACCTGATTTAATTTTTGTTCCAGTTACTAGTTAAGCAACTTAACAGACTGAGAGCTCTCCTCTGCTGGCCAACACAAAGCGTACTGCGACATGAATCAAATATAAGGCCATATAAAAACCATTTAGTAAATTATGCTGTGATAATTCTACTGTTTCAAACATTAGACACATTGTGATCAAGTAGGCAAGGACAGGAAACAGTAACAGGGGCCCCCAATGTGGGATGCTCCAGGCAATGTTGTAACAACATAGATGGAAATACTGTCCCTAGGATATGTTCCTACTGTTTAAAGGCAACCTGAAAATTCAGAACTCAAATGAACAGTGCTTGGGGGTGGAATTGGCTTGACTTCTCACTCTGTAGTATACACAGAAGAGGGACTTCTTACCTTAGGCCTGTTTTCCCCTCATCCTTCCCCAATCTTTTAACAGCCCATCTATTTACCCATGGCACTCTAAATTCTGGGAAAAAAAAAAAAAGGTGTCTAAAACACACAGCAGCCCGCCCACCCTTAGAGATTGACTTACCAAAAGATAATATATCCAAATGGAAATATAGAGACATCAGCTCAGAAGGTGTGGGTCAACTTGGCTTTCAAAGAAAAAGACAGGAGGAGGCAGGAGGCTTCCAAACAAGAGGAAAGAAGACTCTGAGGCTCAAGCCTCCACAGAACAGCCTCTCTTTCCCACGGGTAGTCTCAGTAAAAACACCCCATACCTAGCTAACCTCCCCGACTCCCCACCGGGACAGGGTTTGGGATGGAGAAAAACATACTTCCTTGTCGAGATTGGACTTGAATAAACCCCCTTCCTCCCACCAAAGTATTTCTACATTTTTCATAAAGCAGTGAGGGGGCAATCTTCAGGCTTTCCTGACAGGAGTGCACTGTTCCTTCTATTCCATAATGGCCCAAACGAAAACTCACCTAAATGTTTTCGTTCAGCTCTTCACCACAGGAACTTAGATGTATAACTGAGGAATCAAACCGAGAAGAGCTGAACCAAAGCCACAGACAGGCCGGCTGGGAAACACAAATTCCAAACAATTCCCAAAGTGGCAAAGGGACAAGGCTCCAAATATCCTTGCAGTTACCGGCAATCAGAGTCCGTCCTACCTTCTCTGGAGGCTGACAGAACCAGGCAGGCAAGGCGTTTTTAATAAATTACTTCGTAGGCAGGCCTTCGCCAGGAATGATGCCTAAGTCACCCTACTGAACAGGCATCTCAGGACGTCTAATAGGAAGCAGTCCTGTTACCAAGGGATGCAATCATTGTGCCTCACCTGCTGCATGCTTTCCTGGCAATGGCCAGCCGGAGCCCAGTTGTCAGACCTGTTGTGTAAGCTACTTAAAGCACATCAGGTGATGCACTGTGATACAGCATCCTGTCAGACCTGTGTGGGCAAGCAGCCTCAAGTGGGTGACCCAGATGGTGAACAGTAAGGCTCCCAGGAAGGGGGAGAGTCACACAGCCCGGCAAGAGTATACCCACTTAGCTTCTGATTCCTAAGCACACAGGAACAAAACTCTTGACAATACATAATTTGGCTTTTGTCCCCCTCTCCAGAAATTAACAGCATAGTTTGTGTTAAACAACCACCAAGAAACAGGTGGTTACTGGTTCGTAGAAAACCAGTGCAACAACTCAAGAGAGTGTTCTTAATCGAGGAAGCCATTGTCAGCTTTAGACTTTACTTATTCAAAATTTATCTATGTATGTATCTAGGTGTTTGTTTGTTTATTTGTTTGTTTATGATTTTTGTGAGACAGGCTTTCTCTGTGTAGCTTTGGCTGTCCTGGAACTTGGCTCTGTAGACCAGACTGGTCTCAAACTCATAGAGATCTGCCTGGGTCTGTCTCCCAAGTGCTCAGGTTAAAGGTGCGAGCCACCACCACCAGGCTTTTGTATGCATGTATGTCTGTGCAACAGTCCCATGCCTAGTACCCTCAGAAGTAGGTATGGGGTCTCCTGAAACTGGAGTTACAGGCAGTTGTGAGCAGTCGTGTGGGTACTAGGAATCAACCCCAGTCCTCTGGAAGGGCAGTAACTGTTCTTAGCCACCGAGCCATCTCTCCAGCGCCCGCTCTATTCTTTTTTGTAAAGGACCCACTTTCCAAAGCCAGGCACATGGCTAAGGCCTCAGTGGAGGCTTTATGTTCCTGTGATATCCGTGCATGTGTTGTGGTTTATACTTGCCGTGTTGGAGGTGACTTCAGACACCCTTGGGTCCTGGCTATTCATCCAGGTTCACAGATGTGGGAAGGTAGCCAAGGTCTGTCTACAGACACCGACTAACCCACAGTGCACCTGCCCTACCTATCGGGCTTTACTACCCTCGAGATTCTAGCTCCTCCTCCTGCCCCTGTTCCCTGCCCACCTCTTGCTTCCTGAGATCTCAAGGCTGAGTGGGTGCTCCTTGTGACCTGCTTGGTGTGGTCTGTCTCCAGTTCCTAGGGATTTGGTGGGAATAGACTTTTTTTCACAACAGTGGTGGGTAGACACTAGGCTCTGTAGGCAAAAAGACCCCACGGTGGTCTACACAGGAGAGCAAGACCTGATACCTGGGGATTCTGGAGCTCTGGACTGAGCTGTGGGGGTCTAGGTTCCTTCTGTCGTTTGTGGAGTTAGATGTGGGAGAGAGGAGCATGGGGTGGCTGCCAGAGTCAGAGAAGCTTTGTGCAGACAACACTGCACTGTCTATCAGCCCTGGCTTGCTCTGGGTTTGGCTTATCTGATTTTGGGTTCCTCTGGATGGGTGTTTTGACACTCTTTGGGCCCTGTGAGGCTGCAGTCTTCCAGGAGCGATTTACTTACAAATAAACGGAGGTAACTAAGTGCCTAGTGCATGTACCAAGGTGACTGGGGTAGCGAGGGTGTCTGTCTCACCTTCTTGCACCAGCCTCCAAAGAATGCCTGGTCTTTCCCCGCCGTGTGGCTGCTGGTTTCTCTAGGAAAGCAGCTTCACGGAGCAAAACACACGTACTCCCCGAGATAATGCCGTACCATTCATTTTGAATACGTTTTATTTTATGAGTCCTGTGTAACCTGTGTGTCCAAGCAACATTTGCATACCAGGTGCCCTCAGAGGTCAGAAGTAAGGGATTTCCTGGAGCTGGAGTTACAGTTGTGAGCTGTCATGTGGGTCACCTGAGTCCTGTGGAGAAGCAGCAAGCGCTCTTAACCACTGAGCCATCTCTCCAGCCCCTGTGCTATTCCTTTAAAGGACCCATTTGTCCAGGCCAGGCACATGGCTAAGGCCTCAGTGGAAGGAAAGGATGTCACCGATGGATGCTGGTCTGGTCACCTTAGAATTAGACTCCAGGTGCTGCTTAGTCAGAAGTGTGATGAATCCAGGCTACAATCACAGTGTGTTCCCCCCCCCCCCCGAACTCATGAAATCCTTATCCACAGGGGAGGTACTGCGGTGTACCTCCTCATCCACATCCACCACCTCCACCACCACCACCACCACCACCACCACCTTGGTTTTATCAAGACTGGGTTTCTCTGTGTAGCCCTGGCTGTTCTAAAACTTGCTTTGTAGTCCAGGCTGGCCCTTGAACTCATAGAGGTTTATCTACCTCTGCCTCCTGAGCACTGGGATTAAAGGCTTTCGCCCCCATGCTCAGCTGCACCGAGGGATCCTTGGAAAGTTAGGAGGTCAGAAATGTACAGTTCTATGTAGTGATCAGAGTCCTTATGAAGAAAACCCAGAATGGTTTTTGCCTCTTCACTGTGTGAGGACACAAAGAGAGGACATCTGACCCTGTACCAGAGAATAGCAGTCCGAGGGGACAGAGTCCGCCCTGCCCAACTCTAGGCGGCCGAGCTCCTGAACTGTGAAGCAAATGCTTGGTGCCTAAACTACCAGCTAATTACTACCATCTGGCTGACACCTGAGCTTTCACAGAGGCCCTCTTCCCTGGCCGGCCACTTCCTACCACTCACTAGGAATGTCACAGGCCTGTGCCTCCAGAAGGGCCTAGAGAGGAGGCGGGTGAGGTCCTCCTTCCCACCTGACTCTACGTTCTCTCAGCCTTGTGGGGAGCTTTGTGGCTCACTGACTGAATCAGTACTTCAGCTCTTGGGGCATGGTCAGCCTCAGGAAGGAGCCTCCCTTTGGTCCTCAGCTATTTAACCTTACCTCATGCATTGGTCTGGAAGCCCTGGGAGCCTCATAACTCATGCTTCCCAAAGATTGTTCTTAAGGGTGCTCTCCCAGGCACCATCAAAAGCTCATTTAGGTGGAATGGCTGCTGTTTTCACAGAAAACCCTACTGGGTCCCCAATATCCAGGCTTTTAGGCTGTTTCTGAGGGTCAAACAGATGTTACCAGACTATGTGTTTAAAGACCCTATGCCTGAATGACCTCAGAGTCCTCACATGGGTGATTTAGCACCCCCACATTGGGTTCAGCTAATCTTTGATGGCCTCTCTCCCAGCTCCTCCACCTCCAGGGATACAGAGTAGTTTCCAGGAAGAACACTGGTCCAAGGACAAGTACAGCCTCTCTCCCTGTCTTCCCCTAGCATTTGGGTGATTGTGGAAAAGCAGGTCTGGCTGGTATGGGAAGGGCCACCTTTTGGAAGTTGTCTGATCTCTGGCTTGTTATGTGGCTGTAGAATATGAGGCACCAGAAATGCATGGTCCAGCTATGAGTCTTGATGTAATTTTCATTCTCCCCATCTCTACTGGCTGGGTATGTGTGTCAACTTGACACAAGCTGGGGTTATTACAGAGAAAGGAGCCTCCCTTGAGGAAATGCCTCCATGAGATCTAGCTGGAAGGCATTTTCTCAACTACTGATCAAGGGTGGGAGGGCCCAGTCCATTGTGGGTAGTGCCATCCCCCCCCGCCCCCCGGGCTGGTGGTCCTGGGTTTTATACGAGAGCAAGCTGAGCAAGCCAGTAAGTAACATCCCTCCATGGCCTCTGCATCAGCTCCTGCTTCCTGCTCTGTATGAGTTCCAGTCCTGACTTCTTTTGGTGATGAACAGCAATGTGGAAGTGTAAGCTGAATAAACCCTTTCCTCCCCAGCTTGCTTCTTGGTCATGGTGTTTTATGCAGGATACACACCCATTGTCTCACTACATAACATGGTAGCAGCACCTTGCAAACACGCTGGTTTTCTGTTGGCGGGAGTGCTTTGACTTTGCTTAGGGGAATTTTTCTTTTGCATGGGTATGTGTGTATGGTATGCACTTACGAGTGCTTGTTTGTTCTCTTGTGTGTGGGCATACATGTGCACGTGCGGAGGGCAGAGGTTTACACTGGCTGTCGTCCTCGTTCACTCTTTACTTTGGCTAGTTTTGCCAACCATCTTGTCCCAGGGATCCCCTGTCCCTGCCTCCCCAGTGCTGGGATTACAGAAGGTCCCCATTCCTGCCAGATGCTTGCCTGGGTTCTGGGAATCTGAACTCTGGTCCTCTTTTACTATAACTCACGATACAGTTGCTTCATGGGCTAAACCACCTCCCCAGCCAGAGAAATCCTTTCTTACCATGCCCTCATTCCTTTCTAAGCACTAAGGAAGCTAGTCAGTCTTTCTCCTGAAAAGATCATCGAGCTCACTGGTTCTCAGCCTTCCTAATGCTGCAACCCTTGCATACAGTTCCTCATGTGGTGGTGACACCCCCTCCCCCAATCATAAAAGTATGATTTCCTTGCTGCTTCATATCTCTAATTTTGCTACTGTTATGAGTAGTAATAAAAAAATCTGTGATTTCAATGACCTTAGGCAACCTGTGACAGGTGTTTGTTTTTTTTTTTTTTTTTTTTTTCTCTTTTTTCTTTTTTTCGGAGTTGGGGACCGAACCCAGGGCCTTTCGCTTGCTAGGCCAGCGCTCTAACCACTGAGCTAAATCCCCAACCCCGACAGGGTTGTTTGATCCCTGTCGGGACCCAGAGGCTGAGAAGCATGGATTGAATGGACACAAACAGAGTACATGGGAGATAGAGACAAGGAGAGACAACAGAAAGAGACAAAGGCAAAGACAGAGACATACTAGAGATACAGAGATAAAGAGAGAGACACAAAGAGGAAGTGTGGAAATATCCCCTGGGAAGGGTTTTTCTACAAACCATAGAAGTCTCTGGGGGCTCAGGGCTTGGTAACTGAGGCTCCAGGGCATTGACAGAAGCCAGCATAGCAAGACCAATATGGTGGGTGGGTCTGAATCTCTACACCAACTAACAGTACAAAACTGAGGAATGTTCTGTCCATGACCAGCCAACAAGTCAGTGAAGTGCTGGATGCTTCTCTTTCCTTGGAGGAGTGTGCAGTGCTGTCGTTTCCATAGTTACCTGGTCTTGAGAGACAGGATCTGGAGAGATGCTCTTGATTCAGGGTTGGCAGGCCAGGGATTGCTATGGAACCCCCGGGGAAGGCCATGGTGGTGACTGGCTGTAGAGCAAGGCGCCATCCCTTTAGTGATAGCTTCATTGACCTGTAGGTACTAGGATGAGGTCTAACCCCAGATGGAGAGTGAATGGGCTCTCCAGTTGCCCCCGGGGTCCCTCTGCTCTATCCTGAATACCTGGGGCCAGCGTCTGAGTGTGGAGAATGTGTTCCGTAGTAGGGAATAGCAATAGCTTTGACTTAGAAGCCCGAGACCTTTCTACAGAAGGACCCGAGTTCTGGGAATACCAGCCTGAGAGTGTTCTAAAAAGATGGGCAAGTGGATTTCAGCACAAAGCTGGAGCCCAGTAAAAATGGTCCAGACACCGAGATGATCCCCTTAAAAGGGAGGGACAAAGTAATTCCCAGTAATTCCCAATGAAGTGCCAAGACCATAGGATAAGTCAGCAGGGCAAAGACTTTAAGATCTTTGGGGTCCTATAGTGAAAGGTGTCCCCTTGTGCTTTATTAAACACAAACTTCTTTGCACCATGAACAAGTGGGGCCGTGCAAACCTTCTGAGCATGCCCAGTAGGGAACTGTCAACAGGGCTTTTGAGCAAATCCAACTTTTCCTATGACTTTCCATTACTGGAAACTCAGAGGTTAGGAAGCAGGTTAGATGATATCACGTGAGCTTGGGATGGGACACAGGGGTTGAGAACTCAGCCAAGTGTGCACACAGCTCTGTGTCTGGTACCTGCCACTGCAAAAGTAAACTCAAAGTGATGCCATGTGCAAACGCTAATTCAGACCATTGAGCTGTCTGACAATTCTGTATTATGATGTGAAAGACAAGATCATACTACTGACAGGTAAGCGAGAAGGCAGAGTAGTCCTGGGCCAAATGGAATTTCATCTCTCTCTCTCTCTCTCTCTCTCTCTCTCTCTCTCTCTCTGTGTGTGTGTGTGTGTGTGTGTAAGTGTGTGTGTGTGTGTGAGTGTGTATGATAGTATATGTGTGTGAGTGTGTGCGCAAGTGTGTGTTTATATGTGTGTGTGAGAGAGGGTATGTGTGTACATGTGAGGGTATGTGTGTGAGGGTGCGTGTGTGAGAGAGAGGGTATATGTGTGCAAGTGGTGTGTGTGTGTGTGTGTGTGTGTGTGTGTGTGTTTGAGGGTCTGGGAGGCTGAGGGGTATGTGGGCAGGCAGTGTGAGAGAAGGTGAGTGTGGAAGTGTATGTACGAGGGAGTGTAATCGTTTGTGAGGCCACAGGTTCCACACTGTCGAGTTCAGTCCAGAGAGCCCTCTGGGAACGCTGCTTGTTTCTGGTTCTCACTTCCTTTTGCTGTGGTTTGCTGTGATTTGGGTGTCCCCTGGGACCCCTGCGCTTTGTTTCACTCTGCATCAGGAGGTGCTGAGAGAGTGGATATCTAAATTTAAACCTCACATGCTGGAGCATAGAGGCAGGGCTTTCAGCCAGAGATTGGGATTCGATGAGGTCATCAAAGTGGGCTCCTGATTGACTCACACCTGCTTTGCAAAGCACAGGAGAGGGGTCAGAGGAGACGCTCCTATGAGGGCTTCTTGTCTCTCTTACTAAGTGGTGCCCTGAGCAGCCTGGGCACATTGCCACCTGGAAGCCATTGTCCGATGCAGCTCCAGATCTGACCAGTTTATTTGTGACCCCAAATAAACTTCTTTTAGGGCTGGGCTACCCACTAGAGAAGAACATACTGTTCCTTTAAATTGTAGCTGATGACTGTTGAGGACTCTGACTGGGAATCTGGGCTCAGCACGTGGTGGGTTTCTGATTGTTGAACATCTGAGGACAGAGGATGTGACCCAAGAGCATGGCAGTGCTGCTGGCACCTGACACAGAACCCTGGGCATGAGTGAGGCTCAGATGGGCCTTCCCCTGAGCATCCAAAGGGCAGCAAGACCCAGCTCACAATCTGGTCTCAGAAACCTGGCCTCCAGCTCTGGAAGGGAATATTATGATGGTCTCAAGCCACCCAGTGTATAACACTTTGTCACCACCTCAGTCCCCAAAGAGGAATATGCAGAGCTCTTGCATGGGTGCCCACATCCCAGGTCCCTGTTCCACTTCTGACTTGAACGAAATGCAGCTGCAAGGTTTGTCTGTGCTCGCTTCCTCATTCCAGAGACACGAAGTTGAAGGTGGTGGTGCGGGCCCATAACCTCAGAGCTTGAAAGTTCGAGTGAGGAGGATCAGGAGTTTGAAGTCATCCTTGCCAAGGAGCAAGTTCAAAACAAGCCTGTGTCACATGAGACTCTGACTCAGCAAACAAATACGGGGCTGGGATGTAGCTCAGTGGTAGAACACTTACCTGTTGTACCTATACCTGTTGTATAGGTAAACCTTATATGCTGAAGCATATAAGGTTTAATTTCAACCACCATCAAACGAATAAATAAAAATGCATATACATATACATACACATACACACATATATATACACATATATGCACATATGTATATATAATATACATATATACATATACATATACACATACATATACACACATATATACATATATATGTATATATGTATATACACATATACATATACACATATACATATACACATATATACATATATATGTGTATATACATATAGTATACATATACACATACACATATACATATACACACATATAATATACATATATACATATAAATATACACATATACATATACACATATATTATATATACATATATATTTTATACATATATAATATATATGTATATATTCTGCGTGGTTGCACATGTTTGTAGTCCCAACAGAAGAAGGTTGTTTACAGAAGGCTGAGTGAGAAGTGTTGGTTAAGAGAAGAGTTTGAATCTGGCACAGACAGCATAATTTAGACCTTTTCTCTCCATCTCAGACACACACACACACACACACACACACACACACACACCTGTGGTTGTAGACCCAAGCACAGACGATTGATTCAGCTATATATAATTAATACACATGAGAGATCCAACACGGATTTAATTATGGATGTAGATGATATGGTCACAAATACACACGCGTGACTGGTATGTCCACCTGTGGTAACACAGATAAGGGGACCTCCTACCTCTCCTAGTCTGACACCAGAGCCTTTCTTGCTTCCAAGCTGGCCTTGGTGCAGTGGGTGCTGGTCCCACACACTCAGGAGTTCCCAGTCCTCCCAAATGAAGAGACACCCCACCCCCACCCCGCTCACCTCGTCAGTGCTGTGGGGGCAAACAGCTGCTGCTGTTGCCTTTCTGGATGCTTCCTGCTTGTCTGGAAGACCCCTGACCCTTGTACCCTCATCCACTGGATTTACACAGTAGGGTTGAGTCAGCACTTTCCCATGTCTCTGAAGTCACCAATGGGCCCCTCCCCCTCCCCCTGCTGTCCTTTGCCTTCCCTGCCTCCCAGTAGCTTCCTCTGTCCTGACGACAACCATTGCTGATGTCACCTGCTTCCCTCCTAGCCCTGCCTGGGTTCCCAGTCAAAAAATCTCTGTATTTTCTGGATTATGCCCACTGCAGGTTTATATATCTTTCTAAAACCACCACTAAGGAGCCTGGGCTGACATTTAGTTGATGGTGGCTGCTTCTAGGCAGCTGCCTGCCCCACTTACTCTACTCTCTAAGTGCATTGCACACAGCTTTTAACTTACAAGGGCTTTCAAGACAGGCTGTCTAGGGTCTGTGAGGAGTGTTCCAGAGACAGACTCAGGACCCCCGGAGACCTTGTCTAGTCTTCAATTATTCTAACTATGTACTTTGCTCAAGAGTTTAATTACTTCCGCATTAACCCTCTGTCTATATCCTCTGAAGGAAAACATACAAATGTCCAATCTTCTGTGACTGGCAGGATTGATGTCAAACATTCAGGGAGAGCATGTCAGGATGGACTCATCCCTTCTCTGTGACATACATTAACCTGCACTGAGATTCAAGGCTCAAAGTATTTCCCAGCATAGTTTGGTTGATGAGTCCCAGAGACTCCAGGCATTCTAGGGAATCAATACCTTACCAACTCATGGTCTGGGTCCAGAAGCCCCTGGTAAGAACGCTGTACATAATTAGGAATCCCCCACTGTCACTGACCTTATTCCAACGGGACTTTTTTCTAATGAGGTACACTGGCTAGGACTCCAACGTAACTCCTGTAGGTTCTACACAACTGAACCATAATAAAGTCTTCTCGGAAGTTTCTCAGAATCCACACGCACTCTTGGTTCCCAGTTCTGTGGATGCAGTAGATAAGGCTAAGGGCCCACATCTTGTCTGGGATGATGGCTGCTCATAGCAGGGTTAACTCCACCAAACTCCGGAGGGCAACCCTGCATTTCCCTTTGCCACTAGGCTGTCAGGAATTTTAACTGCTGCCTACTTCCTTGGCGTGCTAACGTTCTGCAAATGCACACTGATGTCTGTGCACATGCCCTGGAACCTATGTTCATGCTGTCTCTGGTGCGAATGTTCTATATCAGAGTTCTCTACTGATTTCCATGGTGGGTTCATCTTCCTCTCCAAATCCAGAGGTCCGTAGGAAAGTCCAGCCAGCTTTGGCGAGTTATAGGCTCACAGATTGAGTATAGCGCTGAAGTAGCCCTGCTGTCCTGCAGGCTCCTAATTACTGCCCTGCTGAGTCACTAAAATTAATGGGTAAGGCATGGATTCCTGTAGGTGGGGGCAGAAGGCATATTCTCATTTGATCTCTGTTGATGAAACACTGACCAAAACCAACTTGGGGGTGGGTTATTTGGCTTATGAATCCCAATCATAGTCTACCACTGAGGGAAGTTAGGGCATGAACTCAAGGAGTGTGGAGGCGGGAACCATGAAGAACGACACTGCTTCCTGGCTTGTTCCCCATGGCTCACTCAGTCAGCTTTTCGGTTTGCTTACAGGCCAACTTAATGGAGGAATTTTCTCGACCGAGGTTTGCTTCCTTCTCCCGGATAATTGTAGCTTCTGTCAACGGATTAAAAAACAAACAAAACACCCGAAAAACTTGTTTGACCCTTTGCCAACCTGACATAAAAGCACATCACTACTAAACTTTAACCTTTTTTTCTTGCTTGTACCCAAGGTGTCGTGTTAGTATTAGCATCACAATATAAAATAGAGTATAATTCTTAAAAGTCACAACCTTTAAAAAAAATTCAAATACTTTGAAGTGTGTTAAAAATGTCTATGGGTGCATTGGTGCACACTTTTAGTCCCAGCACCTGGGAGGCAAAGGCAGGTGGATCTCTGGGTGCCGGAGACCGGCCTGATCTACAAGTCAAGTTTCAGGACAGCCTGGGCTGTCGCACAGAGAAACCCTGTCTTGAAAAACAAAACAAAACAAAACAAAACAAAACAACAACAGCAGCAACAACAAATCCACTATCTCCTTAAAAGCCCATGGGGGGGTGGTGGCTGGAGAGATGGCTCAGCGGTTAAGAGCACTGACTGCTCTTCCAGAGGTCCTGAGTTCAATTCCCAGCAACCACATGGTGGCTCACAACCATCTGTAAAGAGATCCAATGCCCTCTTCTGGTGTGTCTGAAGACAACAACAGTGTACTTATATATAATAAATGAATAAATCGTTAAAAGCCCATGGTCTCTCAACCTTAGGCTCCTATGAAAGAAAAATAAGGTAAGTACTTTGTATTCCAAGAAAGACGGCACAGTTACAGTAGAATCAAGGCAAAGCTGACATCCAGCAGTGTAAATCAGATCCTGTAGCTCAGCGCCCCAGCTATGACTCACTCAAGACCTTCTGGGTTCCAAAGTACTTGGGTAACTCTGCCTCTCTCGGGCTTTGCTCCTCACGGCACATACAACTCCTCTCACAGGTGCAAGCTGGCTCTACTCCATCACTGCGGCTAACCTCAGTGGTTGTCCCAGCATCTTCATGTCCTTCTGTAGGCTTGGGTCTCCACTGCAGCTCAAGTTACACCTTCACCGATGACCTCCTGGCCTCTCACAGTGTCAAGCCTCAGCTTCTCACCACTGGTGACCCCTGAAACTCTTTAGCTTTTATGCCACCAAACCTGGCACCAGTACTACACAGGGGGCTCCTGCACCCTCCCAAGGTTGGCTGCCAGTTTGAGAGAGAGCAATGGCTGGCCACCCCGGGACCGCAGCTTCTGTGTGTGGACCCTGAGAATACACTTCCCAGATTTCAACTCAGCGATGTTGGTCTCTTACTAATCATAACTGATTCACCAACCCCAGATAACTAGCGTTGATTGTTCCCTTAAAGCAAAGGTTCACTTTCATTGATTGTTTAAATCCAAACTACCACACGAACAGCCACAACAGAGTCTTTGCTTCCTCGAGTCAGGCCCCTATCAGCAGCATCTCCTTTAGAACTGTCTTCCAAATTCCCACACCAGCTCTTTAAGCCCCTTGTGTTCAATGGCTTTTCCAGCCCAAAGCTCCAAATTCTTCCTCACTCCCCACTCCAAAGCATCATGGTCGGTCTGTAAGGCAATATCCAATACTGTTATCAACTCCTGTCCTAGTTTGCTTTGTGTGGCTGAGAAAAAACACTCACCAAAGAACAACTTGGGGAAGAAAGGGTTTATTTCAACTTAACTCTCAGGTTACAAAACTCCATCACTGAGGGAAGGCAGGTTAGGAATTCAAGCAGGAACCTTAGACGGGGACTGAAGCAGAGGCCATGAAAACCAAAAATGCTTTCTTACACAACTCAAGATCACCTCCTAGGGGTGTCACTGCTGACAATGGGCTGGACCCTCTCGATTAATCAAGAGAACGACCCTCAGGTATGCTCACAGGCCAATCTGACGGAGGCAGTTCCTCAATTAAGGTTTCTTCCTCTAAGGTGATCCCAGTTTATGTCAAGTTGATATAAACCAACCAGCACTGTGGGCACCAATTTTGAACTTCAAACACGTTGATGAAGAGTAAGACTCCAGGGCTGGAGAGATGGCTCAGTGGTTAAGAGCACCTGACTGCTCTTCCAGAGGTCATGAGTTCAATTCCCAGCAACCACATGGTGGCTCACAACCATCTGTAAAGAGATCTGATGCCCTCTTCTGGTGTGTCTGAAGACAGCTACAGTGTACTTACATATAATAAATAAATAAATCTTTAAAAAAAAAAAAAAAAGAGTAAGACTCCATACCTGCTATGCAGGCTGTCTGAGTCCAGGTAGAATTCAGGGTGCTGCTTCTGTTGGGCAGAGATTTTAAGGGGGCAGAGAGTTACAGGAGGAGTGGTTATTCTGGTTTTCCTGTGGGTTTTATTAGCCCATGTGATGGTTTGCATATGCTTGTCCTAGGGAGTGACACTGTTAGAAAGTGTGGCCCTGTTGGAGTAGGTGTGTCACTGTGGGTGTGGGCTTCAAGACCCTCATCCTAGCTGCCTGGAAGACAGTCTTCTGCTAGCAGCTTTCAGATGATGATGAAGAACTGTCAGCTTCTTCTCTTGTACTATGTCTACCTGGACGCTGCCATGTTCCCACCTTGATGATAATGGACTCAACCTCTGGGCCTGTCAGCCAGACCCGATTAAATGCTGGCCTTATAATGTAGCCTTGTTCATGGTGTCTGCTCATAGCAGTAAAACCCTGACTAAGACAGTCCATTACTGGGCCTTAAGTTTACTAGTGTTCTTGTTGCTGTTGTTGGTGGTGGTGGTAGTAGTACTGGTATTTTTTTTCCCCCTCTCTCACCTTCAACAATCTAAGAAAAAGTATAAATGATTCTTACTAATTTCCTATTTTGAGACCCAACACAATGAAGATTAAGTGGGGAATCACAGTGTTCGACACCTTTCACCATACATAAGACAGCTTTGTCTCCCCCCTACTTCCTCTGTCTCTGCATCTCTGTGTTCGTGTCCTTTCTTTCCCTGGTGTGTAGAAAGGTACAGACGGTTGGCTCATGCCAATGAACGCAGTGCAATAAAGACTCAAAATGAGATCTAAATCATCATGTCAGAGAGCCCGGAAGCCTAGGTGGGGAGTCTAGGAGGTGCACGGCATTGTGCGTGCACCTCTAAAGCGTATCCCTGCCCGAGTAACTTCTCCTTGGGCAACAGCAGAAGCAGAGAGTCTGTCCGTCATCAATGCCTATTGGTGAGAATTTTCCATATACAAAATAACAGGGAAGAGGTAGAGATTGATTAGTTTGCTGTTTTGAATTGCACATGTACTCTGTTGTTCCTTAACCAAGTGTGTTTGAAGTCCAGAAGTCAATGTTGGTGACATTCCTTGATTCCTCCTCAGTAGTGGATCTCAACTTGTGGGGTTTGCCGCCCCCCCCCCCCACCCGGGTCACATAGATGAGATACTCTCTATAGCAGATATTTATATAATGACTCATAGTTGCAGAATTACAGCTATGAGATAGCAATGAAATGATTTTATGCCTGGGTGTGGTGGTTTGAATATGCTTGACCCAGGGAGTGGCACTACTAGGAGGTGTGGCCTTGTTGGAGAAAGTGTGTCACTTTGGGGGTGGGCAATGAGACCCTCTTCCTAACCACTCGGGAGCCAGTCTTTTCTTATCAGCCTTCAGATGAAGATGTAGAACCCCCAGCTCCTTTCCCAGCACCATGCCTGCCTGGATGCGCCATGCTTCCGCCATGATGATAATGGACTGAACCTCTGAACCTGTAAGCCAGCCCCAGTTAAATGTCCCTTATAAGAGTTGCCACGGTCATGGTGTCTCTTCACAGCAAAGGAAACCCTGAGACACTGGGGGTCACCACAACATGAAAAACTGGATTAAAGGGTTTCAGCATTAGGAAGACTGAGAGCCACTGGGGCAGGGTCTCTCACTGATCCCAGAGCTCACTGATTAGGTAGATTGTCAGGCCAGCAAGCTCTGGAATCTGTTTCTGTCCCTTGTCAGCTAGCTTTAGAGTTTCAGGCTGAACTTTTACGTGGGTGTAGGAGAGCTGAACTCAGGTCCTCATGGATTCACAGAGTCCCTTTACTGACTAAGCTCTTCCGGGTCAGAGCTGTTGTTTTGGATACCATCCCCTGTAGTCTAGGTTGACCTTGAGCTTCATATATAGCCAAGGGTAACCTTGAACTCCTGACCCTTCAGCCTCCACTCCTAAGTGCTGGGATTATAGGCTTTCCGCCACAACACTCAGATTACTGCCTAGTTTTGAGTGAGAGTTAAAATGAAAAGATTTCAGCCATTCCTTACTCTACTTATTATACTCATTTTCTTGTTATTCTGTCACAAAACAGACTTCCTATGTCAATGCCATCCCTTCAGACGAGTTTCCGGAGATAATAAATATTTCATACTCGGCAGGCAGCTGTGACTGGCAGCTTATATAAAAACCAATCACATTGAGAAACACAATGTTATTTTTTTTTATAAAAAAACAACCCTGCTTATTCAAGATCTTTGAGCAAAACCCCAAATAAAGATAAAATCGGCTTATGTAATTGAATTATTGAAGTCCCAGTTCCTGATTGTATCAGAAGCAGAGGCATAAGAAAATCTGTGGCTTGGGATGTTGGCACAGTGCCCTCTTGTGAGAAGTCTTCAGTGTAGCAAGGGGGGAGTTTGTTGTTGCTGCTGGATTTTTGTTTTGTTGTTTTTGTTGTTGGTTTGTTTTTTAAACTTACACCTAAAGTCAGTGGTTCTCAGCCTTCCCAATGCTGAGACCCTTCAGTACAGTTCCGCATGACGTGCTGATCCTAACCATAAAATTGTTTCCTACTTCATAACTGTCATTTTACGACTGAGTGGTGTCTCCATTTCTAAGAGCAACAAAAATGTGCATTTACCCCCCGTGGTTGTGACCCATAGGTTGAGAGCTGCTGGTCCGAGCAAGTTCATTGTCCAGGGGTCAAAATTATCCTTAGACACCTGATAAAATGTTTGACGTCAGAAATAAACTCGTGGTCTGCTGACAGGGGTACACACCTTTAATTCCAGCACTCACACGCAGAGACAGAGGATCTCTGAGTTCCAGGTCAGCTTGGTCTACAGAGTGAATTCCAGGACAGCCAGGGCTACATGGAGAAACTCTGTCTTGAACCCCTGACCCTCCTGCTCCTCCACAAAGAGAAAGAAACTTGTATCTGGGTTGCTGGCCACTCAGAGATCTTCCTCACACAGAGGTCTTGGTGTTAATTTCTTAACTCCAACGAGGAATCCCTGAATTATTTCTTTGTGATTATACAGGAAAGCCTAGCCCGGCACCTAAGAATGAGTTAGGGAAGAACGAGCCTCAAATCCAGTTCCCTGACTCATCTCTAAAAGCTTCCATGGATCATGCTTTAGACGGAGCTCAACTAAGGCTATTACACAGGCAGTTGCTCGTGGATATGAAACCTTTAGAAGGTTCTGGAGTGTATGGAATGTCTCTTGCAATTATGTCTTCAAAAATATACTTATTACTTTCAAGAAAAAAAGTACAAAAAAAAAACTCCAATAGAAACCAAATTTAAAACCCACCTCTCTGATACAGATAAACATCGCAATGAAGCTTTCGAAGCGATTGATATTCACTTTAGTAAACACAGGAGCCATTGGAAGCCTGGCCTAGAGTTCCTTCTTCCTTAGGCAGGAGGGAGCAGTCCCAAGATGCATTTGAGGCTGTGAACAGCAACCCATGCCTACAATTCTATCCTTCTGGTAGTTGAGGCAGGAGGATGTCAGCATCAGACCAGCCTGGCTCTACGGTGAGACACTAGACATCTATAAAGCTACAAAAGGACCAGACATTGAGCTCTAGATGTTAGCAAGGGAAACTGAAACTGTCATGGTAGTGCGTCCTGTAATCTCAGCACTTGGGAGGCAACGCCAGATAAGCTTTCCTAGCTGTGGCAAGTTGTGTACTACCAGCCTGCTCCACCAAGGACTGCTTTCTAGGCTGTGCTCGCTCGTTCTGAGGTAACGCTGAGAGACAAGGCCACACAGACTGTGAGATGAAGAGCAGGCCTCCTTCAGGTTAACAGTAGGTAGCCAAAGCCTCAGATCCCTTGGGGTGACCCACACCCAGAGCTCACATGTGTGACATCTGTCTTGGCTGTCACTGCTCCCTGACAGTGCTCTCTCACCTTCCCGGGCATCGAGAATACCCCGCTTTGTCCGTGGCCATTGCTGAAGATGTTAGTAGAACAGAGGCAGCTTCACAGACTGCCCCTCTGGGGTAAACTGACCTGAGAGGAGAACTGTTAAGGCAGGTGGGCATAGGTTCTATCTGGACACCCTCTGAACAGTGGAATAGGTTTCTCCTCCTCCAACCAAACTTAGTCTCTATTCAAACATCCTCCCAGTGTATCCGATAAAAAGCCTGGAAAGGCTGACCCAGCTGGAACTGCTTTGGGATGCATTCCCAGTAAGGCAAAACTAGGTCCTCAAAAGAGCTTGTAGGCAGAGTCCCCTATTGAACATCTTATGCCTATGTGTGATTGGATGTGCATATGGTTAAAATCAGATGCATTATGGGAAAGGCCATGTGCAATGGGAAAAGGATTATATAACTTGCTCTATCAATGAAAACAGAGAACCACCCTCTCTATACCCCTATTAACCAAACTCCTCTTTCCCTCACAGGAATTCCCATAAAAGGCAACCCCCAAATAACAATCTGGGCCCTTGAGTATTTTCACTCTCGTCCTCTGCTGTAGGACCGTATATCCTTTTCTATTGCTTTGATTTGAATAAAGTTTCTAGGCATTCTTCAATCTGTGTGGGGCTTAATTTACCTCTTGAATAAAATGTCAAGCACTTGGAAACATCTGGCCCCAACCAGCTACCTGACCTGAGTTAACATGCCCCATGCAAGGTTCATGATTTGATTGTAAGCCACAGTATTTTTAAAATAGTGCTCATGACATAAATATTGTTTAAAACGTTTATTGACTCAGCAGCAGGACTAGATCTGTGGGTGCTTTCTGGTCAGGCTCTGCTGAGGTCTGAAGAACACCTCACACGCCCTCGGGTTCTCTGGACTTAATTAAGGTGAAGAAATAAGAGAGACATAAACAGGGATTCCGTGACTGCTTTCTCTAAGGATCTCTGCAGTGGATCTCGAGTCAGCCAGCTAAAGCTTCCTGCTTAGTGGGATGCACCAGTCACTATCAGGCGGAGCGTCACTTTGCAGAGGGAGGTAGGAAGAGAGGAGTTCACCCTTGGAAGTCGGAGATACAAGAGGAAGCCATTGAGGGAACTTGTTGAGCCCCAGGTAGAGTCAGAGCTGGATCCTGAGATGGATGGACAAGACATTGGTGACACGCTACAGCTAGGATATGGAGGTAGGAGGTGCAGGAGAAGGAGTCATGCTCAAATCTTCAAAGTCCGAGAGGCACCACTGCAATGTTGGTGCATGTTGGCAGGGACTGGGACTGGGCCGATTGGAAGCTGCTGCTTTGTGAGTCTGAGTATGATCCCAGTAAGTGCGATTGTGATCGGGAAGCCAGGCAACTGAGGAGGGCACAGCAGCTGCTTATGTGTCTGCCTGCCCCAATGCAGTCTCAGTGCCCAAAGGTTTGGGGCTTCAAGATGGGTCCTGTGGTTTTCTTTCTTAGTCATAATGGCCTCTGTTTATTTTTTTTAAATCTCCTTTTAGACTAAGAAAGCACTTTTAGACTGAGAAAGCAAAAGACAAATGTCTGTGGACTCCCCACCGGGGGGGAATCAAACCCTGGTGTCCTGGGTGACAGGTGGGGATACTTAACCACTACACTAATGAGGAGAACAGGTCCTGTGTCAAGAAGGAAGAAGGTCGGTGAGGCTGTAGAGAAATGAGCAGGCCAGACTTCCAGAGACCCAGAGGAAGAGGCTAGCTGTGTTGAAGAACCTCCTTTTGGGCTTTTCAACACAAGAATGCCTGTGTATACATGCAGAAGCAGGTGAAGCTGTCTTTGGTTACTTTGTGGGTTCTTCTTTCTTCTACTCTCCACCCTTTCCCCCCTACTCTTTCAAACCCCTAACACTGGATGAGAGAGAAAAGGATAAAGAGGAGAGAGATCCCTGAATAAGGTCAGGGGTGGGAAAGGGGCAACATTATATGGTAGATTGTTTCCTGCTGATCAAGGACATTGAGTTGTTTGGGGGTGAGTTTGATTTTTGCCGTAAGGATATCTGATTTCTTCTTCTTGTTGTTTCTTCTTTTTGCACAACTACTTAACACACCATGACCAACAGCAACCGACAACCACCACCAACCAACCAACGACCCATCCCATCTCTCAGGGCCCTAGCATGTATAATCCCTCTGAAAAGCCCCCAGGATTCCCAAGGTCACACAATCTCAGAAACGATCTGCAGCTGGCAAAACCATGCCCCTGCTAGAGCACAGGGCAAATCGTAGTCAGCTGCTGTGGATAAGCAGCCCCCATTTCCCACACCTGAGGGTAAAATGAAAACATATTTTTATAATAGTTCTGTTTCTTTAAAAAAAAAAAACCCAAATTCCAGAATTCTCATTACAGACTGGGAAATGGAGGAGAAGGACCAGAGAAGGGCTGGCTTCAGAGACCCATGATGTGAGTCTATACACGTAGTCTGTATCTTTCTTTAATCTTGGCCATGCTAAATGTGTTGATGTGAGACTGAATTTCACTCTGAGTTCTGAAAAGCCTTTTCCAGTCTCATGAAATCATCTGGAAATGGATTTTCGTCTGTCTCAGACTCTAATTGTTTAGGTGAAATCTATGCAGTCAATTCCAAACTTCAAGGAAGGCTGTTGAGGACACGCTGAGGCGCTGGGCTGCAGAGTGCAAAACCACGAGTATGCTCTAAAATCTTTTCCTCTCCCCTGAAGCACGTTGGTGAAGTGCTCTCCACTTAATTAAGAAGCAAGTAACCATCCTCAGAGCGTATTAAGTGACGGTAACTGGAGAGCTCGCAAGGAGAAAAAAAGCTAACACAAAATAAGGGCCCGAACTCCCCAGAGTCCTTGTATTCACAAGGCAGCTCATTCAAAATGTCAAATATCGGAAATGAGCTGGAAACTTTGAAATTGCTGCAGGTGACATTTTCTAAAGATCACCTCTTCTGTTGCGTCTTTCTTTTGTGATAGATCATTACCTGGCTTGTGGCTTACACATGTAATACTAGTACTTAGGAGGTTGGGGCAGAAGGATCAGGACTTCAGGAGCATCCATCCATTCGTCCATCTGTCCGTCTGTCTGTCTGTCCATCCATCCATCCATCCATCCATCCTTATATATGTATATATTTATATAATTTATGTATATTTTCATATATGTGTAGTCTAATATATTTACACATATATGTACATCTATATGTACACACACACACACACACACACACACACACTTTTCCCTCAAATAGGTTAGTTCTACAGAAGAATTGAGTAGAAAAGGTCAAGGAATCTCTGTAACTTTTCTTGTTCTGGTGCCATTTCTAGTACTGAAAGAAAACATAGTGACTAAAGGCAGTCCAGGGGACCTCACAATTCCAGGTTATAGTTATCACTGAGATGAAAGCACGGTGGCAGGGGCTTGAAGTAGTTGGTCACATCAAGAACAGAGGAGAATAAATGCGTGTACACCCAGCGCTCAGCTCATGGTTTCTGCCCTTTCACAATCCAAGAGTCAAACTGAGACTGGCACTGCCCACACTGGTCTGGGTCTTCTCACCTCAATTAATACAAGCGGTTGAACAGAAGTATTGGAAAAATGAACTCCATTTCCATCCCTTAAAAGAGACCTAACCTACATCTGGGCAACTTGGGTCCTTGGGTAGTAGAGTCTTTCTGTCCTTCTACACAAAGGACTTGATACACAAAGGACTTGGCCATCAGTCCCCAGCCCTACCTCACTACACCCAGGATCTATAGATCTTTGTGTGACCCATGTCAGTTTCCCTGTAACTCTAAGGTGTGTGAAACCCGTTAACTAAATACTGCAGTGTTAGCTGATGGATCACGATAATCTGTGACATTTTACATACATATTAAATGCATAGCATTGAGGCTTGTCTAGTTCTTTTTATGCAGGTGTATGGATGTTTGCACGTGTGTTGTGGGTATGTGTAGATGTCTGTATTCATGTGGAGGCCAGTGGATGACATCAAGTGTTTTCTCTTGATCAGCTTTCACTTTATATATTGAGGCGGGATTTCTCATTTGAAGCCAGAAATCATAGGTCTACTACCTGGGGGAGCCCTTGCCTCTGCTTTCTAGGTACCTGGCATTCACATGGGTGCTAGGACTATGACCTCAGGTCCCAAAGCCTTACCCACTGAGCAATCTCTTTATTCCCTAAATCTATCTTAATATGTATATCCAGGATATTTAAAACAATAAAATATATAATGGAGGAGTATAATTTTTTTCTTATATAAAACTCTTTGATTTATATTTTCTGAATTTAAAATCACGCAGAGAATTTACTCCAGTAAAAGTAAATATCACTTTTCTCCAAAAATTTAATTGCAGAACTATTTACAGGAGGTGGATATTGGCAATACAGACATCAAATCAAAGAGGTGTTATCATAGAAGATTCTGGGCAATGATGTTTCCATAGTCACCTAAGAGTAAAAATAAAATTAAAAAAAAAAACAAACTCACAGAGGAAAGAAAACTTAAAAAAGCAATCTTTGAAAAGAATGACTTAAAATAATGACCGACGTTCTGACTAATCATTAATGGAAAGGAAGAAACCGTGTTGGCAATGGGAGATACATCAGATAGAGTACTGCATGCTGGGAAGTAGGATTTATCAAAAGAACCCGAAAAGGCGTGAGTAAGAGACTTACATAAAATAGTTTAGTTCTGGTGAGTGTAACTCTGTACAGTTTGAATATTTGGCACTCTGTCGATCCTTGTCGTGGGTATTATTTTATATGTATATTTATTTATATATATTTATATACTTTTAACCTTTAACTAAATTGCTAGTCTCCTGCTCTAGCATTCCTTGTGTCCCTATAGGAGGCATTAAACTCAGTCTTTAGGCCACGCCTGGGTTTTGGCACACAGTATGGAGGGCGGGTAGAGGGTTGTGTCTTTACAGAAGGGTACTTGGCCAGAGGTAAGTGACTATCGTTGGGAAATAAGCAGCCCAGTTCTCGCTGCTCATTAGGGGACACCTTCCTGAATGCAGCAAACCAACTGAAAATGGAGGGAGGGTGACAATTCTTGTGGAGCCCTTTGAAGGTGACTAAGTGTCTGAGATGGCTGGAGTTGGGTGGAGAACTAGGTAGGGTCATGGACAAGTGGCTTCCTAAGGTCCCACAGTCCACCTTGGCTTCCGTCCTTGAACTTGTAGATGTGCATCCAAGTCCCGCCCCCCATGGAGACCACTGCTCAGAGGATAACCACTTACAGGAATCCTGCCACCCCTCTCTTTAGGGCCATCTCTCTGGCCCTGCACACGGGAAGTCTTTCAGATTCAGAATAAGCACCAATGATTAAGAGTCTCCTAAAATCTAAGAAAATCGGGAGGTAAACCGCTGTTACCTTGGTTTGTGTGTATACAAAATCTTTTAAAAAGTAGTAGTTTTGTAGATAACTAATATGTCCTCTGAAAAGGAGTCATCTGTCAGATCTTGAGAGGGAAACAAGGTCATTTTGTTTTTTTTTTAACAGTGGATCAAAATGCCAGGGTTTGGACAGCAACTCATAACATGGTGGTGTTCTTCAGCATGGCGAGAACGGAAAGGTTGCTTCTCAGAGCGTCAGTGTGCCCATCTCTGCAGTGAGTAGAGCAATGCCCGCAGAGCAGGGGTCTGGAAGAGAGTCCGCACCTCTGCGGCGACGGTGCTGAAGGCCTGAGTCCATCCGTTCTCTTCACAGGCACGACCCTCTCTTTCCAGGCCAGAATTGTTCTCGGATCACTTTACCATAGGATAACATCTGTCCAGTTCATCTAGGAGGGGCTGAGCTGGCAAAAACATCGCCCACCTCCGGTTGGTGTTGTTGATTCTTGTTCATGGAAGAGTATAGAAACTGAAGTCACAGCCCACAGGAAAAGAAGTTCCTGGCTATTACGTTCCGTTTCTGAGCCCCTCTGTATTCTTGTTTTAACCTCCTACCTTGGCAGAACAGGACCCCAAAGTAAGAAGAGGAGGAGGAGGAGGAGGAGGAGGAGGAGGAGGAGGAGGAGGTCCCTCCTTCTTGTGCCCTGTCCTAGCTCTGCTAGCTTCCTGCATAGAGTGGGGGGCTACAGCACACAGAGGAGAGCCCAGGCACAAATCTCAAATGACAATACACATTCATCATAAACCTCTAAGCTCAACGATGCCGGAGGGGGGTATGTCACCAACCCCTACAATGCACCTGCCTTCGAGGGAGGTAGGGATAGTAACACTAATGCCACATCATGGAAGAGAAAACAGAAACCAGACTCATGACAGGTTCCTAGCATTTGCATGCATCAGCTCCAGGAGCTTGGTTGAGCCTCAGGGCTCCCAGTGCCTTCTCCTTCATATCTTCAACTTCTGGCTGCCACTGTGTAGAAGTACCTAGCCTGACCGGGAAGTTCACCGCCTCCAGTTTGCTGCCCCTTGCCACTTATGGGAAGCACACTGAGCACAAAGGAAAAAGGGATGACTTCAGCTGATGTGGTGTCTTCAACTCATGGCAGGTGAGACAGGGAATAGTGTGGTGCAAAGTCTCCTACTTGCCAAGGTAGCTGAGGCAATTGGTAACCGGAGGCCATTATGTTTTTGATCTCTTAAGCCTGTTTCCTGGCTTAGAAGCCCAGGTTTGATCCAAAGCTACTTAGAGGTGTAAACAGTAAGTGGGTGGGACTAAGAACTCCTCGGAACAACCAGCGAATGTAGGGGTAACCATGAAGGTAATAATATGTTAAATTTGCAGTAAGAACATGAAAGATACCCAAGGCTGGAGGAGAAAATGGCTGGTCCATGGGTGTGCATGAAGCACGTGACTTAGGAAAGTATGTCTGTGCTCTGGGCTTCAAGTCTGCAGCCCGTGGGCTGGGCATGGTGGGGCTTAAGTGTTCTCTCTCACTCATGGTTGCTCCAGATAGCCAGTTTCCTTCGTGATACAGCCCCTCAGGGGATTGATGCTGCCTCTCCAACCTCTGAGGGAGTTCCTGTCCTCAACAGGGACAATCCTGCTGACCTGACCGTCTGAGTCTCTCTGACATGCTACTTGTCAGCTTCTGTCCAGGTAGATGTTCTGTCCTGGAGCTGTGGTCAGAGAACCCTGAGCAAGATGACTGACTCAGACGGAAGAAAGCCGCTGAAACTGGACCTTCGTGCTCCTCGGAGGGTGACTGGCTTCCAGCGTGTCAGAAACACAGGAAGGCTGGCTCACACTTGGTTATCTCATGATCAATCGCAAACTACTCTTTCCTTCCACACCATCTCCACTACCAAAAGTTTTGGACCAAGGCTGAGTGTGATGGTGCATGTCTATAATCCCAGCACCCAGAAGAAAGGGGCAGGGCAATTGCACAACTGAGGCTAGCCTGTGCTATACACAGTGAGACTCTGTCTAAAAAAACAAAATACCAAAAACCAAAAAATGTTTGGCCCAAACCAGACAGCTGTTTCTAAGGCATGGAGCTCTATGATTGCTACAGGCACTTGGGCCATGTGTCTACAATGTCACCATATTTCCAGAGAAATCTCATCCTGGGGTCCTGAGGTTGGGGTGTATAGTGAACAGGCAGAAGCAGCAGGTTTAAGCGAGGGTGGTAAAACAGGGCTTGCTTGTTATGCTAACAAAAGGCAGAAATCACCTTGGGGTGAACTGGGACAGACACGCGGAGAAGCAGGATCCATCCCTGCACTGTGTATTGTTTGTATTATTCTAATTATAAGTTGTACATTTCCATAAAGGCCGTCTGGATGACTTTCTCTACTTTGCAGCTTACTGTTTCGTGTCTATATATATTTTGAGGCAGTCTTTTAGATATAATTTGCATCTTTTTTTTTTTCCTAAGGATTTACTTCCTATTACATAGTTGAAGCCTTCAAGTGTGGTTTGAAGTTAAAAGGTGTGGGCATTTCCCTTTCAACAGCAAGGTGATTTCTGGGTATAAAACGAGTTGGCTCCTCTCTACACCATTCTGGATTGGTGATAAAAACCTGGGGATGACCAACTCTGGTGACGGTTGTCTTCACAATGATCACAACTGGAACAAATAGAGATGTGAGGGACGGTACACCAATGATCCTCTTGTTCCTCAGCCACATCTTTCTCCCTGGTCCCGCACTCCAGCTGTGCTTGCTTTCCCACTGTTTCTTGTACGTCAGCACAGTAGAGTCCAGATCAGTCTGATAACGGGTGAGGAAGGGGTTCCAAACTGCCGCCCCTCAAGTCTCTCCCGTGGGTGGATGGGAGCATCTCTAGGGACACCAGTGTGCTATTATAGATAACATGGGGTGCACTGTGTTATAGCTTGGCCTTGTGTCCAGTTTTCATTTCTATCGTGTTTTGGACAAGATCATAGGGCCACAGGAGAATTCCACACCAGGAATCTCTGGAAAGTGACTGAACTGAAGGAGCCTGGGGAACCAGCGGGCACATACAACCAATGCTGCTTGCCTTTGCCCGCAGTACACACATGGCTTATCTTGTTCCACAGCAGAGCGTCACATGCATGAGACCTGAAGGTATTGCACTTACAAGGGGATGTGAACGGCTAATGCTCCATTAGAACTAGCAGCAGGTGTTCGTTCGGCCATTAAATAATAATCTTTGGAACCTAGTGAACCAGACAGGGGCACATTCTTTTCACTTTGACAGAGGGGCCGCCAATGCGTCTCAGGGAAGGAAGATTTGCTCAGCTAGGGGAAGTTTAGGCCAAGGCTTTGGGTGAGGTTGGATACGAACTAAAGATAGACAATGTAGCTAACAAAAAACTAGTAGATACTTTGTTCAAGTTGGGACCATAGAATTTGGGGTTTACAGGGAATGACGATTGTCTAATGTTGCAATTTGTTTCTGTGTATGTTGTGTACATATGAGGAACTAAGAAAGGCAACCAGATGTCCTCATGGGTGTGGGCGGCAGGGATATTTGCATTTCGTATTTCCCTCAGCTTGGGGATGTTCATCGGTTCTGTTTCCCTCTGGTTACATCTAAATAGCTCCTCTAGGATACATTGCTCTGGAAGTCCGACATACCAGTGCTTATAGCACACTTGTTTGTAACTCAGTGGCATGAGCCCAGGAGGAAGCATCGTTATTGTCTACTACTCAGGATTTACATATTTATTTAGGTATAAAATGCTTTGAACACTCTGGGGAAATAGGGTTTGGTGATAGAAGAATATTTTGGGAATTATTATTATTTTTTGCATTTTTTAAAGGATATACATTCGTATGATTTTTGCTTCCAAATATATTTTAAGGCTGTTTGGTAAAATATATACCAGACACAAGGCTCAATTTATATAGGGTTTTGCTATCACAGGGAACTCTTAACTACTCAGCTTTAAAAATAAAAGGTAAAACTTTGAGGCTTGACATGCTGTAACATCAACCATGCCCCCCATGCGAAATGGAATGGAGAGGGCGAGGAAGAGGACGGTGTAGTCCTAGTAACGCCCCAGCTGCAAGGTTGCCTCTCTAGTCAGGCTGCAGATGGGGGCAGTGGGGACAGTTTAAAGTGCGAGTCACAGGGAGAACACAAAGTGCTACAGGGCTGTCTGAAAGCTTTCTGCCCATGGCTGAGCACCCGGTGCTCCTTAAAGCAGTTAGAGGGGAGACCCGGGGTGAGGTGGGACCCTGCCTATATGTGAAGAACAAAGAACTCTGAGATCAGGGCCATGGGCAATCTGATCGCTCTTTGTGGCATCTGAACTCCCCATGCAGAAGTCATAGGATGAGATCTTAACTGTAAACATAATTTACACAAAACCCGTTAATCAGAGCCAATCTCTTTCCTCTCTGCATCCTCAGAGTCTGACTACTGATTACCTTCCTTAAATTCCACAGCTGGAAATCACCATGCATGATCTCTCTCTCTCTCTCTCTCTCTCTCTCTCTCTCTCTCTCTCTCTCTCCCTTTTCATGTCTATCACAGGCAGATATATTCTTAATTTCAGCAGTACTGCATAGAACAGAAGAATTCTGGAAAAATACAAGCATAAACTAACTTTTCTTCTTTACCATTTTTAACGGATATACTTACCGCTCACATTCATATTTCTTATATGGTTTACAACATCACAACTGGCATCTTAAACAAGCAAACTCCTTTAAAGGTACCCTGGGAAGTCAAGTTTGAGAATGCATGTAACAGATATAAAAAGTTCATGTTAGCTTGCAGTGAGGTTTAAAGAAAATGCTATGTGTAATGGTTTAAGTTACCAAGGGATAAATTTACCATGACTATTTCTTAGTTTTTTTTTCTTTCCCCTCTTTGTATTCTCTGGGCTCCTGCCAGAACTTTCCATGGGTCCCTCTGTTAGAGGACTGCTCACCTTAGCTTTTAACAAAAACATTCTATGCTAGATCTTTTTCTTGGGGGTGGGTAGCCTTGACATTTCCTTTTAGAGAACCACCTTGTGGGGACCTTGGAGAAGCCCTTTCCTGTCATCACAATGTCAACCAAGGATGTGGCAACAGACCGGTGAGGACAGCAAGGGCATGGGGCAGCTCAGCTGGGGAGAGTAACTCAGGTGAGAGGGAACAGGTTTTGTCTGTCTTTCTGGCCCTTCGAGTTGTAGCACCTTCCACTTGGATGTCTAATGCCTCTCGAGAGTGGGGAGATGCACCCGTGTATAGTGACCTCTAGTTATCACACAATTTATAAAAATATAAAGAACAAAGTGAAAGCTAGGGTCCATTTCAAGAGGCCACTTGGCGGCCCTCTGAGAACAGGGACGTACGTCAGGGCTCACCAGGCCTGTTCCTCGGAGCCGATGTCCTTCAGAGTCAGTCTTGCCAGGAGCTCAGCAAACTAGGAATTGGAGCGTCCACTGTCTACAGTGCAGAGAGCACGGCAAGGGCGAATCCGGTGGAGGGTGAGACAGAAACTACCAGGTAGGCAATAAACTGTACAAGCATTTTGTGAAAAAGAACAAAACCAGGTGCGTGTGGCCACCTCTGGTCCTCAGAGCCGAGTCTGGGCCTCGGGGATGTAGATCTCGATGCTGTCTGCCCTCTCCGTGGCAGAGTTCTGGCGGAACGAGGCAGCTCTCTTGGCTGCCATGAGCCGGCGCCGGGCTTCCTGGCGCTGTCTGTCTGGCAGGTCCAGGGACTTTTCCCTTGTGATGGGGAATTTCCCCTTGGGGGGCTTCTTTGGTATTGGAGGGGGGATCTTCCTTTCTTCCTGAAAAGCATCACAAGTCAGAGGAGGTCAGGGAAGGTCATGGGGAGGTCACAGAAGTAAGTGGTGGGACATCTGAAGATCAATCAGGGGAGATGGTCTGGGGAAGGTTGGAGGGGTGCTCATGGGGAAAGTAGAGGCAGTTGGGGGAGAGGGGAGAGGTCATAGTAAGGTCAAGAGGTCATGGAGAGTCATGTGGAAGTCAGAGGGAAGTGGAGGAGAGGCCATTAGAAGTCAAGGGAAGGGCTGGACTGATGGCTCAGCCGTTAAAAGGTAGGCTCACAGCCAAAAATAAAAGAGTTCAAGGACAAGTAACAAAGGAAGTCAGGGAAGGGCCAGATATGCTAAGTCCTGGAGCCCTGGTTCTTCCAAGTTCTCCTTGACTTCCTGCCCCTGTAGACACTGCCAGATTCGCCCCCATTGATGCTCAGTGGGACAGCTTTATCTTACTGCATCTACCTTTCTAAATCCTCATTTTCAGTGGAGGCTGAGGGCAGTGTCTATGGATAAGAAAATAAACTTCATCTCAGCACAGATATCGCGTTAGCTCTCGCCTGCAGGAGTTCTCCCTCATCCCCACACATACGGATGCATCATCCTACCTGAATGTTAGCAAATGCCTTGAGAGAGTGTGGAAGTGGTCACCTGACTTTTATGTGGCAGGATGTGCATTCGGGAAAATCATCTTATATGGACAAGAACCTCAGGGGGCCCTTGGCTAAATTCTCAATCATGAGCCTAAACCCACATGGATTTTACTGCACATATAATCACATACACACACACACACACACACACACACACACACACACACACACACTTCCCTTAGCTTTGATTCTCAAACAATTCATATTCAATATATATGCACCTTCAGAGAGAGAACTTGGAAACACTGGAAATGTATACAATGCAGAGAGGACTTGTGACTATTTCATGAAGACCTTTACACTGGGATAGTATTACTGAAGGCAAATCCAGACCTCTCCTGGATATCAGGAGACTCCCTCCAAAGTAGAGAGCTCTCATCTGCGTCTCTGCATTTAAGCTGTGTACAGGAACCAGAGCAGTATGTGCCCATGCCCACCGTGACCCCTGATTCTGGAAAGGTGAGAATCAGTCTCAGTATTTGAAATTTGTCCCTAAGGCTAGAGGCTATCACATCTTTAAGGTGTGAACTGGCCCCTCTGCACTGGGGTGAGTGTCTTGAGCAAGGACATATTTCACAGGAGGAGACTTGATCCCTGCGGGCTTCTTCCTGCTCTTGGTCCCTTAGAAATGTAAACTTCAGGGGCTGCTATCTGCGTGAGGGTTACATGTCTGATCTCATTATTGCATTTGTGTGTTGTCTCCAGGTCATGTGGACTCGCTTCTGGGTTCCCCATCCCTCCCACTATCTGCTAGGAGGAGTTTCTTCATTGTCCTCAGGGACATGTAAGACTGGCGTTGAGCCTCGCTAGCCACCAGCAGTGTCTGAGGAAGCCCAGACAGTGAGCGCCCTCAATGGCTTTCATCCTGATCAGTAGCTACTCACTCTTGCTTATGCACTAAGCAGTACTTCCCCAGACTATTATGGGCTGTTTGCACTGTGACTTGATTTTACTTCATTTTGAGTCTTGTGCTTTAGTTTAGGTCTCGAACTTAACAACCCCACTTCGGCCTTTGAAGTTTTGGGAACCTCATATACTACCATCGCACCTAACTGGAATTTTAAATAGAAGAATCACATTCATTTATTGAGGATACGTGTGGATGATGTGCGTGGGTGTCCACAGGCCGCAGTGCCTTTGTGGAGGTCGGAGAACAATGTGTAGAAATTAGATCCCCCACCATGTGGATCTTGGGGCCAGCCTCAGAATGTCAGACTTGGTGGCAAACACCTTTATCCACTGGGCCATTCTGCTGGCCCCTTTAACTGTAATTCAATTTAATGGACTGTATCTGTCTGGAAAATCCAGACCTTGATTACTTCTCTAGGGAGCTTGTAAGTCCACACGTGCACAGTGCTCTCCTGAGATGATGTCACCATGAAGCAGAGAGCCAAACTCAGATTTAATGCAAATTTTCAGCCTGTGTAAGGGTGAAGCCCCATAGGAAGACCACACCCTTAGACTGCTCCAAAAGGTTTAAATGCAGTTTTGGCCTTAGCTCCCTACGTGTACCAGGAAAGTATATTTGGATAGAAGGAGATTGTCATCTTAGCCGGATCTAAGATTTTACCTGTGGGAGGCCGACTAAATACAATCCAAACAGACATCGGATGAAAATGAGCCCAGGTTTATCCCTGGAGGAAACTAGATTACAGATGTAGGGATCTTCCCTGGTGTCTTTGAGATGTCTGTGTACTGGAGATATAGCAAGACACCCACTGCTATTCACGCACCCAGTATTCCAATCCTGTCCATTTGTGTAGTGCTTGTAACATCCTGCCCTACACACGCACACACACACACGCACACATACACAAACTGTTCCTGTATCAATAACTAAAGGTGGAGAAATCGGCTATCCTCTGGCACTGGCCTACGAGCGTAGTGCTTAGGACCATCACGCCACGCAACTGCGTTACCTTTCTCTCGGGCGACTCCATTATCTTCCAGTCATTGAGCTTCAGCTGGTGCAGTTCATCGAACTTCATGCTGACATCTTCCACAGACAGCTGCAGCATATCCCAGTAGCCAGCTAGATCCTGTGATGTCGGTCTTGGCATGGCGCTGGGGTCCTGTGGGCACACGGGGAAGTTAGGGGGTCTGCTCCCTCTTCTGTAAGTCACTCAAGGAATCAGATCAGGAGAGGTTCCACTCACTTGAAACAGGGTGGGAGACTCTCCATGACCCCCATAAAAGTTAACCTTAGCCCAGGCACGCGCCAGCAGCTTACAAACACGTCACACACCCCTTTAATGTTCCAACTTGGAAATCCTGGGGGTTGAAGGTAGCTCGGCTGTAGAATGCTTGCCTAGCATGTACAGATTCTCTGGGTTCCATCCTTCAAATGGTTCGCAGCTCGAGAAGGCAGCAGAGCTATGAGACTTACTCAGAAGGGACAGACTACCCGTGGTTAGACCACTAGGATCACAGTCATTTACTTCATTGTGTTTATTTTGTTGGGTCCCAGCTCTAGTTCTGAAGATGACTTCAAAAGGTGACATGACTTCAGTTTCTTCCCATAGAGAGTCAAGGCCAATATCTTGAAGGAACAAAAGACTCACAAACACCACCTGCCACTTAACTCAGCCTGTCCAAGGGGTGCCACCCCACGCCATCCACGGACAGCGCCTGGTCTTGTTCTCAGTCTAAGCCGCACCTCACTTCTGCACAGGGTATGGTCCAATTGGTTCTCACTGTAATAGTCAAGTGACAATTCTGTGTACGGTTCCCTTGACTTAGCGTGTGGCTGGCTCACCCTGTAGACGCACACGATCAGACATTTATTCGGAAGTGCTTACATTGTTCAGGTTTCGTCAGTGGTTTGGGTTGAATGTTGTTTGGTTCACAGCTGATTTAGCTTGAGTTTCTGTTCACATGGAAACTATACCTGTTAGGCACCATTGCCTCTTCACAGTTCACAGGCACCCAGATAACAGCCTGTGCCACCAGGGAGGGTCACAGGCTAGAAGGTGAACTCACACAATGTGTCCCTTTCCTCCTGAGTGGGATTCAGAGCTGGGCTCTGCTGTTCTTACAATGAGCCACTAGAGGGCGACTTCTGTCCATGCTTCTGCCAAGCTAAAGCCGACTCTGGCAGTGTAAACTTCCTTCTAAGATTTCTGTCTTATTCTGTTTGAGTGTGTAGGAATACCTTACGCTATAGCCACATCAAAAATTGCCCACATCTGCTCGACTTGAAGATGCCTGGGAGGGGGGTCTGTCTTTCCCTAGAGTCATTTTTTTATACTTAAGGATGGGCAAACTTCCTAAATATCTGCCCCAGCAACCATGAACTGTGGTTTGGAAAACAAGTAATATGTTCTGTCTTCTGTTTATGTCTCTCACACTGCCCTCAAACGAGGGTCTTAGAGATCCCAAAGAGAAACAAAAAGAAAAATAGCCAACCAGATTTTTTTTTTTTTAACTCGAAAGGCATCAAAGATGTGAGGGTGGATCATTTCAAGGCTAATTCAGCTGCATCTGGTGCAGAC
This sequence comes from Rattus norvegicus, assembly GCF_021556685.1. NCBI lineage: Eukaryota > Metazoa > Chordata > Mammalia > Rodentia > Muridae > Rattus > Rattus norvegicus. The sequence goes on from NC_141549.1 coordinate 82,895,981, forward strand.
GAGAGGCCCGTTTAATAGGCTCAAGGGTAAGCATTGTCCTCCGTGCAACATGATCTATACTGAGATGCTGCAGAGGCTGCCTGGCCACCCTGACTACAGCTACCCAGCCCGGCATTCTTGATGATCAAGCCAATCTCGCATAGGCAGTGTGTGGAGGAAGGCAGAGCCACACATAATAGCCAGACATTTATCTAGTCTCATTGCCCAAGGTCACAAACCTCCCAGATTGCCCTTTAAATGTACATGAAGCTTCACACCAAAGCTAAGCGTCATGATGAACTTGAATGGGCTAGCAGGGAAAATGTTAGAGAAAGCATTATCCTTAATGACCCCAATGAAGGACCCGGATCTGCAGCTCTGAGGGGCCGCACCTGCATATGCAGTCGAACGCGCTCAAGTTCAGTGTGCTCATGTAAGTTAACAAGCACAGCACGGTCAGAGCACCTGCTGCCTCCGCTGTGACAAGCCCAGCAGAGCCTTTTGCCTTTATGGAGAATGTTTGGTATTAAACGTCAGGACTGTGAAATTCCCTATGAAGAACTGTGGATACGATTCATGTCTCTCGTGGAATTCTGAGTATTTTAGTCAGAAGAAACCAAACAATGTGTGTGTGTGCAGTAAATGGGTACAGGCGTATGTGGATATATGAAGATTAGCATGCATGAACATACATGCAGATGTATAGATATACATACATGGATACATATTCACACATATACATAATTTACCTATACATACATATATAGATAGAGAGATAAAAAGATATAGATGATGTAGACATATAGAGATGTACAGATATAGATTAGATATAGATATAAAGAGAGAGAGAGAGAGAGAGAGAGAGAGAGAGAGAGAGAGAGAGAGAGGTATACAGATGAGTTTCTCCTCTCTTTGCTAGGAAGACCCGGGATCAATGCCAACTGCATTCATAAGTCTAGTTCAAGACACATTCACTCTGTGACATGAGACACACACACTCACTATAGGATCTGCAAAGGCCAAATGACTTCTAAGATTTCTTCTTAATCTCTTCACGTGAACACACATCTTTGCTAGACACACCCCCCCCAACCCCATTGATTTTCTTTCCTTGTGACCTCGGCCACCACAGCAACTCATTCCCTACCTCCTCTTCTGCGTTTTTCTCTGGGAAAGGCAGCAAGTAGAGGAGGTACACAGTCAGATTCTCTCTCCACCCGCATGCCCTACTCAGCCCCAGCCCCAGCCGCAGCTGCAGCCCCAGCTTGAACCTGCAGCCTGGGCCTAAGACATGTGAGTTGCTAGGGCCTGGATGTAGATAACTAGGGCTAGGTGTGTGAGCCTCGGGTGGGGTGCACATCCCTAAGGATGGGACGTTGGTCCTTGGAGCTATGTGTGTGGCTCTCCAGGGCAAGATGTGTGGGCTTCTGAGAGTTAGGAATGTTTCCAGGGCCCAGAGAATAAGTGCCCTGAGGTAGGGTGTAATCAGGGACAATTTGTGGGCCTCCAGACTTGGGATGTGGGTCTAGGGCTGGGCTATGTTCTCTCCCATCCCTGCTTAGGGGTGCTTTGACCAATGAGGAGTGTGATGGTCTGCATGAGACTCACCCCCATTGGCTCATATGTTTGAATTCTTGGTCCACACTTGGTTGAACTGTTCAGGAGAGGAATAGGAGTTGTGGCCTTGTTGGCAGAGGTGTGTCACTGGGGTGCGGCTTTGAGGTTTCAAAAGCCCATATTGCCACCATTCATGGTTAGCCCTTTCTCTTCCTAAGGGTTGTGCCTCAGTTTGTAAGCTTTTAGCTACTGCTCCAGTGCCATGCCTGCCTGCGGCCATGTTCTGACCCATAATGATCATGAACACACCCTCTGAAACTGTCAGTTCCTAATAAACTCGTTCTTTTATAAGTTGCCTCAGTCATGGTGCCTTGAAAAGTCACAGCAACGGAAAAGTAACAAAGGTTCTGTGACCACGCACGCTGCACACACCTCAGGGTTTATGGGATGGGGCTACCATGCCACTTACCATGTTCTGCTGACAAAGCCAATAAAACTGCTGGAACTTCTGGGACATGAGCAGCTGGGCACTTCCCACAGCACTCCTGATCTTTCCTAGAACTGGGAGACACAGGGAAGATTAAGACTCAGTCGATCATAACAAAGCAAGAATGTCTGGCGTTCAGTGAGCTGGGACCAGAACCTCCATCCATGCTTTTCCACTGGGGTTGGACCACACTGAACACATCCATCAGCTGAAGTTCCCACTCCTTCCCAGCTCATGAGGATACACGAAGACAACCAAACGCTAGCTATGAGGGTCTTATCACTGGGTACTGGGGATGATTTAACTCCATAAGGCAATGGACTACAGAATCTCCTTATTTTGGGTCCTGAGTTTATTAGCTTTGATATTCAGGCGAGTCCTTGGAGTTGGGACTCCAGAAGACCCCAATGACTTACTCCAATGCTAACTCCTTAATTTTGAGAGAAACACATTGGTATTGGTCATCTCAGTGAATTCAATTAAATACCAGGGAACTGAGGGTGGCTATCTCATAGCAATGGTGGGAGATGTGTCTCAATCTTGGAGGAGCTACTAGGAGGCAATCACACAGGAAGGTCACAGCATGCTTCCAAATCAGCCAGAATCACAAGCCATGTGGTAGGTCAGACTCACTGGCCTATTAAACCCCTTTGTGAGGTTAATGTCACCTGAGTAAGCCTTACTCAAGGTTCCTCTACAAAGGATTCCCAATCCTCAACAACTTTATTATATAGTAAGCCAAATATTAAAATTAAAAATAATGAAGAGTATGCTTTTATCCACAAAAAACAATTTAACACATGGTGACAGCTTCTAGATTTAGACCGGGAAAATGGAAGACTTTGTCTTAAGAATGTATAAGGAAAAAGCTCTGTCTCTTGCTCCAAGAAGCCCTTGAGCTTCCTCTTTGTCCCTTCTGTGCCTCCCTGTGATTGCTGCATGATTCTGAAAACAGTTGCGTTGTGGATCCCACCTCACGTACGCCTCAGAACCTCTGGGAGTCATTGGGAACCTTTCTTCCTGCTGGATGCTTTTTATCTCTGCCCAGCTTCCCTCACTAGCTTCAGCTCCTATGTCACCCCAAGAACCTCGACTGTGTAGTTTTCTAGACTCCTCTCTCATCACTACCAGGCAATCAGCCTCAGTTGCCTGTGAGTTTTCCTTTCGGCTCCCTTGCTGAACATCCACTCACATCAGGCACTTGAAACAAATCACTTCTGGTTTGCTGGCTGGATCTACTCTCCCAGGGTTTTCAGGAAGAGAGCTCTGGTTAGCACCTGGCTGCTGAGTGCTCAGTTTGGGGAAAGTAGCCAAGGACAAGGAGGACAAGTGTCCTGGAGTTCTGTTCCCCAGAAAACAGAGGTGAGAAACCCATTGCTCTGCTTTGGAGAGCTGTGCATTGCAACTAGCTACTCATACACTTGAAGTTTTATCCAGTAAAGTAAAAGAGCTTTCTGACCAGCAGAGGACCAATAAACAGGAACTATGGCAGCCCATGGTGCTCTGTACCAACCCAGCCCAACAGTCATCCCCAGCGGATGATGCTGAGTTTCAGAGACACACCCTTGGTCCCTGTAACTTTCCTCCTTGATGGCCAATTTCCAAAAGACCAGTGATGGCTATGGCTTGTCCCAGGGTTAGTTCTTTGAGGGCTGAGGATGCATTCAGCCCAACAGTCCATTGTTAGAATCAAGTGAGGAGTGGGTTTGAGCTCCAGGAACTCGAAGACTAAAAGAAACATTCTACCGGCGCCAGAAGCTGGCATCCCAAGTTTTGACCTGATAGGCCAGCCGTAGCTGCTTCCATACTCGTCCTTGGCCTGACTTGAGGGAAGAAAAGACAGAGAACTCAGACAAATGTGATGAGACAATGTAAGATAGCACTGTAGAAACAGTAGGCTGGTAAGAAGGAAGTTTAAGACTTGGTGACTCAGAGGTTGGTCACACAGTCACATGCAGAATGTTCAAAGCCAAGGTTCCCCCCCCCCCCCCCATTGAATATCATGTGCTCCTGAAGTGAACATTCTTATTTGGGTTTTCTTTTCTTTCTTTGTTTCTTTCTTTATTCCTCTCTTCTTCCCTTCCTTTTTTGTAGATTTTTAGTCTCTAAAATGTGACCGTGGAAAATTACAGGTTTGGGAAAGATTAGAGAAAAGTCTAGTACACACCCTTGTCTGTATCTCTTTTTTTGGGGGGGGGTTCTTTTTTCCGGAGCTGGGGACTGAACCCAGGGCCTTGTGCTTCCTAGGTAAGCACTCTGCCACTGAGCTAAATCCCCAGCCCCTTGTCTGTATCTCTTAAAGCGAACAGCTGAGGCTGTGAGTGACTGCGCACACTCTGGAGTCACCTGAAAGCACGTTTGAGCTGACCAGAGGGCAATATAGTGACCTCCATTGGATGGAGACAAGAAGAAAGGGGAATGGAGAAAGACTGGATGCAGAGGCTTCTGGAGGTGGGTCAGGTCCAACAGCCCTTTTTAGAAATGGTTAGGGAAGGGCGTCTGAATTGGTGGTGAATTTCAGATTACTTTGGATTTGGGTATATTTGCTTACATATAATGAGGCATTGGGAGATGGGACCTAAGTTTAACCACCAGATTTCCTTTTGTGTGGCCTGTCCTATGAGGTCAGGTGTAGAATTTTCTACTTGTCCAATCCTGCCGCTGCTCGAGGCCTTTTGAATTTTGGATTTTCAGATTTGAGTTCAGCTGTGTTATGAAGGGGGAAGGGGAAGATGCAGGGACAGAGAGGTGAAGGTGGGCTGGACTGGGAACAGAGTCTCAAAGAGGGACAAATATCACACCATCCTTCATTCATACCGGATGCCCTACAGGAGCAATAGGATCAACAGCAGTCTTGGTGTCTAGAAGATGAATACTTTGTTTCTAGAAGGTGGAATTCCTGTTTCACTGTATCCTGTAACACAAGTGACTGATAATATTCAAAGGGGCTCATTTTAGTCAAACTGTTACTATGAAATTACAGAAGCCAGGAATGAATATTTTTGTGTTTTTTAAAACTAACTTTGTTGCTTTAAATTGTAACACAAAAACCCATTTGTTCTATGAAATTTGAAGTTTAAATACCTAATCTTTTTATTCCCCTTGAAATGGAATTCTGCTGAAGTATCCACGAAAGGCTTCCATTTATAACCTTTAACACAATGCTATACGGCAATTCTCGGTATGGATTAATGAGGTGCAGTCATTGTCACAGGTCTAAATTAGGCAGTGCCAGGGAGATAAAGCACACTGGAGCGAGGCTAACGAGCAGCTGCTAATGGCAGGTGAACTCGGCCACTTAGCGAATAGGAGTGATCCTATCTGAGACCTATATTGTCAATAGCTCCCTGTAATTGCAGGGAATTTGAAGAGAAAATTCAATTTATTCTTTACCATTACGGTTGCCTAATTTTGTCAGAGTTTCAGCAGTGCCCTCTTAAGAGACGTAGATAAGGACAGGTACTCAGCAGAATGCACATTTTCAATGAACCTGATATAACCCTGGCCTTTGGTGAACAAAAAAGAAAAAAAATTGGATTAGCTGCTTTGGTGCTGGATTTATTTTTTCACATGTCTGGTCTAATTTCTAATTCTATGAACATTTGCGATGAAATCCCAGCAACATTTTAAAACTCAAAGTGGACTTTTATAGAATTTGCAGAGTTGGTATTGACATGTAATGAGGCATCGGCAGGGTTGTTTGGTATTGACAGCCTCTCTTGGGATTCCCTGGTTATTAATTTTATAGCACCAGAGGTGGCCAACTGCTCCCAAAAATTTCCCTTCAGGCTCCAGGCCCATCTATTTCTGGTTTCTTCTAGATCATGAGCATCTGATTTAGTTGCCTGGTTCATCAAAGGCTCTTCTCATACTTTCAGTAAGACTCCGGCCAGTTGATGACAAACTGGGTACACTCTTTGGCCTGGCTCCTGCTGGAAGTCTGTAGGCAATGGGTAGACATCATGTTACACAGGGGCGTGCAGAATCCTGGCCCAGTAGAGACAGGGGCAGTGTCTCTTATGCTTTGTGTGTCTTAACTATGGGCTGTAGCTGGACATTCCCATCCACAGACAACTGTCGCCCCTCATGTAATATGACCTGGGAGATCCCATGCCCAGCATCAGATCCCACTCTGGTATTATGTGACTCATGACTCTGGTGGTTATTTTTCCCGACTGTGAAAGGCGATCTGGGATGTCTGATCTATAAAGGTCTCTCTGATTGCCTGAGCTCTCGGCATCCAGTTGGGGAATGTTCAAGTGAGCAGACGTTTGTAGACAAGGAACCCCAAACCCATCCCAAGACCTGACTGTACATGTGCTACTGTATGGAAGTCTTGAGATGCCCCCAGCTCCATATGGTCATGAGATATTTAGGATGTTTTTGTTTGTTTCAAATGACTTAGTAAGTTTTGGCTTCATTACCCGTCCTTACCCATCTGGTTTAGTCAATATGACCATTGTTAAACTCTAGTTTTGCAGGAGTTTCTGTTATGTCTTAAATATTTCCATTTTTGTATCAAAAGTGAGAGGCCTGCACAGTAGGCCTTAACCCAAATCAGTCTGTATTTGGCTCAGACTAACCTTTATTAGCCACACAGCACTGAACAAATCTAGATCCATTCAATCAGTTCAGTGAACTGTGATTACGAAATTATAGTTGGGGCCAGAATTATTTCATGCAATGGAAATTTCAATATTCAGAGCGCAGAGTTTTGGCTTAATAAGCCGTTTAATTTAATCTTAATTTTAAAAGTGTGGAGACCAATGACTGTTGCTAAAATAAGACCTAGACTCGGAGGTTATCTTAGTTTTAAGCATTGTTAGGGAGATCCATGAACTTGATTAATTCCGGGCTAGGTGTATGTGAAAATCATGGCAGGTGGGAGCTACAGCCAGAGTTCTGTTATCTCGTTCTCTTTGATCACAAGAAGACATGTGTGCCCAGGACAGCAGAACTTAGGGATAGATCAGAGTTTCTACTCCCTGTCTCTGCACTCAAGGCTTATGGCGTTGAAGTCATGCTCAGTGGGTGAAAAAACATGAAAGCCAAGACCATTTAGCTACTGTTTCAGGGTTAGCACCATATGAGGCTTGCACTCCACTGCGGACACAGACCAATGCCCTGGGGTCCTGGATGTGCTTATAATGTATGAGAGGGATATGAATGTTGCTGTTCATTAAGATCTCCTGCCTTCCTTCCCTTTCTTCTTACCAGTTATTTGTGGAAGTCTGTGTGTGCGGTACCACCATTGCATAAAACACACTGATTGCAGTCTCTGCCTTCAGAGACCCGGGAATCTCTGGGATACTGCAAAGACAACCCTTGAGAAACATCAATCCCATTGTGGTACAGGATGACCCTTCTGCCAGGCAGGTGGAAAGGGCAATGCTTAAGTGGTTGTCCTTTCAGGATGGGCCAGACCATGGGCTCCTGCTTCTAAGCTCTGTGTCTCTTTTGTGTCCTAAGTCTCCATTTCTTTGACCCCCATCTGTTTTCTGGGCCATCAGATTATGGTTCGAGTTCACCTTGTCACCTAGGAGTTTCCTCTCAGACCTCTGAAGCGTTTTATCCACACTTCTCTCATTATTCTGGTGTCTGTCTTGCTCTTCCTGATGAAGGCTTCTCCTGGTCCTGTGTCACTCACGCCTACCTTCTATGTGGAAGCTTACTTGTTTCTTGTATCATTCTGGCCTACCAAGAGTGGCTTGGCCATTGAGCGCTCAGCAAACTCTCGCTGGGCATAAACATCACTTCAAGAGTCCAGAAGATGACACTTACAGTTCATAGAAAGTTAAATAGCACATTTAAGAGACTATAACCAGGAGGTGGGGGCAGTTTACTCTGATCTATAGTTGGCCTAGAGGGGAGCACTTTCCCAGAGCCAATGCAGTCAAGCACAGAGATCTCACACACATCACGGCTATGAGGATGGATCCTACGGCCACTTTAGTGACACGTAAGTACTTTTGGGACACAATAGGAAACAGTTTTCTTGGATTCCCCCAAAGAGAAAAAATGATAACCTGTGACTGTACTCCAGCCTAGACACCTTTCATACTTAGGTATTTACCGCTTATGTAAAAAGGACTGACCTCCTCTCTCTGCATTTCCACAGCCCTGTCACAATGACCTTGTTGTGTGTGTACTACCAGCCTAGGCATTCTCCATGGACCATAAATGGTGTCTCACGGCAGTGGTGAATCAAAAATGTCATCCCAGGTTGGGGTGAGTGGGCCCATATTTTTCTGAAACAGCCGGGGAATGGGGACAAGGTGAAGATGTCTCTGGAAACAGAGCATCTCAGATACTGAAACTGTAAACATGCGATGCAAAAGCCGGTGTGGGTGTGGGCGGTGGTGATGGGGAACCCCAGTGTGGGAGAGGGCAGGGGCTGATGGGGAACCCCAGCAGGGGAGTGGGCGGTGGTGATGGGGAACCCTAGCGTGAGAGTGGGTAGGGACTGATGGAGAATCTCAGTGTGGGAGTGGGTGGGGGCTGATAGGGAACCCCAGCATAGGAATGGACAGGGCAGGGCTGATGGGGAAGGGAACCCCAGTGTGGGAATAGATGGGGGCGGGGGGGGGTGATGGGGAGCCCTAGTGTGGGAGTGGGCGGGGTGATAGGGAACCGCAGTGTGGGAGTGGGCGGGGCTGATGGGAAACCCAGTGTGGGTGTGGGCGGGGCTGATGGGAAACCCAGTGTGGGAGTGGGCGGGGTGATAGGGAACCGCAGTGTGGGAGTGGGCGGGGCTTATGGGCAAACCCAGTGTGGGTGTGGGCGGGGCTGATGGGAAACCCAGTGTGGGAGTGGGCGGGGCTGATGGGCAAACCCAGTGTGGGTGTGGGCGGGGCTGATGGGAAACCCAGTGTGGGTGTGGGCGGGGCTGATGGGAAACCCCAGCACTTTCCGTGCTCTTCCCGCAAAGTTACCTCCATTTACAGTGCTGAGCACTAAGGCACATGTGAGACATGCTTGCATAGACCTGGCAGACAGTGCATGGTCAGTAAGCACTGTTTTTTATACGATGTATATATAATCCATGGGAAAGTTATAGCAGAGACTAAGCATGGAAAACAGAGTAAGGTGGAACCTGTTGCTTTACAAAGGGAGCAACCACTGCGTCCTTATTTGCATATTCAAAAGCGGATCGGAACCTTTAGAATGTTCTAGAATGACACGAGTTCAAACGATGTCCCGCTCCTGGCAGGTGATGCGATGACTACAGACATGTATGACTCTCCTTTTGGTTGTCAGATAAACGGACTCCAAAGAATTAAAAGAGGAAAAAAAAAAAAATCCAGGAATCCCACATTGGTGGAAGGGAAAGGCTGAAACGCCAGCCAGAGGAGGACCTCGCCTAGAAGGCAGAGACCCCACAGGGTTCTGACAGCTTCCACCCTTACATCTTCCGGGTTTCGTTTCATCTTTTCTATAAATGTGGCACTGCTACAGAAGAAGCAGAGACAAGGCAGGGGCTCTCTCTTCCTGATTTGGCCAAATTGACTGAATTCGTTTTCCTTGGTCAGTTTGCTTACTAATTTCAGGAGTGGTGGGTTTATGGACAAACGACTATTCCTGAATCGTAATCAATCGTCTCTTTGTTCTCCTCCCACCTCTACCCCCCTTTCCTTAGAGGAGTTCTCTTTCCTCATTTCTTCTCTCCCTTCATTCTAGGCTCCTTCCCTCAATTCCCTTCTCCCTCCCTATACCATTCTTTCCTCCTCTTTCCTTTTCTTGCTCCTCCTTTTCTGTTTCTCCACCCCCCCCACCACACCCGTACCCTCGCACCCTCCCACACTCTCCCCAGCCCCAGCCTCAGCCTCTGGGAAGCACATTTCCATATTATACCACTTGATTCTACTTCTTGGTGGCAGATTTCTTCAAGTAAAAGAGAGGGAGGCAGACAGCGAGTCTTTTACACTCTGTGGAGAAGCAGGGACTTGAGAGCCTGGGGGTTTGGACAGGTCAACACTGCGCATGCTCAACTGAGGGCCCTGCGGGTAAAGTCCATCTGCGCCCTGCGGTGGGGAATTCCTGCTTAGTTTCAGTGTTCCTTGGGCAAAATGCAATTAAGTTATCAGAGAACTGGTTAGCGGAATATGAGGTGAAGCACACCACGGGGGTAAGAGTTAGCACAGTTAATCTCACATCCAACCAGCAGAACCAAGCAAAGCAAAACTGAAAGACAATTGTGTCCTGCAGGGAATGGCTTCTTGGGATTGAGTGGGGGACAGCAGAGAGCATTTCCTTTCCATTTGCTCGAACGTGGAAGGGTTATCTCCCTACTGATACTGTCATTGGTTCAATTGCCTCCCTGAGAAGTTGCCTGTCTAACGCGCTGTGGGGAAAGGCAAGTTCTTACTTTCTTCGGAGAGGTCATTTTCTTCCGCTTCCCTCTCCATCTCTTTGCACCAGCCTTCCATCCTCTTCGTCTCTGTGTGCAGCAATTTCAGAAACCACGAGCCATCTCTTCGGCACGGAGACATCCTCCCGGTCTCCACTGTGTCCAGGGATGGCTCCAGCCAGGGATCCGGTGGCGGCAGAGTAGAAGTGTCCACCTGTGTCCTATAGTCCTCCCTGTAACTGAAGAGGCCCTGCGTCCGCACAGTCCTCAGTGCCCCATACTGGGTCGGGGTACTGGGCTCTGAATGTCGCTGGAAGGAGGATCCGAACTGCAGGCCCTTGTCCTCCATGCTGACATGCCCAGGGAAGCCCTCCAACTCTAAGTCAGCCTGCACAGCAGCTGTGACGCTGTTGGAACGCTTGAAACGGCCGTGCCTGGGAAAGGAGGGAAGCACAGAGGAAAGATGCAGCCTCATCCTGCAGATCCTCAAGGGGACACCCTTGAGCCTCATCACCAACTCCCCTAGACCCTCATGGGGATACCCCTGAGCCTCAGCACTGATACCAACTTATAAGTCTAACTCACTGTGCTTGAGTGTCATTGTGAGGAACACAGGGTGTGACAAATGAGTGGACTTCAATATCAATAACTCAGATTCTAGGTGGCACCCATTCACCATTCAAGTATATTGAGTGGTGTTCAAAGGCTACCTTTATTAGAGTAGTGGTTCTTAACCTTCCTAATGCTGTGACCCTTTAATATAGGTCCTCATGTTGTGTGATTCCCCCCAACATTTTGTTGCTACTTCAAACTGTAATTTTTCTACTGTTACAAGCTGTAATGTCGATATCTGATATTCAGGATATCCAATATATGACACCCAAGGGGGTCATGACCCATAGGTTGAGAACCACTGCTCTGGAGACATGCCAAGTTTATGAGCTATGTCCTGTGCATAAGGCAATGCCTTCTGTAGATCTTTACGTTATAATGGGAAGTTCTTTGCAGTCCACATCTCTCCTGTTGGATCCCGAGTCTCTCCAGGAAGGACTGCCCCCACACAGTGCCTAGGAGAGGGCACCTGCCGCTTTCAACATAGAGGCTGGTACTTTTTGCTGCTGTGTGACTGGCAAATACATTCTTTAATGCCAAGAAAACAATCTTTATGCCATAGTTCAAAACAATGCCACTGTCACAGATGTATACTGGTGTTCTGTGCTTTTAGTAAATCTTCTGAAATGAGAGAATTCCAGGGCATAGCTTGTATCTGGGTTCTCCCTACCCCCCATCTCCCCACTTCTCCCTTCCCCCCTTCTTTCTGTGTTTCTCCTACTTCTCCCTCATTATTTTCATCATTATAAGGTGAGAAACACATTTATTCGCCTTGCCCCGAGCCCACTCTCCTTTTGAGAAAGGATTCTGGATAAAGGACTTTGACCTCCCAGCGCTGTGAGCTATGATGCTATTTTAACAGGTGGTAAATTACTTTGAAAAGAATTATTCCCTTCCCTCTTATAAAAACAAGGCATGACCCATGTTCATTCATATTTGAGCGACACCAATGAGGGGAATATGAATGAATGGCCTGTCTCTGAAGGCAGAATGAGTTACTGATGGCCAGTGGAGAGACAGGAATCTTAGAGCCCAGCATTCTGCAAGCAGCTGGCTAGGGGGACAGAGGCCCTCTGAAGAGGGGGTGCGGGGGGGAGAGTTACCGTTTTTCGTCTTCCACTTGCACGCCTACAGAGTGGTACTCCCGTAGGCCTCTGCTCTCCGTGTCGGAATCCGTGGCTGTCTCTACCTAATTCAACACAGAACATCTCACTTTAGACCTGGGGCATGAATCTGGTCAGTGACTACTTCCTTCTTGTTTGTTTGCTGTAATTGATTGTGGATGTGTTTAATTAATGCAGAAATGCACTTGATCCAGTAGAATCAGATAGAGAAGGGAGGGGGGAGGGAGGCACAGAAGGGGGAAGGGGAGGCAGAGGGAAGGGGATGCACATTCATTTCTGTGTAATTATGTGGCTACCGGGGTTTCACTGAATTTTACATAACCCCTTGAACTCAAGGCTGCACTTGAGCCTTTTAGACATATGCAGATAAAATTGCTAAGTCAAAAAAAAAAAAAAAAACAAAAAAAAAAAAACCCAAAAAAACCCAACCAGCCATGACTTTGCTGGGCTGCATTGTTACAGGACGTGGATGCTCTGACCACGCACTGCGGTGAGGAAGGTGAGGACAGTGCGAGTCAAACACAGCTAACAATGACAGATAAGCAATTTAAGAAGAGAGCACCGATGGCTGCAGCCACACACAGAACGACACAGGAAGGGGACGAGAGCACCTTCGGGGGAGAAACGAGGAAGCCTCATGGCTGCTGGGATGGCCAGGAGGCTGCTCAAGGTGACAACAGACAGGCATCCTGAAGTGACTCCTCACGATGGCCCTAGTGGCTACGTTCTCCCAGACCCACCAGGCATTTCAATGATTGTCAGCTATGGGAGACAGTTACACAATGGGTACCCAGGTAGGAAATTCTGTGAGCCAAGGCTGGTAAAACTGTGGAGATCTTTCCAGGCGCCAGACAGTATCCTCTCTACTCGAAGCATCATCTGACAGAGCTACAGGACTGTTAAGCCCAAATTCAAACGCCATGATATAGACACATGTTTTCTAAAAAAATTTAACTCACTACCGGGAAGAACAAAGCAGTTAACCCCTTGCCAGTGTACCCTGTGCGTTTGGGAGGAGAAACCACTGGCCCAGGCTGGTCTGTGATCCGTGGCTGCACCTCCAGGTCCCATAGGGCACAGGATGTGTAGGTGGTGGATAAATGTGATTTGATAGACCAGGAGCCAGATCAGTTCAGTGCCTTAACCTTAATCACTGTTGTCCACACAGAGACCTCGGCTGTTCCTAGAGAACCAAGGAAGGTGAGTTACTTGCCAAAGGGCACCCAGATTGTTGTATGCAGTGCTGTGATTCCAGCCCAGGAGCCTGTGACCTCAGACCTCTGATTTCCACCCCTCATGGCTGTGAGAGTCTCAGAGCTCTTGAATTTCTAATCAAAGGGTGGATGGGATCAGTGCTGCTGGTCCCGACAGCTGGAAGGAGGGAGGAGGTCCCGACAGCTGGAAGTCGAATGGAGGAAGAAATCTGGAAAGACAAACCTGGCCTTCTTGTTGGGGTCACCATTCTGCCTCCTGTTTTTAAGTGGTCATGGGCCCATTGAATTGTAGGTACTCTAATTGAACATGTCAAATTGATATTTCGAATGAAAGACCTGAATATACACTAATGTGTTTAAAATAATATATATTCATAATATATATAATTTATTCATTCATCCATTTATTTATTTTGCTACAGTTAGAGCCCAGGGGCTTGCTCTATCTATCTATCTATCTATCTATCTATCTATCTATCTATCTATCTATCTACCTAATTTTGAGACATAGTCTTATTGTGTTGCCCAACTAGGTCTCAAACTTTTGATTCTTTGGCCTCAGTCTCCCTAGTTCTGGGTTATAGGCATGCACCTCCATATCTGGACTTGTACTGTCAAATCTGAGAGACTCGTAAAGTGAGTGACATATATTCACATGTATCCTCTCAGAGATTTCCGAGTGGAAACAGCATACACTTCTGTCATAAAAATATAGAAGATGGTTGTCTGATTTACTTCAGCCCCTGGAATGCAGCTGAAGGAGATGGTGATACACTCTGACCCATGTGAGGCCTGTATCATCATAGAGTTATTTATAAGGGGAAAGACAGGAAAATGGAGGCTGTGAAAGGGCTCTTTAGTAATTTGTTATTTAGTCATGATGGTGTATGCACTGCAGCTATTTAAATGAGGGTCGTAAGGTTAACAACATCAAAAATGTTTTTGATGGAATTGGACTAAAGTGTATGGCTCGGCAGACATTATTAATTATAGTGTTAGGAGACAGACATACGGACATACATACACACATACAGATACACACACAGATACACACACACACACACACACACACACACACATCTTACCTAGTGACTAAGGAATGAGACACCCCTTAACCCGCCATTTTTCTTTCTAATGTAAGTCACTTTTAGGGTGATGGAGAAAGGCAGAGCTCGAGGCAGAACTCCTGCACATTTTCGGTTATGCTTCAAGCTGACGGTACAACCACTAGGAAAGTCTCTTTAGTTTTCTTGAATCTTTGCTTCCTTGCTTAAAAATACGGAAATAGCCGACACCTTCCAGGACAAAGAGCAGACAGGGAGATTTGCCTGCAGCATTCCATGTCTTCTCAGTGCCACCAAGGGTCGCGCTCATGTTAAGTCGAAGAGATGCACACAATGTGAGTTTGGTCAATTTAATAGAAGCTGTCATAGGAAGCTAGTCTAAAAGACCATGAAGCTATCTGTGGTGGAAGGTAAAGGCTGAAGGGCTTGACAGCATGTGTCTAAGAGGAGCTCAAGATTTGCTAACACCCAAAGTTCCAAGAAGAGAAATGCAGGGTTGAGGAGAGCTACTGTGATCAACGGGGGAGAGAAAACATAGCATCTCCCAAAGAAACCTGCTTACCAGTGTGAGTTTAAAACATTGTGTGAATGTCCGTCTATGAGATCCATATAGGACGGAGAGCTCATCAACAGAAGGAAAAAATCAGTGAAGTCCTTCTGGGTAGCTCTGGAGGCAGAATCTTTATGGGGGTTAGGGGTTCCCCAGTTGACAGTGAAGAAAGACACATGAGCAAGTAACTGAGGTGATTGATAGGCACCGTTACACCTCTGGGCATGCGACTCTGCTGGGCTATATACAGAGGGAAGCTGTGAGAGGGAGCTATGAGGAGAGGGTGGGAAAGGCGTCTGTGGACACGATCTGCTTGAGAAGTCTAAGGAGTTTGATGGAGACTCTCTATATGTGCCTTTGAGTATGTGCATGTGTGCACACATGATGCGAATGTATGCAGGCCCAAGGGTGGTATCGATAGGGCAAAAGCCTAAGGCTTTCTCTCCTGTGCCCAGTTCCTCTTTCTCACCAGACCAGGCTTGGCACCACACTGCATGCAGCAAAGCTTAGTCTGAACCTGAATGTTGGATCCTGAGGTGAGAGTCTGGAGCATTGAGGACGCTCAGTAGTACACCTGAGCTCCTACCTGGAGTTGTTACTCTCCAAGCGAGCTCTTTGGGCTCCGTCTTGTAAGCCTTCCTCAGAGTGAGGCGGATGAGTAGCTTTTGAGATTCACTCATTGTTTCCTTCCGGAGCCCATTCTGAGTCCAGGCGCTAAATAGGATGTTTTAGTGAGGAGCTTGGGGGTTCTGACTAATGGCAGTTAAAGCAGTGTGTGTGTGTGTGTGTGTGTGTGTGTGTGTGTGTGTGTGTGTGTGCGCGCGCGCGCGCACACGCTTCCACTAAGGCTTGCAGAGCTGCTCACTGTGCCAGCTTGGAAAGCACCTTGTGGTGATTGTTCCTTGGCCCAGGTATCCTCAGGCCCGTGGAACTGAAGACCCCGCCTTCTTCCGAGGCGGTTTCCCAAGAACACGCGGCCACACAAAAATGAAGACCATTGTATATCAGACACTCCATAAACTGATAAAAACAAAATGTAAACCGATACAGCAAAAATAAAAACAAAACAAACATGTAGGATCACACAGGCCTGGCGGGGTGAAGAGGCACGGAGCCAGGTGACAGACAGCGCCAGGTCTAAGGACCTGCGTAGGCAACTTCAGAGGACTCAGCCTTTTCTTCTCATGCTCGAGAGCTAGCCATGTGGTCCTAAGGCTGAATCTACCATGCAGGGAGAAAAGGGAGGACAGAGTGCCAGTGTGGCCATGTAAAGAATGTCACCTGTACCACACTGTGCAGACTCAGCAGGCTCCAGTTAGATCCTGGGGACTACTCTTTAAAAGTATCCCTTTAGTGTGAATTATATGTATGTTGGGCATTTCGGTGCATATGTGCGTGTGAGGGCTGTGCATGCCTGTGGAGCCCAGAGCTGTTTGGTCTCTCGGAGCTGCTATGGCTGCTGTGAGTTGACTGACATGTTCCTGTCCTCCGCAAGAACAGTCCATGCTCTTAATCACCGAGCCATCTCTCCGGGTCCCTGGATCCTGGTCTTGACTGTACAGGGTCACATGATGCTTGCAGACTGGGAACTGCTACTCCAGGAGCCAATGGGTCATACCGTTCAGCAGAGAGGGCAACGCTTACCCATTGTGTACTGCCTACATTCACATGGTTCTTCTCAAGGTTCCCCAGACAGGGGGGTTCTGGGTACTTGGGCAGGGGTCTGGGCCAGGCCAGGTAGGAAGTAGTGTCCTTTAGTGCTTGGCAGCACGTTATGGACTCTTCTCTATAAGCTGGGGACACACAGTGAGGCTGGCTTCTGTTTCTGGGTCAGGCAGGGCGGATAATCCTAGTAGTGTTTATGAAGAATGCTAAGGCAGACTGCCCTGGTGGAGAATGGCTTCCCAATTTAGTTTTAATTCTCCTGGCAGCTGAGCCCTGGCGGGGCTGTGGGAAGCCACCTGCTGGGCTTTGTCCATTACAGTGGTGTTCTCAGCCAGGCAGTCTCAGGCAAGGCACTCATCCTCCCTGGTCACCTGTTCCCCGCCTTTGGTTGGGAATAATGATACATGGCTCCCAGGGTCACTAATGAGGGTTAATCCAAGATGAGTCAGAGAGCCAGGGACAGGGATATGACACAAGCCTATTTACTTGTTACAGTCTGTCGTACTTCCCTCAGGCACTGGTATAGTCTCCGGTGCCCGGTGTCTACAAATACTCTTCCGATTGTTTAAAGAGCCACTCCCGAGCCTTCATTTTCACTTGTGAAGTGAAGGCCTGGCCACATCTCCTTGTTACCCTAACCCTTACATTTCTTCCACTACATTTTCACTTTAGCCTTTTCCAATTGATTTTATTTGCACAGCGGCAACTCTCTGGGCTCACATCTCGGTGTTTTTTGTTTTGCTTTTCTTTCCCCACTGAGAAAGGAAGTTGAATGAGTTTCCCAACTGGTATTGTGATGGTCACACATCTCTCCACTAGGCACTCACCACCAATACAACAATCCACTCCATACTCAACATGAACCGAGAGCTCCCTATGTGCCAGGCACTGTGCTAGGTGCTGGGGTACCAAGAGGCAGGAGGCACAAACCCAGCCTGCGCGCCACAGAGCGAGGGAGGATTAGCGCTTGCAAACGTGAGTTGGCCTGAGGTGCGTGGGGTCCGGCTGTATGGAGGAGGGTGTGTGTTGTGAGTTCAGGTGTTGGCCCAGCTATGAGGAGGGCAGCATGAAGTGTTGTCTCCCTTTGGAGCATGACAATCCAACTTTATGAGCTCTTAAAGTTGTATCGTGTCCTTTTAGCTGCACAGAGGCGGAGTCTCTGTCATCAGTCCTATCACAGGCCATGGATGAACAACGCTGGCTATGAATACCAGAGGGGGTCTTGGAGACCTGGCAGTGAACGTGCGCTGATGTATTTGGAGAACTCTGGGTCTTACCTACAGACAGAAAAATGGTGAACACCCCATGCTTCCCCAGTTGCTAGGATTCCTCAGGCTTGCAAGTTGTGTCTTTACCTGGAGTGGGGCCTGAGTTACTTCCTAGGGGTTGTCAAGGGTTCTGAGAAACAGTGTGACGCACCCAGCAGACTGCCTGGCACATAGAGCCGGGACAGAGAGGTGACGAGAGCAGTCATATGAAGAATCCAAAGAAGAGAGAAAAAAACTTCATGCGAGCTTGGATTTGGAGATGATTGGTACTTACATCTGACCTTGGGTAGGGTTGATGATCAGGGAATTCAGAATCCTAAAAAAACCAACGAAGCCACAGTGTGGAGACCCGGCTCAAGGACCCAGGCCAGTGGGCCGACACCCCCCTGGTTTCTGCCTGTCCCCCCAGTCCTATATGGGGCCATCCCTTCCAGCTCTGTGAACTTCTTCCTTGCAGGATGTATGCATGGAGAATTAATCATTATGATTTTTAAACCTGCCACACAGGCTGAGCTGAGGTGCAAAAGCAAGAGGCAAACCTATGTTGGCAACCATGTCTGTTAGGGCTTGGAAGGAGGTCACTTGACACACTTTGTGAGATAGGCCCCCTATTTTTGTATTAAGTGTGTCTCACTGCACCGAAGTCAAGCTCTCTGAGTTGACTGAGGAGTGGGAGGGCTAGCCAGGCTTAGAACGGGGAGACTAATGGGATGGTGGGACACCCTTGCACAGCCTGACACTGCAGGACACTCCTCCTGTGTGTAGAGGCCTCTGGGACAGATGGCTGTGAGAGGAAGGGCGCAGCTGCACACTGCCCCAGTTGGTCACACCCTCAGCTTACAGCACAGCACTTGGGTCTGGCTGTTTCTTTATTCCCAATACTTTTTTTTTTTTTTTTTCCGGAGCTGGGGACCGAACCCAGGGCCTTGTGCTTCCTAGGAAAGCACTCTACCACTGAGCTAAATCCCCAACCCCATTCCCAATACTTCTTGAGGGCTGAAGTATTTCGGCAAGTCCCTCACACCCTTAATAGGCATCGAAGTAGCCTATGCTATCATCTGCCTACCTGTCAGCCCCGAGGGCCACACCTCTGTGTAGTTGTGTGTGTGTGGCGGGGGAAGTACATGAGTCTCATCTCTCTGGGCTCTCTACTGGGGTCTCTCATGCTGTGGCAAGCACATGGGCCTCTCAGCATTTACTGTCCTGCTTCTGTTAAGGGGCCAAACACTTGGGGCTATGACTTGGTTTTGGACTCAAGCTGTTCAGGTGCCAGGGAGGGTGGTCAGGGGAGACTACCTGGACCCCGATGGAGGAGCAACGGCTTTTGAGGAGCTCTTCAGCCTTGGATACCAGGACCGCCTTGTCAATGCTCCTTGTGGAGCTGCTCTGAGTGTCAGCCACGTGGCGCTGAGCTGCCGCTGACTCCAGAGCCAAATTCATGGCCTTGTTGCTGTCTAGACTGTCCATGGAGTTGTAGAGGCCGCCACGGCTGTCTTGGGGCCATGGGGACATCCTCTGGGCACGGCTGTCCTGGTAGGCATCCTGTGTGGATTCCGTGCTGCTCTGGGCCGTCACAGAGATCAGAGGCTTGGAGGTGGTCCGTGGAGGCACCGGGGGAGGCGTCTTCTTATAATTTGTGTAGGAGACAGCTGCAAGAGAAGAAGGCCTAGTCAGGTGAAATCCTCCATCCACTCACTGTCTACAGCTCTGATCCGCAACTCAGTCTGGGCATCTGGCCTTAGAAAGTCAGGCCAATGGACGAGATCCTGTTGTGTATAGGTAATAATAGAAAAAAAATCATAAAAGCACCTAAGTATCTAGTATACAAGTTGAAAAAGTGTGTGTGTGTGTGTGTGTGTGTGTGTATGTGTGTTTGTGTGTGTGTGCATGTGTGAGCATGTGCGCTCATGTCAGTGTGAGTATGTGTGAAAATGTGTGCGTGTGTGTATGTGTGTGTAGGTCAGAACACTTCTATACCAGACTCCATGGAGGTCATGGAGTTGTGCTAACGCCCCCCCCCTTGCCCCCCTTACCACACTAGGTGAGGGGAGCAGGCAGGGTCCCAAACAAAATGCATGCATAGGGAATCGTCGGTGTGAGGAACCAAGGGGGTGCTTTGAAAATGCCAGTCACATTAATTGCAGAGGGACAGTAATGGCAGTTTTCTCTCTTCTGATTGTATTTTCTACATTTCTTCATAATGAGTAGTTGTTATTTAACACTCACAAATGAAGGGACGTGAGCTTGCCATGCCAGCACCACGTCAATGCTGAGGAGTGGAGATGCGATTTTTTTTTTTTCTTTTTTTCGGAGCTGGGGACCGAACCCAGGGCCTTGCACTTGCTAGGCAAGTGCTCTACCGCTGAGCTAAATCCCCAACCCCGTGGAGATGCAATTTAAAGATCGTGGCGGGAAGAATCAGGATAGAAGCTAGTAGAGCCAGGTGTCACAAACCAGGCTGAGCTTTTCCTGACACAGAGAAAACACCTAGATGCGCCACCCCCACCTCCTTTTCTTTAAAGGTCTTTTGCTGATGTGGACTTATCTCTTAGAGAGAGCTAGTAAACGGAAAGCAGTCTAGGTACTGTTTTCAGACTTAGATGTACCTGGTGAGGTTCTCGCTCCACTCACTGCCCTTCTGTGTCTCCAGCCTCTGGGATGTTCACGCACTGGCATCTTCCATTACCACGTTTTACAAATACCCCAAGACTCACACTCATCATCCTCTCTCTACCCCCTGGCCCCATGCTTCCAAAGCACATGTTATTGTCCACAGTACCATCTTCTGGATGTGCTTTACCCTGTGGGACGGCATCCCACTTGGAGCTTCTCTGGGAGCTTCTGTTGGAATTCCAGCTCTTGCTTTCCTCATGGTCAATTATTTCTATGGTGTGAATGATGGAGACGTATGTGTGGTATTTCCTCAGTTCCTCTTTTGTCTGGTCCTAGAGTCTGAGGTCCACATGACTAGATCCCTGTGCTGGGTGGAAGGTTCAGGCTCCTGTGCCACTGCTCTGTCCCACCCTCCCTGGGAGCTCCCCACCCCACCTACCAGTTCAACCTCCTGGCTCTACCTCTGTGCCCCACCTCCCTGCCTCACCTCTGTGCCCCAACACACCCCATACCTCCTCACCCCATCTCTGTGCCCTGCCACACCCCACACTCACAGGGGAAATGGCAGGTCCACCCAGGAAGACCATCTCTAGCAATGGTTCTCAACCTTCCTAATCCTGCGACCCTTTCACACAGTTCCTCATGCTGTGGTGACCCCACCCCCAACCCTAAAATTATTTCACTGCTATTTCATAACTGTAATTTTGTTGCTGTTATGAATCATAATGTAAGTATTTTTGGAGATAGGGGTCGTGACCCACAGGTTGGGAACTGGTAACTTAGAGTGTCTACAGCACATCCCTGGAAAACCTGAAGACCATTCTCATGTCACCCTTTGAGGCAGTGTGGATTTAGAAGGGAGCTTACCCCTTCTGGAGGATGCATTTCTGACTTGGTCGGCTGGTAGGAAGCTAGCAGAGCCACGTGGCAAGTGTGGACTGATGTGGGGCTGTGCTTTTGGTGGTATACACAGTCCATGCAGCTTTGTGTCTCGGTGCAAGAATACAGACTATAGGGAAATCTCACCTCCTGGTGGTGATGCTGAATGTGGGATGGAGAAGCATCAGGGATTTGCATGTGGGTCTGGGGAGAGGAATTTGGAAGTAAACCACCTACCACACAAGCAGGAGGACCTGGGTCAAACTCTCTAGAGCCCATATAAGCAAAGATCCAGGTTTCTAATCCTAGAACCTGGGAGCTGTGGGTCTCCTCAAATCAGTGAGCTCCAGATTCAATTAGAGATCCTGCCTCTTAAAAATAAGGTGGGTTGAAGAAGGCACTTGACACTTCTCTCTCTCTCTCTCTCTCTCTCTCTCTCTCTCTCTCTCTCTCTCTCTCTCTCTCACACACACACACACACACACACACACACAGTGTATATCTCAACAGATTAAAAATGATTGGTCTGTCCTACAACAATTCATAGCATGCTGGAGAACATTAAAACTCCTGTTAGGTGAACTCCCGAGAAAGTTAAATTTGCTGCCAGTTGGCCTTTCTAGGGATTTGAAGAAATACCCCAATTCTACCTCACTCCTACCCAAGCAAGTGTCCTCTGCCCCAGTTCACAACACAATGCAGAACTGCTAAAACCAACAGCAGAAAATATAACGACCAAAGGCAACTTTGTTGCTTCATGGCTCTCTAGCAAATCAGCAGCGTAATTATGGGGAGTGTTAGGACAGATCTTAGAGAGGCCAGAGAAACCAAACACCGTGCCTTCTCGGCTGGTGGCACATTTGTTAAAGGGCAAAGATAGGAGTATTGACCCTGGTGTCTTTGAGGAACAGGAGCCACAGAGCAGGTGCAGCTAAGGAATTAACCGGGCTCTTGCAAAACCCAGTGAAGGGTTTGCTACATTTTAGCAGGAAGATAGAAACAGTGACTTTTCTTCAGTGAGAAGAAAAAAAAAACAGCTTGGCAGTGTTCAGATCTGTGTCTGCGCACTGCAAGGCCATGTGATGGACTCAGGCTGGGCCTTGATGCCTGTATAGAGGGGCAGAGATAATGTCTACTCGGTGTCAGTAATGCAGTGTCAGGGGACATCCTAGACTGGCTCTGGCTCCAGTGAGAACATCCAAAGAGAGATCCTTCTTATTGCAGAGGTTAAACCCAACTAATTAAGCTACCATATTTTCCTAGTAAACCTTTTTGAAAGTAAATTCAAATATATGTCTCTTTAATTGCTACAAAGTCAACTGTTCTGAAAATCTCTAATTACTAGTTTTCATAGTCGATCCACACCTGAGTATCTTTCAATCCACTGGGAACATCAGTATCATCGCTGCCACCTCCCCAGACACAGAGGAAGAGTCTGGAGACACCTAGACTCTTCCAGGTTTATACAAGGCCCAGCACAAATGCTGCAGACATCACATGAGAATCATGCCATCAGCTGTTGGTTTCAGGAATCATTTTTCTAGGGCCCATGACCCTGACAAGGCATGGAACTTTTGCCTTGATACAATTTAATGTTGATTGTTTTGATGTCTTGAATTGATAATTGTAGCTGTTCAAGCATTCTGAAAACGACACACACTGTCCAATATCTGAAGCTCAGCTCCAGGTAGGGACAATGGGAGAATCAGGATGGTGGATGAATTGTGAGAATCAGGCCAAAGCTGAGCCATTCCTCAAGCATACTGTACACGCTCACCACCTTCAGAGAGCGGGCTTCATGTACCTCCTTCCTCGTGCCACACGAAATGGCTGTGTCATTCTTTTACAGGCATGAGATGCTGTGCTCTTGTGACCTTGGGGATATTATCCTCTTCGATCTCTGCCTGTCCATGTGTTTGCTAAACACTTAGAACCCGGCCATTAGGTCACAGTTACCTACTGCCTCTCATGATCCCTATCTTCAGTGAGCAGGACAAAACAAAGAACCAAACCAAACCAAACACCAAAACCAAAACCAAAACCAAGCCAAGCAGAACTACCATAGCAACCCGGAGCTTGGTCCAAAGCCTTCACCTCTTCAGAGATTGCTACCAACTTACTACATGCATATTTACGAAATTCAATCATGAGGAAGAACATTCCATCTATGTTCCTCATGGGATACCTGTACACACACACACACACACACACACACACACACACACACACACACACACACAATGTGGCTCCAGAGAAACACACTCTGTCCACATAGGATACCCCCATACCAACATGGCTGCACTTGGGATGGTCGCACACACACGCAGTGTGGCTCCATTCAAAAGGCCAGCATCCACACAATTATGACTCCACAAAGAACACCTATGCCTACAGTGTGACGCCCTGTGGGTCACATGCTCACTCACGGCACATTGGGTTAGCCAAGGTCTGACAGGAGAGTTGAATCAACCCTTTATTAGAAAGCAGGCGACTCGAATGAGATAGAATGAACTGCCCTGTTCTCCCTTCCTTATGATGGCGGCGTGACTTAGCTTCCCTGGCATATGTAACTATCAACCCCTAGACTCCAGGAGCACATTTCTGAATTCAAACCATCAGTCCTCTTCCAGCCAATGAAGAGATTTAAAATCTGTGGTGTGTTCTATGCTGTGAAGCACACAAATATCATCGATGCAGAGCGTATCCTGAATGGCAGGCATCACCATTCTGTGCACACGACCCTCGAAGTCACAGCGCTCTCTTAATTAGATCTTTAAGTATAGCAGCATGAAAGGAACCACAGCAATCAAGCCTGAGATGGCCTAGATGAGAAGAGGAACCAGGGAAACTGAACTTTGAAGGGAAAGAAGATTTGACATAAAGGATTATAGACATTTTGACACTTTAATTAATGTTAGTCTCAAAACATGAGTATAAATCAACGGAGACACCAGAACCCCACAGGCATTCACACAATGGTCTCCCGAAAGTTTCAAAACAATTAGGCGGTGGCGACACAAGTTTTGGGGCCACACTGAGGGTTAGCAGATAAGATGTCTGCTTAGAACGTGCTAATTAGCAAGAAATTATAGTGTAACCAGCACTTAGCATATCCCAGACAGGGAGACGAAGCGCTGACAGCTGCTTTACCATTGAGACACTTCCTGTTTTCATTTTTAACTCTTTGCAAATCATACCGCACACTGAGCGAGAGCTCTCACTAGATGTGAAGAACCAATGGATTTTGTTATGCATGGAGCCTACAAAGGGTCAGGTGACCCAGAGGGACTCCCTCAGCATCGCTGGTCAACAGGGAACCTTGTAATGATATCACTGCAAGACAAAAGTTAAAACGAACAGACCCTGTACTCTGTTTCTCTTCCAAGTACAATACCAACTTTGACCCAGTTCCTTAAGAATGAGAGTTTGGACGCAGGCACGATGCCCACATTGTGATCTCAGCATGCAGGAAGCAGAGGACCACAAGTTAGAGACTAGATGACTGACTGGGTTACACAGTGAGATACTCTCAAAGAACTAAGGAGGTGGTTCAGTGGTAAGTCATGTGGAAGGTCCTGGGGTTAATCTTCAGGACTCCTAAACTTAAACTTTTTAAATTTAAACTTATATGGGAACACTTGAAAAGAATTCAGTTGAAGCCCATAGATTAATGACAGACATATTTGGTGGCAACTGGGGGCATGGATTAATGTGCTGGGGACATGTTTGAACTGTGTGGCGGGCAGCCCTGCCATTGTCTCACAGTGAGTATCTGTGTGCACACACACTCACAAACCTTAGTTTCATCCCAACACACGAAATGAGTGGCGTCTCTGCTCTAGTGATTCTGGAATTGTATTTGTCTCACTGGGGTTTGAGGGAAGGCTAATTCTGTGTGGTACACCTTGGACTTAAGTTCACAGGTGGGACTGACCTCCCGAGGTCAATATAATCTAGATATCAATGTCTCTTCATTAAAGGAGAGATGACTTTCCATAAGGAATTCATGACCATAGAGCTAATGTTTCTTGCATGGGCAGACAGGGCATACCTGACTTACTGATGTTTCGGGGTAAAATTAACATATACTAACATATACCAACATATACTGCTTGGACCATGGACTGCAGTGTCGTAATTTCAAGACGAATAGAATGAAAAGAGCACACTGGTATCGATCCCCCTCCGACACAGGCAAGTGTCGATTTGCCTTCTGCCTCATTGAGACTGTCCAGGCAGACAGCCAGTGTCAGCTGTGAAAACAGATGAGTGTCCTTGAAGTGCAGTCCTCTGAGAACCTTCAAGGCCTACATGAATCAATAAACACCTTCTCTAGGAGCTGGCCAAGCATGGCCATCCAGCGGCCATGAGAGAGAGAAGGAGGGTGTGGGTGTTGGCAGGGTGGCTGACTTTAGACACCACAGGCGTCATGTCTGCAGTCACCTCACGGTGAAAAGTGAAGGGCCGTGGCATTCTTCCTGCATCCTACACCAAGGGCTAAGACAAACTCCATGCAGACCTCGGGAGTCCTCACACTGGACATTTTCTGTACCTTCGAGCTGTTTCTTGGCAACGGAAGTGAGGTTCATGTGCTTCAAACCCTCTGCTCGCTAAGGCATCGTCAACCAACCACAAGGAGCTTCTCAGAGGACACACAGGTTCATAGCACTGCTCCGTCTCTGGAAAGCCCAGTTCCTCTCTGGCCCAGGCAAAGGGTGCCTGGCTAGAAGAGTGAGTCTTGCAAACAGTGACTTATGAAAGGCTCTGCTTGGGTACGGTGCCTGGAGGCCTGATGTACGGGCCAAAGTGGCAATTTGCTGTGTAATCAGAGAGGGCCTCCATGCTGTTTAGCAACTGGTTTTGGTTATGTAGCAAATGCTATTCTTTACTTAAGAAAATCTGCCTCTAACTCCAGGGCATACAGAAACAAAGATGCACATTTCGTAAAAGAATTTTTACAGAAGCCCATGCACAGGAGCAGTCTATCCATGTACAAGGTCCTAACATACAAGGACAGCTTACTGTACATACACTGGGTGCTACAGACAGGGTAAGACATGATGTCTTCTCCTTCTTTCTCTTCCCTTCCCTTTTCTCTCCTCATCTCCCATTCTCTCCATTCAGAAAACTCATTCATAAAACCCCTAGTACCTGAAGTGCACACAGAGACAGAGAAGTCCAACTCATTCATTCATTTATTCGATCACACGGTCATTGATTCACCGTTTCATTAAACAAATCTATAAAGACTTAGCACATCTGTATACAATGTATACTCGATACTGTGTGCACTAGGTGTAATACAATGTATAATAATTCCAGGCACTGCAAATTCAGCTGCAAGAAACATCCCTGCCTCACGGTGCTGCTCTTATTCTGGTAGAGGAGAGAGATGGTTAATAAAGTGGGCTAGGAAACTGTCCCTCGCAGGATGGCAGACACACTGCAGAGTCCAGACGCTCCTGCACTGAACCCTTGGCAGACACAGACCTTGCTAGCTTCCCTGCTAAGCGAGGGTCTGACTTACTAGGCAGTCAGTCCCAAATTAATAGGATTACTAAAGAAAGAAAGACACATGGACCTCCTGGTTCCAAAGCCACTTGCCAATAAAGATGTGATGAGGAAAACCACCCAGTTCTCATGGCACGAAGGGGATCAATTATTGAGCAGATGGCTTTACAACATGAGCTGTGCAGCCATGTTGGCTCTGTGCCATGGATTTATAAAGAGTTATGTTCCGCATGAAGTTTAGGGACTAATAAACATCTGGCCAGAAG
Organism: Rattus norvegicus; assembly: GCF_021556685.1. Lineage (NCBI taxonomy): Eukaryota > Metazoa > Chordata > Mammalia > Rodentia > Muridae > Rattus > Rattus norvegicus. The sequence continues at coordinate 82,923,117 of NC_141549.1, forward strand.
TGGTACTGGTTTGTCCTGAGGCAGTCACACACTGGACAGTATCTCATTTTTGCTTTCTTACATGATACGTTTTCTTTTCTCATGAGCACTACTCCAGATGGGGAATAGCATTAGAGCCCTTTCTACAGCTGGTATTTGTCTTGCAAAGCAGGCATCTTCCATGCTATTGACACGGGAGAGGCTTCCTGTTTAGGAATTCTGTGCATGGATCAGTGGGTACAGAGAAGAAAGCCAGATATCTGGCAGCTGGTGGCCAGACAGTGGCTCCAAAGGCTTGTGGCAGCACATTTGTCAAGAGATGGTTGTCCTGGAGACAACCTGTCTGATCCTGATGCATCTACAACTGGGACACAGTTAAACTCCTATTCACCAGGCAGATCTGCAATGGGCTGTCTTTAATGACCCCAGGAAAGCCAAAGATCCTATAAGTCCTGATCTGGAGCAAAAGGTAGCTCTTTGAGTGATCTATGGGCTCCAGACACCATGAGAATATGGCCACATGTGGAGTTGAGGAGCATCTGGGAGGATGGGCCCACAAGAGCTAATGGGATTTATGACTTTCAACCACAGTCTTTTGTCCTCAGCAACTCTGGCTTTGACAGTGGCATGCCCTCAAAATGTTCCAAGACTGTCCAACCCCAAAAGTCTGTGAGAATTTTCTCAGGTGTGCATGACTCACGGTAACAGTAATAGGTCTCATGGCTTTGTTGGTCTACCCTGGGAATCTTTCCAAAAGCATCCAGTGTTGCATGGTAATGAGCTGCCATGAAGATGGCAAGCCTTTGAGGATACTCATAAATGTAGCCCTGGTTTACTTCTATAGCTGTGATAAAACACCATGACCAGAAGCAACTGGGGAAGAAGAGAGTTTGTTTCGTCTTACAACCCATAGGTCATCATCCAGAGAGGTCAGAGCAGGACCTCCAGGCTGGTGCAGATACCACGAAGGGGTGCTGCTTACTGCTCCCCAAATCTTGCTCAGCATGCTTTCTTATACACACCAGCTCAGAAGGCACCGCCTTCACGCCCTGGCTTTATAAAGCAATGGGAGCTCTCCCGCATCAATCGCCAATCAAGAAAACGCACCACAGCCTTGCTCACAGGTCAACACAGTGGGAGCCTTTTCTCAGTTGAGCTTCCTGCTTCCCAAATAACTCTAGCCTGGGTCAAGAGGATACAAAACTTGTCAGTACATTTACAAAAAAGGGCCGAGAGGTAACACTTGTGTTCTTACAGTTAAAAATCCAAGATCTCAGCTCATCCTCAAAACACACATAACCAGAAGGAACTGTGATCACATTACGAATCCTGGAACGATTTGTAACAATTGACATTAATTATAAGAAAGGATTAAATGCCAGCTAGCAAGCATTCATATAGATGTTTTTGAAGATAATGATTATTAATATATTTGTACATGTCTGCAGCTTCCAAATCGGCCTCAAATCTCATTTGGTTCCCTTTCATTCTGCAGAACATCCTTACAATATCTTATAAACATTGGGTACTAAGTAAATATTTGTAAATTTGATTCCATCAACTGGATGATTGATTAGAATGGCGGTGAGGTAATGACCTGCTATAAATCAACACAACAAACAGGGAAAATGTCAGCCTTGGCCAGAGAAGGCAAGCGAAGCACACACTGGCAAATTATAGAGTCAGAGGAGCGAGCTTGCTCGTTTTATGGGTTGGGTTTTCCTCTGGAGCGCAGTGTGCTTGTGGATGCCCGCATCAGGCAGGACCAGTTAGATGCCTTAGCTGCTCTTTATCATGGCTACGACAACATTAGTATGATCGATCAGCTTATTTTTACTTGGCACCAAAAATAAGCACATAAATAAATGGGTAGAATATAGAAAACAGATGGGCGGAATATTCTTAGTGATGATCCCCCCGGGCCTTTTCAGATTTCCCTAGTACCTGTGTTGAAGAGACACCATGTGCTCTTCTTCTGACATGACTAGGTCAGGGTAGGATAGAGCTGAGCCCCGCTCGCATGAACCAGAGCTGCTTCTGTGTGTTCACAGTCCCTCCTTTCTACACAAACTGTTCCTTGCCTTGCTTTACCACCGCGTCCCTCCTCTTCTGGAAATACCAAGAGTGGCGCAAGTCTTACAATCTGACTCCTTCAAACTATTCCACCACGCCACCGGGCACTGCTCAGAATTCTACGCATCTGGTGTTCCAAAGGGATTGAAAGACTAATTTCAGAGTAATCAGTCCCATTCAGCTCCGACATCAATCTTGGAAACATTAAGTTGGCTTGAGAGAATCTGACTTAACTCAATACCCCAGCTGCCATCAATAACAGCGGACGCTCACAGTGTCAGGTCTGAACAGCAATGCTGGCTGTCAAACACGAGGGGAAGTTTCATGGGGCTCTGTTACATTATTTTTTTTTAATTGAGACATAGTTTCAACGGAATCAATGAGCTTCTTGCTTTGGTCTCCTGTGCATTGGGGTTATAGGCCTTTGTCACTGCGTCTAGCTTAAAAAATAGTTTTCAAGCATCCACTTAACTCTGAAACGAACATCTTTTGTTTTTGTGTTTTTTGAAAAGGAGTTCAGTTAAATTAGATTTAGGCTCCTAAATAATTAGCACCTTTCCAGAGCATAAATATGACATTTTGAAGGGTCCTAGGCAGTGATTTTATAGCTAGGAGCGAGTCTACTTTGAAGTCTGCATCAAAGTCAACTAGGAGCCAAGGGTTTGAATGGGTTCTGCTGTTCTGGGAAAAGTCCTGCCTTTGACCTTTATGTTTCTGTAAGTCTCGGTGGAACTGTACATATTTTCCTCCAACCCTACCAATGTCAAGTGGGCTCAGGGGCTCTTCTTCTCTGTGGTCTTTTTCTGGGAAAGGTAATTCTAGGAGAATGTCTGGCTTGGTGAAGATTACCTGGCCTTAAATGAGGATGCAAAATCACAGAAAGGGGAGAAGGGCAGATGGAGGGACAACAGGGGGAGGAGGCACAGGGAGAAGGCACAGAGGGAGGAGGCACAGGGGGAGAGCCACAAAGGGAGGAGGCACAGGGAGAAGGCACAGGGGAGGCAGTGCAGAGGGAAAGGCATTGTGTGGGTAGTGAAGCAGGATAGGAAAGGTTCTGCAGCAGAACTCCTGTCTCTGTACAGATTCAGCCCATGCAGACCAAGTACACTCAGAGTGTCCAATGTGGAAGGAGGCACTGACATCCTAGGGAGGCTGGTGGACCAGTAGACTAGAACAAGAGGTCTCCTTCAACCTCTAGGCCTCCTGAGCTCCTGGTGATGATGTGGTCATGCACACACCTGGAGTAACTGATGCTGACTCTTGAGGAGGCTCTGAGGTTCAGGACTGAACCCACGTCACTTAGAGAAAATGGTCTTAGGAGGTTTCTTGGACATTACGATCTGAAAGGTTAAAGTCATAGTCTTGCAAAGAGAGTCTCTAAAGAGTACGGCACACCCAGAGGTCTGAGACAACCATGAAGCACAGTGGAGTTTAAATACTTGGATACAGAAGGACCACGGATAGTTTGAATCTTGGCGTAAGGGCCATTACATGTAAAATTTCTAGTTGGTCACTAAATGTTTTACTGATCCTGCATCATATTGGTGTTGAAAGAAGTTAATATACATCTGAGCAGGTCTAGATAGTAGGGACAGTGATGCCCTGGGTAGACTCTGAAAGATGCTACCTACCTACCTTGTAGCTATTGGCTGGTCTATCTAGCAGCTTGGGAACCCAGCATTGTTCAGAATGGGACACGGTTTTAGAGTGGCTTCATGGAGCCTTGTAGGTTGAGGCTGGACCCAGAGCTGGTGGCGTCTACATGGCTGGTTCCCTATGACATCATCACTGTGGTCACCAGAAGCCAGTTCCTGCCTTCCCACACCCAGGCACTTTATAGCAAGCTGCTTTGGGATCTGGGCTAACATGCTACGTGTCCAGTGTAGGAGGACCTTGAGACCACATCACAAATCCACATCTTCCAGACTCTATTGAGTTCCCACACAAATGTGACCTGCCCTAATCCCTAGTCTTGCCTTCTGACGCTTGGCAAATTCTAAAGATGCTTCAAAATAGTGCTTGCATGCAAAACGATGTGAATTCCTTAAAAAACAAGACGATACCAAAATGTAATGATTAAAATGCTTAAATTCTTGTGACATGTATGTGGATATTAATTAGAAAAGGAAGAGGTTGCTATGAATGTCTGTGTCCCTTCAAATGTGCTGAAGTCCTCCCGAGACAGGATTCAGCTCTCTCTGGATAGTAAGGGAAAGGAGTCATGGTAAGAACTGCAGACGGCTTGCATACTCTACTTTGAGAGCACAGGCTGGAGGTATAGGAGACTTACAGGTTTGAAATAGCAGAACCTTAAGCACTGATGAAGATGAATGGGGGGTGGCGTAGGTAGGCATTAGGTAACCAAACTAGACAGATATGAGGGCAGGCTTTGGGCCAATGATGACAGGCCAGCTGGCCCCTTGAAGGCCTTGGCAACCACATGGTCTTTTCATATGTTCTTGCTTCTATAGCAGGTCATTATGGCATACTAAATTTTAAGTAAGGATGGCTTCTTATGATGCATTCACCTAGGAGACTATCTCACAGACAATGAGCTAAATATGACGTAGCCGAGAAAGATCCCACTGCATCTTTGTGGCAGGGATAGAATTAGATATTTCTCTCTGCCGTGAGAAAGCTTCAAGCTGATCACGTACACGTGAGAACATGGGGTGGCCAAGAAACTAATGGCTTAGCAGATGCTCAAAGTCAAAGACAGAGTCAGAGATGGACCGAGTGGGAGCTTCAACTGCCCTACCTGGCGGGGACTGCATGAATAGCACATTGTAATTTCCCTGGCTGAGCCGGGATGATGAGCATAGAGTGTGAGGGCTCTCCATTGCCTGGGCCTGTGATTGCCAAAAGGGTTAATCAGTCTCCATACAGATTATGTTAGCCTTTGCCAAGTTTCTGCCTCTGCCCCATAAAAGCCCTAGGCCTAGGAAATGTAGTGGTTTTCTTCCTCTTTTGGAAATCTGTCCCTTTAGAGTTTCTCTCAATTTCCCTCAATTTCTTACCTGAAAACAATATATATATATATATATATATATATGTATATACATATACATATATATATATAATGTGTGTGTATGTGTATATGTGTATGTAGGTATATATGTGCATATATTCACACACACACATATATATATGTATACACACATTTATATTTATCATCAGTCCCTCCCCTCCCCCCATCTTCCCCACATCTGCTCCTCCTCTGTTTCTCTTCAGAAAGAGCAGGGTCTCCCATGGATATCAACTGTCCACGGTATGCCAAGGTGCCGTACGCCTAGGCACCTCCGCTCCTATGAAGAAGAGAAGGCAGCCCAGGCCGAGGTAGGGCTCCTGAATCCACGGCAATTCTTAATCAAGCTTGCTTTCATTGTGCACGATAACTCATGTCTAAACTGTCATCAGCTCGAGGCAACTGCCTCAGGTTTATGCTTGATGGCCATGAGCATCTCCAGCAGCTTCGGTCCTGTGGTAAGGTACCGCTGGACCACACTCCCCGACGACTCCCAGGTGACAGTGTTAGAGGAGGTGCCTTTGAGGTAAAGTCCAGGCTGGAGCCTCATTGTGAGATTAGTGTGCTGAGAAAGGGGTCTCTGAGAGCTGCCTTGATCCCTCCGCCACGTGAGGCCACACAGCCGAGGTACGATCTATGAACCCAGGTATTGATCGGGATGCTCCCTGATGTTCAGGCCTCTCCTCCACAGCTGTGAGAAGTATGTTCTCTTGTCCATCCCCTGGAAGTCTGTGGCCCAGACGGGACAAAGACAGAGGGCCTGGCAATGACGCGGTAACTGCTGTGGCTATAAAGCACGTGAACACCATCTGGATGTGGCCCTCTGAGTTCACTGCAGACCAGCCACCATAGTTGGAGGAAGCTAAGGTGAAGTTTACAGCCAGAAAATGAGATATGCACTTTTATCCTAGCTACGCTTGGGTTTGTGGAGACCTTGGGGGCCCCTGTGGGGTCTGTAGCAAAGGTTGGGGTTGAGCTCTAGGATTGTGTGCTCTGTGAGCATGGCACCTTGTTTAGCACAGCTGTTAACTGCCAGTGCCGTGGTCTGAATATGTTCTCCAAATGCCTCACGTGTTAAAAGGTTGGCTCCTGTACAGTAGAGGCTATTGGAGCACGAAGAAAGGCTCTGACCCATAGTGTGGCCCACCCACAGAAGGATTTATTGTATTGAATGGGCTCTAGAAGGTGGGGTCTGACTGGAGGAGATGGGTAACCTGGGGTGTGTCTTTAAAGGATATATCTTTTCCTCAGACTTATCTTCTATCTACCTCTCTGCCCCCTGTCAACTATGACGCCCTGCTCTTTCATGTACCCTCTGCCAAGATGTATGAGTTTGTCACAAGCCCCAAACCACTGGGTCATGAAACCTTGGCTGGATCCTGAGGCTATGATCTGAAATTAACTCTCATTTCTCTACGTTGGCTTTCTCACAGCGATGAAACATTGAAACGCAGCCAGGACCCTCTTGGTAAGAGAACCTGCAGTTCGTTCTCTCATTGCTATGGCCTCTGAATTCCTGCGGCTATGTCAGACCAGCCACTGCCTGAAGCCCTGTGGCTGTGCTTGCTGACCCTTCTCAGCCACTGTTTCTCTCTGAGCCTCTCAGCTGCAACCTCTTGCATTCTCCTCATGGGATGGAGGTAGGCTTCCTCAGCTTACCATGCTTCATCTTGTTCTTTAGTAATTTCTGAAGGCCATGCTAACTTGTAGCCCTGACAACAGGGTCTACCTCGGATTGGAGCTCAGACACAAGAAAAAGGCTAGGTCCCTGGACCTAGGTATATTTCTCTAAACTTCACAGGGAAGGGATTTCAAAGACACAATCTGGGTTTCAACTCAGCACAAAGATTTGGAGGCTTCTCAGGATTCCCAGAAGCCAACAGTGTTGGCAGCTTCTGAGAAGACTGAGAGGTAGACCACAGAACTTGCAGAGACACCTTGGACATCCATGGGAACACTTTGGACTGACCTCTGCATGGGTGAATCACTTCTGGTTTCTTGACACATCATGGACTTAAGCCATCGCCGAGGGAAGAAGATGTGGTCTCTGCAGAAATTCTGATATTGTGAGCAGGAGGAAAAGATAAGTTTCACAACGTGGGCTCTGAGCCCATAGGATTTTAGATTTTAGTCCTGGCTATCACCCATAGACCCAAGTGATTCAGGGGTCCCTACAGTGGACACAGGATAGGTCCGTGTGGTTCTGAGACATAGAGATGTGGCCATATGCCACAACAGTAAGTCTGGAATGAACACGCCTGCTTGTTAAGGCTTCTGCAATCCCAGTGCCTCTTTGGTGTCCTAGGTTTTGCAACTGTCCAAGAGATGCAAGTGATCGCAGGCTGGCTTCATCTCTGTAAAGAACTGTGCTATTCTACAGAGGACCTATGCTGTCCAGGGCCTTTTAGCAGTCTCCCCAATTTGCCATATTGCCAAAAGTCAGTGGCAACCATGTATCCAGGGTTGTGATGCAGCCCTGTGCTCCTTCTGTGAGTTTCCCTCTCTTGGAGATATCCTTCAGCAGACTCCTTCTTGATGCATGGAAGCTGAACTTCTCTCTTCTCCCACCTTGACTTCCACACTTGTCCCTGAGCACCAGCCCCACCTCTGTGTGCTGTCAGTGACTGTTGTATGGCATCTTTCTATGACTTTAAATGTTTAATTCAGGAGGGTTGTTCCTCATACCCGGAAAGTGAACTAGACCTTCAAGGCTTAGAATGTCCCTGAAACACAAGATTGGTGAGACTCCCTTCCCCTGAGCTATATAAGCAGTAATGACTGCTAGAGACAGAGGCTTCTCTGACCAGCTGATCTGTCTGTGAGTCATGCAGGGAACTCCAGGGACACACAGCTTTTATGAGTTGTCACTCATGCTGAGATAGGCTTCTCTATGAAACATCCGTGTTTGAGTCCTTATGTATGTTCCTGTAAGTTAACACCTTACCCATATTCCTTATAAGTAACCCTAATAAATTCACTGGTTCACTAAGCTAGCCTTGAACGGAGTCTTTCCTTGGCGTGTCATCAGTGCTCTGTATGGAGTGAAGTCATACAAAGGAGCTGCCATAGCTCTCACAGATCCACACTATTCTTTCTGGCTGCTGGGCTCCCATTGGCTCTGTTTGGTGAGGGTTAACAGCTACCTGTTACCTGTTACCTGTTAGCTGTACCTGAACCTGTGCTGTTCCTGCAACCTTGTTCTGCATCCTTATTCCTGGATTCTGTTCCTGAATCTTTGTTCCTGCAACCTGTTCCTACATCCTTGTTTCTGTATTCTTATTCTTGAATCCTGTTCATGCAACCTTGTTCCTGCATCTTAGTTCCCACATCCTGTTCCTGCGTCCTTGTTCCTACTTCCTTGGCATACCCTAAAGAAGTTCTCTTCTCAGCATGCAGTTGCTCCTTGCACTTCTGGGCTCAGACACTATCACTCTTGAGGTGTGACTTTAAACTCAAGAGGATAACAGTGGGCTGGCAAGGCTGGCCTCTGGATGCATTTCCTCTCCTGTTTCTCCCCATGTCTATTCTGCCTCCATGTGGACCACGGTTCTTGCAACTATGTCTCCTCTGATAACTGGGTGATCCATCTTCTTTGATGGCATCAATCATGTCACTTCGCCTGCAGCCCTCTGAGTCTCATGGGGACAGAGATGCAGGCTAACCAACCACTCTCTAGCCAACCATAGAGGAACACCCTCCCTAGGCTGTTAGAGCTCCCCAGTGCTGCCTGGCCCAGGTCCCTTTCGCCCATATGATTCGATTGGGGTTGGCAGTAATCTCTAGAACCCCCCTTAGCAGAGCAAGCTCAGACTTGGCAACTCTTCTTGTGCCCATTGGCTCTGGCAGCACAAGAAACCATAGCCCCGGACCATCTCACACCAAGAGGCGTTCAGTCTGAAGTTACAGTGCCAAGGCTCACTTTTTCCCCTCTGTCCTCACTGGATCATTCCTCTGTGTGCCTGTTTCCAAATCTCTTCTTCTTATGAGGTACCAGTCTTTCCGGATGAAGGCCACCCAGGTGGCCTTGCTTTAGCTTAATCACCTCAGTAGAGGTCTATCTCTGTGTGGTCACAAGCCAATGGCCCAAAGGTAGGAGATTCAACGTATTCCATATTTATGGAGGGCTTGACTCAGCCTGTAACACTGTTCTGCTGGGAGTCACCCAGCAGCCTCTGAGCTGTGTGGGTGCTGATCCACAGTGCAGAGTATCTGCTCGATAGCTCTTGTATCCTTTAGGTGAACTTGGTTTCTCCCCCTCTCCTGCTCAGGGTTTCTGGGCCTCCGATACCATGGACCTTCTTGACTCCAGGTTTGCATGCCTCCCTGTATTGGTTCATACTACTTGGCCTTGGTGTCAGCCAGCCTCATGGTATCTGGGGGTTTCTGGGTGCTGCCATGGTGTCTCAAGCCTCTCTTCGGGGTCCACCACTTTCCATACACATCTCTGTGACAAGTAGCAGGTGTATGCAGACGACTACTCCATCACTCACAGCCATTCCCAGGCTTTATGTCTGAGAGGGAAGCTCATACATATCCAAGACAGTTCTATATCCAAAGAAAGATGTCCGCACCCTGAACACAGCGTACAACAAATCCATACGCAGCACCACGTTTTCCTGTTCATATGTAAGTTGGCTTTTCTTTCTTTTATTTTGGACTTTTGCATCTTGAAATTGAAAGACGTGTGTGACCTTTATATTTTTCCAATGTTCTCTGTTAATTTGTTTCTTAAGGTAGTAGTGATTTTTCCTTACCTCATTGGGAAGTGCTTAGATTTGAAGAAGTTGAAGACTAGGTCATAACGCTCCAAGCAACTCCCAGGCCGGAAACTTGGCCTGTCTATCTGTAAAAACCTAACGATCACACAACAGAGAATTTTGCAAAAAAGTACAGAGGAAAAAAAAAATCCATAGTACCGAGAACAGTTCCCCTCTGTCTAATATTCAAGACACACACAAAAATAAGGGTAGCTTCCCTCCTGTGTGTTAGCGAAGATTTGTCTTGGAAACAGAGTTATTATGCACCCTGGAGAGAGAAGTCGCTGTAGAAGTATGAATAATAAGATGAAGCAGGTCTGTGCTGTTCCTTCCGTCATCCCTGTGTGGCTTTCCCTTGCTTCTGATGACTTCTAGAATCAGTTGTGACATGTGTGGAGACGATTTCTGACCCAGAGAAAACCCATTATCATCTAATTTTATACTGCTTCCCTCCACAGTATCAACAGCATTCCTTCCCCCGGAAGAATCGAGTGAAATGGGTATTTAGACAAGCAAATCTACCTGATAAATCATTTCATAGATGAGAGAGAACCCAAGTGTGAAATGGAAGTTAGATGTTTTCAAAACCACTTCATTGAAGGAGGGGTCTATCTATAATCAACACCACTGCTTTTCATAATGGAAAGACTCAGCGGGTAGGGAACATCCTGCCCAGTGCTGGGTCCCAGGCTTGCTGGGGATCTCAGACACTAGATGAATGTCACCTGGTGGGCTGGACTCCAAGATCACCACAGTGCTGCTGAGAAGGGGAGGGGTCTGGTTGTCATACCGGCTGACAGCACCCACCTGTCAGTGTCTAAATTAAGACAGTCTACTATATTCTTAAAAATCTATAGTAATTCGCTCATGTGTACATTTGACAATTGATTTATTGCATGAGCCCAGGACTCTCCACATTAACATGTTTATAAGGTGAGAGAATCTAATATTGCCAGCTCACATTTTCCAAGCTTCTGTAAAGAATATGTTTAAATGTATCTTATACTTCAAAACAATCACTTTGAGATGGTTTTGAAAGTAGATTTCTCTTTTAGAGCTATAAAAGAAAAGTATCTCTTTTTTTTCCCAGAAAATCTCTTTCAGTTCTGGGGACAAATCCCAGAGCCTCCTGCCTTCTGGATAAACACCCTACCATGGAGATGCATGCCAAGCACCCCAGGGTAATAGAAGAGTGCTAATTTACCAAAACAATCTTAATGAGAATGCAGGTAGCCATCAAATGGTAGTGTAGCAGTTTACAAAAGTGAGGAGTACTGAAGAGCAAGGTCACTTAAACCCACTTCCCTCCCTCATAGGCAGCTCTGACCAAAGGTGAGTTTCCGGTGTGGTTATTAGTCTAACCAATAAAGAAGGCAGGCCCCAGAAGGGAGCTGAAATGGTTGACCTTCACATGAACTTGTTAGGAAGGTGGCAACACCAACTGCACAGGCAGCCATGTGTGGCCTGGAGGGCAGAGAGAGTGAGCCCTTGGGTCCAAAGAGCAGCTTGATCAGGTGGGAGTCACGGCCAGCATTAAGAAGGTACTGGAGGGAGTCATACTTCAGCCCCAGGATATTAGGAAAGTTACAATGCCATGGCCATGAACAGCTATAATGGGGCCATGGAAGGAGGCACAGGTAGTCAGATCCCTCAGTTCTATGACCCAAGGGAGTGTCTCCATCTTATAGACTTCCAGGGTTTGGGGGTGAGGGTAAGTTCCACATGTGAGTCTCAAGGCAGGAATGTGGTAAGAAGAGGGGATAGAATTGGACAGGCAGTTTAGGGTAAAAGAATCATGAAAGTATAGTTCTTAATTTGACTAAAAGCTACAAATACCCTTAGCCCCACGGATACTCTTATCCTTGCTACATACAGGCCAGAGATGCCACAAGTGCTTAAGGCAAAATGGTTTGGGTTCTGCCTTGTCTAGAGACCTGGGATGACAGAATGGTTTCGTTTTTTAACGAAATCTCTTTCCCTCTAAATGAACCTGACCTGGAATCCATATGGGAGGGTGTCGACAACTGAACTGGGAACGAGACTGGCTCATCCACATGCCTCCCTCCAGTGGAGCCTTAATGACTCCAGGGTGGTGACACTGAATAGTACCCCACTGTCAGGACCCCTATTGTCACGTTCCTCAACCTCCCTCGAATAAAAAGCTTCCCAAGACTTACCATCTATGAACTTTATTCTTCGAATTTGAAGACCTAGAGGCTACTGACTCCAACTTTTGTGTGAACATGAGTGTCTGGTCCCCTAGATCTTGAGTTAAAAGCCCATCTAAGAGCCAAGAAAGGCTCTGTTGCTCTCAAAAACACCCCCACATTTTTCATGTCTTAAAGTCACCGGAGCAGAGTAAAGTATAAATCAAGTTATCTTGAGCTTCTGCACAGCTGTGAGAGGGATGGAGAATGAAAGGCCACAGCACTCTGTTCCCCTAGCTCTCGGGGATAAAGACTCTTAGGACTATGTGACCTGACATCTATAGAGAAAGAGCTAAAAGGTCAGTCACGAAAGGCTTAGCCACTTGAAGTCTGTGACATGGGGAGTTTTCCTCGACACTGTTTTCCCAGGTTAACAATATCTTTGATATTACTCATAATTTTATTAGCCAGACCGTGCTGCACATCTTCTAACATCTGTAGAGGGGAGAATAATCCCCGGCATGTAAGCGGCTATGCTCAGTGGTGGGGCGGGTGATGGGTTGACTGTAGTTTCTGCCATGGTGCCCTTGCTACCCCCATGATGGTGATGTCAGTGCTCCTCCAGCTGCCCACCACTGCTTGCCTAATTCCACCCACAGCCTCTCCCATGATGCTGCTCTGTGTCCCATAGTCTAGAAAAGATTTCGACTCCGTAACTAGGCCAAGATCCATTAGGAACTTGGAATAGAAACATGTAAAACATTTATTTTGTGTGTGGATTTTTGGGAATGTGCAGTGTGCCTGGCAAGAGAGATTTACTGTGTACATAAATCAGGACTTCAGCTCGAGTTCGGTACCGATTCTTATATTATCTCTGTGAAAATCTGTTCTATTTCTATTCTCTCCATAACGACAGCTCTAAAAACAGCAAAGCCATTTCCCACCACATAATTATTATTTCAAAGCCTTTCTGAAGACCATGGAGATGCTTAATTATTCATTTGCTTGTAGGGGGCACTCAACAAACACTAGTGAACACGAGTCATTTCCTTCCAAGGGGTTGCCTCTTTCCAAGGGGGTTGCCTTTTGAGGTGAGAGAATCTAATATTGCCAGCTCACATTTTTTTTTTTTTTGAGACATGGTCTTACCAAGATGTTCAGGCTAGTGTGGGACTCACTATGTAGCCCAGGTTACCCTCAAACTCCCAGTCCTCCTGCCTCAGCCTCTTCAGTGCTGGGCTGTCAGGACTACACTGCTCAGGCCCAGCTTCCAAGACTGCTTTTTAATGTAGTGCCTGGGTCTCCATCCTTCCCTAAGCTTTCAGTTATCTCTTTTTTCACATGTGGGTCGGGGAGGAAGGGCGATCTATGACATCACTGAGATAGAGGAGCATGTGACGCAGGGCATCTGGGAGAACCAAAGATTGTAACTGCCTTTCTCAAGAGTCCCATGGCCGTGCCTTTCTGTTGACGTGTACAACTCTGTCTGCTTCAAGTGTCATAGACTTGGACTGTGTCCTCTGCTCTCTAACGCTTCAATGAGAACAGAGTACCCTGAGGATCTCTCATCAAGGCCCACAGCTTGTGGTTCAGGGCATCACTGAGCCCCTGTTGGGGCCACCAGACCATATGAGAAGACAGGGAGTTTCCACTCCTTTTGTAGGAGAGGATTTACCATGTCCTCTGGAAGATATTTCTTACTGTTACTTCTTTTGAAGACCCCTACAATAGAGTCAGAGAGTAAGCAAGCCCATCTCACCAAGGTAAGCAAAGGAGACTCCCGCAAGAGGCATTTCCTCCTGCAGTGCAATCAGCAGTACAGACCACACCTCATGACAGACAATCTTCAGTTTGTTATTCGGTAGTGTGTGGGTCCTTGGGTCCTGCCTCATGTTAGCATTGACTACTGAGGCCTGTAGTTAACACCCTGACTCCTTCCTTCTGAACGCTTGTTCCTTCTTGCCACATCCCCGGCCTGTCTCCTGGATCCTGACATGACTTAATATGGACAAAGTATGTTCTATTTCTCCTTGGGACTATATTTTAAATTCCCGTGATATGGCCCCAGCAGTTCGAATCTTAGGCTTTCTGAGACACCTCGGTTTTTGACACTGAGATATTTTACAGCTTCTCTTCTAGTCTTCACCTGGAGCGTGGCAAACTTTTACAGCTCACCATGTTTTACGGCTTTCTCTGGGCCATGTATATTCATTGTGTTATATAAATAATAATTGTGCAGTAAACTAGTGGGCAGTGGTGTTTGGTCTAGGTGGTAAATCTTCAAGGTGTGGATGCGGTTTTTCTATAAGAACGGAGGGAAACTGTGACATTGAATCCTCCAAGCTTAAGTCAATGAGGGAATTTACACTCACTACTGGCTGGCTTTGTAGTGATGAATCACATTTATGGATCTGCTCCTGAGTGGCAGTGGCTGAGGCTGGACTCTGCAATGCAGAGCTACCACAGGAGTCATTGAATATCCACCCAGACGGCACCCCAACCTCCTGAACACAAGCACGGCGCAAATGTTAGCACTCACATTCCTGTCTGCTGAAGAAATCCTAATGAAAGCTATATTTGATTGTTTTGATTGTTTTAAGGAACCTGGACAATTTATAGAATTCATCCTGAGAGAAGGGCTCGGTTATCTTTGAACAAAATGCTTCAGAAGGCTATCGCGCATGCCATTATGGGATGTGTGTGGTAATTTCAGTGAGCACATTTTACCTGCGGTGGAGGCGTATGCCAGCTCCCTTCTAGGAAAAGCAGTTAAGCACACCTGTAGGGTTTCTGACAGGTAGGTGAAAAAGGACATTCTATTACCTGCTGTTGACCTGATGGTTGACGTCATGTTGGACGGTGTCATCACGGGAATACATTCATCGTCTTGGGAGTAACCAGCTTGGATGGCTCGAAGGTAGCTGTGACTCCTTGTTCGGAAACACCCGGGAAGGTCAAGGGCATCCATGGCCTGAGATTCGACTTCGCTGAAGACAGATTCACACACTGACTCGAACTGCCCATTAACTTCCGCTTCACTCATCTAGAACAGCAATAGCACACGTGACGCCGGGATCCATCAGGGTGATCACAACCTCGTCACACAAGACACAGAGACAGAATGCACTCACAGTCCTTGGTTACAGCTTTATATTTTCGGCGCCTCTAGTTTGAAATCCGCCCTGGGAATCTGTTAGGCTTGTGGGGAGAGCTTCTTGGGTGAGTTCTTACAAAACAGAAGGTGCATAGCCAGCGACCGATGATGGAACTTCTGTAGACTCACCGGGCTGACTGACAGCCATCACAGAGATCAGGGGACAGAGTGGGTGGAAGCCCCCTGAAACACCTGGTACAGAGCCAACGTCTGCGCTGCCAGTTGTGCTCCTTCCCCA
Organism: Rattus norvegicus; assembly: GCF_021556685.1. NCBI lineage: Eukaryota > Metazoa > Chordata > Mammalia > Rodentia > Muridae > Rattus > Rattus norvegicus. Next base: position 82,938,490 of record NC_141549.1, read on the forward strand.
TGGCCCCTTCACCTTCCCCGGCTACCTACCGCTCAGGCTGACTCTGGGTTGGAGGCTGTGGAAGTAAGCACACACGTTCAAGTGCCTCAGCTACTTTTAGTTCATTTTCAGGACGTGAGAGTCAGCTGCTGCTCATTGTCATGGAAACGAATCCCAAATTTGGCAGAGGCATTCCTGCCCTCATCACCATTACGGCATCATGAGCAGCGTTGGGGTGGGGAAGACATGGCTGACTGGGAGGAGCTCTGTACACATTAAACATGCTACCTTGACTTAAATATCAGTCTTGCGTTTCTTTTTTTTCCCCTATTAACTTGAGACTTAAACGTAGAGCAGATAAAGGCAATGCATTTTCAGCTCGTGTCTTAAGTTGTGCGTTATAGGTTCACCCTGGGAACCTGACTTTTCCAAATATTCTCGAGGAAGCACTGTGTTGGGCCTGTCAGCCCAGGTGAGCTCATAGGCTGAGCAGACACAGGATGGGCCATTAGCTCAGCCACAGGGCCTCTGCTTAGGGTCGATGACCCCAAAGGACATGTTTGTCCTGACACATCCTGATGGTGGCGTTCATATGCACGTATCATACATTGTTCCTGAGCTGAAACTATAGATTGAAACTGGAAATTCAATAAAAGGAGCTACAGAAGGGTTAGGCTAAAGGGTTAGGTGGGAGATGCATTAGCGTGGGGGATTTTAAGTATAAGAAGCTCAAATGGGGCTGGTGAACTTGGGATTATGTTGAGTGCCGGAGACAAGAGGCTGAATGCTCAGTCTGCAGCTCATCCCTACCTCACTGACTCAGTTTTGGGAAATGACTAGTGAGATGGTTACAGAATCTGGAATCACCTGGAGAACTGGGATTCTGAGCATGTGCTCAGGGGTCAGGGCACTGTCTTGACTGTGTTGAGGTGGGAAGACCCACCCACTGTGGGCACCACCATTCCCTACTTTGGATCCTGGACTGTATAAATGGAGAGAGGACTCTGGGAAGCAGTAGGCATCCATTGCTCTCCTTTTCTGATTGTGTACACCATGTGAACAACTGCTTCAAAAACGTGCTGCCTTGACTCCTGGGCAGTGATGGACTGCACAGTGAGGCTGTGAACCACAATAAACTCCTTCTCCTTCACCCTTTTATCAGAGGGTGTTATCACAGCACCAGGAAAAGACACTAAAATACACCTACCCTTAGAGTTCTCATGCACTATGGGTCTCTCTCTCTCTCGTGTGTGTCTTTCTTTAGGGACACACATGGACAGATGGGGCATTGGTCAGTAGTATGATGGGGATCTCTCTGGGGGAGGCAGCCAGCCAGTGTTCAGGGACACAGAAGGGCACCTATGCTTGAAATCTGTCACCCTATCTCTCCAATTCCCCTTTCAATTCCATCTCTTACAGGATGGCTTAGTGATGGATGAACCTGCACTCTGGCTGAGATCTGGTGTTTATCCTCAGTGCCTGGTGATGGACACAGGCAAATCTCTTTGTCTGTCTTACATTGCCATTCTCCACCTTGACCCTCTCCTCCACTACATCTTCTTGGCTGCCCATGACAGTCTGTCTCGGTGAAGTGTGCAGAATCATGTCATTGCACACAACTCTCTGCAGCTACAGTGATCAAGCTTAGAGTAGGTTCTTAAGTGAGACTTTCCATGTTCCATCCCCATGCAAGCTCCCTTGTCTACTCTTACCTGGGCACAGGCTAAGGTCATGCAAATACTGCTTTTTCCCTCATTTAGAGTTTGAACAAGTTGCTCCTTTCTTCCATGACACATCTCTGCCTTCTCTGCCTCACTAGGTAATTGTAGAACTTGCTGGTAACTCAGTTCATCAGCTTCAAAAACACTAGGTAAGATTCTCTTCTTTCCCCATATCAATGTGACATCTTTGCTTCCAAGACCAGGGAACTCTGACTTCTCTCTATCCAATGTGATGTTCAAACCGGATTTCACCCTGTCTTCTCCATTGCTTCTCTTTCTCCCTGCCTCCCAGTATCACCCTTACCCCCAAGAATAATTTCCATCTTATTCTTTCTGGTTCACCAATATTTTCTCAATACTTGGACCATGCTGGCAGATAGATTACAAAAAAGATATTAAAAGTATGTCAAAAAAGACTTAAAAGTATGTCAAAAAATCAGGAGCAGGTTGGGGTAATTCATAAGACCAGCTCTAAGAAGCATAGAATGGATCAGAACATGACTGACGATGAAGGTATGTGTTATCAGCTAGAGACAGACGTCCCAGAGGAGCTATAGCATGACATCATGAAAGCCTCAACCCACAGTAGGTCAATGCCTAGAACACATGACTGCAACATGGACAAATCTGGAGGAAAATGTGCTTAGTGAAATAAGTGAGTTCTAGAGGGAACCCCTGATGAGTAATTACATAAACAGCAGGTATCTAAAATAATACAAGTAGAATAAGGGTGGCTATGGACTGAGAAAAGTAGATAGGGCTTCAATTTGGGATGATGAGAGCATTCTGGGCTAAGTGATGGTGATGGTCTGATTGTGTACAAGAACATGGTTGAGATGAGGTATTTCTATCATGTGGCTCTATGGGACACTCTTAAGACGTAGACAACTAACAAGTTTCAGGAAGTTCCTGAAACTTAGAAGATTTACAAGACCACTCACCAAGGCTATATGAACAGTAAGCCTTCTGGGGAGAAGAAACTTTGCAGCCTACCAAGCTGACTGCAAATTATACAAGGAGCTCTAGGGGTAGAGGAAAATGTTCCTGGGTCATTACCAATGCTGAGCAAACATTTTAGGGATGGAGTTGTTTTTCTTTTTTTGTTTTTGTTTTTGTTTTTGTTTTTGTTTTTTAGCTGTCTATGCGCTGGAAAATAACTCATATTAACTCATTTGTTCTCCAAATTGAAGGGTGAACCCCATGAGGGTACCCTTGAGTGTAGAGGAGACTTTTTCATTTCATACAGGGATAACATAGTAGTTGGTAGTTCTAGATCCTTGTCCAACAAATTTGAAGAATAAATTTCACGGACAAATGGGGTTGGATGAGGGGATTTTTTTTTATTATTATAGAAAAATTTTAAAGGAGACAGATTAAAGACTTATAGTTGAAATAATGATTCTTCTGCCACAGTACCCGAGTGCTGGAGATACAGGTATGTGTCACCATGCTTGGCTTCATACCTGCTTTTAAAATTTTTATTTGGAAAATGAATTGAATTAACTGAAAGAGAAGGTGTTACCTTTAAGGGGACAGAAGTCCATTTCAGCAATCCTTATCCTGGGGTGGGAGCTATTACAGTGTACACTGAATGAACTGCAGATACCTCCCAAAGTCATCTTTGATTCTTCTATGTGGAAATGGGGAGTTCAGTTGATGAATCACGCCATAATAGTAGCCTGAATCCCAAGATCGGATTGTGTCTTAATCTTATTGCAAGAGTGTTGGATATGGACATAGGATTAGCCTACCAGTTGGTCTGCAACTGGTAGAACATGGGATTTTTAGAGCTAAGCCCCCACAGTCCCAACCTGTACATTAGGGGCAGAAATAACTTTCCATGTTATTTCTAACAGACCCTTGCCCATGGCAACTTGACTTAGTTTCTAAAAGGAGACCATCACCAGAGTATATTAAAAAGGTAAAATCCTTAAATTAAGGACAAGACTCCCCACTCTGCAGTAAGAGGAAAACTACCTATGTACAACTTTCTGCAAAGAAAGGATTGTAGGGAAAATACCTCTGGCTAGAAGCAAGTGTTCACAGCACTGTCCATAGCTAGGGGACGTCTTAGTGTCTGAGTTACACACCACTACTATTTGTCATGGTCATAGCAAGAACAAACATTGCTGTTAATGAGTACTTCTGGTATACAGGACTCTCTCCTCAACGATACCCCCATCCACTGACTTCCTTGTTCTGACAACTGCATAGCAGATGGACCCTGAGCCCAAGCCCTTCCATTCCTTGGCAAGCTGATAAGAAATGTAAATTGTCACTTTTCTTTAAAACTTTAAAAAATTTTTTATTATAATTACATATTTTTGAGATGAGGTCTTGCTGGTGGCCTGTAATCCCTGCCTCTCCTAGCCCAGCTTCCTGTATACTAGGATTACTGGCATTTAGGTTTTCTTTTTAATAGTGGCTCCCACCAGTAAGCAGGTATTTAATTGAAGCTTAGAAATTCAGTTCTTCCTTGCCGAACATCCCGGGATGCCTGACACCAGAAGAACCTGCTATTATTAGTGTCTGACACCAGACTGTCTGGTCTGTTTACCCAGGGGAGAAACCTAGGGCCTCTCCCTACGCTGGATCCAGACACTATTACTCTGTGGTGACCCTGGATCCTGCTTTGAGTCTGGGTGCCTAGAGAGAAATAAGACAATTCCAGGAACGAGTGGCATCTAGTTCTTCTCCTTACCATGCCAGGTTGTTAGACCACCAAGGTCTTACCTGTGCCAGGCAGATGCCCTCTGTTGTGTCCCACTGTAACCTGTGACAAGCACTAGGCCTTGGTGGTCCAGTAGCCTAAGCCGATGAGGTCATTTTGTTGGAAAAAGAAGGAAACCCATGCTAAATGAAAAGACACTGCTGCACGTTCCTTGCAGGAGAGAGCTGCCTGGGGATGCCTGTGTGTTGTCTCCCCGTAGGAGCCTCTTACTCCAGCATAGCTGCGGGGGCTGCACCTTACACAGAAAAGAAGCTCAGAAGAGGCCCCACCTGGCTCACACAGCTGGCTTGGCTCAGGGTGCTCACAGCCCGCATGTAGCTCTGGTTTCTGGACCGGAACTTCGGAGAGTTGTAGTTGACTGATGGGTCCAGGCTGTGACCGACAGGCACCTCAGTGGCAGCTTGCAGGTAGCTCTGGCTACAAAGACAGAGAAGAGAGAAACATGGTCTGTGAGCATCTGGGGAAGGGCAGAAGGAGATGGCTGACAGTGGACACCTCAACTCTGTGCTGTGGCTGGAGGTACACTTCCAACTGACCATCTTTAAATGGGTGACTTTGCTTTATGAAAATGTTATGGGTCTTGCATCTATAAATGTGATTTGCATAAAAAGTTACAGGGTAGTAGGAGATTTGGCAAATTGCTTTGAGACTATTTTTTTTTTTTCTTATGGCTGGGCAGTGAGGTTGAGATCACCATTCATTAAAGAGAACACCAAACAACAGCAGAACATTAGTGGAGTCCCTCAACACTCAGACAGCAGAAGCACAAACCCAAGATCTAGATCTTGGCCTAGATCTAAGCCAGATTCCTTGAACACCTCATAAAACCTTGCTAGCTCACTGGCAATTTTGCACACTTGGAAAAACATAAAGACACCACTTCGGGTTTGTTTGTTTGTTTGTTTGTTTTTTAAAGATAATGTCTCTATTTCTATTCCTGCGTATGCATGTGTGCCAAAGTGGGGAGAGGGCACATGAGTGAAGTTGCCTGCAGAGGTCAAGAGAGGACACGGATGTCTTGCAGATGCAGTTACAGGTGGCTATGACCCATCCAATATGGCTTCTGGGAACAGAACTCTGCAAGAGCAATAATGCTCTTACCTGCACAGCCATCTCTCCAGCCCCTCGCTTAGTTTGAAAGTGAACAGATTATACAATACAAGCAAAGAGATACAGCAGGGAGTCTGGACCAATGTGTTCTCACAATGACTGTTGTCTTTTGGGCTTCTTTAAAAGCGTCACTTTCCAGCTTCCCATCCTGTTGCTTTATAAGACATTGAAAATGTGGGAAAAGTCTGCGTAGCCTACATTTCTGGGTAATTTGGTAGCTTTCTTTATTGTCCGATTTTCCACTGTGCCATAAAAATTCATGGAGTAGTGTGGGAAAGGCATCGCCAATCGCTCCCTCCCGTGATTCGGAGCACGGTGGAGCATTAGGGTTGCTGATTCAGCTCACACGTAGAAATAATCATAAATACTAAACAGATACAGATCCCCCGCCCCCAATGCCTGGCAATCAAAGTAAATCATTTCTTTTTACTAAGACATCAGGTGCAAGTGAGGAGGCTCAGGCAGAAGGGACTGCGAGTCCAAACGCCTGAGTTTAACCCCTGGACCGATGTGGTAGAAGGAGAGAAACAGGTTGTCTTTCTGACCTCCACCCGTGCCATGTGACCTCTCCCACAGTTTGAAAATGGGACATTAGAAAAATGTTTTTGACTATATAAAAATCAGTTTGGCGATGCTTACCAATTGTAGATGTAAGGTAATTCTGCTAAAAGTAATTTTTACTCTCAAAGAAGATGCGTTATGTACTCCAATCTCAACTTTCCCAGGCCTGCCTTCTTCCACCTTTTATTTGCTGTCGGGACACTCCTGGGTCCCCTACAGTGTTTGACCCCGGATGAAGCCCTGCAGATGCGTGTAGAAGCTTTTTGTCCCTAACAAAGGAACGCCCTGGCCCTGAAGCGACACACCTGGGTGGTACACCTGGGAGATAACTGGTTCCTGTCTTTTGTTTCTCTTTTCTTTGTTCCTGAGGGCTTAAGCCGGTTTCCCCACTGTGCTTCCTGGAATTTTCCACCCGGTGTACTTGGGGTATATATTCAGTGAATAAAGCAAAAGATTTGGCATGCTCATGACACAAATGACCCGAGTATGTGTTTTTTTCTTAAACCTGCAGGCTTACGCCTGATTTCTTACTCGCATGTCTACCTTGTGCTCCCGGTGTCTTTCCCCCTAGATCTCCCTTCTTATTAACATCACCATCCATACCATTCTTGAGACCTGGTACCCACTCTTCCAAGCCAGCGACTGGTTCCCTGACTGCCAACTTCACAGCTCAGGCCCCTACTGGTGACCTACTCCAGGATCCAGGACTGTGTTTCAAATAAAAGTTCTAACTCTTTCCAAAGTTGAGTGAGCACCTAAAGAAAAGTTGCCCCTATAGAAAATCTTACAGAGATTGCTTTCTTTTAGACATAAACTCACAGTAGTTGCCATTCACCTTTTAACTCTAAGATCATAGTTGCTCGGAAAAAGCCAGAGTGGTTGAGTCCATCTTGTTACTATAACTAGCCTTCCCTTGGCATCTATAGGGAACTGGTCCCAGGACTTCAGGAGACCACAACCCAAGGATGCTGATATTCATTTACTTCTGCATGCTCTAATCATGTCCCATGACCTACATACTTTAAGTGGCCTGGTATCGGCATATAACCTACAAATCACATTCTTCTATACCCTTCAATCATCTTCTGATGACTAACATGCCTAACACAATGTAAATGCTAGGTAGCTGCTAGACATCACTTAGGTATCATTTAGTAATGCCAAGAAAAGTCTCTACATGTTCAGCACAGAGACAGTGGCTGAAGGTGACCACTCACGCTGGGGTGTCAAGGGATGTATCCATTGGTCATTTCACTCTCCCAGTTTCAGCATAGCACTTGCCTCGTGCTAAATTTCAATTTTTTCTTCTCGGAACTTCCTGGAATTTTAGTTTTGAATATTTCAATCTGTGGTTGTTTGAATCTATAAATTAGAACCCAGATGCAGAATGCTGACTATATTTTTAAAACACTGATAAAGCACCCTTTAGCCTTAATAGGATTAACCATAACTTTTGAAAGTATTATAATGGTTTCCCTTTGTATAATATTGTGCCTCAGATGTCATGGTCTGGGAGCTGGGTACAGTGGCTCATGCCTGTACCTTAGTACACTGGAGGTTTGAACTTGCTTCATAAAACTAGAAGCAACAAACCCCCCCAAACAAAGAAATAAACAAAATCACATACCTGGGGACTGAACACCAAGAGCCAACCAACTGTGGGAGGCCCATCGAAGCAGGGCGTGCTAGGTGAGATCCACTGCACATCATGGGGTAGCAAGTCTCATCCTTAGCAAGGTCTTGCCATTGCTCATCTGTGAGAGACTGTCCTGGAACCCCTCTAACATTTTGGAGGGGACATTTCTTCCCCTTGGCTTATTCAAAGTAGTGATTTCAACTTTGTCGTCTCAGTTGATGGATTCTTTAAAAAGATAGCTTCCTACGTAGACGGGTGGTAACTAGCTCTGAAAGCCGCAGAAGGAGACCATTTTCTGAAATACTGCGCGATATTTTTGTTCTAGTTTTTGCCTTTCAAATGTTGCTCACATTAGATCACCGTGTATGCGTGAGGGAGGCGGGAAACCCATTTTGGAACCCTCCAAGAGTGACATGTAATCTTCTAAAGGAAAACAATGGGCTTTCTAGCATTTCACTGCCCCCACCCACCTTGGCAAATTGCTCCAGGTTATTTAGGATCAAACGCTCCATCTGTAACTTTAGATCTTCATAAAAATGAGTTTACATAACAAAATATCTGCCCGTGCGAGTCTTTGAATACAGCTATTTAGACTCGTGTAAATACTCTTGAAACAAAAACAAAGGAAAACATCCTCGCTGAGTCACCTTAAAAAGCAGCGAGGAGTCGACTCTGGCTCTTACTAAGGAGAACAATAAGACAACAAGCCTCTGTGTTCGTCGTAATCCAAACACAGAGAACACCTTTTCACATTTATAAATGGAGCAGGACATGGGTAGCACCCATTTAGAAACAGCCATGCTCCCCCGCTGCCTTAAATGGAACGTGGTAAACCACATTAGGCAAGAGCGTGGCTCCTCCTAGAAAGTGGAAATCCTCTGTCTTTTAGTACATGGTTTACAGAATCCCCTAGTCAGCCTTGGTCCTCAGGCCATGGTGTATTTCCATATCACCCAGGTGGCTGCGGCACAGGCAATTCTCAGTCCTGGTTAGGGCCCCTGTGAGGACAACCTGCCTGCTGGCACTCCACAATGACCTCATGTTGACTTTGCAGCACCCCCACAGTTTTGCTCATCAGGGCATCTCCCACCACGGAGTTCAGGGAATGAATTACTCCATTGCTTTGCTCCCCTTGTGGTGCTGGTGGTGTAAGGTTCACAGAGGGCCTGCACAAGGACTGGAGATATACATTCTCTTTCCTGGAAGGGTAGCTTCCTTCCCTCGGGTGATGACTGTTTCTGAAATCTGGAGCTGCACCTCAGAGTGAGGGCTCAGGCTGTGAATCTGGAGTACAGACTTCCTGGGACGGAGAGCTCAGGGACTCAAGTCATGTGCTCCATGCCCACTGCTGTGACATACTCGACAAGACTTGCGAAAAAGAGTATCTTGGGCCTGTGGGCTCCAGCTCTGACCAAGGACATGGTGATAGAGGCCACCAAGGAGTGCCAGCAGTGGTGCAAACAAGGGTTGTAGAACATCTGTGGAACCATCAGAGCTGGAGCTTGGAATTGGAGTTTCTTTATCTCAGGTGGAGTCTAGGCAAGTGTGGGAAGAGGCACGTCACCCTAAGCCTAAGCCTATATCTAATGTTAAACCTGAATGAAACCTTAGCCTATCCTAATGCTAACACCACCTCTCTCCGCTGTATCTCTCTGGTGCCTCATCTCGCCATCTCCCCCTGTGCCCTGAGTCCTCTCCCTATCCCCCGTACTGTCTGTTGCAGTCTGAGGCAAAGCCTCCATAGAGAGTCATTTGCCCTGTATAGGGTAATTCTGTAGAGGGTTCCTGAGCAGCGTGTCATGAACAGTGTAGGATGCTAAACACTGAAACCACAGCCGGATGGTGTATTGCACTCCCTTGTGGAGTTCTTTGAGCATCACACAGGGGATTGTGCTCCTGATACAGGAGCAGTGTCACACGCAAAACGAACCGTGGTGAATACCCATGGACACCATGTTTAGTTTGCTTAGAAGGATGTGGAGATAACTCTAGGGAAGTAGTTGTACATATTAGTGGTCCTGGAAGTTGACTGAGCTGTCTCGGGACACCCCCAGGGAGCTGAGGTAGCAAGCCTCGTCAGGGAGGAATCTGATTTTCGGTTGAAGTTTTGCATGGACATTGGGTTTGATCCTTAGCATCCATGTAAAAGCAGGATGAGGGTGTGTATGCGTGCCTACGACACCAGTGCTGGATTCTGGAGGTTTAGCCAGGGTAGCCAATTAGTGAGTTCTAGGTTCAGTGATAGATGCTTTCTCAAAAAACACAGTGGAGAGCAATTGAGAAAGAACCTGATATCAACTTCTGGGCCTTCAAATGTATACACACACACACACACACACACACACACACACACACTCACACACACACAGAGAGAGAGACAGTGAGAGAGACAGAGAGAGACACACACAGAGAGAGACAGACACACACACACAGGCACACATGCAACATGCACACACATAGCATCCATCTATCTACCTCTCTCTCTCTTTCTCTCTCTCTCCCATCTATCTCGCTATTATCTATCTATCTATCTATCTATCTATCTATCTATCTATCTATCTATCTATCTATCTCTATCATCTATCTATCTATCTATCTATCTATCTATCTATCTATCTATCTATCTATCATCTATCTATCTATCTATCTATCTATCTATCTATCTCTATCATCTATCTATCTATCTATCAATCTATCTATCAATGACTCATCCATAGTTAAGAATCATATCCTCCAATTTTCAGTAAAAATGGAATGTTCTGCAGGACATTATATTTAGTAAAATCAAACAGATGGAGAAAGACAAATAACACATGTTCTCCGCCATTCATAGATGATAAAAAAACAAGTTGACTTGGCAATAGGATAGTGTGTGTTAGAGACCAGACATGATACTCATTATCAAGGTAGGGAGGGGAAGTGGGTAGGATCAGCGTATGTGTGCATATGTGTTGAAATACCACAGAAACCCTACTGAGTTAGACAGCTGGTACATGCTGACCAAAATAAAGCAATTAGACAACCTTACCCTTTAAGACCTTCAGCTGTATAATGGCTGCCTTATGTAACACATGAGACCGTAACACCTGCTTTACAGTTCTTTTCAGTTGACCTCAGATTTCTTTCAATTGGGATCTTGCTTCCTCCTTCCTCCTTCCTCCTTCCTCCTCCCTTCCTGTCTTCCTCCTCCTCCCTCCCTCTCTTCCTCCTCCTTCCCTCCCTCTCTTCCTCCTTCCTTCCTCCCCATTCTTTTCTTTCTTCATGATGGATGTGGTTGGTAGACCTTTGGGTTTTGTTATTTTCTCCTTGTGAATGCTGTTATTAATCTGTCTGGTGCCTTGAGCTCTCTGGGCTTGTGTTATGTAGGCTGTGGGAAGCTCCAAGTATTGTCCAGCAATGGACACTCACTGTATTTTCATTTCCCATGGGCTTCAACCGAGTCCTAAATGGGGTTCCATTTTTCTGCACATCTTTCTTGTCACCATGGGAGCCTGAATCCCACCCTTTAATATACTAGTCCACTAAGATGCTGGCTTCCTGCTGAAGTCCTTTCTACTTTCACCTCCTGGAGGGAAAGTGCCCAGGTCATGTGACTGTAGAGAGCAATGAGAGGATGGGGCTTCTCTCTTCCAAAATATGAGCATCTTCCACTCCCTGCTCATTTGTTTTGAACTGGTGTGTGTGTGTGTGTGTGTGTGTATGTGTGTGCGTGCGTGTGTGTGTGTGTATGTATATGTGTGTATATGTGTATGTGTGTGTATATATATGTGTGTATATGTGTATGTGTGTGTATATATATGTGTGTATATGTATGTGTATGTGTGTACGTGTGTGTATGTATGTGTATGTGTGTACGTGTGTGTATATATGTGTGTATATGTATGTGTATGTGTGTACGTGTGTGTATGTATGTGTATGTGTGTACGTGTGTGTATGTATATGTGTGTATATGTATGTGTATGTGTGTGTATGTGTGCATCTGTATGTGTATGTTTGCATCTGTATGTATATGTGTATATATGCGTGTATGTGTGTATCTGTATGTGTGTGTATGTGTGGGTATGTGTGTATCTGTATGTGTGTGTATGTGTGGGTATGTGTGTATCTGTATGTGTGTGTGTGTATGTGTGTATCTGTATGTGTGTATCTGTGTGTGTGTGTGTGTGTGTTTTCTAGAGTTTGTCTTCTGTACACAGGTTAGTTCAACACAAGCCATTATTCTGGAACCTCATCTTTGTTTTTAAGCCATACTGGCATTTGGTGCATATTTGGGCAGCTTTGTGTCAGTCACTGGCTGTCCCACTGTGTGCTGATTCCTATCGAGATGCTTCACCTTGTAGTGAAGTTCAGACATATGCCAAAGATTCTGCAAGGAGTGTTTGTGCCCAGGCTTCACCAGCTTGTCACATAAAACTGAGTTATGCCATTAGTCAGTCAAATATGGTGGTGGACACACACACACACACACACACACACACACAGAGTCAGAGAGAGAGAGAGAAAGAGAGAGACAGAGACAGAGAGACACAAAGAGAGAGAGAGACACAGGCACACACACACACACACACACACACACACACACACACACACACACACACACACAGTCTATGGGTGGCTATGCCACCAGTTCTTGACTCTGTGTCTGTGTGTAACTGAGGCCGGCAACACTGGCTGTGAGACCACATCTTACACACTGGCAAACTGTGTACACTAAACCAGCTGTAAGCTGACTTCCTTCCCATGCCTAGAGCCTCATGAGTGGGCTCTACTCCCATAAAGGTCCTTGGTGTTGGCAGCAAGCCATTTCCATTACAAGGTCCTGTCCTGCATGCTCAAACTGTTTTCTTTCTGCTTAGCATCCTGGCAGCGTCCACATGTGCTCCTGAGGACATGTGTGGTAACCAGCTGGTTCCTTAGATGACAAATCCTCAAGGAGGGAAGTGACATCAGGCATTATCTTGTCTTCTGAGGCCCTTGGCTCTGCTAAAAGGCTTCCTTAGATCTATTTCCACTGAAAACACTGTTGGCTCTAAGACCTTTAGATCTTGTCATGCCTCACAAAACCTGGTCTCACCACTAACGTCTGCTGAGGCTAATTCGAGTAGAAGGCAGAAATTTAATCCTGGGACAGTCATCATTTCTGAGATGTGTTGTAAAAATTCAACTTGTGAACAAGTTTCCCTATAATCTGGGAAGGCACAAAATAGAAGAGTGGTATTATTAAATTATTTACTTTGCTCTGTTGGGATTGGATGTGACCTCAGTGGAAGCTTTGCCTAGCCTGACTTTGTAGAAAAGAATGGCTTCATTGAGAGGTGACCGTATGGCTGTGTCCCCAGCTGCAGACTATAGCTGAGATTTTGGCACAATGATTGTAAGTTTCCAGTTATGTCCTTACACACCTGCGATGGGTGATTATGCCTATATGGTGAATTAATAACTCAATGGACAGAGACGGGCCAGTAGGCTGTTCTCAGAGCTGATCTCTGGTGGCCTAGCTCACCACTGTCCGCATGCATGCTTTATTTCCCCCTTAAATGGACATGTCACGTCCTGGGTCATGGGTCACACCAACTTCTGCTAGAATGTGCTTTTTACCGCCTGTCCTTCAGAGGTGGGAGAAGAGAAATGCCCAGCTGAGCTCAGAGGATACAGGCAAATCTTGAGTTCCTGATTCCAAAGAAGCCACGGTTACTCGTGGCTTGCTCCCCTGTGGGAGCAGTGGTCAGGATCAGCAGACTGAAGTGAAGGTGACACTTTTCAACAGCGGAGATTGTGGAACCCCTATGTTGTAGGCTGATGGGCTAGCTCTGATCTGGTTCTGTCACTGTGGCTTCTGTAGATAGGGGTGATGGCGCCATATCATCTCGTGACAAGTACGGAGAGCAGAACAGGAAAGCCACACCTCCCTGCAGCAGCCTGCTCAGGTAGCTCTGCTGTCACTGCAGACCTACCACAGACACGCCCACTTGTCTACCATCTTGTTTCCAGAGAGGGGACGTGGAAGGTTATGTATGCTCCCAAACTCCTCCTTAAAGAGACACTGCAGGTGGTTTAGAGACCAGATCATATTTGAGGACTGTTCAGGAATCAAGATTATTTTTTTTTTAAAAAATCATTTCATCTACAAAGCATAACAAATGTGTGGAGTCTATTTTCTGGTGTTGGGAGGTGAATTGTTTCCCGCATTTAGAGGAAACAATGATTCACTTCAGATGTTTCCCCCGATAGCAGAGCCATATTTCCTGAAGAGCATGCAGCTCTGGAATGGTTCAAAGAGCAACCATGGCGTCTGCAGAGAGGAAGGCACCAGCAACCACCTTCCTTTCTCTGCTGTTCTATCCCTCAGTGTGTACTCTGTCTGGTCCAACTCTGACTCAGGCACCAGTAGGGAAGGTGGGCATTGGGATGCTTGAGGCAAGCGAGGAGACCTGAGTCCCAAGTTACCCTGGGTTGAGAAGACAGGCCTCAGAAGACATCATACACTGAGGTGACTAGAGTTTAATAACTCTCACGGAATCTCATCAAATATTAAATGATCAAATATTGAACCACAGCTTCCTGCCAGGAAACTCTTGATACAGAAGCTTCCTATCCCTCCCCAGGTCTGCTCCTTGGACAAATATCACAGAAACGGGAAGTCTGTATGTCTCAGCTGTTAGAGCTGTGATCCAGGCCCATCTGTGTGTGGAACTGCAGGGAACTGGGCAGCCTCCGATCCTGTGCTAGTGTGGGGACATGATGATGAGTTAGCAATGACATCAGGGTCTCATCTGGAGTTGTCAGTCTCCAGCCAGGTCTGAAAGTGTGGTGAATCGGATTAGACACACAGTGAAATATAGTTCTCAGAGCTCAGAAAGGCTGAGGGACTGGAGGCTTTCCGTGACCCTACCCTCCCTCAAAGCCACACACATAACTGAGGCAGCCACAGATTGCTGTCCAAAAGTCTGATGACAGAAGCAGCGATGGATCACAGTGGACCAGGGGGATGAGTTCACAGCATACTCGCCTTTGATCTCTGTAACTGACTAGAGACTTGCAACACTCTTTCCATGCAGTTTGATTCCTTTCAATTTTATTTGAGCCACAGTGAATGACTTTGAAACTTGTTTACTTGGTCCCAACTTATACCTGAGTCAGAGACACAGTCCTCATTATCCCCTATCCCACTGTCCTTGGCATGCTTGAGACTCAGGCTTAGTCCATTTTCTTCTCCCAGGCTGAGGAATGAGTCCACTCCATTATCTCTACTTCATGACCAGACTTGTCTATCCCACTGTTCTCTGCAAAGCCAAGGTCCATGCCTGCTCCATGGTCCACTGCATGGTTGAGACCCTTGGGTTCCTCACTGTCATCTTCAGGGCTGACATCAACACCCATTCTACATCCTTTATAAGGCTGAGGCACATGCCTATATTACTGACCACTCTAAGACCAGGGTCCAAGGCTACTTTGCTGACCTCTGCATGGCAGAAATCCCTGACCTGTTAGGCTTCATAAAATGATCCTGGTCCTCCTACATGAGGTCTTAATGCAGGTTTCTGGTCTGTCTTTCTGACTTTAGACTGAGTCCCAAGTGTTGGGTGTCCCACTGGTCCCTTGCTTCTTGCTTTCCTACCAAAGCCTTCAGGGAGGCTTTCTGGCTTGGCTCTCACAGTATACAGAACACGATCTATTTCTTTTCTTTGTCTGCTGTGCTGGTGAGGACCCTGTCATGTGAGGAAGTGGGTCTGTGTTACTGGGGACCCTATAACAGGCCTCCCCACCTCTGCCCTTGTAGCTTTTCTAGAGTTACCATTACAGTTGGAACAGGATGATTATACCCATCTTCTCCAATCATTGGCTCCTTCTCTACCTCCAGTGAAGATGGCTATGGGTATGCAATAACATGACCAACACACTACTCTTCCCCCTCCAACCTGCTGTGTTTATAACCAATGTTTCTACTGTCCCCTTTGGGGGAACTGTCCTTACCATACTCAATCCTTCCTCCTGTGAATGGTGAGAGATGCTACTCTGGACTCTGACTCCCCTGAATGGTGAGAGATATTCCCACTTTAGCCATAGTGAATTCTGATTTCCTTGAATGGTTAGAGGTGTTTCCACCATGAGTCACTGGCTACCGTGGACTCTGACTCCCCTGAATAGTAAGGCCCATTCTAACTTTAGGTCACTGGTCACATTAAATTCTGCCTCTCAGGAAAGGTGAGGTATGTTCCCATCTTGGGTCATGGCCTTGCCTAACTCTACCTCCCTGAGTGGTGAGGAAGATCCCTGCCTTAGGTCTCTGTTTTTTTTTTCCCTGTAAATACCCACAAGCCCAATGTACTCAATGTCACCTTTATAGAGTCCCATCATGACTATATTATCTCTCACTTCTGTCTCCCATCATACATTGTCACATGAGCTGGCTCGATCCCACTACTCTGGGAGCTTTCCTCATTCCCTTGTGGCTTCAGCATGCTCTGTACTGGATAGGGATTGTTCTTATGCTCAATGCTCTCTCCTTTATTAGGCCCAGGGACTTTGATGGCCTACTTTGTCTATTCCTTACATGTTCAGAGCAGCCTAGACCTTCTGAGATACATGGGAATTTCTAGTAGTAAGAAGACGGTGCTATGCAGGAGCCGAGTGGATACCTATGGGATGAGGGAGCAAGCTTCTACTCCTTCTCAGGAGACATGCATCTGCTGGGTCAAAGTTTCTGAGTTTGGAGCATGGGATGGTTGGTGGCACTTTGCTATGGCTCAGGTAAGTCTGATGAGAAGGAACATGTAGAGAAGCAGAACTAGGCAGCCATGTCTGAATTAGGTATTCATACCTCCAGTTGCCTCTGGCCATAGGCAGTAGGTTGCAGAAGTTTGCATGTTTCCTACTTTAACTTTCAGGGTGAAGAGTCTTGATATTATACAACCTGTCTAGAAGTGGGTTATTTTTAAAAGAAACTTGATTTCAATAGCATGCACTGGCCGCAACATATCATTAATAAGAAATATCAACTGTCCTCTAATAAAACAATATTCTACTATTTGCGTCATATTGATACAATCAACACGTTTTTTAATGAGCCTCGCACATATGTTCTGAACAATCCTAGAGCTCAGAAACACATTCATTTACTCCTCTCATACATTTGTTTATCGGGTGAGCCCTTGCTGTGGACCTCAGTATAGTGTGCCTGGTTCCAAGTCCATGAGACATAGCAACAGACAGGACTGACAAGGCTTGGGGTTGGGGGTAGGCAACACAGGACAGCCAATGCTCAAGAGAATAGGGAATAAGGATAAGCAAGCAAGCCAAAAAAGGAATAAAACAAACAAGCAAACAAAAGCCCACAACTGAAATATTTATGATAAACAGCCACGAACCACCATTACTTTCTCTGTGTTCTCTTTCCCTGGAATATCCTTCCTCACTCTTCAGCCTGTCTTCTGACTAGAAGTGTTTCGTGTGGCTAGGCCATAAGCTGTCTTTACTCTCTGGTTTTTGTCCTTTTGCTCCTGACTGAATTATTTGTAGTGACTTCTGTCTTTGGTTTTCCTGGCTCAGTGTTTGCTTGACCTGCTCTGCCGTTGAATGGTAAGCCTCTTCGGTTCAGCTGTTTTCTTCATGACGCTTTGTCGTCTTCGCATGCTCGCTCTGTTGAAAGCCACTTTCATCCCCTATTTTCTTGGCTGCACTGACGAGCACTTTCATGGTGATTATTTTGAACTCTCTGTCAAATGGATTATGGACCCCGTCTGCTCTGTGAATGGTTTCCAGTTCTGCTCTTCGTCACTTTGGCTTTTTTTTTTTTTTGTTGTTGTTTTTTGGCCTTCCTTGCCTTTATATGTTGGTGTCTACACATTAGGGGAGGCAGGGTCTTCCCCTACCCTTGCCTTACATGAAAAGAGCTCCAGTGGGTTTATTTGACCAGAGATTCTGGGTGTCTCTGCCAACCTTCCCGTCTCAGTGAGAAGTAGGCTCCTTTGCTCTCTGTTGAGCAGGAGGAAGGAGCCTTAGCGCTGATTAGCCCAAGTCATCAGCTCACTCCCAAGATAGCTAGAAGTTGCCTGACCCATCAGCATTAAAGGGATGTGAGCTTCAGCAAAGCAGTGGAATTGGGAATGTGCACCAACCTTTCTCCCCAGAGGAATCTTATCACTAGGATTTCTGTCACCTGCTGTATGACGAAAATATCTACTATCCCAAGCCACCACTTCCATTCTCTCTGCTCTGGGTAGCTGTACTCTGTAGACCATTCAGATCTCCAAGTCAAAAGCCAGACCTCTAGAGAGTCTGTTGGAGAAGTCGTGGTGGTGTCCTTGCTACACCACCCCCTTTCTTCCCTGGGATGAGAAGTAGGGCATCTCTTCTGACATCATGGGACTGTGCCAAGGGGCATGCATTCTTATGAAACTCTTTCTACCATCTTCTTAGTTTGACCTTATGAGTGCCTAAGATGTTCAGGCAACTTTCTGCTGGTTTATGGACTTCTCATTCAGGGGAAGTATCCATAAGCTATTGCTGAATTGGAATGTTGGTGGGGAAAATGTTCAGGCCTTCCTCTTCTACCCTCTTGTTGATGTCACTCTAAGAATATATTTAGTATAGCATGATTTAATGATAGATGCCCATTTTGATAAATAATTTGCATACTCTGTAGCAGGAACATAAAGGGCTATAGAAGGAACTCCCATCTATGCCACTGTTATATTAGATGACCAAGTATTCACGAGTTGTGTACACATGTAAGCTGTCACCACACCAGTGTAGTAAAGCCACTCCGCTGCTGAAGTTCTGTAGCGATGGTCCCTGGACATGACAGCCTTCCAGTGACTGTGGGATAGAGAAAGAAATGAGTGCCAAAGAAGTATTGATTTAATCGGAAGGTAGAGAGAGATGCCAATGAGCCAGGAATGGCAGTGCGTAGTTGGATGAAAAGAACTAAACTAGAATGGCCACAGAGTGACAGCCTGCTTCAAGAAAGGAAAAAGGATAGCAGGAAAACCCTGCAGACTAAAACACAGTAACGATACCAAAGGGAACAATAGGAAATGATAAATGGAAAAATCTCACAATGAAGACATCCCTTGGTGGGAAATCCCACCCATGGACCAAGGCACCGGAAGGAAGGAAGGCCCTGTGAGGACAGAAGGTGTGATGGTCCCTCCCACCCAGATGGGATTCTGAGATGCGATGAGGAGCTGTGTGAGGTGCCGTGCTTTGCTGTGGGGTCACCTCAGTCTCAAGGATGCATTTCCTGAGTGAGGGAACAGGAGTAAGGTCAGGGGAGGAGTGAAAGAGGATGCTGGGTCATTCATCACTCCATAAAGACTGGAAAGACTGGGGCTAGGGTCTAACTCCATCACGGTGATGGGGCCAGGAGGAGGTCTTTGTACATCGCACATGGTCTAGCTTGTTCAATTGCTAGTTGTGGGGAACAGAGAGATGATAAAGACAGGAGGAGAGGAAAGAAGGAGAGAGAGGAGGAAGTACAGAGGAAGGGAGTGAAGATGGAGGGAAAGAGGAAGGAAGGAGGAGAAAGAAACAGAGAGATTAGAAAACAATGTGTAAAGAGTTGGCACAGGGTTTATGATTGGACAATTTTGGGGAACACAATTGACCTAGGATAGTAAGAACAGCCAAAAACCACCAAAAAAAAAAAAAAAAAAAAAACCAAACCAAAACCAAAGTCAAAACCAAGCAGTCAAACAAAAGCATAAGAGTATTTTGTGAAGGACTGTGATAAATATGAATCGGTTAGAACCAGTAGATAGAACAACCTGAGGGCTGTGACCGCGAGTTTGTAAAATCAGCACTGTGTGTGCTGAGATTCTGTGGCCAATGACCACCAAAACTGGATGCAGAAGGCATCGGGCACAAGAGGAAGTGTGGTTGAGAGGAGTGTGAACACAGAAAACATACAGGTCCACGGGGCCATTAGGTGTCAGGTAGGATAAAGTGAGCAATGAATACAGACCAGAAGGCTCATCTGATACCCACCTCCCCATCCATTTCCCGGATCCATTGTCTCAGGTCTATATAAGGAGGTTTCTGTTCATCTGTGAGACTCAGAGGCTCTTGGCTGTGAAACTTCTCTGGGCATTATCTCCCATCAAGGCTTTATTCTTCAGATTAGAATTAAGTATTTAGATGCAGAGGCATAAGGCCCAGAATTATCAATGCATATTACAAAGTTAATACAGGGAATCTCTTATTGTGGTAACATGTATAGATCCAATCATGAAGATGACTCAGGGTCATGTATGGTACAAAGGAGCAGACAGGCGGCAGGAGGACCATAGATATCTGCAAACTTGGCCTGTGTCCTCCTGTGCACAGCAACTCTGTGTGCATTCTATAGAAGTCTGCATTTGACCTGCTCACCCATCCTGCTTGGCTTAGCAAGATGCTCAAGGGCAGGACTTGATGATGCGGTGGGATCGAGCCCCAGAGGGAGCAGTCAAAAGAAGAGTGCTGGGTAGGACAGAAAGACAACTTTCTGTGCTCGCATAAGAAGGAAGGGTAAGGAGGCTGCTCAGGTGCTTGGAGGAGCAGAAGAGCAGAGACAGACACAGGCAGGTCTTGGGAGATGAAGCTATGTGTGCTATGACGACAAGGCCCTGGTGCTGGAAGGACCAAGGACAGCTCCTGGAGCCTCTGGAAAAGCTTACCACATCCACACCCAGACCCGGGCTTTGAAGCCACAGAATTGCGGAGTTTGTCCAATATAGGTATTCTGCTGAGCAGTGGCCAGAAGAAGCCAGGATGGCTTGCCCACCAAAGTGAGCAGTTAGCCATGGATACTGCTGGCTTAGCCCCACTCCAGGGTTTGTCTTTAGTACTTTCACACTCCCACAGTGGGGGACATAAAATGAGGCAGTGTCATTGGAAATAAGTGTCGTTTTGGAAGCTTTGTCACACAGGCTTCAAGTTATAACCCTATGCGGAGCGCTTAAAATGTAACACAACTGTTTGGGAAACATATTTACAGGTTACCAGGGATGTCAGAAAATAATCTGCCTTTTAGTATCTCATCTTATGCTAACATGACACGCATTTTTTGGTAAAAAAAAAAAAGAATGAATAAAAAATAAAATACAATCAACCAACTACCACTACCACCAACAAACCAAAAAAGCAATTAAAGGAAAGGAAATAAAATTCACTGGCAAACTTGTTTCAGTAAAGCAGAAGACCCTTTGGAATGGACTGGGGGACTCATCCAATCAGCAGAGGATTTAGGAAAGCAAAACAAAACAAAACAAAAACAAAAACTGGGTTGGGTTGCCAAGCAAGAGAGAATCTAGTCTCCAGCCAGCCTATAGCCTTCAGACTCAAAGTGAAATCTCATCTTTTCCTCGGACCTCTAGTCTATCCCTGCCCTGTGGATTCAGACCTAAGCCTTTGAAGTGCGTATGTTCCTGAACACCACCAGCAGCATGGGGACCTGTCCCCCCGAAGTGGTCGTGCTACCGAGTGTTGAGTGTCTGGTTTTAGGCTCTGCAGCCTGAGCTACTCTTCCCAGGAGCTCAGTGTTGCAATCCTGGTTTGCATAGGGTTGGGTCCCCTTAGGTCCACAAGGACAAGAAAAACACTTCCTTTCTGTGTTCTTCCCAAGCAATCTGGATGTGCAGCCCCAGACTTATTTGAGAGCAGGTAGAACCAGGTCATGTCAAAGCCAGGAGCCTCAGTGGCTTCTACTTTGACGCCATCATAGAAGCAGCATCAGTGGGATATATTCTTCTTCTGTATGAATATCCAGCTCCATTCCTACTTCTGTGACAAGGCCAGGGTCCTCAGGACACTGTCCATTTGTCCCATGGTGAACTGTAACGGAAGGAGTCGTTTCTGACTATGATGCTAAGTCCACCCTCACTTGGAGGGCCCTCAGTTTCCCCATCCAGGCTTTCTACACAACCTTCATAGTTCTACCATGCATGTCAAAGATGGCTGGTCCTCAGGAGCCTAGTGATGATGTCCTCAAAATAATAATGCTATGATCTTCTTTATTATGGAAAAGCTGGTGACCTTGGGAAATTGATAATAAACAAATTAATCATAATTCCCCATTTTAATGAAGACTGGTGTTTCTAATTCTTTATCATAAATAATAGTGAGAAAGTCAACTTCTTCTGGGAGCTCCTGCTTTGCTTAAATGTTTGCTACAGTCTTACCGCTTCAGTAGGATCCACAGAGAAATTGAGGTGTGTATTTTTAAAGCATAGGTTGCCACATTGCTCAATGGGAGAGATTTTGAAGGCAGTTTTAATTCAAGTCAAAACACTGACTTCACAAAGAGATGCAATTATCAAAACTTCACTTTGCAAAACCATGAGGATGGCTTTTGTAATTTTTAATTGAGCATCTTTTGGTGTGGGTGCCTTACTACTGTCCTTGCCTTTCACACATTCTTCCTGGCTTAGTTACGTGATGATCTATAAAGTCAGTCTTCAAATTTTCTATTTTTTGGTAAACATTTACCAAATGAATTGTCCCAAAGGAGGCAGAGATCTCAATAGATCCCTTTGTCTTCACTGTTCAAGAGAATTCCACATAGTGTAACGTGGTGTCCCCTCGCTGCTTCCACCAGTGGGTTTACTGCCACTCTGATGGTGTCCTAATCTAGGAGATTTGCTTTCTTTGGCTCTGACCCATTTCTCAGTTTCACCTCTGAAATATTGAGGATTAGGCCTTCATCAGCCATCAGGTTGGGTACAGAAATTCTAAGTTCATGGTCTCTGGCAGGTATTATGATAACCATGGAAACAGAGTATCTTACACTGAGGGAATGGTCCCTTGGAACTCTTCACTCTTTGACAGGAAACACACACACACACACACACACACACACACACACACACACACACACACACACAAACACCTGCCAGGCATCTTAGGATGAACGTCCATGGGGCTGGGCCCCCTGGGGAAGTAGACAAGTTACCTGTAGATAAGGATAAGCCAAAATGTGCTCACGGCATGACCGCCATTGCTGCAAACGCATTCTGTAGCTGCGGGTGGGGCAGAAGTGAATAATTATGTTCCAATCACATTTATATTTCTATTTTGTAAAGGTAAGCAGAACGAAGAATGATTAAGATTAAGTGTGTTTTCCCAGGACTCACAGCTCACACTCATTCATTCATTCATTCACTCACTCACTCATTCATTCAATTCCTCAGTAAAAATGGAAAGCAAAATGAAAATTGCAGAAAATCTAGAAAAGAGAAGCGCTGCTTGCCAACACATCCGAGGTCTGATAAAGATACATCCATAGGAAGATTCAAAGTCTTTAACTTTTCATGAGAAATTAATTACTAGGCACTCACATCTGGCTGATGAACAGAAGATACAAGAAATCGGGGTGGGGGGAATAACAATGATAGAAGAAATGGATAAACCAGGAAACAAGGAAAGAGGAGAAAATTGGAAGTCTAATCCAAGCTGGCTATTCAATGCAGTCTTTAGGTCAACTGCCTCTGGCCTCTCCTTAGAAGGGCACTTTTCTTCTCAGGATAACCTCTGAGGGGGACAGATCTGTGGCCAGTGTTATCTCACCTGGGAAGCAAGTGCAGAAGAATGTTCTAGGCATCACTCTCAGGATGGGATAATCTCTATGAACAGATAGATGAATTGGCAATGAATTGGTTGCTGGAGAAGGACGGATTGTGTCAGAAGCTCAGTAGGTTAAAAGTTTAGAGATTCCCAAGACTCGTTGTATGTTTATGATTTTGTTTGTTTGTTTGTTTGTTTTTTTCAAGACAGGGTTTCTCCATATAGGCCTGGCTGTTCTGAAACTCAATCTGTAGACCCAGCTGGCCTCAAACTTAGAGATCCAGATGCCTTTGCTTCCCAAGTTCTAGAGTCAAAGGCATGCCCCCCCCCACCACCACCATGTTTCCAAGAAGGCATCCTGTTAGCGTTTTAAGGAAGATAGGCAGCACACGAAGCTGGGATGTACCCCTGCCCCGTCCCTCAGGACTTCACAGAGTCAAGGTGCTAAACTGCCGATGTATCAAGCAATGTGGGATCACTTCCAAGCTAGTCAGAGCCGTCTTCCTTACCCTGACAAAGATGAAAGATTTGGAGGTATACGCAACCCAGGAGAATTCCTTTGTTGTGTTGCCAAAGAGAACTGTGCAGGCAGTAAGTAGGTCAGCAGTCTCAACAGCGCTCACAGCCCTTGTTTGCAAGTGCGAAAACTCAGAGTCAGTTCCCCAGCAATAAAGTACTTAAATCACAGCTTATCTACTCACCAAACTCCTGTCGGGGCGATCCAGATTTACAGGGCCGTGAGAGACGGCTGCACCTGGCTGTTGTCTACGTTAGGGTTCTGACCTTGTGAGCTTCGGTTCTCACTAATGCGATCTACACATGTGCCATGGCTACATGGCCAGAGGGAAGAAGGCTGTCGATGTAACCAAGGTTCTCAAACCAGCACTCATTAAAGTAGAGGGATAACCCAGATCATTCAGGAAGCATTACAGCCCTCCCAGATACCCCAGAATCAAAAGAGGAAGGCAGGAAAAAGCGATACAGAATGAGAGTGGAGATGTCTGAAGAGTGACAAGGACATTCCTTGCCTAGCTGGCCACCAGCTGGGGCCACCAGCCAGAATATACTTCTGTGGAGGCCCCTACATGTGGGGAGCCAACCAGCAGTAACGGCCAGCAGGGGTGTGAGGGTCTCCACCTTACACCACAACAGCTTGACCTGAGGGAAAATCAACTTTCGACCCAGTAAAGGGTGACACACACTGACACCAGCAAAGGTGCTGCCCAGTGACAGAAATGTCATGCACTGGACCCCAACACAGGACCCCAGCTTTTCTCACAGTGTTCTGTGTTAAACCGCTAACTTGGTAGTGTGTTTTGACTGTGGTTGAAAGCTAATAAAATAGTTCAGAGGAAAACTGTGTATAGCACACATATGATCCCATCTTAATGTCGTAATACATATCTGCCTGCACATGCTTGCATGCACATAAGAGTAGCTAAGCAATGGGATCTATGGCATGTTAATGACTTGGGCACGTTCTACTACATGCAGTGTCTTTGTGCTAGGCTTTTGCCATGAGTTAAACTAATTTTACACTTTAAACAATTGATTTAATCGTTCATTTGATTGGCTGTCTGATGTTTTCTAAAGCTTGAAAAGTGCCCAGAAGGCTTACGCTCAGTGAAAGAACTCTCATGACCTTGGGTTTTCCATAGACAGCCCTTCAGGAGAATTTTTCACTAACATACAGCACAGATTTCTCATGCCGTTCCTCCAAATTGTTCCTGTGTGACATAGTAATGGGTCAGAAAAATGACATGTCTTGACGGACTGTAGATTTGAAGTATGCATTAGACACTTGGGTTTGAGAGTTAGAGACGGCAGAAGCTATAACCAGGGCTGGGGTTCTGTCATTTTAAAAGTGTTTAAATTACCTTTTTTATTTGTTTATTTGTGTGTGTGTATGTGTGTGTGTGTGTGTGCACGCACACACGAGCACACTTTCGTGCCAACAGATGAAGAGATAATGAAATGCCCACCTGAACAATGACATCTCATTTAGGTGTTAAACACAAACTCAGGAAAATCTCAGGTAATGGATGGAGTTGGGAACCATCATTTTTAACTGAGGTAACCCGGACCTCAAAAGGCAAATGTTGAATGTTTTCTCTCACTTTTAAGATGTTATATTTGAATCTTCAGATGTGTTTGTCAGCTGGAATACTCACAGAGACCAGGAAGCTAGTGGGGCGCCAAGTGGGGGCTCTCAAGGGAGAGAAGATAGAACACAGATAGGAAGGTAGAAAGAAAAATAAGGAAACAAAGGGTTAAAGGGGGTGGGGGAGGTGCAGGATAGAGGAGGGAGTACAAGGAGGGACAATTATCAAAGACCTCAAGACCTAATCATTTGGAAAAGAGTGTGGCAGAGGTTTCCGTCTACATATGTACACATACATGCATATGTATATACACATGCATATGTACACATACACGCATCCATGTATAAAAGAGCCTGAGCAGAGTCATCCTGTAGCTATGTTCCTACTAGAGACCACAGGATCACAAACAGACAGCCCTACATGAGGAATGGGTTACATCTTTTCATGCTGTTGACCAGTGAGGTTCCGTAGACCCTGTGGCATTCTGGGTCAGTACCATTGCTCTTGTTACCCTCTAGGACTTGATGGTACGACCTGATGGCGGAAGACACCGTTGACCTGAATTGCCGAGTACGAAGAAAGCAAGCTGGAGCTCACCCTGTAGCTTCAACATCATTGGCTATCCTTCATGGTTTTGTAAAGTGCTGTAGATGCTAATGGAGGAGAAAAGGAACTGGGGATCCTATAAGCTACAGCAGTGCCCTGGCAATACCTGGCCACTGGTATAATACTGGCATGAATATTGCAAAGGTGACCAATTACTTTCTGGTTGGATTTAAGACCCGACTCACAAGATGAAATGTATACCATTATCTGGCCAAGAGCTTGTGGCAGTCAGGTCACAGGTGCTACAGGAGAAGCTACTGTTACATTAAATGGCCATTGTGTTAATTGGCCTCTAACATCTTATTGTTATACCCTCAGATTAATTCACCTCTCAGTCCTCATCAGAGAAGCTTCTTTTAATGGAAATGTCAGTGAGCACAGCTGTGGGTGCAGAGAATAAGACTATGGAATGTCCAACACTGTCTATATATTATATCTGTCCAATAATATTCATATCATGCCCCTTATCTAAAGGCTCAGGCATCATTGCAAAAGGGGAAGCAGAAAGGCGCTAACATCCAGAGGCAAAAGAGTACTACAGTCAAACACTGTTTTCTGGACACGGCAGAGCAGTTACATGTACAGCTCACAGGAGTTGTAACAGCATACACAGGACCTATGTAAGCTCATGGCACACCATCTCCCAGCATGGCGTGGGGAGGTGGGCATGAAGTGCACCCTCTGCTGAGGAGATATTGGACATTAGTAGCTGCTGGGAGCAAGAGATTTTTTTAATGGTGTGGTCTCCGGTGGTCAACCACATTCAGGTTAGATGCACCACACAAACTGGATTCAGTGGGTTTAGAATAACAAAGACACAAAGTTGGTGGGTGTGATAAAGGACTGGATCTGGGAGGAGATGTGCAGGGGTGAAATTGATCAACATACAGTGTGTGACATTCTCAAAGAACTGGCGCAGTATTTTAAAAACTTAGTTAATGAATGGACACATGCATGCATGTGCATCCGTCCGTCCGTCCGTCCATCCATTCATCCATCCATTATTCATCCATATAGGAGTGCTAACGTCATGGCATGAACATAGATGTCAGAGGACAACTTGCAAGACTCTGTTCTCTCCTTCCATAATTAGGGTTCCAAGGACTGAACTCAGGCTTGGTCTTAGGCACTTTTACATCGAAGCCATCTTGCAGCCCTCTTTCTTGTGCCAATGTTCTGGTGCTAGGGGTCAAATGCTTGGCCTCTAACGTGATCAGGGAGAGCCTCATCTCTGAGCTGCACCCCATCTCCAGCTTGTATCTGCTTTTCCTTTTAAAACTTGTGTGTGTGTGTGTGTGTGCGTGAGCGTGCACATGAAAGGTTGAGGGTTATTTGTGTATGGATGGACATGTGTATGGATGGGAGTGTGGAGGCCAGATGTTAGCTTCAGATGTTATTCTTCAGGTAGTGCTGTCCATCTTGATTTTTGACATCAGATCTCTCCCAGCCTGGATTTTTGCTGACTGGGTTGGGCTAGCTGGCCAGGGAGCCCCAGGTGCCCACTTTTCTCTGCGTCCTCCAGTGCTTGGATTACAAGTGTGTGTCTGCGCATCTAGGTCTCTTTTTCTTTCCTAGCAATCAAACTCAGGCTGTTGGGTTGGCAGGAAGTGCCTTTAACGTCTGAGTGACCTTAGTGGTCCTCACACCTAGCTGCTTAATAATTTGGTTTTCTTTTGACATTATAATATAGCTAAATCATTTCTCCCTTCCCTTTCTTCCTTCTGGACGCCTATATAACCTTTCTTGCTATCTTTCAAACCCACGGCCTCCATTTTCATTCATTGTTGTTATGTATATGGTGTATACATATATGTATATGTATATGATGTATGTGTATATATGTGTGTGTGTGTATATGTATGCCTTACTAAATTTAGCTTGCTTAATCAGTACAATATTGTTTGCATATGTAATCCCAAGGCTGACTAATTGGCATTGGATAACAAATTGATGTGCTCTTCCCTGGAGAAGACTGTTTCTCCTGCTCTCAGCATTCCTTAGCTGCCTGTAGTTCTCTGTGTAGGCTGAGGCCTCCTGGGCTTCCCTCAGCTCACTCTGGTCTACTGTTACTGACCTGCTCAGCGCATGTTGACACAGTGATATCATCGAGACTTTAGGGGTGTAGCATCCGACATTACTAGGCGACAGTCTCACAAAGAACGCCTTGACCCTCTGCTGCTATAATCCTTCTCCCCGCTCTTTCAACACGAAGCCAGAACCTTTGGTGGGGGAGTCGTTTGTATATGTATCCACTGGAAGTAGGCTCCACAACTCTGTATTTTGATTGGTTGTGGTTTTCTTTAATGTCCTGTCTATTGCAAGTAGAAGTTTCTTTGACTGAGGGGTGAGGGCCACACTTACAGGGTTAGACACTGCAGAAGGATGTCCCACCTACTTAGTTTACATGGGTGCTGGGGATTTGAACTCAGGTCCTTTATGCTTGTACAGCAAGCATTTCACTGGCTGAGATCTCCGGATAGGCTCTCGGTTTTTAAATTAAACTTTAAGAATGCTAAACTGTCAGGAAAAAAATATTAAAACAGGACTGTAAAGACAGTGCACACAGAGACTGAAGTCATGTAGAAAAGTGATGCTCTACGGGACAGCTAACATTAGGTGAGAGCCACGACAGAAGGATGCCCGTTACAACTCAGGACAAGACCCAGGCAGCACAGGGGCACATCCCAAGATCTACCCTCGGTGTTGCAGATTGTCAAGTGTACCAAGCCATTGCTTCCCCATGGCAGGGACCTGAGAGACATAAGCCAAGTGCTCAGCCACCTCCCAGAATCCATGTCCCTGCTGGGGTCATCATGAGCTGTGTGGCACTGGAAAGCTAGATTCAGAGATACAAACACAGGCACATAGCTGGCAACAGATTCACAGGGCCTGGCACCGAAATCCACCTCGGTCTCCAACAGAAATTATGAATCTGGAAGCTATCAGATAACCATGGAAACGGCGGGAGAGGAACCTTCCATCAGGGAGCATGCGGCTTCCTGCTAATTGAAACGTTGCCAGTTCGAGGTGTGTGTTGTCTGTGGAGGCATCTGCTCCCTTGACTAATTGTACAAAAGCTGACAAAGTGTGCCTTGGCTGCATACTCCTCTCCCATCCCGATGGCTGCTGTGGTCACTCTTTAATGACAAGTCACCTCCCAGGAGCCTCTGGGGATGGTTGTTTGTTAGGTTTACGAGCAATGGTCCCTGCATGTGGTCCCTAAGCCTTTGCTTTTGTACAGTCAGTAATAACCCCGAGTGAAGAGTATGACAGAGCAATGATGCAGAAGACGGGCTCTGCCTTCCCTGTGTGCCAACTCATGGGAAAAGCAGGAGGTAAGTGCGTGGTTAGCTTTAATTGCCAACTTGACTTGATCTAGGGTCACCTCAGGAGGGTGCCTCATTGAAGAACTGCCTGGATCACGTTTGCCTGGGGGGTGTGACTACGGGGGACTGTCTTGTTTTGCAGGGAGCACCATATGGACTGGGCCCCGAGCAACACAAGAACGAGGAGAGGTAGCCAAGCGTAAGCAGAAGGCAAGGAAATAAGGGTGTGAGGAGGCACTCGTTATCTCAGCTCTCGATTCTGGACGTAGCAGGACTGGCTGCTTGAGATTCTGCCTCGACACCCCCTAAATGAGGAGATGGTGCTTGGAATTGTAAGCCGAGAAAACCCTTTCCTCTCCTCAGCTGCCTTTGTTGGGCTATTTTATCACACCAATGGAAGGAGGTAGGAGAGGGGATGGGAGTGCCAACTCTGTGCTCCAGAGGACCAGATGGCAGGGGAATTTCCTCCAGAGAGTTTCCAAGAGGTCTATCCTGAACTTGGGGGAGAAAAGGGATGTGCCAGGGTCCCTGGTGTTCTTGAGAAATGGCTGATATCCAGGTTTGGCAAGAAGGACTAAAAGCCTTTGTATTTCTTTATGCTCAGACCTCCACAAGTGGTAGAGGGCTTGCCTAGGAAGTGCAAGGCCCTGGGTTCGGTCCCCAGCTCCGAAAAAAATAACAAAAAAAAAAAAAAAAAAAAAGAACCTATCATGAATGGTGCACGGGGCTGCTGCCACGTGGCTGGTTAGAAACGAAGGTAAGAGATCTATGATTCAAGTGGCAGGGTTTCTGGGGGCTTCTGTGGCTGATCTAAAGAAGACTTCTATTTTTATTTTTTGTAACACAAGCGATAGGGTATTGTGTAGGCCAGGCTGACCTCAAACTAGTTACGTAGCTGAAGATGACTTTGAACTTCTGACCTTGCCGCCTCCACCTCCTGCATGGTGTGGCAACAGGTGTGTACCACCACGGCCCCCGCTTATGTGATGTTGGAAATGGAACCTAGGACTTTGTGAATGGAAGTAAGCATTCTGTCAACCGAGCCACATCACCAGCTCCCGAAAGAGGCCTTGAGAGCCCAAATGTGCAAGGGAGACCCACACCAGGAAATGCAAGAGAGTCAAGGCTGTTGGAAGGATTAAATTTTAGAGTCTCAAACCAAAAGGGATAGGAAGAAATCTCCAAACTTAAAGGGAAAAATTTTGGGGGATAAAAGCAGAAACGAGCATGGTGGAAACGTGGGAGATGTGAAGTGGTCCATGGGAACTCAGAAAGAACAGAAGGGAGTAAGTGAGACACTGGGACCTATTAAATCCCTCAGAGAGATTGCCGCTTCACCTGGCAGGGCAGAGTCCTAGCCAGGGAGGAGTCTTTGCAAGGCTGATGTTCAATCTGGGATAAAACCCTGAGGTGTTCCTGGCAGCTCTTTCTGAGTTGATTCTCAGTGTTTTTGTTTGTTTGTTTTGTCTTTGTTTTTATTTCGTTTTGGAATGTCTTCATTTACTTCAATTTATGGACAGTATTTTTTTCTGTATCTAGGATGATGTATGGCTAGTAGACTTTTGCTATTGTTGTTGCTGTTGTTTCTTTCCTTTTCTTTTCTTTTTTTTTCTTTCCTTTTTGTCGGAGCTGAGGACCGAACCCAGGGCCTTGCGCTTTCTAGGCAAGCGCTCTACCACTGAGCTAAATCCCCAACCCCTCTTTTTAATGCTAAACCTTTCTCTTTCCTGTCTCTTGCCTTGAACAGACTGTGTTAGATTGTTTGCTGTAATCTTTGCTTCTTCTCTGTGTTCAGTGTGCCAGTTGTTTCTCTGTGTATCTTTTGGATTTGCTACAATGTTAAAAGCATAGCTACGCTGGGCTTTGTACTGGCTTCGGTGTCCATCTTGGATCCTCACATCTGCCATTGGTTGTATCTCATTAGTTTGGGAGCTTCTCAATTGCTCCTTCAGGACTCCTTCTGCCCTACCCCTATCTGAGTTCCCATGCTGGGTTGGACCACTTCACATCTCCCGGTTTCCTACAGTCAGGGGTTTCTGCTTCTATCCATACACAGTTTTTCTCTTCAAGCTTGTTGGTGATTTCTTCCTATCCTTTTTGTTTTAAGATTCTATTTTTATTTTGAAATTATGCGTCTGTGTAGGTATATGCACATGAGTGCAGTTGCACATGGAGTTGGGGTTCAAAGTGATTGTTAACCTCCTGATGCCGGTGCCTGGAACCCAATGTGAGTCCTCTGTCAAAGCAATCACTCTCTCTGAACGGCTGAGCCATCTCTCTAGCTTTTGGTTGGATGATTTTCTACATATCTTGACTCAGGTCTTCATGCTCCTGCTCCAGGAAATTTATCCACCAAGCCATGTCTGCCGCACCTTTTGTTCTCCTAAGTTTTGGTGAAAAGTTACTGTTACCATTTGTGGAACAGTAAAAGTTGAGGTCAACGCTTTCCTGCCTGGTGGTGGGAAAATGGCTCCTGCTGTGTCAGGTGCTGGTGCTAATCAATCAGAGAATCTGGCCAGAGACAGAGCTCAGTGCTGAGAGCTGCCTAACTGTGGTTTCTCTCCAGCAGCATGCTCGCTCGGGATGGGCACTCAGGAATTCCAAAGCATCTTACAGGGACACAGTCAAACAGGACACTGCTGCTATATTCTTTCGTGGTTTTATAGTCTTCAGAAAACATTTCAGAGTAAATTTTAGGTCTTTCGGTTCTGAACGTCATATTCTCCAGAAAGATATAATTATTTAAAATTACCTGCTTTTGCACTCTTTCCCCCTTTTTGACTCCTGCGATGTCTTTACATGTTAAGAATACTGACGTGCGTTCTCACATGGGAAGCTTTCTCCCAGGTTTTCATTATTGTTTAGCCCTGGGGACAGCACTTTTGGTCTGTTGGCTTCTTT
Organism: Rattus norvegicus; assembly: GCF_021556685.1. Lineage (NCBI taxonomy): Eukaryota > Metazoa > Chordata > Mammalia > Rodentia > Muridae > Rattus > Rattus norvegicus. The sequence goes on from NC_141549.1 coordinate 82,970,703, forward strand.
GCTTTGGCCCCTGAATAACTTTTTAATTTTATTAAAGTTAACTCAAATTAGCCAATATCCTAAAGCTTTTTTGCATGTAAAATGTTTAAAGATTTCTTATCCATTCGAAGGCTATAGTATGTGTGTGTGTGTGTGTGCGCGCGCACGTGCATATGTGTTTCTATATTAGGAAGTGTTCTCTAAAAGGGCAAAACTAAACAAATAATTACATGGTCCTTTACTGAACTGGCTTCCACACAGGACTGGATAGCCCATCAATGGCTGCCTTCATGCTGGAGAGATAGAGAACCAGGTTCCCAAACCAGGAGGCTCAGCAGGCATAAGGAAGTCTGGGACACCTTGCAGCTGCGGGAAGAGTAGCTGGTATTAAATCCACAAGAGAGACCGAGGGCTGGCGTATGATGCCTGTGAAGGACTTCCGCAGGGACAGACACACAGGCCCAGAAAAGCAAGACGAGTCAGTTTGTATACTGCTTTCCCTCCTCTCCCGGCTTCTGTTTTCATCTGAGTTGCTTACTGTGAGTTGCCACGCCCCTCTGAGGGTGGGGTTTCCCTCCGCTCTCTGCACATAGCACCAGTGGCAGTCCTCACTAGTCCTTGTCAGGGCTCAGTTCAGTCCTTAAGACCAAGCCTCACAGTATGCATGTGTCTCCAAGAACACACAGCCGCATATGTGAAGACTTTGATGGCACCATAAGAGATCATTTTACCTGGGTTCGGTCCCCAGCTCCGAAAAAAAGAACCAAAAAAAAAAAAAAAGAGAGATCATTTTACAGTGAGTGTGAGTGTAGTTCTTGTAGCAAATCTCCCTTTCCCTACAAATTTAAAGTGTTGCCTTCACCACTGAATGGCTCAGGCAGGTTCAACATTATTAGACTTTCGATTTTTAATTCAAGTAAGCAAAACAAAGCAAAAGGCTCAAATTAAATTATTAGGTCTACTTTTCATAATAACAGACTGGAATTGGTAATTCAAGTATCTCAACGCTAATACGTAAGCTAATTAAAAAGTGCAGTAAATTGGATTCAGTAGTAGCTTGGAATTCACATTTAAATTAATTGGTAATAACTCTGCTCCGTGCTCCGCACACAGCAGGGGCTGCTGTACAGATGGGCAGGCCTCCATCTGGCCTCCGGCAGCCATCCTGATCTGTGAATGGGGCGGCCAAGAGACTTGTGCTCTGAGGTACGAAGACAGCTGCACCAAGGGCCTCAGCACTTGGTGTTTGCCTTACTTTTCCTTGAGAAAGATTTTTTAGCATCAGTGTTCTGTGAGAGCGTATCTGGGGAGGTGAAAGTGTCTTTGGGAACAATATGGATACATTTTAACTCAGTAATGGGGTGGGGGTGGGGGACTGGAGGACTGACTCTTTAATGATGAAGGACAAGACGGCTTTCAGTGGAAAAATTCTGGTGTTGTTCCGAGAGGTACAGCTTTGGATGCAGGATAACTGTAGTTTTCACAGAGCAGATTTGCTATTGCACACAGCTCAAAAGAAGAACTGATAACTGACAACCAGAGGCCCAGCCTCCTTCCGGCCCCTAGGCTATGTGTTTCTAAAGCTTGCTGACTCCTTCTAGTTTATGGGATTGCACAGTAACATAGGAAGTACCTATGCACCAAAGGGTCCCTAGGGTGCAGTAGGCTGAAATGATGACTTAGGACACTTCCCCAGGTAACTGGTAATTTGCTTTCTATGGCACTGCCAAAGGTAACCACGTGGTTTGTGCACAGGACAGACTAGAATCTCAGAGAGACGGGCACACTCTTGTGCCTGTTCTCACGCTTTGATTTCACTCTGCATCTAGGACTAGGACGGCTTCATCAATCGCTCCTGCTGGGAAATTCTATGGTGTGAAGAGGAACCAATAATGAGAGGCCGGCCCACCCGATTGTTTAGAATTATATTTTGAATGCAATTTCAGAATAATCAATTTCATCTGAAACAGTCTTTGAATATAAATAAGCTTCAGAATAAAAATGATTTATTTATGTGGCTTATTAGGAAATAAAAGCTTCAGTTAACTAAAGTGGTTTCTATGTAGCCTGGAGCACCCTCCTTCATACAGATGGCCCTGCCCACAACCCAGTTGGACTTGCAGGTAAGTAGAGGAATGAGGTTAATGCAAATTGCACTAAGGACCTCTCTGTTCATTGCCCAGATGATCTCCTCCCCTGGCTGCATGGAGAACTGCTCATACAGCGCCCCCCCAGGCTGCATGGAGAACTGCTCATACAGGCCGCCCCAGGTGCATGGTTCCCCCCAGTAATATCATGCTGCAATTCAATTTTTAAATTTCTATCTATAAGCCCATGTTCATGAGTTATTGGGTTCATTGGGGAAAATTATGGTAGTACTGCCCTGCTATTGTGAGCCCCAGGCTAGGTGCCGGATCCATGAAAGTGACTCATCTGATTAGGGCTTTGATGCTTCACCGTCCATCAGAGGAAGTGACTCCAAGCCACAGAGAAGACTGAGCGTCTTGTCCCCAGTTGCTGCCCACTTAACACAGCACAGGCATCTGGAAATGGGAAGCGAGGAAGGCACCGAGTGCTTCTTGACAACGTTCACAACCACGCTCCCTGACACACTGGGCACGCCATCAGGGGAACCGCTGAGAGCAGCTGCATTCTGCCTAGTTCAATAGCTGATTTCCCCAGCGGGTTTTAACTGTTTATATTTCAGAGGTTAAACTTATCAATGAACAAACCTTCGAATGAATAAACAATGTCTATTGATCTTACGTCTGTGGGAACAAACTGCTTTCTCCGCCCTTACAAAAATCTGTTGTCTAAGCATGTACTTATGAAGTGGGAGTCCTCAGAAAAGCTCCTGTTCAAATATTTCCTCTCACATGCCCACATGGTCATTTGAATGGAAGCATGCCTCTGTTAATGCAAACATTGGAGTGACGTGCCAGGTTCTGGTATATCACAGATGGAGGATCAAGAGCTCAGGGTAACCTGGGCTACGTGAGATCCTACCTTACTGGTTTTGTGTGCGAACTTGACACAAGCTGGAGTTACCACAGAGAAAGGAGCCTCAGTTGAGGAAATGCCTTCATGAGACCCAGCTGTAAGGTATTTTCTCAATTAGTGATCAAGGTGGGAGAGCCCAGCCATTGTGGGCGGGGCCGTTCCTGGGCTGGTGGTCTTGGGTTCTATAAGGAAGCAGGCTGAGCAAGCCAGGGGAAGCAAGCCATTAAGTAACATCCCTCCAAGGCCTCTGCACCAGCTCCTGCCTCCAAGTTCCTGCCCTGTGTGAGTTCCTGTCCTGACTTCCTTGGGTGATGAACAGCAAGGTTGAAGTGTAAGCTGAACAAACCCTTCCCTCCTCAACTCCTTGGCCTTTGTTCCTTGGCCAGGATGTTTTGTGCAGGAATAGAAATCCTAAGACATTGCCCAAACACAATTATGAAATAAACAACTGAAGGACTAATTGGCCGTCCAGTTGGTATCCAATACCAAATGGCCAGCCCTTAAAACACACATACACATACTATTATACAGATTGATCAGGTTGTGCTTAAGGAACGGTTAACGAGAAAAGAGGACACAGTTTTGAAAGAGAGCCAGGAGGAGTATATGGGAGGGTGTGTAGGGAGAAAAGGGAAGGGGAACATGATATAATTATATTGTAATCCCACAAAGTAAAAGAAATATTTTTTTAAAAGTCTGGTAATAAATGCTAAGATATCAATGGGAAAGAAAAAGCGAGTAAATGGATGGCACAGGCTCTAACTAACATTGTCAACTTAGAAGCAAATTGGTGATAGCTCGCCCACAGCTAAACAGCCACTGGGGAAGAAGAGGCGAGAGGTCAGGAGAGAAAAGACCAGTCTCTCTTACGTTTGGTGGTCTCCAAGTGGTCTTTGTATGATGGACTTCAGCAGCGGCTCCGGCCGGAGGGCCACCGTCGGGGATGTTTTGGGGCTGGAGTCTGATTCCCCACTCTCCTCGTCACCCATGGCTTTTATGTAGCTGCCGCTCCTCATCCTACGGCAGGGGATCTCCTCCTCTTTGCCGCCTGTAGGGTATGCACCCCAATCATCCTGAGGCACCTGGGAAAGAGCAGAGACAGCCCACGTCAGTTGTGTCCCCCAAGGGTGTGTCCCGTGATTTCTTGAGGACGTAGCTCCACTGGCTGTTTATCATTTAAAGTCATGTATATGTAATGGCATGTTTTCCAAACCCAGAAAGGCCCTCCGTATGAAGCCATTGATTTTTTTTCCCCCATTGTCAAAGATAAACATTATGGGAAATGTTGAGATTGTCCTAGGAGCACAGGAAAAATTTCTAACGTTTAGATTTCCATTCAGAACCAAAGGTGATTGCAGGGAAAGAAAGCTGAGTAGAAGAAACAGAGGAGAAAACGACGGCGACACTGATGTTACGGCTGAATGTCTTCCAGTGGCAAACGCTAACAACGGAGAAGGGAATTAATCCCCGAAGCAGAGTCACATCACATACACAAAACACAGGCACTGGCAGATGAAGAAAGATATCCCATCGCCTTATGCACACAGAGCTTCATACCATTGTACACCGTGCTTTGAAGACTCAGAGAATGCCAACTCTAAGTCTTCCTGTGGTGTCCCTGGCCTGAGGTCACCAGATGATGAAGCTGGGCAGCATCCTGGCTCCTCCAATAAGCTATGTCTCACAGGAGTGAGCGCGATGTTTCTCAGAACAGCAGCCCAGCCCTCCCCCCCATCCGATTCAGTACAGCTCATAAGCAAGGCACTAGCCTAGTCTGTGCAATTCTGCCAACAGTTCCAACAGCCAGTAAAGGGTGAACCTGGCTGGAGAAGAGGGTTTCGGATGCTGCTGGTGGAGGGAGCGGTAAAACTATACACTTAAAAAAGTTTTTCAAAGTGGCATTTTCATTGTAGAACACTTCAGAGTTTCAGCAATATTCTGAAACTGGCCTGAGAGGGATCCTGCTTTCCTTCCAGCCTCAACACCGCATGAAGCCAAGTGCTCTGGCCCTTCTGACAGAGACCCATATGGCTAATGGGATGGCAAGCTCTTTGGCAGAAGGCACCAATGCTCCTTCCTGAACAGCATGGCGTGTGCTATGCCTTGTAGATCAGACGTCTTCCACATTATGGTCAGGAGCTCCTCTGCGCTCTTCTCCCTTTCTGTACCCCAGGTTAGCCAGTGTTTGTGTGTTTGTGTGCCTTATGTCTGAGTGCCAGGGTATAACATAACTCACAAGGTCCAAGAAGGAGGGGAGGGATTCAGCTGGCTCTCCCTGGAATGAAGTCCCCCAGCCCTGTAGCAAGGCTTGGCACTGTGAGAGGCAGCTGTTGATCAAGGGCTTAACAGGTAATATGCTATACACCTGAGCTGGGGTAGGTGCTGCTTGTAGGTCGGGTGCTTTAGCGTTTTAAGGACACAGCTCTGTGCCAAACTATGCACATGGGGAGATGGCTTGGTAAAAATTTAAAGACCATGTTAAGATTTTAAAGCCCAGGCCACACGGATCACACACAGCTGAGGTTTTAGGCAGAGTGTCATGGAAACCAATGAATGACATAGAGAGCTTGTGTTCAGCATATATCGGTGATGGTCCGCCCATGGAAAAATCTTGATCTAGAGGGAGACACCATATCCTGACAGTGGATATCCTTCAACACTAGAGAAATATCACCATATGTGTGCTAAATGAATGAACTCTTGGGGCCTCTGACAATTCTTATCTGGGTGATTTCTTACCAAAGCCTCTTTCGTAACCACACAAATGGAAATCCATCTCTGTGGCTCTTACCAGATGGCCAGGGTGTTCACACCATGACCAGTGTCCTGGTTTCTAGGCAAAGGTGTGCCAGCCCATTCATATCCTGTGTAAACCTTGAAAGTCAGTCACTGGGACAAAGGGATGCTAGTTTGTCCTTAGGAATGGCCGCACATGGACTGAATTGGAATTTCAGAAGAATCTATCCTTAGCTATAATAAGACAGTTATGAAGACAGCACGGCCTGTTTTCCAGGCTATCCCTGAATACCACGGATACAGTATGCTATGAAGAAGTTGATTTAATTCATAGTTCTGTAGGCCAAAGGCATGGTGTTGGCATCTGCTTAGCTTTTGGAGAGGACCCTTTGTGAGACAAGCAAGCCTTTCTTCTTCTACTTCCTTACCACAAACTGTATCATCATGGCTGTGCGTCATCATGGCCACTCCCAGTACAGCTCACTGCCCCAAAGGGCTACCTCTGAATCTATGAGCATGTGGATTTGAGAACTCACTTTCCAGCACATAAACTCTGGGGGATACATTCAAACCACCAGAGGGGAAGGCACAGGAAGTGGGCAGGCTTATTTCAGTGTAGGACCAATGGGGGGGCGGGGGGGGGGGCGGTGCATGGCAGGTATCAGCTAAGAGAAAGGGAGCTAGAGAGTTTTCAATGACTTTTCTCATCTATTTACATAAGCTTTTCTAAGTTGTGTATTAGTTTTGCCAGAACCCTGAATGTCACTACATTTCCATGAGAGCAATGCACCCTGAAGGGGAATGGATGACAGTGCGATTAGGCTGAAAGGTTAGGGTGAGTTGGTGACTGGCAGCCAGTACAGGCTCCTGGAGGGAGGCTCCAGGGACCACTTAGTCTGAATCTGGCCAGCAGAATGGTGCAGGCAGAATAAACAGCATTAAAAAGGGACAGGTGGCCAGCCCCTGGGTTGGACCAGAAAAGCCTGCATTCTTCATCTGTCGGTGAGCATTCCAGGTGGTGGTCACAGGGAAAAGGACAGAGCAGGGAGAGGCTAGCTGCCTCTGAAGGAGAGGCTCACACTGTCCAGTTTAGGGGAGAGTCATTTTAAAAACCCCAAAACCGTGTTTCCACAAAGAACAAGGTAAAGATTGTTTTTTATTTCCTCCAGCAGCCTACAAATTAACTAACAAATGAGACCAGCTTGTATGTTTCTGTTTCTGATTTAAGAAGCCAACTTCACAGCCTTCGACAGGAAAAAAAAAATTCAATACAGAAGGAGTGTGGAGCATATGCCCGGGCTATGAAAAGCCACCGACTCTCAGTAAATAAACCTTCCCCTTATGGTGCAAAACCGTTAAAACCCGCAGCAGAACGCAGAGGAGTGGCCAAATGTGCACCTGGCACTCGCATGTGGCAGCTTCGCAGCCTCAGGGAAACAAGCTAGAGGCTTCCAGCCACTGCAGAGCCAACCCCCTGCCTTCCCTAGGCCAAGGCAATCAGCTACCCCAGTTGCCAGCGTGCAGGGGCGAACGGCATTTATAAGTTCTGTGAAAAGGGGAACTCTCCCAAGATGGACATCGGGCACGTGCAGTCATGCTTGTACTTTACGCATGGCTTAACACTTCAAACGAAAACATCTTTCTTTCAACAGGCAAGGCACAGGGGAGAGCGGCTAGAATTTTATAATAAAGTCCTTTTTAGGTAAACTAAAGGGACACAGCATCTGAAAGCTGTGCTCTCTCAGGAAACATTTTCCTCATTCCCTCAGCAACATGTGTGTGTGTGTGTGCGTGTGTGTGTGTGTGCGTGTGTGTGTGTGTGTGTGTGTGTGTGTGTGTGTTTTAAACAAGCATCAAGTACACGAGCCACGGGGGAGACTGACAGCTGGTCCCTGCCTGCTGTGTACGGAGGGCAGATGAATGACAAGGGAATCTAAGCAGAACATCACGTAAAGCCACCAGTCTGTCCACAGACCCATCTGGGGAGATTCAATTCACACAGGGAGTTCTTTCACAAGCCCAGGGGTCCCAAGATGCTTGTTTTAAGGGAGCTGTGTGCGACTCCACCAAGAAATTACTGCCTACAATCCTGCACAAATCTGAGACAGTTTTCCTTGAGCCTTGCTATGCTTTGTGTGAAAAATCAGGTTATTTGTTCTAGTTGGCAATTTTAATGAGCAATGGATTTTTTCCCCTTTCTCTCTTGGATATAACTACCATGTAAATCAAGGGGAGAGAGAAGGCTGCTCAGCTGGCAATTTACCAGGAATTGTTTACCCATTTCCAAATCCCCCAGGGCTGGCAGAGCCTTGCTGGAGTCTGAGTCCTCATTACAACACGCCCGTGTCAGTCTAATTTGTAGTTCTCCAATTACTGCTACCCTTCACTCAGAAACAAACACCAGAACACTTTATTCTGTGCAGGTTTGCTATGCCCCAACATTTTTTTCTTTTCTTTTTTCTTTTTTTTTTTGTCATTGCTATTAAACTACTTTCAGTTAAAAGTTACTTTTCTTTTTTTCTTTTACGCTAGAGATCAGGCCATGCACACATGTTTATCTTTCTCCCTCCGTGCCCTATTGGCCCCACCTCTCAGTAATGTGCATCTAAATAGGACATTCATTTTGGAAGGATGTTTGTATAATGGGGCACACCATTTCTAATGGTCTTAGATGACCCTGTGAAAGGGTCCTTTGACCCCCATAAGGGCCGTGACCCACAGGCTGAGAACCCCTGACAGGGAAGGAGAGTAAAGGGTGTAGCTAACATTAACTGTCCACTTGACACAATCTAGAATTGCCTGTAAGGGCAGTTTCAACTGAGTGTTTTTATCAGGTTGTCCCGTTGGCATGCCTATGCAGAATCGTTCCTTAATGTAGAAAGGCCTAGCCCACTGTGGGCAGCATCATTCCCTAGGCAGGTAGTCCTAGGCTGGAGAAGGCTACCATGAGCCAGAGAATCAGCATGGACACAAGCCAGCAAGCAGCATTCCTCTATGGTTTCTTCTGCACTTCCTTGGCTACGAGTCAGTTCCTTGGTGGAGAGAGTAATGCATGACATAGCAAGTAGCCCTGCCTTTAGATTCCTGTCTTGAGTTCTTTTCCTGACTTCCCTTGGCGATGAACTGTGACCTGGAAATGCAAGCTGAAACAACGCCCCCCTGCCCCCTATCACTTTTGGTCAGATTGTTTTATCACAGCAACATAAAGGAAGTTAGAATAGGTTGCCTGGATATACTTCGAAGGCAAGGAACCTGGGAAACATGTGGCAAGAACTCTGTGCAAAGAAACCCCAGGGAGCACACAGCAAGCGCTCTGTGCAGAGCTTCTGGGTATGAAAAGAATTCCAAGGCCAAGGTCTTCCTAGCCAAGCTAGGCAGTGGAGATGTAGTTTGTGATGGCGAGCTCTGGCTGACATTGAGTGTTTACTATAAGAGAGGCAAGAGCTAGAAGAGGGGTTTTGCTATAGAAGGCAGAATATTCCTACATTCAGGGCTAGGAAGGGAGACCTCTGGTACCTACTGACACTAAGAAACCACGTATAAAAAGATGAGCTATGAAGGCCAGCCTCAGACCCATGCCTGTGTTTCCTTCTACACCGTGCTGTGAGCACTCAACTCTCATCTCCACAGATACACTGGAGCCTAAGTATGTGCAGAATTTATCCCTCCAGGATCTGGATATCAGTTTCCTGCTCCAAAGTTACTTTGAATCAGTAGGTCTTGGCTAAATGATCATTCCTTTCCCTTGGAGCTCTCTGTCTCTGTCTGTCTGTGTCTCTGTTTGTATCTCTCTCTCTGTCTCTGTCTCTCTGTCTTTGTGTTTGAATTGGTCCGTCTCACTGTCTGTCCCTGTCTGTATTTTCTTCTCCTGTTTGGATCTGTCTCTTTTTCAGTGCTTTTTTGGAGAGTCATTCTCTGGGCATTGTTACGCATGAAACAAGGCCCACTGGAGTCCGAGTGGGCTGAAAGTATTCTTGAGAGAGTAACTTGCAGCTCCACAGCTGCCAACACTGAGAGGGTTTGAGCGCCCAACGTCAGTCATCTCTTGTTTAGCATTGGGGGGCTCAAAGCAGCTTCTGTGGAAGCCGCAGTCAGGAAGACAAGGGATGAGAGCCTGGTGGGAAAGACATAGCTAAGCGGTCTCTTGTGACAAGAGGTCAGGGGTTACAGGAGACACAGCTGAGGTCTCAGTCTGTCCTTTTGAGAACGGTGGGCCTTACGTAGCCTGTGCCGGATACCCAGGTGGCTCTCTGGCAGGAAGACTATTGAGAGGGGTTCCACATCTCTGACTCAATAAGTTAGAGGCAATTCTTACATCCTTTTATTTATTAAGCTGTGTGGGCGGGCCTGTTTCCTAGGCCTCCATGGAGAACGTTCAGGAAGAGTCTTTGATATGAGCCACATATTTCTTAGTCAAGGTTAAATGATGGTGCCCACTTGCCAGCCTTTCCTTACTAGGCTGTGTAGGGACACCTTTTTCAAGTAACTCACTGCTTTGGGGCTTCACGGCTTCCTTTGCAGGTCGCCTGACTTCCTCTCTAGGGAGGCCTCTATTAGGTTAGTCAGACCTTTTGTTTTCTGAATTCTGGGTGCTTTGATATTTCGGTCTTTGATAGTCACAGAAATACAGTCTTTCTCGGGGCTTGTCAGGTCGTGCAGGCAGTAAGGAACTTTCAAGCTTGACTTTCACAGCAAGTTCACAGAAGCAGAGTTTTCATCCCAATCTCCCCTGTGGGCCCCACATGGAGGCCACTGCCCTTCTGCTGCAGATACCTAGGGACAGTGTTCAAACTGAACTGTCCTATCCTCTCTTTTTTTTTTTTAAATATTTTATTTATTTATTTATTATATATGAGTACACTGTAGCTGCCTTTAGACACACCAGACAAGGGCATCAGATCTCATTACAGATGGTTGTGAGCCACCATGTGGTTGCTGGGATTTGAACTCAGGACCTCGGGAAGAGCAGTCGGTGCTCCTAACCACTGAGCAATCTCTCCAGCCCCCTGTCCTATCCTCTCTTGACCCTGCCTTGCCACTCTTTGCCTGGAGACCATAGGGCTTAGGTGGTCATTCTCTCCCACTGCCCCTGCCTGGCCCTGGCGGTACCTGTGTGGCATGCTATCCTTATAGCTCAGTGTTATTTTTAGTGATGCTTATTGAGAATAAAACAAGAGAGGGGATGAAAATGAGATCTAAGCTAAGGAAGGACACATTGCAACTCGTAAGCCAGAGACACAAAGGTACATTACAAAAATCTCACAAGCTGTGCTGGCGAAGCTTATGAGGACATGGATACATTTATTAACACATATGATCAACCAACACTGATCCATAAGGACATAGGAAACTTTAATAACCAAAAGAACATGAAAATAAAAAGACCAAGTCAGCAGTAAAACATCCTCAAACGAAGAAAAACAAAAGAAGACAAACAAATGAAAGAAGAAGAAAAAACCCCAAAAAGGTGTTGCACAAGATGCTTTCAGTGCTGAATTTTACCAAACTTGTAAAGAACAATGGTGGTTTCTTCTCAAAGTAAAACACAAAGAGAGGAAACTTCCCCCGTTCTGGGAAGCCAAAGGAGACAGGCACCACCAAGCAACAAAGGTTAACATCCCAGGTGAAAACATATAGAAACATATTAGCAACATAATAGCGACCTGATCCCAGTGCATCTCGAGAGCTTATGTAGCACAACCAAGAGGCATTTATTCTCAAGAATACAAGACTGGCTTACAGTATGCAAGTCAATAAATAACTCACCACATGACCAGAAGATGGGGGGAGGGGGAATGTGACTGACCATCCCAAAAGACACAACTTCTACATCCCTTCATGATAAACATCAACCAGTTAGGTATAGAAAGAACACACCTGAACATACTACTAAAGACACGATGTGACAGAGCCATAGCTGACATCATGTGGAGCAGGGCGGAGGAGATGTTGAAGGTGTTTCTTTATGCTCTTCAATAAAAGAAGGCACACGTGCGGCTACAGTTCATATTTGGTATATACTGGGGGTCTTAGAGCAATCACATCTGAGAAGAAATGAAAGGTGTTCCACTAGGAAAAGTAAAATTATCCCTCTTTCCTCATGTCAAAAAACCCACTCAAGTCTCCACCAAAAGACTGATTGATGTCAGACAGGCAGATGTTAGAACTGATGAGTGAATTCAGTAAAGTTGCAGGATAACAAAGCCAATGTGCAGAAATCAGAAACACTGCTAGAAACCGATATAAACTTGCTCATAATGAAGCCTAGAAAGTGTTCTCATTCACAGCACCTACAAGGAAACAATACATCTAGGAATAAATTTAATGAAGGAAACAAGTATCTTCTATAATGAAATTGAAAAGAGCCATTGAAGGAACTGGAAGAACCCCCTTCTCTTCCCTCCCTGCTGACGTATATGCATACACACAAATGAAAAGACCTGTTATGTTAATGGACTAGAACAATTGATTTTTTAAAACATATATATGACCTCAAAATAAACAACACAAAGCAATTAGTAGATTTAATGTGACCATCCATAGAACAGTCATGTATTCTGCATTCAAATAAAAAAAAAGAATTCTAAATTTAAGTTACTGGATAATAAAGGCTGTCTTGTGCAAAATGAGCACTGGTGTACATACACACACATACACACACATATACATACATACACACACATACATACACATGCACATATATACACATACACACACATATACACACATACACACATAGACACAGACACACACATACACACACATATACACATATACATATACACACATACATATACATACACACATACACATATGTACACATACACACACATATACACAGACACATACACACACACACACATACACATATATACATATACACACATATACACACAGACACAGACACACACATACACACACATATACACACATACACACATATACATATACACACATACACATATACATATACATACACACATACACATATGTACACATACGCACACATATACACAGACACATACACATACACATATATACATATACACACATATACACACATACACACAGACACAGACACACACATACACACACATATACACACATACACACATATACATATACACACATACACATATACATATACATACACACATATGTACACATATGCACACATACACACATATACACACATACACACACATACACACACACATATACACACAGACACAGACACACACATACACACACAGACACAGACACACATACACACACATACACACACAGACACAGACATAGACACAGACACACACACACGCACACACACACACTACAGAACTTCAGTGAACAAAACAGCATGGTAATCTCATAAACTGACACACAAACCAATGGAACAGAAGAGAATGGAACAGAATAGGAAAACAAGAAATACAGACTGGTAGCCTCCTGGTTTTTGACAAAGGTGCAAATTACATATACCAGAGAAATGACAGAGCCAACAATCAGTGGCACATAGAAAACTGGATGGCCCTCGTGTGGAAGAATGAAGTTAGACCCCTGTCTCTCATCCTGTATAAAATGAACTCACGGTGGATCAAAGACTTAATGCAATATTTGAAACTCTGAACCTAGAGGAAAACATAGGGAGAGTTCACGTGTCAGCATGAGAGATGGTTTTTATATGACTCAGAAAGGAGAGCAATAACAGCAGATGAGATTATATGACGCTAAGAAGTCTCGGCACAGCGAAGGAAGCAATGGACGGCGGAGTGGAAAAGCCACCCGCACAGTACCGGTGTGCTCCTCATCTGGGATGGCTAAGAGTAATGTTCAACTTGATCAAGTCTACCATCAACTAGGAGACACACCTTCGGCAGGTCCACGAGGGCATTGTCAGGATGGACTGGGCAGAGAAGACAGTCCCTCATAGTGGCTAGTGCCTCCTCATGGTGACCCGAATGCGGAGAGTAAGAGCAAAGCAGCTCGCTTGCATGACCACCTTTGACTCCTGGCATGGAGTGCTTCTGCTCTGTCATCTGTTGTGGTCACTGCCATTGCTGTCCCCAGCTGACATCAGAGTCAGCTCCCCCAGCCTTCCAAGCAGTTCCTTAGCAATCCTGAAGATTCTCAGTGCCAGACTGGAACAGCTGAGGCATCCTGCTTTGTGAACCCATCAGCTCCTAGGTTCTCAGCTTTTTGAGTTGTCACCTCAATAGGCAGCCATTGTTGGACTATCCAGCCTCCATCTCAGAAGCCGATCCAGTGTCTCCCTGTCTCCCAATAGGAGAATAATTTCCTTCCTTCTTTCCTTCCTTCCTTCCTACCTTCCTCCAACTCTCCTTTCCTCCATCCCTCCCTCCCACTTCCTTCCTTTTTTCCTTCCCTCCCTCCCTCCTTGCTTCCTTCCTTCCTTGCTTCCTTCCTTCCTTCCTTTCTTCCTCCATCCCTCCCTCCCACTTGTGAAGTGATTCTTCCTTCCTTTGTTCCTTCCCTCCTTCCCTCCTTCCTTCCCTCCTTCCTTCCCTCCCTCCCTTCCGAGACAGAACCTGGGAGTCACTATCTAGCTAAGGCTGGCCTTGAACTTCCAGTCCTTCTGTTTCCAGCTCACAAGATCTTGGATTACAGCCATGCAGCACCATGCATAGTGGTAAATTTCAAGACACATAAACAACTCAAATGACTCCATAGCACCCTCCAACGAGTCCTATTAGAAGATGGAGAAATTAGCAGAGCAGTTCCTATAGAGACTAGATAGTCGCCAAGTCAATGGAAATAGATCAACAGCTACTCACCAGGGAGACGCAAATCGGAACAAAGGTGAGACGCTCCCCTCCTCTCCCCAACTTTTACCAAAGGCAGAAGCCCTACAAATTCTGCCTAGATAATAGAAGGGCAACAGCCCCTGCTCACAGTCTATGGGATGTGAACCAGCACTGCCATTATCAGAGACAGTCTTGGAATCTCTCCCCCCACAAAAACAATATCTAAACTGGATCTACTTGTGTACATCCAAAGAGAACAAAACTGTCTGTTCAAGGGGTACCTATAGAACCATGTCTGCTGCAGCCTAATCCCGACAGTGTGCAATTGATCAAGGTGACCATTAACTTATGGATTAAGAAAATATGATGCATTAATATATGTAACATATACTTATACACACACATAAATATACTTGGTGGGAAACCGTTGAGCCTCAAAAGGGGAAATCTCGTTATCTGCAACAATTTGAGTTGTGATGGAGGATATACAGTAAATAAAACAAGACAGAGACACACCGTGTATCGGCGAGGATTAAAAAAATAAAGTGGATGTCTAATATGAAGAAAGTCCAGTAGTGGTTAGTGAGGCCTGGGAAGGGTGGCATGGAGGTGGGAGAGGGAGAATGGGCAACAGGTACCAAACTCCGGTGGAGAGGAGGAGTAAGGCTAGCATTCCGCAGAGCACAGCGAGTGCCCATGGTGCACACCACGCTCGAATCCATACAAAGAGCCAGACGAGAGGAACTTGAATGCTATGAACAGGAGGTGACACAGACAGGGAGCTGTTCGTCACCTCGGCTTGACCCCTGTCTTTTTATATGTGCTGAAGTGTCATAGTCTTCCCCACAAACAGAGCAATTGTCTGCCAGCTATAAAAAATAAAATAAGATGAGACAGAAAAAAGGCTGCACAGTACAGGGTCTGTAAAGGCAACAGGCAAGGCGACATGCGTGTGGCTTCTGTTGGGATGCTCGAACTGGCTCATAGTCACAGTGTTCACGTCTGGGATTTGTGGAAGCCAATGGCGTCCCTTGGCACTCTAGACTGCTGGCTGTATGTAGTAAATGCGAACTTGAATGTAACTAGGAGTATGGATGCTGCTGGGTTGGGCAAATGCCATGGGAAAAGGAGATTAAGTTGTATTTTTTATAAGTGGAGATAAGCTTCCAACTGTGAGTTCACGCTGGACCTTGAAGGGAAGGAGCCACATAGTCAGGCAAGAAGGGCTTAAGCCTTATCCCATGTGTAGATGGGGAAGAAACAGCTCAGGAGGGTAGCAGGCTGGAAAGA
This sequence comes from Rattus norvegicus, assembly GCF_021556685.1. NCBI lineage: Eukaryota > Metazoa > Chordata > Mammalia > Rodentia > Muridae > Rattus > Rattus norvegicus. The sequence goes on from NC_141549.1 coordinate 82,986,470, forward strand.
CCTTAGAGGAAAGGGCCCCAATCGGAAACAGCGCACTGTATGTTACTCAGAGGAAACAGTTCCTCATGCCTTTCCGTCTGATCTCTCTCAACCTTTCAAAACTTTGTGCTACCAGCTGCACACACAGGGAAGCAGACCCCAAGGGCTTATCTTTACTTGGCAGGGGTCAAAGAAGCTAGGGTCACTGCGGTCCCCCACTATTTATGGGGAGAAAGCCAATCCACAACTCAGACAGGGTATGGGGCAAAAGAGGCAGGTAATGGGGGCATGGTAGAGGCGTGGATTTGGTGCTCACAGGGGTTGAGGGAAGAGAATATTCCATGGGGCAGAACAAATGTGACCTCCTTGGCTGGTACCAGGTATCCTCCAAGACCTGGGTCTCCTCCTCAGCACACAGAGAACCGCTTGGCTCCTGAGCGGGATACAGTGAATCACTGATCCACACTGCTGCCAGCTTATCCCAAGTTTGGCCTTAAGATAGTTTGTCTGCCGATGCAGAGAACAAAAGCCTTTTCAGAGAAGATCATGGGCCAGAAGTCCCCTTCAGTTCTATTTACCGGGTTTTGACCTACTTATAAACCTGAATCTTCCTGGAGTGTTAACTACAGATGGGTTCTGTACAATCCAAAGGTGGATATAGAAAGTTGTCCTTTTGCTCAACTGCAAATCTCTAGTTTGGGGCAGAAAAAAAAAAAAAAAAAAAAAAAGGCTGCCCCTGGGCACTGATTTCTTGTTCTTTTAAACCATGTCCTTACAAAGCACCTCAGGCACATGCCTTTAGTTTTCCTTTAATTCCCAGTGCTAGTTATGAAATGAAGCCTGAGCTAGTGAGGCCCACAGCCAGGACCTCGCCACTGGAAAGTTTAGCAGCACCAGAGTGAGGGGAAAACCCTGTAAGGACATCTTTGAATGTACCCAGACATCAATTCAGCTGCGTCTGGGGACAAACGCTGCCTGAGGTGTGTGTATTTCATAAATCTCCCCACAAGTGCTAGTGAGACAGCTAGAGGACGGCAGGGAAGAAGGAAAGAGGTGTGCAGAGGTGAAAATGGACAGAGAATGGTGTATTCGGGAAAGATCTCTGGGGATAAGCTATTTCTTTGGGGCTGGGAGGAGGGTCCTTGTGAAAGCCATAACTTCCTTCCTTCAGGGCCCTCAAACCTCCAACCCTCCAGGCTTAATGTTTGGAGCGTGCTGTCTGTGGGAACACTGGGAAGGGAGCTAGGTCTGTGCCCCTGCAGCTGCCATGCTTAGCAAAGCCCAGCCCAGGCCATTGTTAGCCACGGAAGGACTGATGAGGTTGAGAAGACCTAAGGCTGTTGGGGCTTGTAGTTCTATGGTTGTCCACCTCTCTTCCTCAGCTGTGTCTTGCCACAAGTTTATGGAGCACCAGAGGGACTTTCAATACTGCAGCGTTCCATTGAATCTTCACAGCACAGCACCGGACTATTTGGTCTTTGCCTGTTTCTGTGATGTTGACGTTTGCAAGATCCATCTTGGTTAAGGTAACAGCTGGACCCGACCCACCCCCACCCCTGACTGAAAGTCTGGCTAACTCTCCCTTTTGACTCTAGCTCTAGGCAAAGAAGGAGGAAGCCCAGAAAGGAGGGAGTGGGGTTGACCTGGCTTTTACCGTTGAGGCTTGGAGAGGCTGGCTGAGACAAAAACGGATACAGTCCTCAGTGATCAATCTGTTGGGGGAGGGAAGCCCAAAAGTTGGCGGCAAGCTCCAGGCCTGCGGAAACATCTGGAACAACATCAGACTTTAGGGCTGGGCAGGACAAAGTTCCCAAAGCAAGGAATTTAAAAAGAAATGCAAGGTTATGTGAGAGACAGAGAGGCGGAGGCCAGCGTGTGGGTCATGAGGTGCAGACGATGGTTCTGACACGGGGCAGGCTCCCTTCTGTGGCTCCCGCTGGAGAGAAACTGTGAGTCCTTGGTAAGACCTGAAGACTGATTTGGTGCCTGGCCATACATCATGGACGCTTTACCTAAGCAGAAGCCTATATCGTTCAGGGTGCATCTTTTCATTTTAATGTGTGCATACACAAGTGTCAGTGCTTTTGTGCATGTTCACCTGTAACACGTGTGCACACGCATAAGGAGGCCATATTTGATGTCAGGCACCTTTCTCAATTACTCTCCACGTTATCAAAGAGAGCTCACCCGCTGAACCCAGTACTTGTTCTTTTGACTACTCTGATTAGCCTAATCACTTTGAGCGTCCCTGGTCTCTGTCTTCTGAAGTCTGGGATTACAGGCGGTCAACAATGCCCACCCGATAATTACATGGGTGCTGGAGACCTGAACTCTGGTCCTCACATTTCTGTGTCAAGTTCTTTGCCCACTGAGCGTATCTTCGTAGCCCTGTAGCATGGATTTTTCAGAAATGGATTATGAGACCACTACAGCTGCAAGGATATGGTAATTGGGACCCCCTTCCACTAACCTGGTAGGGAAGGGGCGAGGTATAGACAGAGTAACACCACCAGGAAGTTACGGACTTTTAGAGTGGGTGTCAGGTAAAGTGATGTTGCATGCGACCTTTGGAGACGATTGCTATCTTCCATAAACAGAGGCACTGAGAACAGGGTGACTGGAGGGCCGAGAAGGGAATGTTCTAACCAGGGTTGGTAGCCTCTGAGGTGGTACTGAGCATGTGCAAAGCAGGGTTGCTAGCCTCTGGGCTGTGGGCTAGTGCTGAGCATGTGCAAAGTGGGGATGGTAGCCTCCAGGCTGGTACTGAGCATGTGCAAAGCAGGGTCGGTAGTCTCTGGGCTGTGGGTGGTGCTGAGCATGTGCAAAGTGGGGATGGTAGCCTCCAGGCTGGTACTGAGCATGTGCAAAGCAGGGTCGGTAGTCTCTGGGCTGTGGGTGGTGCTGAGCAGTGGAGGATGAAGTGCAGAGAAGAGAGCTCTGGACTGGAGTGAGGTGGACCCATTACAGCACTGCCCTGTGTTCAGGGAACACCACACCAGAGATTTCCCAGGCACAAAGGAAAAAAAAAAAGACAAGCTTTTGCTACGATAACTGTGATAGAACCAGACTGAGCCCCGGTTTTACTCACTGTTTCCTTGAGATAAGCAGAGAGAACATTTTACATTTGGATATCATTGAGGTTTGCCAACTACAAGCAAAATTTAAACCTTTCCTACTGCTGTAAAAATAATACTTTATCTAACCACCAATTTGTCTCTTTGAATAAATCTGTCTATACAAGCAATTTGGTTAGCCATCTTCCTTTCAAAACAGAACCAGTCAGCCTTGGACGATATACCAGGAAGATTTGGCACTGCTGGAAGCCTCTGCCACCTGACTCCCGGAAAGATTCACAGTTGTTCATCTGTTTCGTTAATTGGCCACTTGGTGACTCAGCCAGTGTTTAGAGCCATTACTCAGTATCTGAGAGGGCTTCTCTCAGCCAGTACATGGCCAGGCCAAGCTTTGGTTCTTACAGGAAAGGGGTTTGTGACTTGTGAATCAGATACATACTATACACTAAGGAAACCTGAAGTGTTTCGGTTGTACTAACAGTGTCACTGGCTGGCAGTGGCTGCAGAGGCTTCCTCAGGAGTGGCAGTGTCTTCTGAAACTTAGGACTCCCCTGTCATTCTTGGTGAGAGAGTCATCAGGAGCCAGAGAGAGGAATTATATAAAATGCAGAACTGCACAGTGCTCTGAATCCTGTTAGCAATGTCTTTAATACGTTTTTGTCTTGGTGAATCTGTCTTATCCACACCCTGGAGAACAGGGACCCTTATCACCAACAAAACTCCCTGTCATCACCGTGTGCCACACTGCTTAGGGATGCTGTTGTCATGAGAGAAGTGATCTCATGTGAATGGCAGGTCACAGACACATGTATCTAAGTGTTCAGGGTGCTTGTGTTGATGTGCTACGTCCCTGGCACCAAGGGATGTGTGGTCACATTGGACGGGTGTTTTAGAGGACAGTTCAAAGGAGCCCACACCCAGCCCATCTCCTATCATTCACATTATGGTTCTGTTCACAGAAGCCAACACAGGGAGTCCACCTGATGTGCATCAGTAGGTGACTGGCTAAGGGAAGGGATATACACACAGAGTGAGATGCTGTACACACATCATGAGATGCTGTTCACACATCATGAGATGCTGTACACATATCATGAGATGCTGTTCACACATCATGAGATGCTGTACACATAGCATGAGATGCTGTACACATAGCATGAGATGCTGTTCAAGCTAAGAGATAGACGGTGGGGGAAATCTCTGCCACTTACAATAGGGACAAACCTGGAACACATTACGTTCAGTGAAACAAACGAGGCTCAGAAAGACAAACTCTTAAACAGCCTTCCTCACAGCTCAGGAGCTGGTCTTCATAGAGGTGGAGCAGGGGCCGGGGGGAAGGTGTGTGGAGTGTTAGAAGGATGTTTGATGTCAGCTATACAGGAAGAGTTCATCTGAGAGATCTATTACATAGCAGGACGGCTACAGTTAGTCTTGGATTATATTCTTAGGGAATGCAGGAGAATCAACAGGAGTATGGTAGTGAATGTGACCAAATTCTATGTACACATATGAAAGTGAGACCCGCTACTATGAATAATTGATACATGCTTATAATAAAAACTTAAAAATTATGGTATGTTTAGCCAGCCATGGTGGAATACATTTATAATCCCATCCAGGCTGAGGCATGAGTATTGCTGTGAGTTCAAGGCCAGCTTTCATCACAATGTGAGATTTTTGTCTTTAAAAAGGAACCGAAAATTTTATCAGGGTAATAGAGAAGAAAAAAGCTGTAAAGTTCCCATACAAGTGACAGACATTGAGTATCACCATGCTCGGAACATGTATACCAAACAACTGAACTTCACAAATAGAAAATGTAACAGTATTACATCTCAGCAACTATAATCTCAAGGTGGTGGCCTTGGAGAGTTCTGGGTACTGCACAGGTATATGGAGCAAGCGTGTTGGCCTGCTTTGGAACCTTCCAAGGCACACACACCTTCAAACTTCTCTTTTATGCTATGCATTTAACTCAGCCCTTCCATCAATTACAAATGACAGCAATGGGTACAACATTCCACAATAGGACAGTCACCTGAGCCTTACCTGGAGGTAGTGGCATGGCTGCAAGGAAGGCTTGATCTCTGGGTGGACCAGGGGCTTGTCCAAGTTCAGGGAGCTCTTGCGGTAGGCCTCCTTAGCCTGGCTCACCGTGAGCGTGGACCAGGAGCTACGCTTCATGTACCTGGTGTCTGGCGTGAGGGCCAAGCCTTCACAGGCGGAACACTTAACATCACTGTTGCTTTTGGAAGTCTTTAGTGAGAGGTCCCCAAACGGGCTCTGCAGTGCCTCAGGGTAGCAGTGTGGGATGTGGTCCATGTGGTGGCGGTGGGCCACGCTGGGTGTCCGGTATGTGCTGTCACTGTCCAGGTTGTCATCGGAACTCCACCAGCTGCTCATACCAGACTTGTGCTTGCTCTCTGGCTTCCGCTCCTTGCTCTTACTCCGTTTGCTGTGTTTGGAAAGGTGACTCTGGTGGTGGTCATCCATCCGACCCTCGCTCTTGGTCCCATTGATGTTGCTTTTGGACGATCCCTCCAAAGAATGAGACTTGGTAAAGAGTTTCTGGACGGAGTGGACCAGATGCCTGATTCTGCCTGGACTCTCATTTCGCTGTTCCGTGGCAGCTGAGGCCCTCTGGTACTGCAGTGTGTGGAAACCATCCCGGTGCAGGGGTAGCTGTTTCTCAAACTGGTCTAAAAGGTTGGCGGGAATGCGGTTTACCTTGGTACTCGCGTGGGACGTGGCACAGTCATCCCTCGTGTCGTAGTGTGAACTGTAGTGCATTCTGGGGAAGGTGCTGCTGGACACATGGTCGCCCAACATCACAGGCATCATCATACACTCTGAGTGGACGGAGCTCCTGGGTGAGCAGCGGTGGTGGTCCATTGGGCAGCTCTCGGCTGGGCTGAGAAGATAAGGTTGCCGCACGTCTGGCCCATGACGCACGTGATCATGGGGGTGCTCACACTCGTCAGCGGGCGACAGGCCACAGGTGTGACCCACACACAGCTGAGGCTGGTTCCGGCTTCCAGTTAACCCTTTCATGTTCCTGGGTGCGGGTGAGTACCTCTCTTCATTGAAGTGCTGCGTTGGGGACCATGAGTACTGCTGGTCTGTCAACAAAACAGAAAAGGGGTTTTAGTACCTGGTGAAACCCTGGAAGCGCTGGGGTATGACGGACACACGGTCAGCTTCCCTGTGGCCAGCTCCTGGATCGAGTGGACAGCCACAGTAGTTTAGAGCGTGGTGACTCCTCGGGATGTGGGGATGCTAAAAAGCAGAACCTGGTTTTCCCACATGAGGGTCCACCAACAAATATCTAACATCTGGATGCACTGTCCAGATGCATGGAGGGAGTCCACAGGCAGACTGTGAGATGGGGCAATGAGGCAGACAGTGGGATGGGAAAGAGCTCTGTCAGTCAAGTACAAGTATCCAGACCTGTGTTCAAACCCTAGCACCCGCACCAAAAGCAGAGCATGGCAGCACACGCTTGCAATCCCAGCTTCCGGGAGGCAGAGGTGGAAAGAGCACACACGCCCATGAACACCCGATACGGAAGGCAGGAGTGCTTTTCTCTGTTCATCCAGCTGCTCCCTTGTAGTTGTTAGGAAAACACACGATCCTGGGAAAACCTCTGCCACGCACCCACCCTAAGGCCTGGGTGCAAAGCATCCTGTGTCAGCTCCGGACTACAACTGTCAAGACTGGTTCAGACACAGAAACAACGGATAAGGAAGGGGCCTGAGTGTCAGGGCTAAGGCACTAGAGCATGAAGGGGTGCTGTCAGAGTGGACAGCAGTGTTCCTGGAGGAATCCCAGCAGGTGGCTGCAGGGCTGGAGGTGACAGCAGCCCCTTGAGGCTTGCAAAGGGATTGTCTTCTCTTGTGCATGGCAAGTGGCTATCAACTCGGGGGTAAGTGAGCCCAGAGGGGGCTTCCTGGGTGGTGGGGCTGTTCCCTTGGTACTGGGATGGCTGGAACAAAGTGCCTCCGTCAGCTAGGGTCCAGCCAAAGCACCAGTGTCTCAGACAGGAGGCATTAGAGGATATCACATTTAACAATTAGGCGGAAGGTTTCAAAGAAAGCCAACAGTTAGTGGCTACGTTTCAAGACCTTGTTCTGCAACCCAGTCTTAACCACACCACAAAGTTATTGCCCTTTTATCTTTTGCTTTATTTCCCCCCATTATCTCATAATTTAATACAGTTCCGGGCTCTTTTTACAAGCCCATGTCTTCTTTCAGCCCAATATTCAGCCCAGTAGCTATGTAATGAATGTGGCCACATCAAAGGACAAGGCCGCAGGATAAAGATTTAGCAGAAATAATAAAACTTCACTGTGCAGCACGTCTGTGGCACTGTCTCCTTTTCATTGCACGGCTCTGAGTTTCCTTGCGTGGGCATGGAGTCCCACATTGCCTCTCGAAAGTCCCACAACACCGAGAAATGGGACGGTGACGGCTTCAGGTGACAGCGATCGTGACGCGCACAGTAAGGGCACGCGCTCCAGGTCTCTATGAGTGTGCACGACAGACGATGAAGTCTTGGGAGCTGCGGATTTCTTTTGGAGGCTGTGATGTAGCAAGCATTAAGTGCGTGGGTCATCTTAGTTACTTAATCTCTTAGCTGTTCATAACAGCATTTTGCTATTAGGAGACGACAGCAATTAGAGTTGTCACTCAACGGCGAGTTCCTATCTCTGCACACATTAAAAACAGAACGTAAAGGAATCTTTGGCAGTAGGACTTATGGGAGCATGGATATATGCCACCCCCCAGAGAAGTCTGTTGTCAGTTCTACGAATGTCACTAACATTTCTGTGCACTATGGGCTTCCCAAGGGCATCACCTTGACCTTCTGTAGGGCATAGGGCTGACCCTGTCACAAGCTGAGGAAACAGAACTGAAGGGTCAGGTAAGAAGGTCTGGAAACGTAGCAACGTGCTAATACTTCTCAGAAGCTTCAGCTGGAGTTGAAGACTGTGAGGTACTACGGTCAGTAGCTGGCACCATATTAGTCTTTCTCTGCCACTCTCCGTGTTCATTAATGTCACCACCCTTCCTCAGTTTCCCACGAAGCACCTGTCCCCAGGATCGGCCTAGCTCTCTGGAGACGCAGGAATGAAACCCAGTGCTGGTGGAGGTGCACCACAGGACGCAGCCATGGGACCTTGTGCTGTGCTCACATTGTGCAGGAGTGAAGACGAGTCTTTATCCCCATCTGACCCAGAGAAGCCTGTCTTCAGCCCTACTGGAATGTCCCCTCACTGCCCCACATGTGGCCCATACATAGCCAGATTACAGCAAATACATAGGCGAATGCCAGCAGCAAACCACTGAACTGAGAATGGGACCCCAGTTGAAGGAATCTTAGAAAGGACTGGAAGAGCTTGAAGGGGCTCGAGACCCCATATGAACAACAATGCCAAGCAACCAGAGCTTCCAGGGACTAAGCCACTACCTAAAGACTATACATGGACTGACCCTGGACTCTGACCTCATAGGTAGCAATGAATATCCTAGTAAGAGCACCAGTGGAAGGGGAAGCCCTGGTCCTGCTAAGACTGAACCCCCAGTGAACTAGACTGTTGGGGGGAGGGCGGCAATGGGGGGAGGATGGGGAGGAGAACACCCATATAGAAGGAGAGGGGGAGGGGTTAGGGGGATGTTGGCCCGGAAACCAGGAAGGAGAATAACAATCAAAATGTAAATAAGAAATACTCAAGTTAATAAAGAAAAAAATTTCATTGCCCATTAAATGGAATACTTTTCACAAAAAAAAAAGAAAGAAAGAAAAAGAAAAAGAAAAAGAAATGTCCCCTCAGACCTGGGAAACATGAGGTGGGTAAAGTACTTCTTGCATGAGCATGAGGTCTGAGTTCAGATCCTCTACAGTCGCCCAAAAAGTTGGGCATGGTTGTCCTTGCCTAGAATCCCATTTCTGGGGGACAGACCCCCTGAGCTCAGTGTCCAGTCAGTCTAGGTGGTCAGTGACCACCAGGCTGAGTGGAAGACCCTGGTTCATATGGTGGAGAACAACAGTAGAAGTCACCCAATGCTGCCCCACCCCCATGCAGATGCACACATGTGCATAAGAAATAGATCCAAACCCTAAAATGTAAAAAAATAAAGGGGAGAGGTACGTCTGCTCCCATGGTGGGAATTAGCACACGGGGGAGGAACCCAGGAGTACAGGGCCAGAAATGTCCCCCTTCCCCAGGTAAGCTGCAGACAATCCGATCCTTACACCCACCTCCAGGGTTAGCATGAGCAACAGATAAACAAACAGATGCTTTAGACCGCATCAGGACCGCACCAAGCACATAAAAGCTTTGGCCATCTTTCTTTTAAAATTACCTTCATATCTCCTACTGAGATCAGCTGATACCTCCTACAGGGGGATTAATGCAGCCCTGTCTGAACTGGAACGGATAAAAGGCAGTAAAATGTAGAAAGAAGCAGAGACTTGGGGGGAAAGGGATGGCAAAGAATACGTATACTCAGATGGATACCGCTGAGGGCAGTGAGGCCAGGGCTGCTCTTCTGCGTTTCTCTGGAGTGTTCCTAGGGGCTGCCTCTGCTGTGCATGACCTCCTCCTCAGCCCTGTCCAGCCACACCTTGCAAGTACCATTCACAGCTGTATGCTTAAACATACGGCTTCAGGCTGAGATGCAGGATTTCGTAGCAGAGTGGACTTTTAAGGTGGAAAGAGGGTAATAAGACGAATGCCCCAAAATATCCCAAATTTCCCCAAAACTCATCAATTCCTCCACAGCCTCAAGCTAATATTTAGCATTTCATTAACCCTTTTCATTAGTTCAATTGTGTATCATAAACTCGGAATACACGTGCTTACGCGCACACGGACACACGGACACACACACACACACACACACACACACACACACACACACACACACACACAGACACACACACACACACAGCCCTGAGTGATTCTTCTTGGTTCTTTGAGTGGATTGAACAGCAGTCTCCATAAACTGTAAAATACACAGGGATCTTTAGAAGCGAAAGTCCGGACTGATCACACACACATCAAAACCACAAGCATAAAAGAAAGCCTGCACCCAGGCATCTCCCGGGAGCACAGGGTGAATAGGGGCGTGCAGAGCACACGATTCTGAGCTCAGGTGTCCAGCCTTGCAGCTCTGTCTCCTAACTGCATTGCTGTTTTCCGCTGAGTGGACTTAGTGTGTACATCTGCAACGTAAGGGCGCTTAATTACCGAATGACATCTTATTCATGGGCTTAATAAAGAACTTTTAAACAACTCAGAAACAATGGCTTCCAAAGCACAGAGGAAATTACTGTTGGGTGTAAGATCTGGTCTCATTATTCTAGAGGCCAAAGGTCAGGACTTACTGTTTTATGCTTGAGAAATCTACTCTGAAATGGAACTTGGGCATCGCAAAAGCAATTATAATTGTTTTGTAAACAATTTCTCCTATCTGGATCCTTTCTAATGCAAATCAGAGGCTTACTAATTTCAACCCACTGGCCTCCTCTCTTAAATTTTATTTGGCTTTGGTGATTGTATTATATTTCAGAAACGTGTCGATCCTAACATGCATGCTCCAGAATTCAGCAGCAAAAGAGCGCTTCCTAGGACAGCTACCCTTGAATGCTTCTCCACAAGCCATCCAAAATTGGAAATACAGTTCACAAGGCGGTGACCCTGACTTCCTTGTTTTTAAACATAAAATTTAAGAAAGCAAAATAAGAGAAAGTATTAACATAAAGAGGCGCACAGCAGTCCTTTGTATAAACGGTGTGGGCATTCATATTACTCAACCTGTTAGTATCTGGATAGCACTGGTTTTCTGGTGGGAAACACGTAGTGCCTTTGCAGAAGCCACATATTTGCTCACTAAACATAGAGATAATGGGGACAGGGGGCTGGCTGCCAGTGTGTAGTCATGTTGTAATCTTATTTTTGTTTTTGTTATTACTAATTTTTTATTACTAATGTTATTAATAATTTTTATTATTGTTGTTGTCCTCTGTCTCTGTCTCTCTGTCTCTCTTTCTCTCTCTCTCTCTCTTTCTGTGTGTTTGTGTGTGTGTATGTGTGTGTGTGTACAGGTGCACACAAGCTGCTAAAGGACTAGAGTGATGGTTCACTGGTGGCTGCTCTTCCATAGACTCTGGGTTCGATTACCAGTACCCATATGGGTCTGAGTGCCTTCTGCAAGCAGTATACACAATGGTGCAAGACACACATGCAGGCCACAGGCCTGTACATATATGTGCCACAGCATGTTTGTGGATGTCAGAGGACAACTTGCAGGAGTTGGCTCTCTCCTTCCACCATGGTCCCACGAAACTCATGCTTACATGGAAGGTGAGTTTGCTCACTGAGCCATCTCACTGGACCTGAAAGTGTTTGAACAGGAAATCTGCTAGGGGGAAGGTGCTGAATTTATGAACGCATAGGTCAGACCTGTGACATCCAACGACTCCTCTGGGAATAACCTAGGTGGATGGCGGGTTGAGAGGCACACACCTGCCCAACCCCAGGATCATAGGCACTCCTCCTGCTGAGGGGTAAGAGGGGAAGAACTCAGGCCACCGCTCACAAAATGCTACCCTCAGTATTTGAGTGTGATTTTTATTTTCTTTCTAGAATGAGCCAATTTGGGGCTTAGGAGTCTTAGAGATTCCCCAAAGCATTTGAATGGAGATGTCAGAGAAATGATCCCATGACAGGTGCTCCCATAGAGAGGTGCTCCCAGGAGACACCCTTTCAAGTCAACCCATTTAAGAAAATCTGCTGGAAATTGAGGTTGAAATATTTCTTAAGAGTCAAACAGACACATTAAAAATTAAAGTGCACCGTGAGGTCACTGCGTGGCAAAGCGTGGCTCTCATGTTACTTGAGGGCATTTATAAATGAGTATGACCTGGGAAATAAATGAGGCAAAGGTCTGAGAAGTTGTAAAGTGTCTCTACCCTTTGGCAAGGCAATTACAGTTACTCTATGTTAAAAAAAAAAGGAAAGAGAAAGGGAAAAAACCTCTTAAATGAAACAAATCGCTTCACACAGAGTGTTTCTATGGTATCAGGAAACCAATTTCATGTTACTTGTTTACACACTGCCAAAGAATTTAATCTGATGCTACAAATGTTAATGGGAAAATAAGGTAAACTACTGAAGTGCTTTTATATCAAAAAAGAGGGGGAAGGTGGGACTGTGTACCAGAGCCTCAGGCAGGAGTTCCAGGCAGCTCTAACCTAGCTCTTTCTACAGCCAGTGGGAGAAAGAGGAAATCACAGGAAGACCAGAGATGTGGTCAGAGAAAAAAAAACACAGCTTCAAAATCAAAGAGAACACTACAATATAGGGAAGGGAAGGTAAATTCTCAGCACCACTGTTACTGCTTAATGGAAACTGTTACGGAAACAGGAGCTAGAGAGCCGGCTTATGGCGTCCAGGACCTAGATTCAGAATCCTCTCACCTATATGACAAGAAGAACAAATCAAACACTGGACAGGGAGCTCCCTAGTGCTCAGTGGTCAGCAAGCCTAGCTACCTGTTGAGCTCCAGGGTCAGTGAGAGACGTCTCAAAAATAACATGAAGAATAGGCCAGGAAGATATGTGGCATTGGTCTCTTCCACATGCAAAGAAGAACTGAAGCACATGTGCATGTGTATGCACATACATATTCATGAAATCCACATGGACACATATGCACACAAACATGCACATACACTATACACACACACACACACACACACACACACACACAGGGACACATGCACAGGCATTCATGGGAATAAAGAAACCATTTTCTTGAAAATATTAGTTAACGAGAGGAAGGGCATCATGTAGAGACACCATGATGACATAAATTACCAACATGTGAATAAGATTCAACCTCTCCAATAAATTACAAGACTATAGGAATGAAGGCCATTTTTATGGATTCATTGAATTAATTTGTCCTAGATAAAAAAAAGAACAAAGAAAGGAAGAAGGTGTCCTTGCAGCATTATCAAAGACAGATGGACAAACAGCACATTCCAGTTCGGGCTGGCTGGTTCATGCTTTCTTTTGGTTGCCATGGTATTATACCAGAGCTTATAGTGTCTGCCCTGTGAGCCCAAATTTTCACATTGCACAAGATGCTGGGCATCAGTTGCATTTAAATGCTCACAACATAACAGCTGGTGCAATTTTAGCCCTGTGGGTCCCACTTTGAGCATACACCTTGCAACAGGAGGCCAATTCCTAGCAGTTTTCAGATATAAATCAACCATCCCATTTTCATAGCCCAACTACCTTATCATCCCGGGGCCTCAGAATCTAAGGACCCTAGAGGAGTACAGCTAACACACTCACGTTAAAATAAGTTTAATAACTTTTTTTTTGCTCTGCAAATGGTATGAGGCAGAATGACAGAGCTCCTGGCTCAGTACTGAGAGGACTGACTACCTACCTGGTAAGAACCCGGCTCTGGATCTTGGTTACCTCAATGCCATACTCTGTTCCTAAGGAACCTGGCTGCTATTGGCTTTGCTGCTGAGAACTCCATGCTGACAAGTACCGGGGTAGCTATCTTTCTGATATTTGCAGGTAGGAATCTAGAGAGTGTGCCATTTTTTACTTTCTCCCCAACCCATGTCGCTGGGCTCATATGGGCACCATTTCTTCTTTCCCATATAGGCCTAGGCTGTGAGCTACCACTGTTCTAGGCTCATAGTTCTTTGTCTGAATATGTCTACACCTGGTCGAGATGTGGCGAGGAATTTGGGAGGAAACCTGGCAGGTGTCTGGGAGTGTATCCTGCAGATGAGGTGCCACAGGGAGCAAACAGGGCCGCTGTAGAGCAGCAGAGTGCACAAGCGGTCATGTATGGTGGAAGGTGGGCAGGAGTGTGGCCATATTGTCACTGAGTCTCTCCTCTTGAGAGGTGATGCGATGCCTTCACGTTTGAAGCATCGGCGTTATTTAGAAAATGCCCAGGAAAATCATGCTTTCTACATACAGCCTGCTGAATGTTGCTGAAAATGTTTAAAAATCATAGACTTGGACTCAAGGCTCATCGACATCTGTCTGTCTTCCTCTATGTTCAGGCCAGTTCATCCACTTCCCACATTAGACTGGGCACTGAAGCTTCCGAGGGACCAAGCAAGTGTCATTATTCTGGGATACACTTTGTTGGTAGTAGCTGAGTGGGTGACACTTGACTAAATGGAAGAAATGGGTCACTACTATTAAAAAACAAACAAACCGACTAATAGCTGAACCATGGTCAACCAGCATAAGACCTGTGTTCTAGAGGAAGAAAGCAGCATGCAAAGGGGCCAATGGCCTGAAGTCACACAGATAGCTTGGGACATTTTGTTTCGTAGGATGAGGCACAGAGAAATTGTTACAACAGAGACCGAGTCAAACAACCCATCTGCATTATCCTCGGAGTACAGTTTTTAAGATGTACAGTATTCCTATTACACATCTGTGGTTGTGTTTGGGAATTCCTGAAGTCTTGAGAGAGGTTGTGAATTTCAGTTTCATTTCTGTTGCTGCTATAAAATACCTCAACAAGTCCAACTGTTGGGATAAATGGTTTATTTCAGCTCATAATTCTAGGTTATAGTACTCTGTAGCATGAAAGGCAAGGCAGGAGCTCAACATAGCTGGTCGAATCACATCCACAATAAAGAAATATGAATGGATGCATACTTACTTGTGCTTAACCCTCTATATTGAACAGTCCAGGATCCCTTGTCTAGGGAATAGTGGCACTCACAGTGGGCTCATGCTAATTAATGTAATCAAGACAACTCCCCTTAGACATGCTCACAGGCCAGCCTGATCCACATGATCCCACTGAGATTTCTCTTCCCAGATGATTCAATGTTGTGTCAGGCGGACAATTACAAGTGATGATGTCATGCTTCTGCGTACAGAAGCAGGTCCTTTCTCTGTGTGAGAATGGTAGCCTGTGTCATCCCCAACATGTTCCAGTCTTTGTTAAGCATGGATAGTAGTGGTTATGACCATTGTCAGAAAACAACCACCATGTTTGGAAAAAAAACTATGTGGAAGATATCCTTGTTATTCTATTGACTATAATGGGAGTACAGCTCAACAACTTCCCATCCCTCAATTAGAACAAAGTAGAAAGCAATTAATTTATACTACATCTCAGGCTTGAATCCTTGACCCCTGACCAAAGGGAAGTTTGTTATTCAGATTCCCTGAAGAGGTACCATGTGAAAGAGAAGCTTCACAGCTCTAGATGCAAACAGTGTTGTTGAGGGCTGAGGGACTAACAGTGACCCAGGACCTCAGAGCTCCACAAACAAACCATAAATATGACCTCATTAACAACACTTTTCCAGGGGGCACCAGGCCAAAGTGGAAGCCAACTGACAAACCCATAGAGCAGTTTACTACTTAAGTCACCCACAGAATACCAGCTTTCCTGAAGCTGCTGAGAAACTGTGAAGAAAAGGCTCAATGAGTAAATTCAGAAGGTAGGTGAAGAGCACAGAGTCCTAAGCACAGAGTATCAATGTGCACAGCATCCATCAAGACTGCAAAGATGATCCGGTCACAGACGATCAAAGCTGTGGATGGGTTGATCTGCAATGGGTAGACTGTACAGTCCCATGCTGTATGGGAGAACATGGTGACACAGTGGCTTGGTTTCACCCAGTGACCTCACTCAGGCACAGAAATGAAAGCAGGGTTCTTCCTGTAATTTTGTGGGAATGGCATCAGAATCTGGAAGTGGGTTAGAGCAGTGGCAAGATGAGAGATAGCTTTGCTTTCCTTTCTGGCTTCCTCTTCTCCACCTGGCCTCTGAATATATCATGGTTGCGCATCTTGAAACCAGAGTCTGTAGTTACTTTCATGGACCCTCCCAAGAATAAGCCTACTGTGCTCGTCCACAGAATGGGGTGTGTGGCATCAGACCTTCAGCTGAGATCCTAGCTCTATGAGATCTTTGGAGGTTCTAAGGTATACTCGAGGTTGAGGGTTGACTGGCTGAGTGGTCTGGAGTCCTTCCTTGGGACACAAGGTACCCATGTGGCTTCCAAAGCAACAGCTCTTGTTGAAGGAGGGATCACATGCTGAATGGAAAAGAGCCTTCATCTTGTTTGCTCATAGGTCCTAACCATGATTCCAGACTCGCTCTCTCAGACCTGCATAGCTCTTCCAGAAATCAGGTAAACTAACCCTATTGCAAAATCCTAAAATTCAGGAAGAAAGAAAAACTCAAACCACTGTGTGAAATAGCACAGAGTTACTACCCTGATATTTTGAAAAGCTTTCTAGGTAAACATGATAGCTCATTCTGAGCTTTGGGTTTTTGGGTAAATGTACATACACATGTATGCACATATATTGTTGTTGCAACGTTTTCTGAATTAAAACATTCCATCCTTGAAGGAGGAAGATGTGAGGGTCGGACAGAGGAGGGAGTAGTCAATTTTCTAGGGTTGTGGCCTCTGTTAGGTCCATCATGTTCCAGTAGATGATCTTGCACATAAACATACAAAGGCAGAACAAACTGGAATGAGTGGGTTATAAAAATAAGTAAAAGAAGGTATAAAGTTGAAGTAGGCATGGATTCTGGAAGAATTAAAGGGAGCGGTGGAGAGTGAATATGATTAAAATATATTGTATGCATATGTTGAATTTCAAAGAGCTAACGAAAATATTATAATTAAAAAGATTTAGAATATAAACAATTCACAAGTCTTAGGAAGTTCCTGAAACATACCAAATTCACAAGGCTGTTTCTTCCTCAATACTACATAAGCAGTAAATACTGCTGTGGAAAGGAGACTGTCTGAACTGGTAAGGTGTCAGTATATTATGCAGAGAGCTGACAGGATGAGGCTTTTATGATTGGCAGAGATTAAAGTGAGCTTTTCAGTCATGTAGCTGCCTTTGATGAATCTCTTGTAAGTAACTCCAATAAACACATTGGCTCACCAACTTGAACCTTGGTAGAATTGTTTATTTTGTCTGTTGATGCTCTATATAGAGTGAGAAAACATTTGCTCATATCATCCCAGGAAAAGTCACACAACAATGTGCGACTAAAACACTCATTAACTAAAATTATTTCTGGTCGCTGAAAGTAATTAGAATAGAAATCCCTAGAATTGGTCCGATTTGATTTTTAGAATGACTGTAAGTTTATGTGTCACTATGAAAATTTTCAGGAACTAACAAAAAAAAAAACCAGTATCAAAGATCCAATACATAATAACTGCAGCAGATGGCAGGGGGAACCAGGGTTTATCTGATTTGAGCTCCGTTCCAACACAAACACCATGGGAGCCAGGAGGCCTGAGTCCAAACCACAGTTTGATCTTTCATCAGCTGATGGGCATGATGAGTCCCATGAACCTTTAGGTTCCATTTCTTCATTTGGAATAGGCTGACAGCTCCAATAGGTTGCTGTGATACAAACTGTAGCTCTGCTCTCTGCACTTCACAAAGACACTCTCTGAACATATACCTGCTTTCCCCCTCCATACAATATCCTACTTGGTCCGCCAAGGCCAGAGAATAGGCCGTGAGGAAGAAAACAAAGAAAATCCCAGGGACTAACACACTGTGTCCTGGCCAGGAAGGGTGTAATTCGCAGACCTTTCTGACCAGAATGCAATTTGGGAACATCAGGCATTTCGGTGAGAGCTACACACATCAGCAAACTCGATTTTGTGCCTGATTGGAAGACTAAACGGTACAGGCAGGCTGCCTAATGCAGGGACGTCATGCTGCATAACATCCCTCAGCTGCTCTCAACTGGGGCTGTCTGAGACACACCAGGCACCATCATCAGCCGGGCTGCCAGTGCTAATGACTTCTATTTTTTATTTTTTTATTTTTGAAGATGCCATTTCAAGGATAGTCCATGAACCCGCCTGGACTGAAATCCAGTTAATGTGTTGTCACTGGAGAGGGGTGGGCATTCCTTCCACCTACCCAAAGCAGTCACTGAGTGACTCCCTAACCCCCATCTGCATTTCCTTCATCTCCGAAGAGACTTTATACACCCTGCGTCTTGTTTTCAAAACAAACCCCTGCTCCATTAAGCAGAGATCAACTCCTGGCTTCCTTTCCACACACACACCTGCAAGTCCTGGTCAGGCCCCTCTGCAGGAGTGGGGGTGGGGGAGCAATCACACACATGCTTTCTGCATTTCAAAACGGCTCATCCTCAGAGTGTGCTGGTGTCTTCTTGGAGAGGTCTCTTGCTATTGGATGGGGCAGGCATCTGCTAGGGAAAGCGTTGTTATGAGATTTTTCTCCCCAAAGCTGAACTTAGAGTGCTTGGTTCCTCAGGTGTTTGGGTTGCATGGCTGACGGTTGGCTGGACCGGATGGTGCTAAAAATATTTGTGTTTTCTCAGAGGGTCTGCTGGATAGTTTTATCTAATTGAACACAAGCCAGAGTTATCAGGAAGTAGGGAACCAACTGAGAAAATGCCTCCATAAGATTGGGCTGTAGGGCATTGTCTTAATTAGTGATTGATGGGGGTGGGCTGGTCCTTTGTGGGCAGTATTACACATGGGCTGGTGGTCCTAGAAGGCTGACTGAGTGAGCCACGGGAAGCCAGCCAGTGAGCAGCACCCTTCCATGGCCTCTGCATCAGCGCCTGCCTTCAGGTTCCTGCCCTGCTTGAGTTTCTGTCCTGACTTCCTTCGATAATGAACAGTTATATGGAAGTGTCAGACAAATAAACCCTTTCCACTCCAACTTGTATTTTTGGTCATGGTGTTTTGTTACAGCAATAGAAACTCAAACTAAGACAAGATACTGTGTGGCAATGCTCAGGGGTTACCAAATTCCACACAACAGAGAGATTCTGTCCTTTCTCTGGGCCCAGCAAGTGCCTCGCACTCTCTTTGGAACCATATACTAGTCGTAGCCTGTTCACTGCTGGCTGGAAGGAGGGTGCATGCAGCTGGTGCAAGATCAGACCCATGTGTGGGTCACGGTCTCCTTTGTAGGAGAAAGCCTGGGCAGGTGTGGTCTCCCTTCCAAGGATGTTGGCTCAGAATTCCAAGAAGCTTCTCTTCCCTCTGCAGAGGGTTTGGCTGTCTATGTGAGAGATTGGAGAATTCTTTTATATTCTGTATTATCTTATTTTTGAATCGAGGGTAATGCATGATTTACCAACCAGAGACTATAGGCTTCAGACTCACAGAGAGGTCTTACACAGCAAAGGCAGGAGCCTGGTGGCCATCAATGCCCAGTGGCCAGTGGGGATGCTCCCTTAGACCGGCAAGCAGGGATGAAAGAACAGCTGTAACTTCCTCCGCCCAGTGCGATGTATTTACTTTCTCTCCTTATTTTTAGAGACTGGTTCTCGACTGCTTCAGTCTCTGAGGCCCTTATTACCACGGGTCCTAGCAGACACACCTGGCGTGGCTCCAGTCCTGTGAGCCGCTCTACAGATGTCCTGTGGCCACGCTGGCCCTGCTCCAGTTGCCTCCCTCATGCCAAGATCTGTGACTGCTCCTGCTCAGGTCACACAGCTTCTTGCTGGAGCTGGCGTAGGCACGGGTTGGGGAGACTTCTGGTCCTTTTGATCAAAGTGTTTGAAAAATCACTTGAATGCTGAGAGAATGGGGATCAGTTAGAGAAGAGGGGACCCCACATGTGCCACTTATGTGTCTTCCTGCCTTCTTTAAACTGAATCTTTTAACAAGGCCCGGCCTTTGAGGGCTAAAGGTGGGATCAGTGCAAAGCCCATTAGAGCGCTCGGTAGTTAGGAACAGGAATAAGATCGAGAAGTTAGTGTGTGTGTTTGTGTGCCTCTGTGCATGCAGATTTATATGTATGGATGTAAATACATGTGTGGATGCACATCCACACATTCAATTATTTGTGTGTGTCAGTGGAGGTGCGCATGCGTGTACACTCACACATATATGCATTTGTAGATGTGCTCACGTGTGTGTCTGCACTGTGTGTACCCATGTGCATTCTAACATATATGTGTGTGCATGCTTGTGTTGACTGCAGTGCTTCTTTTACTCACTCTGCCCAGGAAGCCTTAGTGGTTAACTCTCATCAAGTGAAAGGAAGACACCTTGGCCACTCTCTCCCGTCAGGGTTCAGCTGCTCATCATTAAAGAGAAGTCACACCTACCTCCTTGCTTCTCCTCTGTGAGACCGTTCACCACCGGTCAGACAATGTTTGTGGCCTCATTGTGTTTCATTATACTTGACCTTTGGCTGCCTGCACAGGGGTCTCACCATACCTTCCCCAACCCTTGGTGCCCAGGAACATCTCTCTGAGAACCAGCACAGACACCATATGCAAATACCTTCTCTTGACACCCTGTGGGTGACCAGAAACACTTCCAGGTAGAAACTTTTGGACCTTAGGGTGATCAGTACATAGGAATACACAATGCTGCACTTGCTGGCTGTGAGTTTATAGCCACTGTGGGCACAATGAGCTGAGCCATAGACAGTGGGGTGTGCAGGCACGACTGACTGACTTTGACTCCTTTGGGTGTATATCTAGAACTGGGCTACCTGGGTCTTACTGCAGTTCTAGCTTTAGTTTTGGGATGGATTTCTATTGACTCCCAAAGAGTCTAAACTTGTTAACATTCCCATCAGTGGTCTACAAGGGGTCCTTTCCTCTGACTTCCTCAGGAGGATGTGTTGTTTTCTTCTACATTTTTGTTATTATTTTTATTGTTGGAAATAGTTTCATAAATTGAAGGTCAAGACAATATTATGTTCATAGTTTACGTTGGGAACAAAAATATTTACCCCTACATTTGTGATCAACAAAGTAACTACTTTCTTAACAAGTATAGTATTTAAGCTAAATTGACCAATTATAAACAACAGAACAACAAAAGCATCATTTCTACAGTACTTCTTAAACTAATTATAAACTCCTTAAAATAGCAATTAAGTATTCTGAACCAACATAATAGCACACACACCCATACACATACACACACACACACACACACAGACAGACACACACACACACACACACACACACACACCAGCAATTTGTCTATTAGAAGAAGACACAAACAAACAACTCATTCCACATCTGTCTTCCTTTTTCTTAACCTCAGTGAGAATTGTCAACAAGCTTTTAAGAGTACATAATTGAAACACAGTAATTGGCACACCTTCCCCATTGAAACATACTGATCTTAATTTTAGCAGAGCAATTAAAATGTAATCTTAATTTCATTTTGACCTGCCATTCCTTGACGGTGGAAGGTGTTGTAATTTTTCATATATTGATCAGCCATTTGTATTTCTTCTTTTGATTACGATTAAATTATTCATTCATGTTTGTATTTAAGTTTCTGAGTTCTTTATATATTGTGGACATCAGCCCTTTAGATGAATAATTGACAAACACTTCTACCAATGTCCAGGTTGCGTCTTACTGTTTCCTGGGCTGTCAAGAGGGTTTCTGTTTGAAGTGATACCACTTGCCATTTTTATTTTTTTACTCTATCTTAAGGGACTAGAGTTCAACCCAGAAAGGGTTTGTCTATCCTTTGAAGCATTTCTTCTAATAGCGTCAGAGTTTCAGGTCTTCCGTTAAGGTCCTCGATGCCTGTTGGGTTCGTTTACAACAGTACGGGGGCAGGGCTGGAGTCCTCTCCATGGAGCTCCATTTGTTTTGGGGATCTTTGTCAAAAAGCCAGGTGACTCTGTATGTGCAGGTTTCTTTATGGGTCCTTGATATTATTTCATGGGTTCCTGTATATGTTTTATGCAGTGCTCTGTTGCCTTTGTCTTTGTTCCAGTAATACAGTCTGACGTCGAGTGTTATGACAGCCTCACATTGCTCTTTCTCCTTAAGACTGTTCAGGCTACTCGGTCTTTTGTGCTTCTGGAGAAACTTTAGAATTAATTATTTTATTAACATTTTTACTCCAGTTTTGAAGGGGGTTGTCTTAAATCTATAGATGCTTTTCAATAACAAGCCATTTTTACATACGCTATTCTTATCCATGAACATGAGGGATTTTCCACATTATGGTGTGGTCTTCACTTCAATATTACTTCTTCATTGCTTTATAAATTTTCTTTATAGATGTTCTTCTTGTATTCCTAGGATATTTTTGTCCTGTTTATGAGGGTTTGTTATAAATGGATTGTTTTCCTGATATCTTTCTCATCAAACTGGTTGTTAGTGCACTGAAAGAGTATTTGATGTGTTTCATTTTAATTTGCTGAAGGCTTTTACCCTCCAAATATCATATGTAAAGATCTCTTGGAGGAGTCTTCATGATCTTTTATGTATACAACCATCCCATCTGCAAAAAGGGACAATTTTAATCTTTCCATTCCCATTTTTATCCCATTTTCCCTGCCTCATCCCTGTGGCTAGCATTTCAAGCACTATATTGCACAAGAGTGAAGACAGTGCACAAACATCCCTCTGCCTTGAGAGGAAATGCTTTCAATTATCCCCATGTAAGATATGTAACAAGTTTATGATGTACTCCCCTTTAATATATTTAATTTTGGTTATTCTATTCTGAGACTTCAGCGTGTTCATCATTGAAGGGATGTTAAATTTTGACAAAGGCATTTTTACAATCTACAGAGATGATCATGTGGTTTTTGATCTTGATTCCACTTGATACTGTGTTTACTGACGTTCTTTGTTGAAGCACCCTTGCGTTCCTCGAACAAGTCCAATTTGACCACAATGTATAATGTGTTGAATGATCTATTTTTCAACTGAAAAGTAAAAATGTAAATATTAAAAACCTTCAAAGATGTCTTTGCATTCAGTTTGCTAGTATCTTATTAAAATGTGGCATCTATATTTACAAGGACACTACTTTTTGTTTATGTGTTTACGTAGTTTTGAAATTGCACTAATCGTGGCTTCACAGGATAGGTTTGGAATCGCTTCAGCCCTTTACTCCGTGCTCTTGTTTTATACTACAGGCTGCTGGCTGGTCTGTTTCTCTTCATTAGAAAACGGAGATCGTGAATCTACTATAGGTGTGTCCCAAACTGGGAAGACAACTCACTGAGTGAAGTGCTTGCCTTACAACCATGAGGGTCTGGGTCTGGATCCTCACCTAAGAGCCAGGCATGCAGCTACACACTTGTTACCCTGGCATTGGTCTTAGGATCTGAGTCATGTGGATCATAGGCCGGTGGTGGGGTGACAGCGAAGTTTCGGCCTAGTCAGTTGAGCTGAGACGAAAAGATCTAGGTTCAGTGAGAGTTCCTGTCTCATAAAAAGGTGATACACACACACACACACACACACACACACGCACACACACACACACACACTTATCCCTCTCATTTTGTAATATTTGTTTCCTAATACCCATTTGCTTCTCCAGTTTCCTAGGAAGCATTTCCCTTTCTATGTAGCCTCCTGCTGTTTTCCGTTTTCTTTGCAGTGTCCCTTTAAAGATTTTCTGCAGTGCTAGCATAGTGCTCGTGGATTCCTTTAGCTCCTGTTTATTATAGAATGTCTCCATTTCTCCTTTCATTTGAAAACCAGCTTTAGTGGATGCAGTAATCTAGGTCGGCAGTTAAATATTTTAGGTCCTGAGGAAAACCATCCCATGCCCTCCTGGCTTTTAAAATTTTAAAGGAGAAAAACCTGTTGTTGATCTGATGCGTCTGTCTTTATATCTCATGCTCTGGTTGCCTTAATCTTTAGGTTTACCAATTTTGCCTAATTATTTCTAGCCAATATCTGCCTGTGGAGACTAGCTTCTCCTACGTTAGAGAAGGCCAGTGGCGAACAGTGAGACTCAGAGGGCAGACACTAGTTTTCACCCGTCATCCTCTGATGTGGCTGAAACATATAGACCTTGTTTTTGTGATCTCCCCATGGCTCAGACTGTGTCCCTGGACCAACTTATGCACCGCCACTGGGTCACTGAGAGGTCAAGAAACATGTTCCGCGAAGGCGCAAAATTTCAGTATTTGAATTCTAGGCACACACTATCCAGGTTCAGACCCCCTTGAGAACCCATACTCAGAATCCGAATTTTGAGTTTTTTACCATAAAATGTTAAAAACGGCCATGCATTTGTCCAGTTAATTTTCAGGATGTACTAGACCTTGATGAGGGCTCTTCATGCACAAAAATTGTATTAAGGGATTTGCATTCAGACATTTCAGAATTATCAGTAAATCATTGTCTTGGCTTAGACCAGTTACTATGCTACCTGCTTTGAATAAGCTGAGGGTGTTCCCTGTTGGTTCCCTGTTGGTTCAGGCTGCTGCAAATTGTGGCTTCCTTTATGAGTGGGTGGGATTCACAGTACAAGTCAAGGGTTTGGAACCTGGGGTTCAGTGTCCTCTGCTAGGCTTTAACTGGGGAAGCTTCAGGAGATGGTACAGAGACACACTGTGTTCACTCCTAAAGCATGCCCACCCCACCACCAGGTACTCAGCTAGCTGACTCACTCTGCATGGTAGTTTGAATAGGTTTGGTGCCCACCGACTTCTATGTTTGAATGGTGGCCCACAGGGAGTGGCACTATTAGGAGGTGAATCCTTGTTGGAGTGTGTCACTATGGAGGCAGGATTTTTGAAGTCTCATATACATGTTTAAGCTATGCCCAGGTGGAATCCAGTTCCCTTCTGCTGCCTTTGGATCGCAATGTAGAAATCTCGGTTCCTCCAGCACCAAGTCTGCCTACATGATGGCATGCTTCCCACCATGATGGACTGAAGCTCTGAACCTGCAAGCCAGCCCCAATTAAATGTTGTCCGTCATAAGACTTGCCTTGGTCATGGTGTCTCTTCATAGCGGTAAAACCCTAACTAAGGCACTCTGCTAAGGTGAACTTCAGTGTTTAACTGGGAGGGTCTCCTCTTTGGAAGCTGTGCAAAAGAAATGAGTTGAGTCATGTTGTC
Organism: Rattus norvegicus; assembly: GCF_021556685.1. NCBI lineage: Eukaryota > Metazoa > Chordata > Mammalia > Rodentia > Muridae > Rattus > Rattus norvegicus. The sequence goes on from NC_141549.1 coordinate 83,011,421, forward strand.
GTGGTGGGTTATAACACTCATGAGTTATTTCAAAGTCTTCTACTTTTTTGTTTGAAGTGTTGGCATTGAGCTCAGACTCCTCTCCTCGGATGTCACTGAGTTTGCGGGATGAGCAGGTGACCTCAGGTCCAGGTGTCTCCTCTACTACCTCTCCTGGGAAGCAGGTGAGATAGGCAGAGGGGACCACAGGTCTCTGCCTTTCCTCAGATTCAGACAACTCTGATCCCAAGGGCCTTCTAAAGATGGCGAGTTAGTCTAATCAGTGCGACCACTAGCTGGTTGACCGGTGTTCATTGTATGTTACATATTCATGTTTTTTTATACTTTCATAAAACTTGGAGAGCAGTGTTTCTCTTCTCAGTTCCTAACGAGGTTTGGGGGCTCACATTTGTTCATATATCATATTCGTTATCTCAAACTGCAAGTTCTCATTTCCAAGGAAACTGGTTTCTTACTAAGGAAATTTACTTTTGGGTTTCACAATGAAAGTGCACATGCTTCTGTCATGGGGCGGGTTTTAAGCTGAACTAACGGCCTCAGGAAACACTGAGAGATTTAAGCATGTCAGCTCACAGAGGCACGTCACACGGATTTAGCATGGAAACATATGTATTGCAGGCATGTTGGTGCTGTGTTCTTTTTCCCCATGCATACTTTTTAATTAAATTAGATAACACCCGATTCAATACCAGGTGGCAAATGGAGTGAATGTTGTTTATATGCTGGACACCAGAGGAAATGGGAACCAGAAGATCCCACATGGTTTCTCTTGGCTCAGAACTAGAATAACCATTGGACAAATCCCTTGTCTTCTACACTGCAGTCTCCTGACTTATGGGTAGCAGACACTTGCTATATTCACAGGCTTACCTAGGACAGAACACGCTGACCCAGGGTCCCGGGATGATACAAGGTATTCAGAAGCACTGAGGACCTTCTCATCTCTGCCACCTCCTTCAGGGAAGCACAGACACATCAAAGCTGGTATCATCCCCCGGACTCTAATCCACGACAGAGCATCTGCTGCTTTTCTTTCCCCAAAACTATAGTTTCCAGGAAGTCAAGGATTTGGCAGCTAACCCTAACTTCCTCTTCCTGTAGAGACACTTCCTTAGGTCTGGAGTTCACTCTCCCTACGCACAGATAGCATCCTGCACATCACTAAGCAGGCCCTCACTCTCAGGAAAGGCCCGCTCAGTTCCATTTGTTTCCACCCAGAGGACAAATACCTTGCACAAATCTGGACTTAGTTTTGAACACTCCCACCACTGTAGCCCACTGATGACTTGTACACAAAGCAAAGCCCTAGTCACAGAGGCTATTCCAGATAGAAAAATGCATGTGGCATTTTTTTCAGATGGTGCAGTTTGCAAAGGGCCTCAGTCGTCACTGGATTCATGTTCTCTGATGACGTTGATCTAGGCAGGTGCCTGTTGGCAGCATACTGAGCCACCGTCCCTGTACCGTGCTCCACATTTCCTTCCTGCAGCTCTGCTCAAAGATATTGCTGGTGACGCTACGCAGTCACAGTGCCACAGTGGTAGTAGAGATGGTGACAACGAGCCATCCCTTGTCCAAAGGTCCACGTGCCTTTCTATTTATTTATTTAGTATGCGTGGCCATCGTGGTGGTCAAGCTACAAACTGCGGGAGTCGGTGAGCATTCCTTGCTTCATTTGAAAGGGCATAGAGCCAGGTGCAGGAAACACACTTCTACCTATATAGTTCAGGAGGTCTGGCCAGCACTCAAAAATACAGACAGAGGTACCTATGCCTGGTGTTCATATCTGAGATTAACACTCAAGTGAGTCCCAGGGACATATGAGAAAGGAGAAGTCAGCGTCAGGCAGAGAGCACTTGACATGCTAACCAGGCTGACTTGCAAGTCTAGGAGGGAAGGGGCGCCCTGGGGCAGGCACTGTCTGGTGTTATGGTCTTGTCTTTTACTGACAGTTCCCTTGGAAATGAGAACTTGCAGTTTATGCTAACTAATGCTCCATGTGAAGAAAGGTGAACCCCAAAACCTAGTTAGGAACCGAAGAGAAAAACAACACTCTCCGTGTTTTATTAAAGTGTAATGAAACAAATAAATCACAAATCAGAGATCTGTAATACCTGGCACCTTGTGGGCCGACCACATTCCACAAGAATGTGCAGCTTTTTAGTAGAAGCATCCGGCTCTCTCCTTTCTGGAAGGCTCCAGGAGAACCACATATGAACTTTGTTATTCTGTACTTTGCAAGAGCCCGGGGTTGAAAACAGCATCTGGCTGGTGTGCCCAAGGAGTCCTGACTCATCTCTCCCTCTTGGCCTCTCCCTTCTGTCATCTACCTCCAGGGCCTGGTGAGCCTATAAGCCACCTGCTCCAGCACTGGTCATGACATGACCTCCTGCACACCATAGCCCTGGGTGGTCTCTCCTGAGCCCTTCAGAAGGTGAACCCAGCAGCTGGTGCCACACCGTACCCGGCCTTATTTTGTCCTGAACTCAGTTTTGAGTGCTCCCCGGTGGAACCGTGAGATGACTTACCTACTGTGACTGCGGGTACGTAAGTACAGCTCTTGCGTCCCCAGATCAAGCCACTGCCCACAGGAGACCCTTCCCACTCAGATCCAGCTCCGATTGCCTAGCTATCAGCACGGGCTTAGTAGCTTTCAGAAAGCCACCCCCCATTCCTGCAACTGTCTTTGTTGCCTTCTTGTACCTTCCTGGGCCCTCAGCTCTAGCTTGGTTTCTGGACACGTTGCCTTGCTTTCCCAGCCTCGGCTACATACTCTTTCCTTACACGCCCTCTGTTGCACTGGGCTGCCAGTCTTCATCCTTTATACCGTCACACTTACTCCATAACTGAGGCATTCGGGAAGGTGCCAATAAGGGTCCTAAGTGGCAAAGGGAGTCCCAAGCAACATCCTGGCCAGGGTCTAGGCTTGGTACAGCTGGAAACTGACACTTGAGAGCAGAGCGCCAGTCCATGAACACCGCACCCCTTTGACCTCCAGGAGCCCTCAGTATCCCTGGCTCTAAATTCTATGCTGATTGTTTGCATAGGAACGAAAATTTAAATTGGAATTATGACTATGATGGCTCATGTCTGTCATGCCAGCACTTGGGAGGTTGAGATAGAAGGATTACTGTAAGTTTGAGGGTAGCCTGGGCTACGCAGCAAGAATCACCTTCTTAAAATTGAGTTGAAAAATTAAACATTAAACTAAAATAGAATAATGAAAATAAGTTCTCTTGAATTATCCAACGGGACTACTGGAGGTTGGCTTCTCAGTCCTCTTCCACAGTATTTGACAATTTTGCCCCGTATCACACATGGAGGAGGGACAGTCTCAGGATGGCTTCTGCAATCCTATTGGTCTAGCGACCAGGGAGCTATAGAATAAAAGCACTTAGAGGGTGAGGAAAAGAGGCAGAGCTGTGAGGCAGAACTCAGCTGCTGAGCCAGAGGCTAAGTGGGGGCCCTAAAGACGGTGGTCGTCTTCCCGACAGAAGAATGCCATTCTATGACACCATTTCCACGGACTCTAGAAACTAAGTGAAAGAACACGTGTGAGCATTTAAAAATGTTACAAAGCTATGTGGGTGCTGTCTTTGTTACTATGATCAAAAACCCTGTTAATAGCAACTCACAGAAAGAATACTTTATTTTGGCTCTTAGGTCAAGTTACAGTCAATACTGGTGAGGAAGTCAAGGTAGCAGGGAGTGGGGTTGGAGCAGCCGGTCATATAGCATCCCTGATCAGGGAAGAGACAGTGATACTTATCTATTCTTGTGCTGCTTCACCCCTTTCTCCGCTCACACAGTCCAGGAACCCATCTGGGGAATGGTGCTGCCCACTGTGGGCGGATTTTCTCAAGTCAATTAACCCAAGATAACATCCCAGAGGCCATCTCTTAGGGAATCCTAGATTTCGTCAACTTGACAGTTAATGCTGCCCATCACAGATACCTGTCCCTGCTTATAAAAGAACACTGATACAGACATCTGGAAGGGTGTTCTCATTACACAGGAAAGCATCCTCATCTCTGTGGGATTCTCTTGCACTCAGTATGACATATTAAGGTGAAGCTGTGTAAGGTCACATCGTCTGGAGAAGCCCTTTTCTCTATTCCCCTGTGTGTGGTGGGCATCTGGAGGTACAAGGCAGATGCCGAGAGTCATTGATTCTGTGTCCATCTTAGATGAGACACATAATGAGACAGTCTTTCAATCAAAACCAGAGCTTGCCAGTAGCGCGCTTTTCTAAACAGTTGGCTCTGGGGAATCTCCTGTTTCTGCCTTCTAGGGTTAGATTTACAGGCAGACCATCATACCCTCCCAATATTTACACGTATTCTGGGTATCGAAACTCCAGTCCCCACACCTAGGGAGTAAGCCTTTAACCAATGAGCCACCTACTCAGCCCCGAAGATTCCACAGTGTATATGTTTGCCTGTGTATAGGGTCTTGAGCAGGAGGTGTTATATTAATGTATTTTAAAGTTGCAATGTAAGAAAGCGACCCCCACCTCCGCCACCTTGGGGTTAGGTCTCATATATAGGATTTCCCCACATTTCCCCCCATTTAACTTTGCAAATAACCTATCCATGCAAACAATAAATGTTCACCACGCTCCACATAAATGTGAACAAATGACGAGCCCTTTACAGTTCAACCTAACATCTCAGAAAATGAAGAAACAAGGCCTTTAGAACCAGAGTCACCTGCTGCATGATGGGGGATGGCTCCAGATTCCCAAGAATATCCAGAAAGAATATTCAAGCTTGAAATAGGACGTGCCATGTAATCGCCAAGCATGGAGTTGCTCTGTGCACTGTTTACAGGGAAATGACAAGGAGCCTGCACATGCTCGGAAGAAATGCTTTTCAAATGCTCTCCAGCTGTGGTTGCCTGGTTCCACACGCGAGGAAGTCCAACTATAACATCGTATAAAGTAAGCGGAACCCTCACACCAATTACTGAGAGGTCAGCTTAATACCCGACAGTATATTAGTTAATTTTCATATTGTCTTGAAAAACATGTCACAAAGGCAACTTAAGGAAGGAAGGATTTATTTATTTGGGCTCACAGTTTGAAGGGACCATCCATCACAGCGGGGAAAGCGCTACAAGAGCGTAAGGCAGCTGCTCCCATCAAACCCTCAGCCAGGAGTCAGAGAGCTGCTGCTCAGAGCTCTCTCTTTGTCTTCCTTTTTATTTGGTCTTGGATTCTGGGACAATGCAGTCTGATAGTCACACTCAGACGCGTGCCTCCTCCAGCATCCCAGATCCAGTCAAGCTAGACAGGGAAGATGAACCATCAAAGAGCATTTTCCCTAGACATGGGTTTCCTGGGGAAGAGCAAGTTTCTTCCTTCATCGTGGCCACTGGGAATGAGCCCCATTAATCCTTGCTACCAATACTGGAGGTAAATGCTGTAGACACCTTTATCTTCCCAGGCCCTGCAGCTCTCATGATAGGATGTTATGCCATACGGGAGCACCAGGGAGTTCAGATGCTCTCAAATGCTTCCATTTATTCAGACACTTATTCAGACAAGGGTACACTATGATTTCTAGAAACCACCCTTTACTAATGTAACACATAAGAAGATATTAGGTTCTTTTTTCATTTGATTAGAGTCTTCTTGCTTGGAATTATCTCATGGCAGGTCTCTCAAGAACTCTGGGTGCATTTTATTATCATGTGGGCTGGGTGACCCAGCATAATACTCCTGGGTATCCCTCCGAAGGAAATACAATACTGTTCACAATAGTCAAGAAATAGAAATAACCTAGTACCCATCAATAGACGAGAGAACCAATAAAATGTGATACATATCCACAGTGGAACAGTATTCGGCCTTGACAAAGACAGGAGTCCTGCCATTAGTGGCCTCATAGAATAGCCAGAGGATCATGTAAACTAAACTAAACCAGGCATAGAAAAAAATGTGGAACCTTCAAGCTTGGTCTTGGGGAGTTGAGGGAAGAACGTGGCCACCGGGGGCTGGGTAGAGAGTAGGGAGGTGCTGGTGGAAGACAATTCATCATCTTGATAGTAACTATAGCAACGCACTGTATATAAGATTAGTTCTTAATTTCCTCACAACAGAAAACATCCTCACAACAGAAAACACGCAAATATGTGAGGTGATAGGTGAATGGTCTTGATTTAATCATCATTCAACTTAAGTGTATATTGATAGTCACATCCTATGCTATAATGTATACAATTCCAGTTTTCAATGCTCACTTAAGAAAGCAGGGACAATAACAAGCAATGCAAAAACAAACACAGGTTTCCCTTCAGCAGTAAGGACAAGTAGGGGATCTCTAGAGATTCCAAGCGCCGGGCATTGCCCATCAGAGGCAGCAGGGCACCAGTTTCGGGAGTTCCCAGCTGTGGTATCTTAGGCAGGTTTCTGTCATTACGATAGAACACCATGAGCAAAGGCAACCTGTGAAGGCAGTGGTTTGTCTTATATTCCTGTGTCACAGTCCAACATGGAGGAAGTCAGGGCAGGGCTTCAAAGCAGGGATCTGACACAGAAGGCATGGAGGAACGTTGCTCACTGGCTTGCTTTCCCCATGGGTGGCTAAGCCCAAGAGTGTCTTATACAGCTCAGGCCCAGCTGCCCATGGGTGACAGTACTCACAGCAATCATTTGTCATTAGTCATTAATCAAGAAGATGCACCACCTCTAACTTGCATACAGAGAATCTTATAGTCATTTTCTCAAACAAACAACAAACAAACCATCAAAACAAAAAGCCAACTCAGCAGCACAAGTGAGCCCCTGTCAACTCGACATGCACACTTATCACTTACTAAACCACAATCTTCCCTTTCTGATCTATCTATCCATAATATTTTATACTACTATCGCAATATAAAACAAATTCTTTTAATAATCCCATAATCTCCAAAAATTCAAACACTTAAAAATATTTCTCTAAAATATCCCAAGTCTTTCAACTGTGGGCTCTCGTAAAATCAAAACCAAGTTAAACCAGTTCTTCCTCTAGAAGGGAGAATGAGCACAGAGCTGCAATCAAATTAAAAAAAAAAAAAGGCAAAATCCACAGTGCAAAAAGCTCAATGCTTGGCATATGGGATCCACTCTGGATCATCTGGGCTCCCAAGGGCCTGGGCAATTCCACTTCTCAAGTTCTGCAAACCACAGCACACACAGCTTGTCTCCAGGCTCAAGCAGGCTACATTCCACACCTGCTGCTTTCTTTGGAAGGCATCACATGGTATTAGCATCTCCAAATGCTGGGCCCTCCAGCGTAACTGGTCCTTACCTTCACCAGCAGCCTCTCTGGACCTCTCTTCAGAGACTCTGACCCTGACACATGGTACCAGGCCTCAACTTCTCTCCAAGACCTTTTCGATCCTGCAACTTCTTCCGCAACTGAGGCTACACCCTTTCCAACGGCTATCTTACCACTAGTAACAAGCCTCGGTTACTCTGCATGACCCCTCCATGGACCAGCATTACCTGGGAAACTCACACACATTACTAAATTGGGCTGCCAACATGTGGTAAATTCGTGGCCACTTCTGGACCATAGCTTTTATGTGCTGATTCCGAGGAAACACTTACCAGAAGAATTCACCTCAACAATGCTTGTATTTCCTTAATCACAGCTGATTCCTTAGCCTTAGCTGACCACTATCAATTGTTCCCAAAACCCCAAAGGTTTCACTTAAGTAATTATGGACTCTTTCTAATCACAGCCAATTCTTCAGCCTCAACTGAGCAGAATCAGATTCTTAATCCAAAATATTTAACAGTCTCAACAGTGTATTTAGGGGCCTCTCACACTGCTCTTGGATATTTTGCAAGACAGGCCTCCATTAACTATACTTTTGCATCATATTATACATTCTTCCAATAACCTATTGTGGTCTGAACACTCAATAGCTTTTCTAGCATAAAGTACCAACGTCCTTCTACAATCCTGTTGTCTGTCATGGCAATATCTCACAAACACAGTACCAATTTCTGCCTTAGTTAGGTTTCTTGGTTGGGTGATTGGTATGATAGAGCACCATGACCAAAAGCAACCTGGGGAGGACTTATCTGGCTTACACTTCCACAAGACAGCCCACCGTAGAAGGACGTCAAGATGGGAAGGAACTTTAGTAGGAACCTAGAAGCAAGGACTGTAGAAGCCATAGAGGGATGCTGCTTATGGGCTTGATGAGGAGGCTTGCTCAGGCTGCTATCTTAGACAACCCGAGAGCACCAGTCTGGGGTAAGACTGCCTGCGGTGAGCTGGGCTCTTCCACATCAACCATTATCAAGAACATAGCTTACAGACTCACCCGCACACAGTCTGAGGGAGGCATTTCCACAAATGAGGTTCATCTTCCCAAAATAACTTTAACTTCTGTCAAGTTGACAAAGCCTTGCCAGCACACACAGTGACAGAAGCTGGTTGTGGTTAGGCTCTGGTGCTTCAAGGAGGCTTCCCTGAGCATTTGCTTCTGCCTCAGAGCCAACCACAGTTACACAGGCACACTCCAAGTATGTATTCCTCCTCTTCCAGATGTCCAGAGAGGCTGCTGGTGCTTTTCCTAAACTTAGGACCCCTGCCCTTCACCCCACTTCACACAGGAACCCAGAGAGCACCTGGAAATCAGAAATCACCACACCCTGCTGTTTCTTGGTACCCGAAGTTTCCAGAACTGACTGCTCCTTTTTATTCTTATAATGACCTTATCCCCGAACAGCAGGCTGGAGTTTCAGGACAGCGAGCGTTGGCTTGCCACGTGGTACAGCCATACCACAGTGCACGCATGACTAGAGCAGCGGAAGCACAGGGTAAGAGATGTTGGCAAACTGTGCTTCTATAGTTCTGTGCCCAGCAGCTCAACCAGAGACAGCGACATGGCCCTTGATGGATAAACAGAGGAGCATGGTATGGTTCAGACACTGTGGGATAGTACCCAGCTCTAAATATGAAATCCTACCATGTTCCAACACAGAATAACCTAGAAGACCTCATGCTCAGTGAAATAAACCAGTCACTGGAAGACAAACTCATTAAAGAGCTCAGTGTAGGCGGATCCATAGAAACAGAGAATAGGATGTTGGGGGCTGTTGGAGGGGCACAGCTTCTATTAGGAGCAAGTGGTGAGCTCTGTAGACACACGGGTGTATCAGTTGTTGCACGCCGTGAGTGTACCAAGCCCTAAACTCTACAGTGACAATAGGAAGAATGGTTAATTCTGTTCCCTCTCTGACATCATGACGTGCAGGCCAAATCTGTGCACCACTCTTAGTAGGACAACAACCCCGGCTACAGCCCCTCAATGTCACTCTCTGTAACTCAGGGATAAGCTAGCCCTCCGCAGCCAAGGCAAGCCCCAGCTCCTGGCTTCCCTGAGATAATATCCTTTCTAGGTTCCTGCACTAAGACCAGGGCTCTCGATGTTCTGCATCCATACCTGTCCCTGGAGGCCAATGCACCGAGTCACAAGCTCCTGCTGCCTGGGGAACAGGCCCTTGGGGGGAAATTCCCACCTGCGTTGTCTGTCATGGGGGAAGAATGGAACCGCTACCACAACTGCTACCACAATTGCTCCTTTTGGTCTCAATGAGAAAAACTAAGTGAGTCTGGAGCCCCTAGCCGGTGCGAGCTCCCACACTGTTGCGGACTTAGGCAACCATTCTGTAAGCTTAAAGTTGAAGAGCAAGCTGTTTCAGAACCTGGAGGGGACAGAGCTTTCTTTGAAATAAGCCATAGCCCATGCAAAGAGGGCTCCTTGAGTATCCAGTGTTACTTATGCCAGTCAGATGAGCAACATGGTCCTTGCGTGTGGTGGCCTGAAGAAAACTAAGGAGAAGTCCCCATTGAAAGATTTGCCTAGGTTGGGTATGGTGGCTCAAGTCTGTATGTAAATCCAAGCACTGTGGAGGCTGGGTTAGGAGGACTGTGTATGCTTGCGGCCAGCCTAGGCTGTAGCATAAAACTGTCTCAAGCAAACAAAAAGAAGCAAGCAGGGGCTTACCCCATGACCTGTCTGTGCATTGTAAGTCTGTGGCCTGGTGTCATTCAGAGAACACCTGACCCCGAAGTGGAGTATGCAATAGAACGGAGCCCAGAGCCACACTGGGGTTCCCCATCTGATTAATGTTTGATGTTGGATTTACTCAACTCTCTGCATCTCTGGCTGTGGCGGTTGCCCTCATGAGTAGAACTCCCTGCTAACTGACCAATAGCCCTAAGTGGCACCAACCCTTTGTGTCAGGAGTGGCATCAAATGATAGTCCCAGGGGAGACCGATCTGAGCACTCGGGGGAGGGGAGGTGATACATGTTCTCCAACAGGCTCCTGATGAACCAGCATCTACCTCAGCCTGCACTGTGCTGGCCCAAGGCATCAACCACTTCCAGTAGAGACTGGGGCTGCTGGCCTCCTTTGAGCCTGGGGTGGGTGAAGGGGGTTTGTCTACACATGGTTTCTGCAGTCTTATGTCTTTAACCCATCAACATGTGGGTCCGGGAAGCCCTTTTCTCACAAGGGATTCTCGAGATTTTACTGTTTGTGTAAGAGCATCAGCACAGCCTCTCTAGTCCCACTGCCACCACATTCCGGGCGTGCTTAGCAAGTTTACTGTGAGTTTCCCAGTGATGGGGTGAGATGGAGGTTGTGGGACCCTGAGCAGTCAGTCAGTGCACCCCCACCCTCTGTCAGCCACTTCACTTTACCTATGTCCTCTTCTGCCGGGCCCGGGAAGCTGAGGCCCGGCTGGGCCAAGTCTCCTCCTTCCTCCTCTGCAAGACACAAGAGAAAGACAAGCTTACTATAGTTCCGGTGAAGTTGCTGCCATTACCCGTGGCTGAGACACTTGACAGACACAGAGACACATTTCCGTTTCTTCCCATGGCGGTGCTCAAAGCTCGGTGTCTTGTATGGATAACCTTAGAGCAGCTGTAACATTCTGTGACAGCCCCAAGACCCCACGTGTGGCCCACTCCTCTCTGAGGTTCCCTGCAGAACATTTGCAAACACATCTTAACTTCCCTATATGCCTCTGGGCATATTTTATCTCCTTAGCATCAGTATAGGCTGCTGAGATGTCCTGACCATTGTTGGCCTGACCTCCTTGACTAGTCAAGTCCTAATGAGTGTGAGTCACCCCAAAAGAGAAACCCCCAACTCCAGTGATTACAATTGTACCCACATCCCATTCTTGCATGTTCACTGTGCGGTGGTTGCTTTAATGCTTAATGTAAGTTCATTCTGGGTGGATTTGTCATGGGCATCAACTTCTCCTTTTGTGAGAGGCCAGCCCAGGTCCTCACACTCACTTTTAGTTGCTTTCTCTGGCTTGTGAAGCAGAGACACTGCTGTCTTAGCATGATCATGGCATGTGTCATTTCAGCTCTCTTCCCTGCGTGTCTGCAGACAGAGTGGGAAGGTGAATGGATACATGGTCTTATCCAACCAGCTCCTGGGGACCTGGGCTAGGTGTGTGGACCCTCTTCCACTTTTCTGCACAGCACTCCAGGGTGTGGTTTAAAGAGATGCCAGGCATCCACATGTGCTGAGTTCAGTGCCTGGGATGGCCTGCCCTGCACTGATCCATAGTCTGCAATGTGCTCATCGGAACATGGAGAAGCAACTCAGACTGACGTGTGCCACATCACGCCACACATACAGGTGGGGCTGTGCATCAAAATGATGGAATCATGAATACGCAGAGGTATCTACACAATATGTCACCAATCTGACATACATCTATAAATATAACTACAATTTTAGACCCCATATTTGTGCATTTGTGGGGGGCTTCCAGCATCGGTGGAAAGGCTCTGAGATTGGGTACACATCTCCTCTGGGAGAGAACACCCCTAATTACATTGTAGAATGAACAGGATCCACACAGTGTATGATGACTGGATCTACATACTCCACTGTCACTACCCCTGAGGCAGCACATCACCAGCTGTTGCTACACAGGAACTTCGGAGAAGAAAGAGGCAGGTTTGTCATGGAAGATGCTGAGGACCAAGCTAGAGCCTCCTTGAATAAAGAAGTCAAATTTCATGTCCTACGCTCTCCTGACCCCGAGAAAACACAGGTGTGCAATAACCACCTTCTGGACTCAGGTTCAGTATTTCATTAAGACGATTTCTTCCAGCTTTGTAGTACCTAACTGTGTAGACTTTCCACATACTTTATTATGCTCTCCAACAAGCAGATAGGCAAGCCCATTAGGGATATGGTAGGTTCTGAGCCCACACTAAGACTCAGCACCATAGCCAGTTCTAACCCAGTACAGTCTCCATGGAGACAGCTGCTACCCAGTGTTATCTCAAAGGCAGAAGGAGCTCTGCTACAGACCGTGAGTCAGTTCTCGTACCTTCCCTCATCCTACACACTCTTGTGTATGCAACGAGATTTAACAGGGAAGATCTGAATGGGAGGTAACGTTACATTGCTGGATGCTTAGCTAGCAATGGTGCTGAGAAAATGGACAGCACGGAAAGCACAACAAGGCTGATCATACCACAATGCCGGTGTCACAGCTCACAGAGCTGATGGGGGAAAAGGGATGGTAGGAGAGTTTATGGTCAGTCCCGAGTTTTAGGCACAGAAGCGATGGTCTTTATCATTTACTTTGACTCCTGTTGGTCACATTATGTTAACAGGAAGTCTTGCGATGTGGGTCAACTAAGGCCCAGGTGTAAAACAAGGCAAGCAGACGTCCTTGTATTTGCCACCTCAGGGCTGACAAACACTGCCTTGCTGTAGATGCCACACAGCCCTTCCTTGTCCAGCCAGGCTTTGGATTATCAGGCCAAGTGTTCTTTCTGCCATATTCCTACTCCAAGTCTCTGATCTGTGCAGGCAAGTGTCCTGCTCAGACAGAAGGCCACAGGTGACATGAGTGTCCTTGTCAACTTGTCTACAGTCTCAGTGTCTGTGTACTGGGTGCCAATAAATGGGTGAGGAATGGGAGGCATGATGTTGACGCAGAGGAGGCAAAGGCGTGTCAAGTTGGATGACCATCCTAATTATACTAGGAAGCCCATATCTGCCCCTTTATAGCCTCGAAGACATGGGAGTACTGGTGATCAGCAGATCTCAGTCTTGATCTTGATCTCTCTTTATCTCTCCCTCCCTCTCTGTTTCTCTCTGTCTCTCTGTCTCTATCTCTCTGTCTTTGTCTCTCTCTTCCTCCCTTTATCTACCTCTCTGTCTCTCTGTCTCTGTCTCTATCTCTCTGTCTTTCTTCTTCCCTTTCTCTACCTCTCTGTCTCCCTGTTTCTGTCCCTGCCCCCCCTCTCTGTGTGTGTGTCTGTCTGTCCATCTGTCTGTCTTTATACTCATTAAAGAAAACTGCTTCACTTCAGCTTTAACAGAAAAGGTAAGTTGCACAATCTGAGACAGGCTATGGCTGGGGCAGAAGAACAATTGTGCCATTAGCCAGGCTCTCAGGCATTCTGAATCTGGGTGATTGCAAGCCTCCTTGACCCAGCCTCTTCATCTTTCCATGTTCAAGGCCAATGGATCTTGGACCCGGAGAGCGGTGAGATTGCGTGTGAGATTAATCAGTGCTATAAAATTAATAGTGCCTGTATCTGACACCATGCTCGGTTTCCATCATATCCTTAGCAGAACTAGGCAAGTGCTGTCTGTGGAAAGTCCTGCAAGCTACCCACTTATCCCTGTGAATGCGTCTAATGAGCATCGGTCCTCATCGGAGACTCTCGCTGTCCTGGATCTCAGAGTTTCCTCCATTCACATCGCTCCCTCAGAAGCGTTTCTGGCTCACTTTACTTTACGACTTATTTTTCTTTCTCACTGGAACTAAATGCTCGATGTGCTTGGAAGAGTGTGACCAGAGACCTTTTGGGTCTTTTCTGTGTGGAAAAAAGACCTTTCTAAAATTCTGTGTTACAGCCCCTCTTCCAAGGTTCAACCCTTCAGCTCCATGAAAAGTGCTTACAAGAGATGAGGCAGGGGGAAGGATCTGTGGACAGGGTCTTCGTGGCGCTTTTATATGGCAAGAGGGGTTGTACCAAGCTCTAGACTAGAGGCACAGCTTCCATGAGCCTGCCGTGCATTCTCTCCTTCCTTTGAACACAAGATACAGGTGTGGTTTTCCCTTTCTCTGAATCTGCCTGCGAGTTACAGGTTAAAAACTCTCCTGCTCCACTTAGTTCTCAAGCTTCCCACACAGCTCTGACATGTGTAAGACTGCATCTAACAGGATGCATGGTTCCATATACCATGCTTGCTTCTCACAATGATGAGCTGTCCAGAGTACCAGCCACTCATCCTCTCTTGAAGGTGGACAAAGATGGCTCATGCTGGAGCAGGGTCCTCCGACCATTGGAACCACATAGTTATATCACTGAAGCTTCGTGGAAGAAGATGCAAGTCAGGGAAGTTGAGCATACCCTCAGGGGACACACTGTCTCAGCTATCCCTGCTTCCAGACCTTCTTTCTTCTCTATCAATAGCAGAAGTTCCACAGTTCTGTCATTAATGCCAGAGTGGCAGTACCTGGAGATTCCATGGGGACTCTGAGGACCGGGGTGACATAAATTATAAATCTTCGGACAAAAAGGCAGACGACACAAAAGGAATGATTGGGTAGACTGTTGGGCCAGGAGATCACTTCTAAGAAAGGGTCATAGTCTCAAGAAGGCAGTGCACAGTCCAGTACAGCTCCTGTGTCCAGCATCTGTGGGAGGGTGGTGTGGATAGCATTTTGCCTCTGTAGACAATGTGGTTCCTGTGTGCAGATGTCTCTGGGAGGATGGTGCTGGTGTTCTCTGTGAATGGCATGGCTCCTATGTTTGTGGGAGGAGAGTGAAAGTGTCACTTTACTTTCTCTGTGGACAGCAGAGGGTAGAGTTAACTCAAGGAGGGGTTATAACACCAGGTAGAGGGCACAGTCAGCTCAGGTAATGGGGATAAGTCAACCCAGGTAGAGGGTAGAGAAAACTGTAGGAGAGGGTATGTCTGCCAAGAGCAAAGGCAGATGAAGGTCCTGACTTCTCTTTGTTTCTAGAGGGTAGGTACTTCATTTAACTGCTGCATGATATAAGTTTTGGTCCAATGCCCATCTTCTTTCACACTGGTATTAAAATGTAGAACTTCTGCTTCTAGGTCAAAGTATCAAAACCTGACCCTCATCACTCAAAGCTGGGTGGGACCTGTACAGAACTCAGTTGTATTTCCCTGCTTTCCCTGGTGACAGATGGTTCTGTAAACTGCCCACTCCTTCATGTTTCAGCCTCTTTAGGGCTCTAAGGTGGTAGGAGAAGCATCTTTGCAACTGCAGTGAAGCTTCTGATTCCCATAGTTCCACTCTAGCTCTACTACAGCTCTGCTCTAACTCTACTCTAGCTCTACTACAGCTCTACTCTAGCTCTACTACAGCTCTACTCTAGCTCTACTACAGCTCTGCTCTAAATCTACTCTAGCTCTACTCTAGCTCTGCTCTAGCTCTACTACAGCTCTGCTCTAGCTCTACTCTAGCTCTACTCTAACTCTACTATGGCTCTACTACAGCTCTGCTCTAGCTCTACTACAGCTCTGCTCTAACTCTACTTTAGCTCTACTCTAACTCTACTATGGCTCAACTACAGCTCTGCTCTAACTATACTCTAGCTCTACTACAGCTCTGCTCTAGCTCTACCACAGTTCTACTACAACTCTACTACAGCTCTACTCTAGCTCTACCACATCCCTACTCTATCTAGCCCTACTCTAGCTCTACTATAGCTCTACTACAGCTCTACTCTATCTCTACTACAGCTCTGCTCTAACTCTACTCTAGCTCTACTACCGCTCTGCTCTAACTCTACTCTAGCTTTACTCTAGCTCTACTACAGCTCTACTCTAGTTCTACTACAGCTCTGCTCTAACTCTACTCTAGCTCTACTACCGCTCTGCTCTAACTCTACTCTAGCTTTACTCTAGCTCTACTACAGCTCTACTCTAGTTCTACTACAGCTCTGCTCTAACTCTACTCTAGCTCTACTACAGCTTTACTCTAGCTCTACTCAGCTCTGCTCTAACTCTGCTCCAGCTCTGTTCTAGCTCTGCTCTAGCTCTACTCTAGCTCTACTACAGCTCTGCTCTAACTCTACTCTAGCTCTACTACAGCACTGCTCTAACTCTACTCTAGCTTTACTACAGCTCTACTGGGCCTAATAAGCACCTTGATGCCTTCCTCACCGGCAAAGCTTACCACACCCCTCAATCTGGAATTTTCTCTGGTTGACAAGGACTTTGTTCTGGCTTTTCCAAGGAACCGTACCTTCTATTTACTTACAGGGTAGACATGGGAGAGGAGGCTCGGCTTGAAGTCAGAATTCTACCTGGGAACCATGCAAATAAACGTGTGTGACAGGCCCCGTTGCGTCACTCCCATGTCACTCCCTTGGTTGCCACACCCATAGTTTTTCATTTTGGATCTCTATGTGGTGTGCAGGTCTGTGTGTCTCTGTAAGACAAACTGACCTTACAGGTTGAGGAACTGGAACAATGTGTGAATCCTGGCCTGTGTTGTTTATGTTCAGGAGGCTCTTGACCAGCTGCTTTGTGTGGTCCCGGAGGCGGGGTCCTTAAAACCCTGCCGTCAGTGGCATCGTGCTCTCAGTGAGCCACATTACAGAGCTTTCCTGGATACCCCCAAGCTCAGTTTGCTGACTTTCACCTTGTCCCACAGACTTTACTTTCTAGATTCTCTGTGTTCTCTAAAAAGTTTCCTCTGAAGACAGCACACCCAAGTCTACATTTTGGCCCATTTGCTAATGATAGCATTTGGAGGCTGCTTAAATGAAGGCTTCATTTCTGCTCAGCCAGTACAATGATGCTGATGAGTCCTAATGCCGGCTTCCTCTTCCACGGCAGCCACAGCTGCAGCACCAGCTTGCCTCCAGCCACGGCTTCGACAATAACCAGGGCCTTTCATTTAGAATTTTCTGACAACACAGAGGGCTCATCATTCTCTTTTGGACGGAAGATTGAGCCTCAGCAGAAGCTGCCCCGAAGTCTGCAGACTCTTTACCCATAGTTCAATGTCACTTGAATCAGGCTAAGAGGAAAACTCAAAGGCCCTGATGAGGCCACTCCACTCAGCTGAAGATGACAGGGAGAGGCTCTCTCTCACAGCAGGTGGCATCCACCACTGACAGCAGAACGTTAGCATTCTAAGCCACAAGTGTTAGGGCTGCCTCTGCTCCGGTTTCCAAGCTTTGAGGGTGGGTCCAGTTCAGGTAGCCATGACCTGACTGCCCTTCAAACAGGCTTATGACTAAAAACAACACACGTTTAATTTGGTTTCTCTGGACTGGAAGGGGGTGGGGCTGGGGATATGAAAAGGCGCTGAAGTTAGAAAGGCAGACTTTGTTATTTAAATGTCTGAAAGCTTGAAGAAGAGATTATGTGTCTACAGTTAAACTTGAACACTATTCACTTGAAAAGTGACGTTAATTACATTTTATATAACATGTTTTAAATTCAAGCTCTAAATACATCAAGTGTTAAGTCCTTTGCCGCTACACCTCACTATTTAACGGGGTTTTACATCAAAGATGCTTCCAAGACGTGCCTATCATTCTTGCACAGAAAACACGAACTCACAACTAAAGCAAAGCTCGTGTCACAAACTTAGGCAGTGTGGCTGTTCAAATGGTGTCACTGTTGCTCTGCACGACACTCTCAGAGACCAGAGTAAGGGCGACTGAAACTGAGCTTGCTCCTTGTCTGAGTTAGGAGTGGATCGAACACCCTTCACATTACCAGGTCTATCGTAGTTAGTTTTATATTTCTGTGATAAAACATCAGGATTGAGAGCCACTCGCAGAGGACAGGGTTTATTCGAGCTTCTACGTCGTGATCAGAGCCACTCATAAAGGGATGTCGGGGCAGAAATCCAAGCAGGGCAGGGACTGAAACAGAAGCCACACCACTTACTAGCTTGCTCCTTGTGGCTTTCTCAGAGTACCCAGGATGATTCGACCAGGGGTGGCATCACCCACAGTGACCTAGGCTCTCTCATATCAACCATTCATCAAGAAAATGCACCATAGGTCTGCCCAAAGGCCAATCTGATGGGAGCATTTTTTTCAGTTGAGGTTCCCTCTTCCAAAACAACTCTATGTTGTGTCCAGGTGACAAACTCTAGAGAGCACGAGGTCCTAGGAAGGCTACTGGACAATGTACAGATGCATCACATTTCAGAGGAATGGGGGTGAGTTTCAGAGTTAGTATGAATATTTCAGATGTCAGTTGATTTCTGAAATTCAAATGTAATGGGGAACCCACTACCATCACCGGCCGAATCTTACCTGGCTATGCCTACGTGCACGAAGGAAGGCCTGAGATGTTCTGCTAATGGTCAGAGAGGTAAACCTAAGATGTGTTCAGAACTGAGAGTGACTCTCCATCTAGGAAGGCTTTGTCCTCTCTAGTCCACCCCTGCTGGGTCTGCTCTGGCAGCAACCTGGAGCTGGACAGAGGCCCCGAGCTCTCTAGTCCAGTCCCGACCTCCTCCATTACACTGGCCTCATGCAGAAAAGCAATCACAAGCTCATTTTCTTTATTACATAACAAGGTTTCTTGAAGTTCTGGTTGTGAGCCTTAACCTTTAACAGCTGAGCCATCTCTCCAGTGTGCGACGTGCATTCTAAAGAGAACATGTCAAACTTTTGACACGAGAAAGAATAATGTTAACAATTGAACATGCTTGAGTTTCTAAATTCTTCATTTGAAAGACTTTGTAGTTCTCTCTTCCATCCATCCTCTCTCTCTCTCTCTCTCTCTCTCTCTCTCTCTCTCTCTCTCTCTCTCTCATGGAGCCCAGGCACACCTCAAACTCACTATGTAGCCGAGGATAATCTTGAAATTCTGGTTATCAGGGCTCCGGGTGAATGTAGTGTTGAGAGCTGAACCAAGGGATTCGTGCATGCTGTGCTGGGACCCACTAGCTGAGCTTTCTACAGTATCTTCGAAATACTGTCTTGATTTCCTACTTGAGGATGCCTGGCTTCTAGTGTTGCCTGTTCCTCGTCAACAGGAGTGACGTCAGCTCCATACTGGTATCATTGTGTGAGCTGGATCTACCCAAGTTGTGTCTCTCTCTGGATTTTGTGCAAGACTTCGGGGTAACCTGAGATGCTTCATTTTTTAAAATTTATTTACTTTATGTATATGCATAAAGACACCGTAGCTGTCTTCAGACACACCAGAAGAAGGCATCAGATCCCATTACAGATGGTTGTGAGCCGTCATGTGGTTGCTGGGATTTGAACTCAGGACCTCTGGAGGAGCAGTCAGTGCTCTTAACCACTGAGCCATCTCTCCAGCACCACGATGGTTCTTTTCTGTTTTGTTCTTTTCTCTCCTCCTCTTCCTCCTCCTCCCTTTTACAATGACATGGCAAGTCTTGATTTTCAAAGGTCCAATTAGGGCAGAGTGGCTATTCAAATGACGGAATGATTATAGCACAGGATGCTAAGGAGCTCCAGGTGATGTAGAAGCTCTCAGCAGTGTTAGTGAGGATGACTGCATGGAAACTGTTCTTTATGGCCCGGCCTCGCCACGAAAGGAGGACCAGAGTTCCTGACACTTACAGTGATTCTCACTGATTGGAGGAATTACGGCCGTATTTTACTTTCCCCTCTTAACTCTTCGTACTTTCTTCAACAAGCCTATATACCACTTTACAAGTACAGAGGACACTTTGAAAATTTTACTTTAAAATTTACATTGTTACTGGGATTTGACAGTCTGAGGTGAACGTGGCCGGAGATGAGGATGTGCAGGGTCCTTCTCCTCTAAGGAAGATCAAGATTACTGCCTTCTTCCCTCAGGAAGACAGTAGCAGAACTAAGACTGACCAGGATGCCTGCAGAGATGAGCTCATATTCACTCCCCCACCGGGTTCCTAGTGCTGACAAAGTGTTGACATTACATCAAGATCCCAGTGATCACTGGGAACAAGATTAGGTTTCTGTTCTGGGATAGTAGCGTCCCGTTTGTCTGGGGCTTCCAATTTGCCTACACTGAGTGACATATAGATACGCAGCTCAAAAAGACACCTTCCAAATGCTCACTGCCAACATCATGTGAGAGGGACATAGGATGCTGCAAGAGACAAGGGTTCTATGGCTCTGTGAATAGTGCCTTATCAGCAGAGGTAACTGCACCCAGGTGCCTCCCTCTGCCTGGAAGGTTCCACCTTGTATCTTCCCAAGGGTGTGTAGAGGAGCACAGGCCATGGTAGTGGTGGAATAATATGTTCGCTTACCCTCCCTAAATCCAAGACCTCCCATGTCCCCTTCTTGTTCCAGCTGTCCTGGTATAATAGTTGACCTGTCACCCTCATGTCCTAGCTGCTGATTGTGGCTATACAACCTCAGAGAAAAAGAGTTCGTATCTGAATATTAAAATAAAAGCGTATGGAACTAATTGAAATGAGAGGTGGTGTGTAATTAACCTAATGTCCTATGACAGACAGCTCTGCATATGTGAGAGGAGGAGCTGGGCTCCAAGTCCACATTCTTCCCTCTGCTGCACACGGGTGTGAGCTGCTACCAGTGCAGCTGCCCTGGGTCACACTGGCTGTAATCAGAATGACCAGGCAGATTTGGCTGTCCCCTTTCTATCACGCCAGGATGCTCAGGTGCCTGAGGTCATATCCTCTTATTCTTTAAGTCATTCTTTTCCCAGAAAGGACATCCTGGCTCTTAGATGCCAAGCATTGACACTTGTGGACAAGTAGGTCAAACCAGGCCCTCATACATGTAAGTTCCGAGCTGATTCTGTGCTACATGAGGCCACGCCTGTTTCCATGTTCAGTGAGGTCTGCATGTGCTGTGTTGTGTGGTGGAAAGCAATAGTGTGCAGACCACCCATAGAGCAGATTCCTCATGTCTCTCATCTGGTGCCTCCTCCGGCAATTCCAATGACTGGGTTTGTTGAAAGAACTCCTGAGACTATCCGGGGCATGGGATAAAAACCACTGTTGGAACTGAGTTCCCTGACCTCACATGAAGTACTCTTAGTAAGTATTGAAATTAGTAAGTGTATGTATATGTATGTATATATATATATATATGTATATATGGAAGACGGAGAGAGAGAGAGAGAGAGAGAGAGAGAGAGAGAAAGAATTTTTATTTTTGTGCCTGCATGTCTGTGTGCATGTGCCTGTGCCTGTGCCTGTGCCTGTGCCTGTGCCTGTGCCTGTCCATGTGTGTGACCACATATTTGTGGGTACCCATAGAAGCAGTGGATCCCTTGGAGATGGAATTACTGGCAGTGGTGGACTTCCAGATGATGTTGGTGCTGGAAACTGAGCCCTGTCTTCTGAAGGAGCAGCAAAGTGCTTTTAACTGCTAAGCCACCTCTCTGTGTCCCTGAAATTCCAATATAAAGATATTATATAATAGAAACACTAATGGTCCCACACTTTTTATTCTATGGAATCCAATGCATCTTAGAAATGGAGGTTGTGGGGGGTTCTCGTCTAATGAGGCTGTAGCATGTGTCCAGCCACCTCCATGGACAGTTAGTTCACATTTAACTCTCGGGTATCCACTACACATGTATGAAGTGGGTGTGTGTGTGTGTGTGTGTGTGTGTGTGTGTGTGTGTGTGTGTGCACGTGCAGATACTCAGTGGTATATGAGAAGGATGCTGCTTTGAGGATTCTGATCCTGCATAACAGCATGTGCCCAGGTGACTTTGCCTTTACAGACTGTCACATCACACGGCATAGGGGGTGACCTCACATGGTGACTGCAGATTCAGACTCTCTCATCTTCAGCAAAACTACTTAAAATCTGTGTTCAGTCGTCACACAGAATTGAAGAAACTCATTCGATGACAAACAGAATTCATTATATTAAATCTCTTGATTAAAATATCTCCCAGCTAAAGTATTGCTGGTTCACTCTCATTTTCTAAAAGAAACCAACTTCAGAAATATGATTTGTGGTTGTTTCGTGCCCTGAATCCTTATAAGTGGCCACTTTCAGTACGACTGAGCTGAAAACCTGAATTTTGATCTATATCCCCAGGTCCCGCCATTATTCACCTATTTCACTTTGGATATTAATAAAACGAATAACATTTGTTAAAAACTGACAGATGAAACCGGTTACCCATTACTCATTGACAAATCACACCCAGGCCGTCATTCTTCTTTCTCTAAATACATCACACATTGGGTTTAGTGCAGGAAACCAAATAAATAGGAGGTTTTACAGCGGCGACAAGATTGCTATTCATTTTTTAAGTCCTTGGTCTCTGGATCGATTTGGCTGAACAAATTGTATAGTTCTTGACCTAAATGCAACCCACCTCCCCCCAACCCCCCAAATGATTGTACTGTGCTAGGGTGGCTTGCTGATCCCAATTTGTCTCAGCCTCCTCAAGTTTATGCATAGAAGGCTGCATCAAGGCAGGGGACAGAAGGGACCACGCTGAGGCAGAGCCCAGCTGCGCCTCAGGCACGCACACACTTCAGCGTCACCTTGTGGCACACACGGTGGTGTCCACATGGTTGGCTTCCTTGGCTGTCTCTGTTCTTTCAGCAATTCGTGGTTTTTTTGTTGCCAGTGAAATGCCCTGGCAATTTCAAAGCGCCTGGCATGAGCCTTTCGAATGTTCAGAGCTGTGAGAGAAAAACAGCTCTGTTGCCATTTCTGCTCCCCGATGTGTCAGAGGTCACAGAGTGCCCCCAGATGACCCTGAACTGCTCTCAAAGGAATCCGGAGCTCAGCTCTGCTGCCAGCACGAATGTGCAGAGCAGGAAGCTTTTCCTTGACTCTGTCCTCTTCAATGTAGTTGCCTTAAAGAAACTATCTGAAAGTAACACACTTTGTAACCAGCACAGGCAACAGTGTTAAATAACAGATTCTCCACCCCTTCAGAAGCCGCGGCTTTGCACTTTCCCTAGAGACCCTCTGCCCTCCCCCCCCCCCCACTGCTGCTGTACCTTAGAGGAGTACTCCCACGACTGGCACAGTTCCCATCTGCCACACCGGCCAGCTCAAACGGCTCAAATGCAGGCTGAAGTAGGTTTCAAGAGACTTCCACTTCAGTCGCCCCTTATCTGGAAAGCTGAACCGTATTACTCCTGTCAGAGGTTTTGGACTGAGAGAAACACACAATGGACCTTGGCAGAGCAACTGGCATTTAACAGACAGGACTCCAAACAACGTCTGCGAGCTGTAGATGACTTAGGAAGTCCCTTTCAAAGCGAGAGCGCAAAAAAGACGGAGTGGCCTTTGCATTGGGAAGCCTGGGAGGATGTACACGCATGTAGCCTGCAGATGGGGAAGATGCTCATTGCTCCCTGATTGACTTCCTGTGGTGCCTGAGTCCTCAGAGGACTCCCCACCGCCCTCCAGCTATTAAGCAACTCCATGTTGGGATCACGGTGATCTCTCATGTGTGCGCCCCACCTTACCTGCTCTGAGTGGGGAGTATGTGTGGCTACCACACAGCGCCATCTTAGCATGCAGACCTGAGATTACAGACGGCCCGATATTTTGCTAACTCTTCCCAGCACGAGAATAGACTTTGTTGAATAAAGTGCACAGCCGTGTGCTACCTCTGCTTCTTGTTTCGTACGTGGCATTCACAACCATATCTCTCCAGTGGTTTTCCATGAATGCTGAATATGCATGACTGTTCTTCAAAACATCTTCTGCATTTCAATAATGCTAAGTCCTGCTCTGCCTCTAAGGTGGAAAAACTGTATATATAAATCCGCAATTCATTAACTTAGTTTATAGCAAGAGAAGGCCTGGCTAATCAGCCTCATCTAAATTATACTAAAAGCTTATAATTATCTGGAAAGATGAGAAGAAAGAAGGCAGAAATAATTTCACAGCAAAACGGCAGGGCAGCACATTAAAAACGTCTTCAGCTCCGAGCTCATTTCTGAGCCTTCCTGTCAAGGCATGCTGTCCACATGATTCTCTACAGCTCGGAGAACCAGGCCATGAAGATTCCTGGCATTAATGTCTGATTTTCACTCTCACTGTATCCATCCTCATGAAAATGTCAGATTGCATCTGATGCTGCGGCCGTGGTGGCTGGCGTTCCAGTGGGCAGTAGAGAGAGCGGTGAGACTGAGAGGGGTGTACAGAGAGATGAGCTGACAGGGGAACAAATCTGATTCACTCCAGGGAACAAGTGGACACAGCCAGGGACTCTGGGAGACGAGTGTGCAGAGGCCATGGAAAAGACCTGGAAGACACTATCTCCATGAATGTTACAAGATGTTCTGGTTGGCTGAATTTTTCACAACTCTTCCACACAGTTTATAAGCATGGATGTTGGGTAATAAGAAGTCCTGGTCTAGCCCATGGCCACTATCTCAACCAGTCTTACCCTGGTGGTTTCAAGTAGGGCATTTCCCCTGGGTGCTGTACAGTTCTTCCTCATCCTTGTCAGTAGATCTTGATCATGTCTTCTAGATTATGGCCCCACATAAGAAACTTGTGGGAACCTGGCAGTGCCATCCCCTAGGCTTCCGGGTTTCCTCTTCCATATAGTTTTCCACGAGGAGGCTTTGTTGACCCCACTTTTAATGTTTGTCTTGGAATAAGCTTGAGTCAAGTTTTATTTTTTAAAACTAGAAGGGCTGAGCTCTGGAACTCGTGAGGGCTGTTCTGTTGGGCTAGGGCACTCACACAGGGTAATACTGCAAAGAGAATGTGGTAGATGAAATAGGAATGCTTCCCAAAGACCCTTGTGTTTAAATGCTCGGCCCATAGGGAATGGCGCTATCAGGAGGTGTGGCCTTCTTGGAGTAGGTGTGGCCTTGTTGAAGGAACTGTGTCACCGTGAGGGGAGGCTTTGAGGTCTCATATGCTAAAGTGTGGTGGTCTGCAGTCTCCTGCTGCTGCCTGTGGATCAAGATGGAGAGCTGTCCGCTCCTTTTCCAGCACCATGTCTGCTTGCGTGCTGCCATGATGAGAATGACTGAACCTCTTGAAATTGTAAGCCAGCCCCAAATAAATGTTTTCCTTTATAAGATTTGCCATGGCCATGGTGTCCCTTCGCAGTGACACAACACTGACTGAGATGGAGCCATTGCTAAGTCGTTCCTGTTGTTGAACTAGTTGTTGTTTACGTGCTCCTGGTCCTCCAGATTCTTGCCATAGCACCCTAGATCCTTTTCCCTTCCTTCTCTACCAGCTCTGGTTGCTATCTTGGTTGAACCACTGCTTGGTTCTTCCTTTCGCATCTGCAATCCCCATCAGCCCAGGATCCCTTCCCAGAATGTGTTGAAATTTCCACGTCATTCTTACCTATAGGCGAGTATAAGGAGACCATTTTTTCTTTCAAGGATTCTCAAGCCCAAACCCTGAGATCTCTTTGCTCCAATCTCCTTCCCAGTGGCTTAGCCTGCAGGGGAACCGGGGCACAGTACAAGGCACACACATCTCTGCATAGGAGCCAGAAAATTACCATCTGGGAGAGCATCTGAAACTTCTGGGTTCTTGGCTGCTTCTATTCCTCTTCCTGGTGCCCACAAAAGCTCTAGGAAAACATTTTTTAAAGCTCTGGCCTGATAGCCCCATTGCAAAGTTCCAGTTCTCCACAGACCCCAGACTCCTTTAGCTATTCAAGAGGCTTTAAATGAACAGAAGACAGTCCTTCAAAGATTCCCATAAGGCAGCTTTGTTTGTTGAAGATCCTGCTGCTGCCTTGGCTGGTCACAGAGTGTTACTAGACACACTGGGGAGGTAGTATGTATTTCCTCTTACTTGAAAAAAAGGAAGATGCAATGCCTATGGAATAAATAAAACTTACAAGGCACAGGGATATCCTGAAAGTTACAGGACTCACAAGGTCCATTCTCAGAGTTACAGAAATAGTAACAGTTGTCGAGGAGAACTGACTCTAATTGTCTGATTTGCCTGCAACTTGTACAAAGAACTCCAGACATGCAGCTTTTGTGAGTCAGAGCCCATGCTACTGTGAGATTTTAGATGACAGAGATGCCTTTGAGTAACCCAGGTTTCTGTAATGAACCCAACTAAAGTCAGCCATTTACTAATCTAGTTGGACAAAATCATTTCTTTAGCTGTCATTGATGCCCTACCTGGAGCCAAGTGAGCCACACTTTCTGAAGGGTATTGGGTGCAGGGCTGTACTTGATGGGGTATGAGAACAGGGACATGCTCATTAATAGTACGGGTTGGGGAACGTACTGAAGAAGGTGAGTATAGAGACACATTGGAACCCCTCCACCCCCAGGTCTGTGGGCCAAGAAGGCAATGATCAGCATGAGTCATAGACAAGCCAGCCCTGTGGACCCTGGCAGCCGGGGTGTTTCCAGGGCACCCAGTGAGTCAGATGTTGCTTCATGCATCATCTGAAAATTAACTACCTTCGAAAATAACATCCAGCAGAACATCATCTGCTGCTCACCCTGCCCATAAGATTTTACAGAAAAGCCCTTTTCACTGGGCAGAATCAGACAGAAGCATCTTTCCCATTTCAGCCCAAGGCTGCAGCCTTGGTCAGTGGCCAGTCTCGTTTGTTCAATGTCACCGCACATCAGCATGTGAGCAGACGATAAAAACTAACTCTGAAAGGCACCTTCCCCTTACGCTTCCTTTTGTTATCTTGCTATTTTGTTAATGTGAACTCTACTTGAAAACAATTATAAATGATTTGGCGGACCAGTCAAATGAACTGCCTTTTTTGTTTTGTTTTGTTTTACATTATTTGCTTATAAACTATTTTCTTTCTAGGTTTAAGTCATTGTTTTATGTATATATACGCATGCAAAATATGTAAAGTCTTTTGCACAGTTGCTGCTCTACAAAAAAAATCCATGATCCTGAGCCACAAAGACGAATCATTTCTGTCCCCAGATGTCCCTGTCATCTATCCTCTCTGCCTTATGAGGAAACGTGGGCAAATTCACTTTTGAAGAGATGGGGAGAGAAAGGCAGCCTCTATGTCATTAAAGATGACACCTTGACGAGGGGCATGGTCCCTGCAGTCAACTGCTGGGTCCGATTCTGTCATCACGTCCTGGTGGGATCGCTGTACGCATCTGATAGCATGCTTGGGAGCTCTAAGATATATAAAAACAGAGCAGGAACAAGGCTCTTAAGGAAATTAGAGTCATGCTAGCATACCTCACTTTAGATAAGCAGCCGAGATACTTTATAATAAATCTTACTGGGATAAATAATTACAGCATTCCTCACTTCTCTCTGATGGAAGGCTTCCACGCCAAGGTTCTGCTGGCTGTTCTTATTACTTTGTTGCAAAGCGCAGATACCAAGACATGAATAGCCAGCACGGACTACAGGAAGCCACTGCTGAGATCCTGGGAAAGGACTGCCTTGACAGCAAGGGGTTTTTTCCGCTGCTCGGCTAGCCAAGGCCTGATAACAAGGATGGTATGGGAGGCAGAAACTGGGGACTCATCAAAATGAAAGAGAATTCCACTGCCAACTGTCTCAAAACTCGAAAGAAAAGGTGACACATGCTTTTCTTCTCTTGGTGACATAGTTACTCTACCAAGCAGGGGCTGCCCATCTTCCTTCAGGGATGGACCCAACTTCCCACGATCTGTTTGTTTAGCTCCTTGCAAATCGACCCTGCTGGTTTTTCAGGACAAAACATCCTCTCGCAAAAGTCCACAGGAGCCGTTTCACCACAAAGGAGAAGACGTGTCTCAGCAG
Organism: Rattus norvegicus; assembly: GCF_021556685.1. Taxonomy (NCBI): domain Eukaryota; kingdom Metazoa; phylum Chordata; class Mammalia; order Rodentia; family Muridae; genus Rattus; species Rattus norvegicus. The sequence continues at coordinate 83,039,115 of NC_141549.1, forward strand.
AAGACATCCGTCTTCTGCCACTTCTCAAGGCACACGTCCTTCTCTGCCTGACCTGATGCTGAATTGGTTTAGGAAACCCCATTAGGTTTGGAATGAATTTCATCTTGACTTTGATTGGCTCTGAGACCCATGGTCTCTTCCTTTTAAAGGTCACTGAGAAAATCCTCTTGGATCCTTTGGGCTCTGTGGTCTGAACACTACTTCATCTGCTCCAATTCAATTCCTTTTGTGCTCCTGTTTTCTTTGTGTGCCCTACGGAACCTGTCTGGTCTGGTTTCCCTGGTTCCATCCAGACGATCTAATGCAATTATGTGTTTCCAGAGATGATTTTCTATGACTTGCATGTGACTGAAAACGCATGTGCCATGCCAGGAAATGCTCACCTCTGGTCCCTGCAGACCCCTCCTCCTGCTGAACTAGAACCTGCACCCTATGACACCTGTACCGTGACCTGCACCCTCCTTCTACCCATCCTGAATGACTGTCACTTAAGTCTAGGCTAAGAGATCAGCCTTGCCTCGAGGAAGTCCTCCTGGATTACCAGGCATAACAACACAGGCTTTGTTTGGGAAGGCTAACTCAGCATGATACACATCACATCATGGAGAGACATATCCACAGAGCAATCACCCAGAGGAGCAAGAGGTATGTGAGCACTGACCAGGGAAAACTCACATGACCACCCAGGGGCAAGTGACAGAAATCATTACGACAGCCAAGTGTCTATGTCATTCCTCCTCAGCACCCTCCTTACATTCCCCAACACACACTGCTTCCCCCTGAGTAACAGTCCTGAGAGGAAAGAAGGGAGGTGGCTGTGAACACGGAGACAGCGCCTCAAGTATCAGCCTGAAGAAGATGCTCACTGAGAGGAAAGGCTAGAATGGCTCTTACATAAATGCATAGCTGAAGTGGTGGGGTTGGAACAGAGAACAGATCCAGTGAAAAGCATCTCAGGCCCCGGGAGCCAAACTTCTTTCCCAAAATGCCTTAGGCCACTGCTGCAAGTTTGCACTAATCTGCAGAACAACACAGGGGGTTTCACTTAGAACTTGGCCGGAGACTGAGTCAGCCTCAAAGATTCTAGTTCCCAAATACTATTATTATCCTAGCAAGAGAGAAGCTTAAGAGAAATAACAAAGGTAGGCCCTAAAGTTCACCTGAAAGATTAGAAGAAATGTAGCGGCCTAGGCTAACGCCAGAACCAGTGGCGGAAGTGACTCCTGGAATCTTATCCGCATGCTCGCTGACCAGCCTACCCTGCAAGTGAGGACTGACTGGGACTCCAATAAGCAGAGGAGTATGAAACAGTCTCGGTTTATACTCCACTGGCTTGGGTGAGAATTTCATTTGGCAGTATTCGTTCTTTCCAATCTTTTAAATCTTTCCAGACATATCATCTAATTTCACATGGGCTCTGAGCCCGTGGACCCACGTTAACCCGTATGCTTAACCACGAGGAACTAAATGCCGGTTAGCTGTTTCCAATCTGCAGCCCTCAGAGCAGATGGTAGAAGAATGCTGTTTGTTGCGACTGCAGACAGGTGACATGGGACAACTCAGTTGGTACTTTGGACAGATGGTCCAAGAATAACAGTGCGGCTGATGGCTGGTAGGCATCGAAGAAATGTTTCTGAGTTAGAATGTCCATAAAAGAGAAAGCTTCCTCAAAGTCAGGAATTTCTAGAGCACGTCCTGTTGAATGGAGCCACAAGGCAGGGGGAGGGGAGGGGTGGGGGGTAGAACCGAGGTCTGTGGAGATAGAAGGAGATCTTGGCTTCAAAGGTCAGAGCATGGGAGATACAGGCAGGCAGATCTCTATGGACTCAAGGCTAGCCTCGTCTATACGGTGAGTTCAGGACCAGGAAAGGCTACGTAGTGAGACCTTGTATCAAAAAAAGCAAAAGTAATGAAAAAGGCAACATTAGAATGCTGGAGAGACAGCTAGGCCAGTAAAGTGCTTGCCTCATAATAATGGGAACTCAGTTCAATTCCAAGAACCCATATAAAAATGCTAAGCCAATATCTGGCTTATAAGCCCAGCACCGGGGAAGTAGAGTCTTCACAGGCTCTCCATTTAGCCTACTTGATGAGTTTCAAGACAGTGAGAAACCCTGCCTTAAAAAAAATAGGTATAGAGTACCAGATAAATGATATTGAGGTTGCCCTCCATATCACATATATACATGTATGTATACAGAGAGATGAGGAGGGGAGGGTGAGAAAAAGAGAGAGAAAGGGAGAGGGAGAGGAGGGAGAAGGACAGGGGGAGGGAGAGGGACAGGGGGAGAGAGAGGAAGAGGGGGAGGGAGAGGAAGAGGAAGACACTAGCTCAGCCATTCTTTCCAGGCACAAAGCTACAAACTCCTAGACTAGATCTATTGCATCTGTCTTGACATCAAGTGATAGTCTGTACCTTTTATTCCTTAACCAAAGACTATGACCCCATCCAAGACTTGAACTGTGAAATGGCCTCAGGGCTCAGAGCTTGGCTAAGTGTGGAAAAGTACTTATCTTCCTCTCAGGGGTCCTCCTCATTGCGTTTCACTCCCAACTAGCATGCTGCCAGTGAGATGAATCAAACCTTCCTTAGCCAAAGGCTTGTCCCCAGAGATTGATCAGTTCCAGCATGGCAGACATCCTATTCTGCATGAGTTACCTAAAAGTCAGCCTTTCTTTACATACACTTGGATCCCAGGGACATGACAGGAAACAAGTAGATTTCAGAGCAGAGCTGGACTCAGCACCACGGCTGGTAAGTTAGATGAGAACAGGCAGCCATCATGCTGGTCCTTCTGTAGGAAAGTCGCTGAGGGGTGACACTGACTCCTCAGGAGACTCACGCTGTGAGAACAATACTCAAGTTGCTAAATTTTGCAGTGGAGGAGGAACCAAGAGGAAGTGTGTGATGAAAATACCCAGGCCGGTCTCAGCGGAAATTAGCTTGACTCAGCTCAAAATACACATGCTGTGCTCAGCTGAACTATAAAAATTAGTGAGAACGTAGGGGAATAGGCCCACTGACATCTCCAGGCGCAAGGAAGACAGAGCCATTAGCACGACTAGAATAGCTTTATTCTAGTCTTTGGATGGGGATGGGATGCTCTCCTCTCACAGACGCAGATGTGACTTTGGAAGGGTTTTTACAAGCATCTCTTCAAAGGGTTGAACCAAGCAGTGACTAAGAGGCGGGGAAAGCATGCTGAATGGAGTGCCGGGAAATCTCCAGGTAGTCATCACTATTGGTACTCTTCTGGTCTCCGAGACTTCCAAAAAATGGAAGTGCGAATGTTTCTTTTAAAGGCTATGCTTGCCCCGGGACCCTCGATGCTTATCCGGAATGAAAAGTGACCAGCTGTCTCTTAGAGCAAATTTCAGAGGTGTAGCTTAAAACATTCTTTGTTATTATTTTTTAAAATGTAGACTTATTTGACATGTATGCATGTTTTGCCTACATGTATGCCTCGTACCTGTGAAGGCCAGAAGATAGTGTCAGATTCCCCTGGAGTTAGAGGTGATTATTATATGTCACTGGGTGGGTGCTGGGAACTGAACTCGGGTCCGCTGTAAGAACAAGTGCTCTTAACTGCAGAGTCAGCAATCCAGACACGTACTTCTTTTCTTTTTTTTATGAAAGAAGGTACTTCTGAGATTTCTTAAAGAAAACACACACACACACACACACACACACACACGTGCATACATACACACAAACACACCCACATATGCACACATGTACACAAATACACACACAAGCACATACACACAAGCACATACATACAAACACATGCATACAGGGGCAACATGTATGCATGAATACCAAGCTTCTCTCCTTGGGTTGAAGGAGTAAAAGATGCCCCATAAGTCACACTGTAGAAATAGCAGCGTGTAGTGGCACCAGGTGCTTGGTTAACACTCACTAGCTGTCCCAAAGCCCCTGGGTACTTCTAACGTGCAGAGACCATTCAGGGGGCTCCAGTTCACTCTGTTGTGGATCCACCCTGAAGTTCAGGTTCTATGTGGGCCAATGATGTTGTAGCCTTGGTAATGAATTGAAGCAGCTTGGAAAGCAATTAGCTCTGGGCCTCCATTGATCCTGATGATTGATCCAGCAGCAAAGTAAAAAGTCAAGTTAAATCTTTTTTCCTACCTGACTCATAGCCACCATGGTATACTTTGCATAGACAGGGCGTTACTGAGAATAAAGACAGCTACCCTGTAGGATTTTCAGAGAAGTCATTTGAACCATATCATCAAGGTGACTTCTGGTGGAAGTGACTCCTATGTCATTGAGCTCCCCTTTCTCAGAAACTAAACAATTCACTAAAGGCGGTTGTTACTGATGGACATGACAGGTTATAGTCATGCAGCTTTCAACTCAGTGGGAAAGAGAAGATCCTTGCAGGGATGATGAACCTGACTTAAGATGGAGAAAATTGGACAGCACCCATACATGGGAATAAGCCAAGAACAGTCAGAGGAGATCTGTCCCAGGAGGTCAGTGGTGGCAGAGGTGATGCTAGTCTCAGTAGCTAAGAAGGAAAGAAACCTCAGGAATCAGAATGGAGGAAGAAAGAACAGAGGACATTCTGGAGTTCGGGCAACTGCAGGCTAGAAAAGGAGCTGGGAGTGGCCAGAGAAGTAATACACACACACACACACACACACACACACACACACACACACACACACACACACCCCAAAGACTCAGAAAGCACAATCAATACTGAATGCACCACTAATCTAACTTGCTTTCCTACCAGACAGGAATCTTGGGGACAGCACACCATATTAGATGCTGGGAAAATTTTCCTTCTGCTCAGCATCGGGTAGAGTAGTGGCAAGGACAATTTAAAAAAGACAGCAGCTAAATCAATTGCTATGGCTCTCGAGGCAAAAGTCCTTTACTTCATGGTCCTCTCTGCAACCTCAGGGTGAGAGCCAGGGGATTTCTATCTTGGCCCTGATGAGCAGAATCCCTCTAGCAGATTGAGGAGAGCTGAGTCTGAAACAGACAATGTCTCAGGGGCTAGAAGTCTGGACATACAGACACCAAGTGAGTCTGAAGTGAGACTCACTAGTTTCCAACTGACAAGGTTCCATAGACTCCCCTTAGATTCCCATTAGCTTCCAAGAAGAGTGATCTAGGTGAAATCCCAGACAAAGAATCCAATGAATGATGACAAGAGCTCTGAGAATTAATAAATGGGATTGCATATGATCAAGAAGCTCTGAAAAATCAAAAGATTCAGAGATGACCTGTTGAATGGGATTCATATCTAGAATATTTAAAGAAAAAGAAAATGATCCAAAACCAAACCAAACCCAGCAAACAACCAATAAATGAATGGGGCAATGAAATGAACAGTTTCCAATACAAGTACAAATAGCCAATGTGAATGAAGAAATGTTTAACATCCTTAGTCATCGAAGAGATGGAAATTAAAACTATTTTGAGATTCTTCCTCCTCAGAAGAACTATTGCTCAAGAATGAAAACAACAGTAAATGCTAACGAGAATGTAGAGAAAGGGGGCTCCGAATGCAGCACTGGTAGAATTAAAGTGGCCCAGACAGCGTGGAAATCAGTATTAAGTCGTCACATAATGAAAAGAAATAGAACTAACAAGATTCAGCGATACCCCCTTTAGACACACACTGGAAAGGTTGTAAACCAGTGTACCACAGAGACACCTCCCCATCTGTGTTTACTGCAACACTAGTCACAATAGTCAACCTTCAGCATCAGCCCAAGTGTCCATCAGCAGATGAATAGATAACGGAAATGTGGTGTGTATGCACAATGGGGTTTCATTCCATGAGGCTATCAAGATGAATGAGGGAATATTGTACATTAGGAAAACAAAAGCCACTAGACCATCATGCTAAATGAAATATTTCAGTCTCAGAAAGATAATTATTGGAAATATATATTCCAATAATTGTTCATATATATGAACAATATATATAAACAATATATTATATATATGAACAATATATATATTATATTATCATGATATATATCATGAAAGCATCAGGGACTGTGATATAAGGTAGAAGGCAGGTGGGAGGGGTGGAGGGCAAGGGTAGTGGAAGCACCTGAAAGAAATTGCTTTGCGAAGCTTGTGTTATGTGTGTGTGTACACTGAAGCAACCCCAACAACCCTCTGCCTCAGAGAATCGCATGGTTACCAATTGCAGTGGTTACAATTCCTTGTCAACTTGACTGACTGTGTCTATGAGAACATTTTCAGAAGGGATTCATTGAAGAGGGGACCCACCTTGAGTGTGGGTGCTACCTTACCATGACCAGGGAAACCACAGTAGAACGGAAAGCTAGTGGAGATGTGACCACAGTACTTTCTTATTCTCCCTGGACTGAGTGATGGGAACTGCAGGGCCCTGTCACTCACTTCTGCCGTGAAACATCCTGCCCAGGCATCTGGGGCCCACCAACTATGAGATCTGAAACCATGAGCCCAAGTAAACCTTTCCTATCTCAACGTGTTTCTGTTGGGTATTTTGGCCATATCAAAAACGACAAATTTAGAAAGACAGTGTCAGGGTAGGGAGGCCATGGCTGCCACTGAACACGATTAAGGGATTCCTGGGCATTGTTGGACTGATTTGTTAGAAATTTGGAAGAGTTTAGGCTAAATATGCCTGACAACGCAAGAGCCAGAGTTTAATAAGCCACCGAGGTAGGAGCCCAGCAGCTCAGAGTGCTGATTCAAATGCAATCAGCAAAGCCTGTGTTCACCAGCCGGGCATTTCCTCCCTCGTCTGGGAACCAGGGGCCGTTCGTACTACATTCTGGCCAATAATTTCCCCACATCGTGAAAATAAGAGCACGGCTGAATTCAAAAGTAGTGGGCAAAATTCAAGATCACATAGCAGTAATGGTGTTGAAGTTATTACTGGATGCTTTTAAGGTGAGTTTACAGTGAGGACTGGTCACAAACATGGAGCAGAAACACACACACACACACACACACACACACACACACACACACACACACACACACATCTGAAAAGGAGCTCACCTAAAGCTGTGGTAAGTGCCCTGTAGCAGTTAAAAATATAAGGACTATTAATGACAAGAGAAATGTTTTGCCCGGTAATAACAGAAAAGACGATTTAGGAGAATCTGAGGAAGTAGAAAGACCCCTACCCATCATGGCTCCAGAGTGTAAAACTGCAAATCCAATAGACATTTCTTTGACATAGAGAACCTCTCAGATACTGCTGGAAAATGTCAGCCTAGAGAAGTGTTTTCAGGGCTTATGTATCAAAGGCTATTGAAGCTGTGGTCCCAGGGGTCCTGGCTGTTGCTTGAACAGGCTACGAGACTTGGTGTTATCTACTTGGTGCCGGTTTTGAGAGCACAAAGAATGCAGGTGCCATCAATCAATGGAGGCTTCCACCATGACTCTAGACAGAAGCCTGTGAGGGTCAGCAGTGTGCAGCAGGTTGGATTCTCTGTACACAGCTCCCGGGAGGACAATATCTTAAGCTGTGGGAATCGAAACTCAAGTTGCAATGGAGACACGGGGATGCAGAGTGTTTGCAAAGGAAGCTGAGGATACAGAGTGAAGTCAGTCTAAGAGAAAGGCTAAGGATGGGAAGGCCATTAAAGAGAGAACATCCAAGAATGCTGGAAAATCAATGATGCTACCACATGTCCGCCCTCATCGGTAACATGGAGTTACCGATTTAATACTTGTTCTGGACTTTGGCCTTCTTTGGGGTCCATTTTTCCTATTGATATCTCCATGTCTCCCTTTTGGAATGGGGGTATTTACTCTGGCCCACTGTTGCAATGGAGACCCAAGGGTGTATATAACTTGATTTTGTGTTTTTACACTTTTTATAGTAGCTGTTGGCTAAGAGGTGTCTTGAGCCTCACTCAGGGGAGTCCTTGAACCTATGTTTCCTGAATAACAATGGAACTGTTAAGACTTTGTGGACTCATGGAGACATGCCAAATCCATTTTTGCATAAGAGACAGAGGCAAGCCTTTTGTCTGGGTCAAGTTGACAAGGACCTAATAATGGCCAACCTCCATTGTCAACTCCACTAGATTTAGAGTCACTAAAGGAACAGTTGAGCACACATCTGGGTGTGCTAATTAGGGGTTCCCAGGGAAAACTGGGGAGAAATACACCATGCCCTGAGGTCCTTAACATAATAAGAGGGGAAAAGAGGAAAGCTAATAGAAGTCTGGCTTTCTTCTCTCTGCTTTCTTATTTAAGTGATGTAAACAGCTGTCTCCTACCACAGACTCCTGATGCCATGATGTCTTGACCAAGACACAATGCCCAGAGATAATGGAATGAGATCTTCTGAATCCGTGAGCCGAACAAGCTCCCTTTGCTACACTTGTTTCCTCCGAGTGCTTTGTCACGGAGTATAAAAACAAATAACTCGTGCGGCAGAGTAAGCAGTACAATTTCAGGGACAGCCTTCACAATGATGTCTATGGTGCCCAACACCAATGAAGCATCTTTTTGTTCTGTGTGTCAGACTCTGAGCTCCTTTGCGTGTGACTCACACAACCACCTCGGCACGTAGGTTCTCCTAGGTTCCTGGTCATAGATTGAGCATTCAAGATGGAGAAGGTACATGCCCATGCCCAAAATGACACCCAGAGATCCGGGGATACCTGGTGCTCCACCTCCCAGACACAGCCCAGAGGTTCATAAGGTGGGAGCATGGCCTGCCCTTGAGAAGGAAGATATTGTCAAGCTTCATTTCTGAAATGAAAGCAGCTACTATCTGTTGAAAGACTTCTATGAATCAAGTCCATTATACCATGAGCTCATAATAACTCTCAGATGTCGACATGACCCTGCTCATGAAATGAGGAAATTGTAGTCTAGCGAGGGCAGAAGAACTTGGACCTCGGGGCAGTGTGAGAAAAGGTGCAGAGCAAATCGCTGTCACCAAGACTCTTTTTAGCCTCTCTCTGTAGTTAGCTCAGAGGGGATCGCTCTCCAGGTTTCTTGCCTCAGAGCGAGGCTGGCTCTGCATCCCATCCTATAAGAAGAAAGGATGCTAGAGTAAGGCTTTCCTGGTATCTCGGAAATATCGAAGAGTGTAGCTTTTCAGCTAGATGGAGCTATAGATTTTGGTCAGAAATCCCCGTGCATAGTTGGCTTCCAGGGAGGTAGAATTTTTTATTGTTTTGTTTTGTTTTGTTGTTTTTGTGTTGTTTTGCTTTTTCAAGAATGTAGGCTGGAAGCTCATTACCCATAGCTTTCTTGTTCCTTGAAAGCATCCCCCACTGCAGGCTCTCTGGCCTCCTATAGAGTGTGTGTGCGTGTGTGCATGCGTGCGTGTGTGTGTGTGTGTGTGTGTGTGTGTGTGTGTGTGTCCATGCTACATGAATCGGTAGCTTGTTCCTCCACTGCACTGGATGGAGCAGTGTATCACACAAGTGAGCTTCCTTTGCAGTGGTATTGATGACTGCAGTATCATAATTAAGAATGAGAAACGCTGACAGCCTCCCGCCCAGCTAAAAAGAAACAGTCTAGACAGGAAGCTACTGAAGAGAGTCCTTTAAAATTATGATAGATGCTGGAGTGTATCTCTTCACAGAGATGAATTCTGGCAGGGGGCGGGAAAGAACTCAGTTATCTCTAAGGAACAGGGCACTGGAGTTTGACCACGCTCCAGTGAGTATATGGGCAACACAAATTGGAGTAGGTATTTTTTTTTCTCTTTCTGGGGTATGGGGTGGTAGTGGTGAGCATCCAAGAGCCAGGGTGGGAGGGTGTGTCTGGGAGGACTGGGAAGTGAGTATGACTGGGGTGCATTCTATAAAATTCCCAAATATTCGATAAAAATATTACGTTGGACAAAAAGAATTTTGTATGGCCATGCCTCCCTTTATTTTAGGGACTAAGCATCTGGGGGAGGGATTGTGGAACTACACACTTAGAGCATCTTTAGCTCTGGTCCTACTTTCCATGCTGTGGATACTCACTGGTTTCCTGGTCTCCATCCATGGTGCCCCTTGGCAGTATCTATTCCAAGGCTGGTTTAACAAGTCTGGTTTTCTGCGTAGACCTCAAGGCTGGCGACTCTCTGTGACTCTGTGCTTACTTTGGAGAAAGCATGTGTGGAGCCTGAATTCCTAAGCCTCGTGAAGCTGAGTTATTGTTCACGTGCTTGCCCTCATGAACGCAGTATGGTCTGCTCCCACAATTCCTCTGCTGCTGATGTCCTGGTTCCCGAGATGCTGCCATTTCCTGCCTGATGACAAGTCTCCCTAATCCTCAATGTTGTTCTTTTAGTTCTAAAACATATGACCTGTGAATATGATAAAAATAAAACCCATAGGCTGGAGAGACGGCTCAGTGATTAAGAACACTGGCTGCTCTTCCAGAGGTCCTGAGTTCAATTCCCAGCACCCACGTGGTGACTCACAACCATCTGTAATGGCATCTGATGCTCTCTACTGGTGTGCTGGTATACTTGCAGATAAAGCACTCATATAAAATAAACCTTAGAAAAGGCTTCATATGGGGGAAAAAGCCATATCATATCCTCACTGTTAAAATAAAACAAGTGTATTCTAAAAATAGTGGAAGAACTTCCAAAGCTGGCAGTTAGCATTCAGGGAGACCTGAGGCAGGGTCTTCATTTCTCCTTCTCTTCCTGTGTCTCTGCTGAGGACATCCTACTCAGGATAATCTAGCTGTGATCTCTACATGTTAATGTCATCTTCTATAGACCCTTACTTCAATAGTGCTTTCTCAGCAGATTCTCAGCCACTGGCTGAAACTGCCCCCACTGCCTGCCGTTCTTTGCATATTCAGCATGTAACGGTTCACATGAGAATGCCCCCATAGGCTTATATATTAAGGACCTCATCCCAAGTTTGTAGAACTGTTTGAGAAGGATTGGGAGGTGTGGCCTTGTTGGGGAAAAATGTCATGAGATGGATGTGAGCTTTGAGGTTTCAAAACCCATGCCATTCCCAGTTAGCTCTTGGCTGCTCTCTGTGTCTTGTGCCTCTGGATCAGGATGTAAGCTACAGCATTATGCCTGCCTGCTGCCATTGTCTTTGCCATAATGATTATGGACTCTTATGCCCTGGAACTGTGAGCTCCAATAAATGTATTCTAAGTTGTATTGGTCACAGCAGTAGATACAGGGACATGCAGGACATCTGTGGACCTCACCTAACCAAACAGAGGCAGCTAAGAAACAGGGTCTAACTGCTAGACCATATGGGGTACCTGCCATGGAATGGGCTGGCTGCTAAGCAAATTAATGACACTTTATCAGATGCAGAAGTAGCAGAGACAGAGTCATTCACGGACGGTAGATTTATGGGGCCAGGTATGACCATCACCACAGCTTGGAAGGTGGAGGAAGAAATGGAAAATTGGAGAGTATATTTGAGTCACCCTAGCATAGGGTTCCAGAGCTAGACTTTGATCTCAGGAATGATAAATGTACGACTCTGATTGGTGCACTGTCCTTCTGAGACACACTACCTGTTATCTTACTCAGATTCTTTCTTGGTATTGAAGTACCATTCCTTGCTAGAGTCTGATGCCAGAATACTGAGAAATTGACCAGCTGGACATGGGGGCTTAGGGATCACCTGATATAGGCAGGTGCTATGAGAGAGGGGGGAATTGGATGCTCCAAACGAGAGGAACAAGGTAGGCCTGTGTGGTGGTTTGTATATGCTCGGCTCAGGGAGTGGCACTATTAGCAGGTATGGCCCTGTTGGAGTAGGTGTGTCTCTATTGGTATGGACTTTAAGACCTCTATCCTAACTGCCTGAAAGCTAGTTTTCTGCTAGCAGCCTTCAGATAAAGATGTAGAATTCTCAGCTCCTCCTGCACCATGGCTGCCTGGATGTTGCCATGTTCCTACCTGGATGATACTGGACTGAAGCTCTGAACCTGTAAGCTAGCCCCAGTTAAATGCTGCCCTTTATAAGACTTGCCTTGGTCACGGTGTCTGTTCACAGCAGTAAAGCCTTAACTAAGACAGCCTGAGAAGGTCCAGTCTAGAGGTAGACATAAGGTTTTGACAAAGAGCTGGTGACATGGTGGTGACAGATGCCTAGGTCAGCACACTGGTAGGACGGTGGGAACAATGAAGGGGGACAATGAAGGGGGACGGTGGGGACAATGAAGGGGAAGCAATGGTTTGGAGGAAATGCCATTGGAGAACTGCAGCCCCAAAGGGAGACTCAGACTGTGGAGCTTGGCCATGACTTCCACTCTGACTTGTTTTAGCTAATACTACCCAGTGACTTGGAGAGTTAGCTGAACATTGAATGTTGTTTAAGACTGGTATGACTTTTTGCTGGGGCAAGTTCTCTCATTCAGTCGCTTAAGTTGCCTATAGAAGCATTAGGAAGGGATGGCATGAAAAAACACTATGTTTGGAAGGGGCGATATTAAAAATATTTATCAACCATTATGTCACAGTGCCAACCTGGTAGATCGAATTCCAGCTCTCCCTGGAGGGGACACTGGCCACAGGACGGGATGAAGCCATCTCTCATCATGGAGCTGGAGGGTGACATTGGAAATGAAGGGCAATGCTCAACAGACCAGCCATTGCTGAGAGCTTCATTTGATGGAGATCACATTAAAAAAGAAAAAAAACAACCCACAGCACAATGGCAGGGATCACACATCCATCATACGGATATGATTAGCTTGACTAGCTAGGGTTGAATCCTACAGGATTCCTTATTTGTGTCATTCTTGGAGAAATATCCCTGGGCCATCTGCTATTGAAGGGGTCTAAGGCGGTGTTTTCAAAGCTACTTCCTTTTAGTCCTGAAACACTTGAGTAAGACCAGTGTTGGAGTTTCCTCCAGGGAACCCAGTAATCAGCTGAGTGGAGTTACGGGAAAATGCAGAGTGAGTACTCCTGGCCTTGGGAACAATCTTGAAGTAAAACCAAGACATTACTAAAACGAATGATGTATGCGCACTGCTGGAGAACTTGCTGCAAAAAAAAAAATAATTCAAGAGCAAGTGAAAAGCTCGAAAGTGGGTAGGCATTAACGTTCAGCTAGCTTCCATGACCCTCTTAAAAAAAAAAAAAGAAAGAACACCTTTTCCCCAAGTCTTCTCCAGTAAACATATTTAGGCAGACTGAGCGTGAATACTAACAAGATTGAAGGGTCCTAAAAATCCTGCCTGCAGTACCTTAAAAATAATCCATTCTGTATCCTCGGACAGAGTTCTCTGCCCACATTGGACATGGAGAGTACAAGGCCATTCAATGCGCCATGCAAATCCAGCTGTTCTCAGCGATATCAACAGCTTCAGTCCACTGGGCAGGAACTGGGATGACTTACTCTCTCAAGTCCCCACCATCCACCAAGTTATCATGGCGGGGCAGGGGGGACTACATGGGCTTCACCTCCTAGACTTAGCTGCCCAGTACTCTCTTTCACAGGGTGCGTGGTAGTCAGTCGTGGGTTCAACTCTGTCACCAAAGATACATTGTAGCCTTCATCCCTGGCACCTGGGCTATGAGCTTGGGTTTTTCCGTATCCAAGATAAGGTGATGTGCGCAGGACAAGGGTGGTCCTGATTAAGTAACTGATACTCTTATAAGGAGGGATACACAGAGAGGCTATGTGAAGGCAGAGGCAGAGGAAAGGGGTGTTTCCTCAGCTAAGGAATATTGACGTTTCCTGAAGAATAGAAAGCCTAGAAGAGAATAGGTCCCAGTGCCTTTCAGGTGCACCCTGGCAACAAGTAGTGTTTTTGGCTACTTGGTTTCTACAACTCTGAAGGATTACGTTTCTGTTACATAAACTACCCAATCTCTGGCCACTTTCTACCCTGGACTTGGAAAATATAGCAAGGGAAGCACTGGCACATGACACCAGCCTTTGAACTCCTTAAAGATCTGACTGGGTGCAATGAGAAGCCTAAGGTGCAAAGCCAGACACATGCTGTGAGGCTTCCACACTTGTCAGGCTGCTCTCTTCTGTGCCCTCGGGGCACTTCTGTCTCCCTTTGGCTATCATATTCAGACCTAGCAGAAAATTTCTTTAGCCTGTTTCCCAGCCTTCTGAAACTTCAGAATGTTTACCCTCTCAGCCATGTTTTTAGCAAAGACTAAATTAGCTGTAGTTTAAAATAATTTCTAAATGACAGATTTACACTGTCATTTAAGAAAAAAAATTCAATATATCAAACAGATCCTCCTGCCCCAATATTAGCTCTGATCTACACCATGGCCAAACACACAGAGAGTAGCTGTGACACAGATGTCCCACCTCACTGTTGTTCTGAGACACTGAGAATTTTCTTCTCAGAACATTCCCTGTCTGACGGGAAAAACAGAAGCGAGGTAGAAAACACAGGTGTTACTTTGAAATTCTACCACTCTGATTTCAGTTTGTCTTGGTCACTCTCTGTCTTGGTCACTTCTCTTGCTGTGAGGAGACCATAGCAACTCCATGATGGGGAACATGTTGGCAGGCATACAGACATGGTGCTGGAGAGATAGCTGAGAGTTCTACATCTGGATCTCCAGGCAGCAGGAAGAGAGAGAGAGAGAGAGAGAGAGAGAGAGAGAGAGAGAGAGAGAGAGAGAGACAGAGAGACAGAGAGACAGAGACAGACAGGCAGACAGACATTGGGCCTGGCTTGGGACTTTTGAAATCTCAAGCCCCACCCTAATGACATATACTTCCTCTGATAAGTCCACCCCTACTCCAACAACATAGCTTCTAATTCTTCTCAAGTTGAGCCCCTCCATAACAACTAAGTATTCAAATATATGAGCCTATGGGAGCCATTCTTGTTCAAACCACTACAGGCTCATATCTTCCCAGAAGAGTTAGAATTAAGATTTAGGCAGATCTTGGCCATAAACAAAACAAAACAAAACAAAGCAAAACAAAACAGTTTCGAGGGCTTTGATGACTAAATCTAAGTATATAATCACAACAAAAAGCAGATGCCAGTGGAGTTTCTGCATCTTCACACTGTTGGGCCTCTCTTAGCTCTGATGAGTGGACTTCCGATGCTGAAGAAAGCGTGTTCTTGGCTGTCAGAACACGGAGGCCAAGGTCAAGTGTACATTCTGTTACTGCTTGGGCTGCTAGCGTGGTTGGCGCCAAACTGTCATTAAACTATTCAGGTCAACATGGTACAATCGTTTTGTGTGGGTGTGGGTGTGGGTGTGGGGGGGAAGCAAAGTGCTTCCTACAAATTAGTAAATATTGTAATGAGTTCTTTCACTGTCTGGTTTGACCCCTCTGACTGTTTTTCCATACGGCTCACAGGATGCACGCTGGGTAAAAGCTGTGTGCTCTTGCACACATGGCTAATTGATTCCAGCACCAAGCAGAAGGCCACTAATTGGCTTGAAGAGTGGCTCACTTCCTTCGGGGGTTGCTTGCTCAGAGGGGTCAGCTCTTGATCTGTAACTAGCATTTTCCTGTTCATCTTTCTAAGTCCTGCATCTCTTGTGTTAGTGGGGAAGGGTAGGCGGTAAGGTATGTGGTATTTACAGTGAGAGTGAAGGAGCTGTAGGAATGTTTTTTTCTTTCCAGGGCCATCCAGATCTGCTGTGTACTCAGTGCTCTGCTCCTGTAGTCTCTGGCAATGCCACCTTTTGAGGCTGGGATTCACTGCTGCCCCATGAAGGTGGTTTATAGGCACCAATGTATCTATGATGGCCTATTCTTCCTTTGTGTTCCTGAACTTTGGCTATTTCTCCAACAATAATGAGACCGTAGTGTCTTATTCTCCTAGAAGGGTATTAAAAACCTCCATGTCTCTGAGGGTCTTTGTAGATTCTTATGGTGCCTAGGTAACAAAACAGAAAGAAACTCACAGAACATGAGAGGAAAAGTTCATGCCATGTTGTTAGAACCACTGCTCACTGGGGCTCCGTCCTTCGTCCATCCTTCCCCTGTGTCAGACTCATACTGTGTAGAACTCCCCTGAATAGCAAGCTGACAGCCAGTGCTCACTGCCTAGGCAATGCTGCTATGATACTAGTGCCCAAATGGTTCTAGAAGTACTTTGTGTGTGGAACGTGGTATGGTGATATCAGTCCTGTTTACTGGATCCAATTGCTTTGTCTGACCATTCATTCTACAACTCTTACCCTCAGTGAAGTCTAAGACATCTATTGGTCCTATGGGGCAGAAATATATACACAAACCACCAGAAGCCATGTACTAAAACTGCTCCTGCTCTGCTGATATGCTGAACTAGTATGTCTAGGACACCCAGGAGCAGGCATAGCCTTGCGATGCCAAGGATAATACCCGTAGGACTCAGCCTGTCTTGGTTGCTTGTGTGCATGGGTTAGAATGCACACAACACTGTGGTTCCGCAGTGTGTGTTGTTGTCATCGATAAATACCCTCTTGTTGGGTCCCTCATACACACCCAGAACCTTGCTAGCTGCTCAGCTGACTGCTGCTTCAGATTTCCTGCACTGGGATGCGGAAGGATGATTGTATAAGTCACTCGAGTGAGGAAGCGTTTCTCTCTGCAGATGAAATGGGTGCCGTGCGTGGCCTCCGTGGTACCCAGGAGCTCTCCAGGCAGGGAGTCTGGTGTGTTCTACAGAGATAATGTCTCTCCAGGAAGTGGCCAGCGAACCATGCTGGAGGTGGTTCTCTGCCTGTCTTTTCACCCTCTGAGCGCTGGTTGCCAAGCAACAGTGCGCTGTGGAGCTGAGCCTGTGTGAGGAGGACAGGAGGAATCAATTGGATTACCCCCACAGCTGTCTCCGCGGTGCTGGACTTGAGAAAATAGCACGCATTTTAATACGTCTGACCAGAAACTCTCCTCCGAGCCCCTCCAGCCTTCCTCATCCCAAGGCAACATCACCGACCACTACCCAGGATCAGCACGCGCATAGCCTCCTTGGGTTTATGAGTCAGAAAACCCAGCAATGGTTTCTCCAGAATTAGTTCTGTATGTATGGTTGACCGAGGGCCCCCAAGATTCCATATGAAGGCAGCACATGTAGCCAGATAGGCTACCACAACCTGAGCAGCAGACGATGTGACTCTGTAATCCGTACCTGGGAGAGTCACTCTGGACCCCAAATTCACCAAAGAGCCCATGCCAAAAACTACAAGATGTTTGCATTTCTAAGTTGTGGAAATGTTGCCTTCATCTAATACAATGAACAAATAACGAGATTGACTACCCATGTCGATTTATTGAAAGGGTCAAAGGTGGCATTCCAAGAACTCAAAGTTCTGCCACTAAAACCATAAGTAGGCACCAGTTCTGACAGGCTGTAGCCTGTGTGGTCAGCAAGAAGGCAGTTGTGGCCTGGTGGGAAACAAAGGTCCTTAGTCCCAACCTTCACTCATCTCTGCAGCCCGTGACAGACATAGACTTCTCACCCCTCCGGTCTCCATTGGCTTTGCCAATAAATCATGTTCTTCAAGGGGTCACCTTGAGCACTAGATTCAGTAAGACATTAGAAAGCCTGGCAAGCGTCTGTGTCTGCGTCTGCTCCACAAATAGAGAGCAAGCTTTGGAGTTAACAGTCTGATCTTTTTTTCACAGCTACTCCAAACAGCAGCTCATCTCCATACTCAAGAGGAATCTACTAGGGGCCTGGGGGAAATGGCCAGGGTGGGGTTGAGTCTTGAATATGGCAGCCGACAGACTGCATCATTACCATGACAGCACACTCTGCTCAAAGGGAGCATGAATGGGGCCAGAACTGAGGAATCATCTCCAACGGTGCGTGGCCATCTCCAGGGTCTCAGTGCACCAAGGCCTCCCATTTACACTGCAAAGCAGACGTGTTCCTGACTTCTCCACTTACAAAGGGATCCTAAGGGACACACCCCTGTCAGCTCACTTTGCTTCCCATTAGGAAAGCAATATAATTACAAAATACCCAAAGAGGGGCTACTGTGAAACTGACATGGTTTCCCAAGTGCCAAGTGCTGTCTAGTGCTGAGTGCCAAGTGCCACTGAGTGCCGTGTGCCTCTATTCATATTTTGTATGCACA
Source organism: Rattus norvegicus (assembly GCF_021556685.1). Classification (NCBI taxonomy): domain Eukaryota; kingdom Metazoa; phylum Chordata; class Mammalia; order Rodentia; family Muridae; genus Rattus; species Rattus norvegicus. The sequence continues at coordinate 83,057,111 of NC_141549.1, forward strand.
TGCAATTAATCAGATCTACAAGTGACACTTGCTTGGTATTGCAGTCAATTTGAGGAAGCAATGATTTCAAGCCCTCTTAAGGTTTTCCTGATGGTGACAAACAAACGCTTGCCCAATAGTGGGTTGTCAAGCATTTATCTTCTGCAATGTTCATCAGAATCTCAACGTCAGGACTTCAGGACAGTTTAGGATGTGTCTGGTTAGCGCACATGTTGGTGTTCAAACCTTATGATGTTCAGGAAGATGCTACCCCGGGCACAGTTTCTATACTTCCGGGTTCTCTCTAGGGCAGGCACATTTTCCTCCTGGAAGTGGTGGAAAGGTCACCAGACCCAAGGGTTATGCAGAACCTGTATGGTGCATGGTCATTACAGGAGACAATGGCTTTTCATCCTGTTCCGGGCCACTCAGGGCTCTCTTCCCTCCTCCTGGTTGTATCTTTTTTCTCTAAACATATGACCTATGTTCTTTGGCTAGCCCAAGACATCACAGCCACATCCCTAAGGCTAAGTGAGCCTGCTGCTGCCTATGGGAATGCTCTGTAACCATGGGCTCTGTCTGAAGCCTGCCTAACATTTAGGCTTGCTCAGAGAGAGGGGGGAGGGGGAGTGAGGGAAGGAGGGAAGGAGGGAAGGAGGGAAGGAGGGAAGGAGGGAAGGAGGGAAGGAGGGAGGGGACCTCTGAGATGCATAAAATGCTGCACATGTTACAGACCAGTTTTCAGAGAATTTTAACTCCTTGAATGCCAGCCATTACCCTGAAAGCGTTGTATAAAGCTATCCTAAACAGCCATTGTAAAAATGTATTAGGCTGAACTACGAGAAGCTGCCAATTTTGAAAGTCAAAAACAACGAATTTTCAGCCATCACATCTTGTCAAACACAATAAAAGAGAGGGCACAATACCTCTAGAAACCACAAAATCAGCAAAGGTTTGGTCCCTCGCTGTGCAGAAACGCGCATGTATTCAGAGCAATAAACCCAACTGGCCAAGTTACTAAAAACTCGAAAATTACATGTTTCCAAACACACTGATGGGAAGCCAGCCTAGGTCATATGAGGGCCTGAGGACGAATGAGGACTTCTGCCTTTATCACCTCCCTGCACCGCAGTGCAGAGCAGATTCCGAGCTATGGGATATACAAGCCTTTGGAAACAGGATTAATGAAGAAAATAGCGAACAACCGGGTTAGTGAGTTTCCCCGACACCAGCTCAGCTGCTGCTATGAGCACACGCTGGGGATGCAGAGAGAATCATGATGGAGCATGAGAGGACCAGCACGAGGGGAGGCGTTTGGCTTTAGCTGATAAAGTTACACATCGCATCAGAGAGAAGACAGACTTGTCAAGAGCCATGAAGGAAGAGGAGTAACTTGAAAAAAAAAAAAGAACTTTTAAAAAATAAATATCAAATGCCGTTGTCCTTCCAAAGTGGGTTTAAAACATGTTGGCAAGGACAACCTGTCTCGTCAGAGCTGAAGTTCTAACGTAGTGCTGTCAGCTTGTCCTATGTGTACCTCGGCCATGGGACCTAGAGGTACCGAGATGACGCTGACTTGGAAGACTCATCCTTACTAGCTGATTCTCACAATGTTGGAAGGTACTAGTTCTATGGCCAGAGGATACAATTAACCATCAAGGATACCCAGCTGTGAATTTGGGGCTATACTACTGACTAGTGTGGCAAGACACGCCCGCTAGCGCAATAGTGGCGTGAATGCCGTGGGAGAAACCAACCGCTTTCTGATTGGATTTAAGGCCCAGCCACAAGATGGAACCTGTACCCACCGGTTCAGAGCTAAGAACCTGCAGGTAGGCATATGAAAGGCTCTAGGAACTGAACTCAGGTTATTAGGTAAATACACCAAGACATCTGCCCATTGGGCCATCTTGCTGGTCCTAGGGATGCTTTCCTGTTACTTAAAAATATCCGATTTATATGTGGGTCTCCGCATCTGTTTTCATTAGCTGCAGGACGAAACCTCTCAGAAGCCATCCAGAGTTGGAAACAGATGCAGAGAGCCCATAGGCAAACATTAGGCAGATCTGGGGGTAGGAGGAGTTTTTGTGGAAGAAGACAAGGGTGAAGGGAGCCGGCGGGGTCAAGGACACCACCAGAAGACCTACAGAGTCAACTAACCTGGGCTCATAGGAAATCACAGAGGCTGAACCACCAACCAGAGAGTACATGTGGGCTGGACCTAGGCCCTTACACATTTGTAGCAGATGTGTAGCTTGATCTTCATGTGGGTCCCTTAACAATTGGAACAGGGGCTGTCTCTGACTCTGTTGCCTGACTTTGGATCCCCTTCCTCTAGCTGGGCTGCCTTGTTTAATGAGAGGAGTGATGTATTTGGTCCTGATTCAACTTCATGTGCTAGGGAGGATTGGTATCCAAGGCGGGAAGGGGAGGGGTATTGGAGAGAGGGGTACATGAGGGCTGGCCTGGGATATGGTGCAGGGTGTGATCAGGATGTAAAGTGAATCTATAAATTGAAAACGCCCACTATACTGAGAAACAGTGATGCCTTTTAATAGTTTCCCCCCTTTCCCATTTTTACAAATGTAGCCCAGCCTGGCTTCCAACTTACATCCCTCCTACTTCAGTTTCCTGAACTCTGGGACTGCAGGGGCTGCCATCATGGCTGGCAGTGCTGGCAACCTCTAAACGAACAGTTCTAGAATTAAATTGGCCCAGGTCTGGAACCACCATCTCAGGAGTCCTCTGCTTGCCGGAAGCCAAAGAGACACCACAGCGGATTGGGAACAGCTCCAGGGCTGCCAAAGGCAGGTTAATGCAGCAGCCGCAGGGCAGTCTCCCTTTGTGATACCAAAGGGCCACAGTCGCTCTTACTAGGGTGCAGGGCAGCTAGCTGCGTGGCAGCTCAGAGAAGCAACTCGTGGGGAACACCTCACACCCTTGCCACACTGCTGCCATTAAGAGTCATGCCCCTCAGAGGTGAGGTGGCAGAGAGCTGAGAACTTGGCGGGGTAGGGGATGGGAGTCCCCAAATCCTCCTGTCTTCAAAATGCTGTACTGCTATGCTCTCTGGGAAAAGAGGTTGTCCAAAAGGCAAACACGATCACTTCTGAAGTAAAGGTGGGAATCTACGCCATCGATATCTCCTGGCAAAACCTACCAGTCAATTGAAAAGATCCCTCAGAATGCGATCAACGAGAAGCCCTTGGGCCAATATTAAAATGACTGCTCTTTCTAGAACCTAGGTTATGTCTGACAGGTCTGAAGTCACATGATTCAGAGCCCCCAGCCGAGCTTCTCAGGCATGTGCATTGATCTGGAGCCCATGGGAGGCTCAGATCTCAAACAAGCAGGCTCTAAACAGTGCCTGCCTTCACTGAGCATGTATGTGGTCTAGCTTGAGTCAGTGACAGCACATGTAAGATGAGAGTTATCATCCACTCTGTTATCCGATGAAGCTGAGGCCAGGAGTTACAGGACCTGCTTTCTGAGGAGAAGTTACTCAACCCTAGATAAGACAGTCTGTGGGCCTCTGAATCGGGGACCCTGGGAGGAGATGAGGGGTTTCCAGGTCCTAAGAGAAGGATGGCACTCATTCTGCATCAGTGGGACCTGGTCATACAGAGGGCAGAGACAGAAGGCTGAGGCTAGTACCTGGTACCTTCTAGCCTTCCCAGGTCCTCACGGACAGAAATGGCCTGGGGCCTCAGACATGAAGACTTGTGAACTTATAGAACCTTGGAAAAGACAGAAACCTGCAGCTGTCAGTCTAAGCTTGCAGGGGAAAATGTGAGGTTAGTACCACCCCCGAGGTATCGTGAATGTTCAATCCCCCCCTCCCTTTTTGGACCCTGAAATTGAACTCAGAAATATGTAGGCATTTGATTTGGATGACTCTCGTGTTTCCTTGGGGCAGACTGGTATGCTAATGGACCTGGACATATCTATCATAAGATAACACTCCAAGGGGGTTTATTGTAACCTGGAAGTTATGGTCTATCTATATCCGATCGCTGGGTTCAAGAATCTTCTTTCTAACTGCAGCTCCACGTCATCTGGATTAAGGAATTATTTCTTAAGGCGGGGCAAACCTGGGCTCTGCCAACTTATGCAAGAACAGCAGGTCTCAGCAGAGTCAAAGGAAAAAAAAAATCAAAATTTCACGGACGAAATCAAAGCTCATTCCAACCAGATGAGAGCCCAACTGGGACCACGCCATAGACTCAGTCACAGATGTACTTGTCGTGTGGACATACAGGCACTGCTGCTCACGCTAAAGGCCCGCTGCCTAGTCTCATGAAGTTAGAAGGTATTCCTCCCAGTCAGGTTCTGAGTCTGCCATTCAGCAGCGAGAACTTCATTGCCTGGCACTGGTTTCTCTAATTGCCACCTCATACGTTATATCACATCTGGCTTTTTGTCCGTGCACATGTCCAAATTCCAAGACATGCAAAAAATTCCAAAGACAAAAATATCTCCATGTATCTGAATATCCAGTTTCTATGGAGACTGAAATCAAAGTGAACTGTCTAATGAGAGGTTTTCTCCCATTTTTTTTTTTAAAAACATAATTCTTGCCTGATGCCTTACAGTTTGGGCGCATGTTGAAATGCCTGCTGGTTATTATCCCAAACACATTTTGCTAATATGAAATTGCATATTCTAATGAGAATAGCTGATGACAGCTCATTTTCACGGCTGTGCCCCCCCCCGACCCTCACAAATTCTCTGATTCCATGGAAAGGCAGCGTTCTCAGAACTTCCAGAACTCGGTAGAGCCCCCTCTGCTTCGTCTCGGCCTGGATGGAGCACTACTCTAGGTGGATGCTGTCTCTGGCACGGACTGAATTATGCTCACCTCTTTGAAGGGACCCGAGAGACATTCTGTAAGTTGTCACCAAATTCAGTTTGCAAATGACTTCAGTCAAGAGTAATCCACTTAAATCCTTGGGTGTTTCATTTAGAATTCATAACGATTTTCAAAGCAACCCCGTGAACACGCTGGCACCGGCTCAATTTTGTCACTTGTGCATTGAGGAATTGGATTGACCCTACCAGTAACCCAGTTAGAAAAGTACATCTCATTATGGTCTGAGCTGCTCTCAAGATATCTTTGAAACACAGAGCATTGCCCCTCACATTCTGAGGAAGAAGTCTCCTCTTTATGGCTGGCGCACTTCTGACCTCACATGGTTTCCCCTCTGTCTCTTGACTGCGATTGCTTGGAAGAGCCCTGTGTCTACCACAATGCTCCAAGCTCTACCTTACATGACTGAAAACCACATTCATCCCCTGGGTCACTAGCTCCTGGGTCTCCAGAATCTCCTTCTTTCAGGCCCCCATGGGTACTGCCAGTTCTGAGCCCTCGCATGTTATGGTTATGTCTTGTGGAAGGCCTTTTGCTCTCTATTCCCTGAGCATTGGTACCATGTATATTCTTTGAATTCTCACCCATCAAGTGTCTCACTGTCTAGAACTGTGCGTTCCTATGATGTTTTGCATTGGTCCCCATGTTCCAGCATAGTCCTGACATAGTCCTGACAGCTGAAGGTCTAAAACCCATGGTTCAAGTGGGGATCCATGCTCCCAGTGACATGTCTACTACCGCTCACTAAGACAGTGGCTTGTGCTCATTAATCACCCTTGTTTCTACCTGTGGTATTGTGATCCATCTAAGGAATTCACAGGGGAGCAGCGCTGCTCTAAGGACTCCTCTTTGAGAACTCAACCTAGCTCAGGACCTGTTAGGACGCCAGCTAGGCCATCCTAGACACAGCGTGCCAGTGGAAGGTGAATGCACAAGGATGGCCTGAGCCACAGTAGATATTTGAAGCTTGCATAGATGGGCACAAAGCCATTCAGGACAAGGACAAGGTTAATTCCATCCTGGGTAAATTCCTTTGCCTACCAAAGCCCAAGTTCTCCATCTATGAAATGACATTCGTAGGATTCAAATTAAACATAGGGTAGCAAAACTGTGGAGAGTTCTCTGGAGTTCATTATGGGTGTAGCAATAAGCTTCACTGCGTCAGCGTTTCTCTATATATGCACAGAGAATGGAGAAAGGAGAAGATAACGTTCCTCTTGAGTCTCTGTGGATGGAGACCTTGTTTGCCGCTCTGTTCCTGAGGACTCGCAGTGCCACCACTGGAGGCAGCTACTCAACAGATACCAACGGGCCAGCTCCCCTTGGCTTTTCCTCAGCATCCCTCTGACTCAGGCTCTCACTGGTTCCTTATCACACCCTCCTCTCCTCAACCCTTGAAGGCCTGATGGCAGAGGAAGGGCATGGTCTGACCTCTGAAAAGCCACAGTCCAACAAGGAACACTGTCACAAAGAGCATATGTGGAGACACTGGAGTGAGAGTGGGCAGCCTGGGGAGTGTGTCCTGGGGGGGTGGGCAGTCTTGAGAGTTTATATATCTGTCAGGAAATGGCTAACTCCAGAAGTGAAGGTCATAAAGGAAGTGGCCTTTAAAGAAGGAAGGCCAATATGGTGGATGTGAGGAAGCCTGGATGTGAGAGGAAGTTTAGAGGATCAGGGTTAAGGCACGGGCACATTATCAATCTACATTTTAGGCCACAGGTTTAGAGTAGCCACAGGAAGGGTTGATATTGCAATGTTCTGAGCCAAGCCTTGAGCTCTTGGGCATTTACTCCCTCATTCATTAGTCAAAAATCCTAGAGGTGCAAGGCACACACATGACAGAATGTGGGAGAGCTAGAAGTATATGCACTGTCCACTGTCCAGATTCTAGGTCTCTGTATTTAACCTTCATGAACTTCTTTTGGGTCCCCTCAGTTCTCTAATAACACAAAGAGCTGGTCAAGAGGGTCAGCACAGCAGTTAGAGTGGGCCTTCTGTTTGTGCTCCTTGTAAGATATGGGAGCTAACTGGAGCATCAAGAATGAGGCTGGTCCTTTGGCTATGACTGGTCAGCTCCACCCCAGGGACCATGTTGGATGCTAGGCTTTGCATGGAAGCAAACAAAGGCTAGATACTGAAGTTCAGTCTTCCTGACCTGGGACTTCTTTAGGATTAGATAGGGAGTTGGTTGGCTTGGAGGCAGGTGCCATTTTGATGGAAGAAGTTATGGAGAAAATGAGGTCCTTATGATGATGGGGCACTGGCCTGTGTTAGAACAAACAAGGGCTATGTGATCCCACCTGCCCCAGGGAACTACCATCCACATTGTACACATTCCCAGATGAGAGGGTGAGAGGAACTGAGCCTGACCAGACACAAAGACCATCTATGAGCAAACCCTGGGCAGGCATGAGTCTCAGATGGTGTGAGTATGCCTCATCCTCTCCAGAGGGCAGAATTAACTCCACCACATTCCTCACATGGCCAGGCTGAGTCATCACAGGGGTGATGGGAACAAAGGAAGCACACGGAGAGCTGATACCAAACCAAGCATCCAGCTGGCCACTTCCCAGCTTTAATGTCGCAGCAGTTCTTCCGGACAGATAAAGAAACCAAGGCACCGTGCAAGCCTGAGAGTACTGCAGAAGGCGGAAACACGTTTGCTAGTCATAAAGTCGACCTCTTACTGCTGTGCTCCCTGAACGTTCTCCTGAGTAAGGCTGCGCTGGGCTGAACTGGCAGAACAAGCTCCTTTTGCAATCATCGCCTCAGTTCTGTGGTGGGTGGTGGTGGTCTGTCCTCTATACAGCTCACCAAAGGAAAACAAGACGGGGTCCCCTGATTGGTGGGTTTAGACCTTCCCAACTCTGGATGTGAAGAGAACGTCAGCATGTGGGTGTGATGTAGAGTATACACACACGGAGGAGGCTGGAACAGCTGCTATGAGGTGGCCTGGCCCTGCCACAGAACTCTGAAGAGGTGTGCCCGGAGTCTTGGTGTCTCTGATGATTTGACCTAACTGAGGCCGTACTAACACAGAAGGGGAAGTTTTCAGTCAATGCTGAAATGTTGGTTTTTCTCCTTGTAGGATTTAAGGGATTCGGGATGTTATTAATCCAGAAACATACATCTATGGAGCCCCAGCGTTTATTTTATATTTGGGTATCTTTATGACAAGTAGCAATAATCCAGTCACGAAGACCACACGGCTGTGCATCCAACTTGGACTGCTCATCTTGACTACGCCGGCGCAGGAATCTTGTCTCAGCTCCTCCAACGTCTAGAAAGTTAGTCCTTGCTCTTACTCATGGCCCACTCCATTTTGAGCTAAGATTACAGATCAGGAGGTGAGCGTCCACTCATCTGGGCAGTAAGTGATGGGTTTGCAGCAGCACAGCGGGGGAGGCTGCACTAACAGGCAAGCACAGGATGGAGGAGAAGACCCAGGACCACACGCTATCCCTGGGAAGTGTTGACGAAGGCCCGAGGAACATCTGTCCAACAATCTCGGCTAAGCCCCTGGTGGCCAGTATCCGTGAATCCCCAGCCTTGCTCCACTAAGTCTGAGGTCAGACTTCAACGGAAGACAAGCGATTGCCTCTTGGGTCCTTCCATCAAGGACTCTAATTGTATAAACACCAAGCCCTTCTTATTTGTGTGTGATGGATCAAAAAGAAAGGAGTTTAACAACACTCAGTGTACCACTGAGAGGACATCTAATAGCTTTGTTTATCTGCGTCTGAATAAACAACACTCTTAAAGTAATTAGTCCCTCACTTACAATCCCCCTGTGGAAATGAAGAGTTCTCCACCCTCTGAAGTGATGCAGCCCCTTAAGCCGTCCAAGGAAAAGCTCTGGTTCTCTCTGCATTAACTTAGCGTGTGCCTCTGCATGTCTGAGCATGAGTACTGAGAGCAGGTGGAGTTGGAGCAATGTACAGGCATTGGGTTGGTCTCTCTGTGCGGAGACAGAAGAGCCTGGGTACCAAGTACCTCAGGCGGGATGGTGCTTGCTCTGACCACAGGGAGCAGAGGACACCAGGGTAAGATGACAATACTAATGTAGGCTGGGACTCTTAGTAAGTGTTGGAACACTAGGACCCTGACTTGGGTCAGTATTATTCAATGGAGTAACACTCTAAGACCACATAAGGAACACCACCGGTACCGAAACCAGACCTTAGGTCAGTGGCTCTTAACCTATGGGTATCAACCTTTTGTGGGTCGAACAACTCTTTCACAGGGGTCACATATCGGATATCCTGTGTATTGGATATTTACCTTATGATTCGTAAGAGCAGAAAAATTAGTTATGAAGTGGCAATGAAAACAATTTTATGGTTGGGGGTCACCATAACATGAGAAACTGTATTAAAGATCACAGCCCTAGGAAGGTTGAAAAGCACTGCCCTAGATGCTCTGCGCCCTTCTCTTAGATGTGTGGCAGGGCTCGGGCCAGCCCTGGAATGACGACACCTTTGTGACGCACACATCTGATTTCCAATTGCTCGCCTTACCACCCCCACTACAACCGACTGAACGTTGCTCCTGCAGCCTCTGATCTCAGTCTATCATTTTCTTCTCTGAGCATCTCACTCTAGTCACCGTCCACATCCTTACAAGCACCTCCTAAAATCCATGAGAGTTGTAGGATATACTACCTGGTGCTTCACTGGGCAGGGCAGCCCCTCAGGAAAAGCGCATGTACCCCACGTGTTACTGGTTTGCAGGGTCTTGCTAGGCTCTGCAAGCTCAGCCTTGATGATCCGTGTGCAGGGCCCCAAAACAGCCAGCCTATGACATATCTGTAGGTCCTCTCCACGTATTCAGCCCCATTAGAACCCTCACTCCCATTATGTAGAAGCACCTGACAGGTCTTCCCAGCAAGTGTCTCTAACCCAGCTCCAGTTCTGGGTTGTAAGAACCCGTGTTCTGGTTCTAGTCTCTCAAGCATACCTGGCTGCCCAGGACAGAAAGGCTTGGAAGATTCATGTCTATGGGCCACTGTTGGAGTCATTAGATTACTACCACGTTTCCATGTTCTTCCTGGGAATGACCTGTGGCAGAGTGGGACAGAAGCTCTCTGCTATTGGCCACTGTTGTTATAGACACAGGGTTCCCTGATGCTAAGCCTGAACCGCAGCTGAGGCAGAGGGAGGCAGAGGGAGGCAGAGGGAGGCAGAGGGAGGCAGAGGGAGGCAGATCCACACACAGAAGATAGATGGCCACAAGCTGAGCTCCAACAACACAGTGAGAAATGCCAGCTGCCTCAGTTGCACACAAATGGGTGGATGCATATTCTTCCTAAGGGTGGTAAATCAGTCTTCTTTGCTACATGCTACTCAGAAACACCAGGACAAAGACAATGGAGGAGGAGAGGCTGGGGAGTTCACTGGTTAGGGGCATAGCCGCAGCATCAGATGGACCAACCTTGCCATATTCTGGGAGGAAGGAACCTAGAACTGCTATGCTCCGAGCTTAAGTCCTTTGAGGATCAAATGGTGGCTACCACTGTCCCCACCCCCCATCATGAGGATTGGAATCACTCAATGTGATAATGCATTACAGAACCAGGTAGGGCACATCCACTGCATGCTGGCCCTCCTGCAGGGCATGAGGATGTCTTCTGCAAAGGGAATTGGCCACTGAGCAGATCCACCAAGTGGAGACATTGTTAACTTGTAACAAGGCTCAGGTGGTAAGGGAGGGCGGGAGGGTGGGTAATTCTTTCCTGGTTTGTACAGCTCAGGATGTGCTCAGAGAATTCTCATGAGCCAACTCACTAAAGGCTGTGGGGTCTTAAAAAACTAGACCTTTAATTTTATAATTTCAAAGTAAGATGATATTCCACAGCGGGTGGGGTGGGGGCAGAAATCATATGTAAGGCAACACACTAACTTAAGAAAACCATTCTCTCAAAAAAATATGTTGTGCTAAGCAAAACTTGTTACAGTGTCTGTTTTAAAATAAACTTTACCCTTTGAGCCTTCTGAGTTTTTCTGGCTCTCTCTGCGGCTTTTGCCTGAACAGCACTTTCCTGCCTCTCAGGCTTTTGAGCAAGAGGTAAACATCAGACAAAACATCCTGGGCCATATCAGGATATCAGGACAACTGTGATCTCCACACAGCTCCAGTATTTCCTCATCCTACAGCACCTGCCATATCTATTATTCAGAATAGTGTCTGAAAAACTCCAGAGGGCCTGTGGGTGCAGGGCATGGTTGGAGGGAAGACAAGAACAGTGGAGAAAATGGAAAACGGGAAGTTGCCAGGTAGCCTCACGAAGCAGGGTTATGATCTTAGTCCCCAAGGTGATGTGGAGGGCAGCAGGCCAGCATGATCTTGGCTGTGTCTCTGCAGTCCCACACTGTAGACGCAGAACCTCTCTGCCTCAAAAGCTGCTTCCAGTTGGTTCCTTGTAGGTCTCTTTGTGCCTTTCCTTGCTTGCCACCCATCATCTGCAGAGCACGGGAGGCTTATGCCTGACTGGTCGTGCCTACCTGGATGTCCTCTGCTACCCCTAGCTGGAACTTCTGTCTCTCAGAGCTACTCAGGAGGCAGGCAAATAAGCTTCCCCAAGAACCTGTGGCAGGGTAGGGTCTACTGAAGGTTTGAGAGCACTGAACAGTGAGCTCTACGTACATGTGCTGTGGTTGCAGTACCCTCCGCCATGTGTCCTCCAAGACTAAGGCATGCGTGGCTTCATCTACCCTGGGTCACCTTGCAAGGTTCAGCTTTATTAGCTTCATTTCTGTTGTCATGACAAATACCCTGGCTAAAATCAACATTAAAGAAAGGTAGGGTTTACATTTCCAGGTTATAGTCAATCATTTAAGGGAAACGGAGGTAGAAACACAAGCAGCTAGTCATGTCCCAGCCAAGAGCAAAGATTAGTGGCTGGATCCTCCCTTGCTATTGTTTCTTCTTCCTTCTCCTGTCCTACCTAATTCCAGATCCCCTGAGTAGGGAGTGGTGCCACCCACAATGGGCTGGGTCCTCCCACAATCAACAATCAAGACAACTCCTCACAGACTTTCCCAGAGGTAAACCTGATATGGAAAACTCCTTACTAAGACTTTGTTCCCAGAGATTCTAGGTTGTGTCATGTTGGTGGTTAAAAACTGAGCAGGACACTAGTTCTATGTCTCATCTGTGAAGGCTACCATCACTCTACCTGTCTTCACTCCATCATTGGCTGACCCTGTTAGGGTGGCCATGCCTGAATAAGGTGGACACAAGAATGGGCTGATAGGTGACTCTCAGGCTGGGTCTGTCCAGAGGAGTATGTATCATGGTCATGTGGCTGTGTGGGTTATTTTCTCAAGCAAGATGCATTGAGAGGGAAAGAACATCAAGAATCATGATGTGGGCAGTGGATATACCAATCTGTGCTGGGAAGCCAAGCTATATGAGCACCACATTGATGCTGACACACGTACCATTTTCTACTGTTTTCTCAGACTGTGTCTTTACCTCCCCACTGAACAGGACCCACTTGAATAAAGAACCAGACTGGTTCCCTGCAGCACCTCTATTTGCATCTACTGAACATTGAATACATCTAACACAACTTCCACAGATACAGTTGGCCCAGATGCAACCATACCAGACTCTGGCCTGCTTGCTGGGGTTTGGAGAAACAAAATCAGCAAGTCCAGTTCCCATGTGAAGAAAGAGTACAGCCAGGGAAGGTCGGGGCTGGCTGGAAGGTGGCCGTAGGACAAAGAAAGCACAGAGGCAATCTGGAACGGGCATATAGGGAAGACGCTGAGGAGCAATGGTGATGTAGACCATTAGCCAAGCAAACAATGGGTACAATAAAGAGAGATGATGAGGAAAGGGTGGAGTGTTTCCATGGTGTTCCTTAGGGAACCCTCTCCTCTCTTCCTGACTCCCCTCCCCTCTCGTGCTTCCCCTCCCCTCTCTTCTGCTACCCTTCCCCCTCATCTTCCCTCCTTTCCCCCATTCCCTTTCCCTCCTCTCTTCCCTTTCCTCTCCTTTCTCCCCTCCTCTCTCTACCCCTCCCCTCCCCTCTCCTTTTTACCTCCTTGTATTTTTCTACTTTCTTCCCGACGAGCAACTGCATAAATAATACCAGACAGAATACACAAAGAAAAGCATCGACTACAGAAATATTTGAGATGTTAACTTCCAGAACAGAGAGCTTAAAATGTCCCTTTATCTAACAACCTGAGCATTCAGATAGCGCTATTATGAGTTTAAAAAGTTTAGCCTCCTGCATGTCAGGGTGCAACAGCCTTGCTAGTGGAGTTCTGGAGTCACACTGGAGACCAGAGCAGGTGCAGGCACAGGGCATCTTTCCCCCATCCATTAACTAAGTCTGAATGGAGGTCATTCATAAATATCGGGGAAATCACCGAAATGCCGGGAACATGTTACTGACAAAGCTCAGGTTACAGGTTCTGCTTGCTTTATTCAGAAGCTAAAATGAAGTTTTCAACATCATCAAGTTTTTTTTTTTGTTTTGTTTTTTTGTTTTGTTTTGTTTTGTTTTTTTTGCTTTTCTTTGGTGCTGCTTCCAAGTAACCTGATCCTGAACATATTAGACATGCTGGTCACGTGTTACAGAAACACAAAAGGACACTGTACTACTACTACTATGTGGTGATATTAGAAAGAAGAAGTGACAGGTATAGGGCAGACGACAGACCCGAAGCAGCAGTTTCCTAATGCTAACTGCATCATTGGATGTCCCTATTCTATTTTAATATCTCTTCATGTTTATCCATGTTGTCTAAGCTCTTCTGTTCCACTCAGGAATAACGCATGTGATATGAAAACACTTTAAGACTTTTTTTTAAAGTGCGCACTGGAGTTGCTCATATATATGCAGCATTAAAAGGATAATTAATGGTTGTCTCAAAAGGGAACACGCATTAGGCAGGAAGTGAATGATAAAAGGGGAGTCAGTTTTTAAATCACAATTAGAAGAAGCCGTAAACAAATAAGCAAACCAGGTTTACAGCCCTCGTTTCTGGGAGAGGACCTGAAGAGTGTGCCGATACATGTACCAGATGCATCCGGCGAGACCGAGAGAACCGCAGTCCCAGAGGGATCGGAGGGCAGGCCAGCCAGGGTGACTCCATACACCGTTCAGTCTTCTCTTTGGCTGGGCCAAGTATTGGTCTGCTCTACAACCCTGAAACTTAAGAGCTCACGTGATTAGCAAACACATTGTGGCCTCCATAGAAATGGGTGGGTCCCACTGTTGCTCGTGTTACATATCTGGGACACAAGAGAGTGGCCAGAATAAGACTTTTCCTCTGAGTGGCCTTAGATGCTTTGAGCGAGTGAACATTTAGCAAAAGTGGGGACTCGAAGACATTTCTATTATTTAATAAACGTCTACTTAACTAATGTAATTTTATGCAAATTTTAAATTCAATGATAAATAGTGCATGCATAATTAATTCTTCTAGAACTTATGAAAGCCCAAAATGCATTTTAATGAGGAGATTAACGCAGAATAAACACAGCACATCAGTTTTATTAATGCATCTCTTCATTTGAACATCTCTTCCTCAAAGCTGCCCTTCCTCGGGCTTCTGGTTACACTAGGATTACATCCCTAAGACGTACTTTTCCTTTCAGAGGCTCTGCATTCTAAGGATCCAACCCCCTATCTTATCTTTCTGAGTAAGTCTTAGCCACCCTCCTGGAAAAACATCACAGAGCTGGGAGGGCGCACTGCAGTCCAGGTTCTTTTATGTAACATTCATCTTCATAAAAGATCGGCCAGAAGGTCGGCCCTCCAACCTGGGCACGGAAGCAGCAGTTTAAAACAAGCGATTACGTGAATAGCTACCAAAGATCTAGGCTCCAAAACTGTAATGGGAATTCTAATAAACTTGGTGTAAAAAAGATAAAGGAGTGACTGCCTGGTAAAGCCTGACCAATTCCTCTGTTTTAGCCACAGACACTGGCTCACCGGCCACAAGCACCTTCAGGCCTCACTGCCTATCACTGCCGTGTGAACAGATATGAAGAGTTACCATGAGCCTGAACCAAGGTGGGTCTACGATGTTGTCCGAGTATTGTAGGGTTTGGTCCTCAGTGTGTTGATGCTGGGGGATGGTAGCACCTTGAAAAGGCGATGGCCTAGTGGGAGATCTTAGGGCCAGTGGCTGTGCCCTTGAAGGAGCGTGTGGAGCTCAGTCCCTTCTTTACCTCTTGCTCATGGCCACAAGGTGAGTGTGCTTCCCTACTGCACACTGTTTCTCCACAGGCCACACACAATGGCCGTGAGTGTCTGTAAGCCGAACCTCTGTCTCTGGAAGCTGTCATACATTCCTTCCTCCACTAGGTGCTGTGACTAGATGCCTGGCGGAAGCCATTTGCAGAAGAAAGGCTTATCTCAGCGCATGGTTTAGAGGCACAGGCAGTGCTGGCCATGCCTAAGGCTGGGTCTCAGGAGGACACCAACTCAGGTAGCTGGGACAGCCCTCTCAGCTGTCCCTTCCTGACTCCCCGCTCTGTGCCTGGTTCCTCTATCCCTGTGCACAGGAGACCTCAGGATGCTTCATATGGGGGAGGTGAAGATCCAACCCCCTGCAGTCCGCTGGCCCCTCCTGCTGTGTGGATTTCACTTCTCCATTTATGTATTTCAGTTTTCAATGGCTAAGCACGCCCCGCCGAGGCTTAGTAAATCCGCCCAGAGGACAGTCGCTAACCTTTAAGACTAGCTTGGCCTGTAATTTCCCATTCCTCCCTTTCGTGCTTATTATAAAGAGGACATTTCTTCATAACCAAAAGCTATTTTCAAGAGGACAGCCATATTTTAACAGGATGTTCCTAGTTTCATGTTAGTGTTGAGCAATTGTGGGAATGATGTGATTTCTAACAACATCATCAACAACAACAAAAGAACCATGGAGGTTATTAATATCAGGATATTGGTATTAGACACCATTCAAATTTGACTAGATGCTGCCTGGGCACACAGTTCCCATGGCAACCAGCACTGTATATTACAGGAGGCACCCTAAGAATTCTACCATCCAACACAGTCCCAAATGTGGGAGTCATTATCTGAAGAAGCTCATACGGTGAAGGCTCAAACACCACCCTGGGGAAAAAAAAACATTCACCATTTCCTTCCTCATTGCTAGTGTCCTGAAAATATTTTAGGCACAACAAATTATTTTTAAAAAGAAAACTGTCCTAGTCAAAGGCTACATGAGTCGCCACATACGCGAGTGCCAAGGGTTCTCTTACTAAGCCACAGCTTTATGGGTCTCGCTATGGTTGAGCCAGATGAATAATTCTGTGCTTCAGAAAACTCCTGGGCAAGCCGTTTGACGCCCCCTGATTTGGACAGTGGGCTTAGCGAAAGGAGACAGACGTCAGGACGCAGCTGTTGGTGTCCAGGAAGTGGGAGGGACCGACCATATAGGATAAGAGAAAGCGGGGAGCCTGCGGTAAAATGGGAGGTTAGGTGAATGTACCACAAGACTCAGGGGTCAGCATCCTTGCACCTTTGAAGTATTTCTTCCTCACCTCTAGGGAACCCCAACTCCCTGTCCTGTGTGGGCACAGGGTGGCAGAAGTCTTAACTAGTGGGAGCAGAGAGCTAAAGTGGAAATAGCCCAGGATTTAACCAATCCTCTCAACCAAGTGCTTAATTTAGGTCTCTTTCAGGGGGCATCGAATATTGGCATCGATATTCATTTTTAGTGCACAAACTAGGTGCTAATTAAGAGGATTAAGTTGATGGGGCCATACTGCCAGAAGCTGCAATGAGAGGAAAGGCCCCCGAGGCAGGGCTCTGGTACCCTATTTCATCAGACCCTAAGACCAGAGGAGATCCACTCTCATGAGCCTACTTCATCTGCTCAGAACGTTAGAAGCACGGTTTCGTGCAGAGTGGAGTCTAACGCTCTGGGGCAGTGTGGGTTCTGCTCCTCATTATTATAAATGATCCGTGTTAACAATGACGGTTTCAGAGGTTATCCAGCACTCGGCTTCTTGCCGCTTTGCCTAAGCCACTCGTGTCACAGGGGCAGAGTCATTTCTGCTTCACCGAAGTGCACAGAAGTAGCTTAAGCCGCAAAGCTACTGCGGAGAACGTGAGGCTTAAACACAAAGTCTGACCCAGCAATGCTTCTGTAATTAATACGAGAAGAAAGAAGGCCAAAGTGGGTTAAAGGGCACAGGCTTCCATGCCCAAATGCCCAAGCATCCCAGAGTGGCCACAGATGAGGGCGCCCCCTCCATTGTCAAAGCTGCAGTTTTAGGGAAAGAGGGTATTGTGTGCATATGTGAAGATAGGAAATACTGGGAGTCAACACCCCTGGGCTATGAATAGAGGCTGTTGAGATCTACCTATGCAGGCTGATGAGGCAGAGGGGAGAAGGAGGAAGAAGAAACGAGGAAAGTGGAGAGGGAAGGAAGTGTGTGGAGATATGCCATGCTTACAGAGTGCCTTTGTCCAGATGCCTCACAGTCTTGGGTAGCTTTGCAAGGCTGTGAGGGTGGTATGCAGAAGGGCTACAGGCCGCCACTGCAGAAGGTGGTGAGGGCACAGTCTGACTGTGTGTGTCCTTCCTGTGGCTCTCAGGTGTTTCTCGAGTGTGTCCATCACTCGGTCCTAATAAGAGGTTCCTCTCCATGGTCTGTGACTGCTGGGGACAAAGAGCAAATTTTCTTGGAGCCATTCCACCTGTTCCGTGTTTAATTAGACTCAGCCTGAGTCAGAAGAGGGCACAGCTCTGTGGACACTTTCGTCCAAGCACAGAGCCCATCTTAATGCGCCCAAGCTTGACCCAAATCCCTGGAGCACAGACCCGACTGGGCACTGTTTCTTTGATTACCTGCAAGAGACGGTTTGGAAAAATAAAAATAAAAAAATCCATCCAGGGGCTTGGTAAGGTTCCCACTCTACTTTTCCTGTCTGATAATATTTGCATATGGGGTTTGAGCTTGTTTCTTCCAGAGAGGTATCATTCCCTGTTTCTGGTAGCCCTAGGGTTCCTGGGAGCTCCAAGGCAGTCCCAGCTCATACTCTCCCGGTGAGAAATGCGGTGAGCGCACTGGCTAGCTTTACCTGCTGCCTAAGTGGCTTCATCTCCCAGCACAAGACTCCCATTTCGGCTCGCCTCTGTTTCAGTATTTAATACAATTCTAAGCCTCTCACCGTGCTTTGGCTCTTGCTGGATGTATGTTGAAAGAACTCCAGATGGCTCAGTCCGCTGCTTACATTGTCCAGAGGTCAGGAGCTCTGTCTCCTTGATTACAACTCTGCTCTACGTGTGGGGACTAGCTGGGTGACACCCAGGGCAGGTTCACAGGCCATCAAGTGTGACTGGCTGACAGTGTCAACCGCACCTTTCTAACGCAAGACTTATGAGCTGGTTTCAGTGTCTGTCCATGAAATATTCTTCGAGATATGCTGTAGTACCGGGCCCTGGCCAGCTGTCTGTGCATCGAGACCCCGGGGTGCCAGCCTACACTTGTTTACTCTCCGCCAGAGTCACGTGTAGCCTGAGGCTGACCCTGCCTCACAGTGGAAACTGCACAGGAACCCTCTCAAGAGATCTAACACAGGCAGTATGGTTGGGGGCTTATTTCCAAGGCAAGCCCTTTTCGAGAGTTTAGAGCCTAAATGCAATAGATCTTATGGGATGATAGAGCAGGGAGTTGGAACTTACTGTACAGTTCCCCCTTCACCTGCTTCTGAGAGCCTGGACAATTGCTGTTGGAAGTCTGTGGAATGAAACCTGACTGGATCATAGGGTGCTGTCTATACAGAAGAACACACACCCCTTGACGTAGGAATCTGGGTATTCATGTGCTAGCTTCATGTCCTTGGCATAGGTGAGTCACACCTCATGAACCAGATTCCCAGGTCCCAGCACTGGGTTAGGCTAGCCCACTCTGAACCAGATCTCAGCACACAGAAGGAATGCCTGCAGGCAACAGGCAGTGGGTGGGCCACGGCCCTCCCGTTCTTTTGTTCCCCCAAATCACAGCATTGTCAATATGATGCATACAGAAGAGAGTAGCATGGTGCGAGTGCTTGCGATATGATGCTTTAAAACGTGCATGCTTTTTCACCATTAATAAACAGTCCTGAATTTAGAAATATTAAAGGAGGATAAGGTTTAATAACTTCAACATCTTTCACTCCCCTCCCTTCTCTTTTGTCCCGCAGACAGCAGTTTTAAAAGAATACATCCCACAGATCTTCATGGGGCATTTAAAAACAAATGTTTAGACAAGGCCCGTCTCCTCAACAGGGCTAATCCATGGATTCTAACCCCTTGGATTCAATGTGTGCTGCCTGTCTGCCTGTTTATCTGAAGCTCGGAGGAGCTCTTGAACGCAGAGGCCATTTCTCAGGCTAAATTTGGCAGCTGCTTTTGTGAAGAAGGCAAAACAAATCCGTGTCACAGTCTTCATCCCACAGCTGGTCTTTACAAATGTCTACGCCGAGGCGGGATAGGCGGACACAGACATCTGTGCCTACAGCGAGGATGTGTGAGGAAAATGTACTGCATGTTCAGAATACCAGGTTCAAGTCCTCCTGACCCCTGTGTGGTGTGACCAGCCTGCCTGAAGGCTGTGGGATCGGGGTTGCTGACAAGAATCAAAGGGCTCATGGGATAGATGTAATGAACAGTCATAGTTTGTAGAGAGAGACACCATACACATAAAGAACAACTGAGAAAGGTGACCAACATTATATAGAATGTAGTGTAGAGGGAAGCAGAAGCTTGTCTGTCCTTCTGAGGTATTATATATATCTCATATATGTGTAAATGTATATGTATATGTATATGTATGTGTATGTGTATATATGTATAATGTACATGTGTGTTGTGTGGTATATGTATATGTAATGTATATGTATATAATGTGTGTATGCACATATATATACATACATACACAAATATACATATACATCATATCCATATGATACCAAGGCCTCACTGCAAATGTGCCAGTGTGTCAGGTAACCACAAATAGGAGGTAGGTCACCAACAACTCAGAGTCTGAGGGTTCTCCACCTCTGTCCTTGGAGACGGCGTTCATGGAGAAAGCCTGAGGCTCAATGGTAGAAAAAGCACCTACATGCTCTACTTCTTTTCTCGGTGCCCCACTACTGGGGGAGGAGGGTTGATCTATGGATAGAACCTGCTTCCCAGCAAGGGGACTGAGCCTACCCCCTGGATGCTGAGAGCTGTTTCTACCTCTTGGGTATCCCATCAATGATCATGGGGAATCAAGAGAAAAACATCCATACTCTACTACTATAAAAAATGTGAGGTTGGTGAGCTTTAGGCTTTAAAGGAGTTCTAGAAATGAATCAATGCATGAGCAACAGTGATTCTAGTAATATGTCAGCCAGGAGATCGGTCGGTTACAAAAGCCTGATAACTTCTACAAATGACACTTCCGTTTGGTAATTTACACTCGAGCAACTGATATTTTCCTTCCCAGGGACTGCAGACTGTAACAAGGTAAAGAACCCCTTAGAGCTCAGCCCAGGTCTAAACCCTTCCTTGTGCTCACTGTACGTGGGCAGGTGTGCTGGCCTCTTTCCAAATGAACAACCCTGGACAGCAGAAACAGTGACGCCTTACCAAGGCTTCAATGATCAGTGACAGTGGCGTGAGCATTGGAGGACTGGACGCTGACAGGTCATCTATTATATCTTATGCTGGGGTGAAAATAGACACGTGGTCCTTCATTTTAGCCACTCGAAAGAGTCATTAAAAACCATGTATATGTATGTGTGTGAGTGTATGTGTATATGATATATATATATATATATATATATATATATATATAGAGAGAGAGAGAGAGAGAGAGAACGCCTATTATGCCTATTACTAAGCTTCATCATCATTGGTATTATTTGTGGATCCTTTAGTAAACATGTCAGAGGAAACGGGTTTGCCATAGAGGTGTTCTTGCCAGGGAGTGCATGGGTTCAGGTTTTCTGGATGTGTAAATCTAGCCACCACTCCCAACATCAGAACGCAGCCTACACTCCAGAGTCCTCAGTCTCAGGTATCTGCCTGAGTGACCTTGGTGGGGAAACGACGTTCTTTCTGCATGTGAGGAAGCAAGATGTTAATGTGCATAGGTGACTCCTCCGCCGAAAGTAATGAGCCTCTCGACATTTAGTCAGCATTATTATTTCCTTCTTATTTTCAGCAAGGATGATCCCAAAAGCTTATTTAGAGTCTAAATTAAAATCCAACCAAAGGAACCACAGATCGTTGATAACATATAGGGATTAAAATCTTTTTGCCAAGAATGTCATTTTGAACGTGAACACTGAAGCCCGTTAATGAGCCGTAACATTACCCAAAGGGCAAAATTCCACTCCGTGGTTTATTTTACCTACCGTAACATAACTGTTCTCATTAAAAATGAATTACACTTATGTGTATGCACTGAATCTCTCTTGTCTGTTTTTTACTCTGTGGTACAAGGGTTTCTGCAGAACATCTCCAAATTAAGAGGAACGCGTAGGACAACCAACCTCCGCCATTTACTTTGTGTTCTCTCGCCCCACAGTAATTGGCCACACTGCCCCCGCCAGATCACACACATGATGCCTGAACCATTTCTAAATGGACATAAAGGATTCCTCTGCTCTGGTCGGAGGGTAGGGGAGAGCAAGCACTGAATATGACCCAATGCAGACAGAGGCAGCTTGACCTGCATCAAGGAAGAGGAACTTATGGGTGGAGAGATGATGGGACACCTAGCACCTTCCCATGACACCACAGCACTGATATATCTGTGCCCATTTGGTTCCCCGTTGCATTAAGATGCCATGTTTTCTGTCTTTATCTTGGTGGTTGCTGAAATTCATCCTTAGGAATGAACCTTCAGTAAGCTTTATGCCTGAGCTTAATTTTTTTTTTTTTGAAAGACTAGCATTCTACCTTAGGGTGTAACTCCTTCACATATCTGGAGGTCAAATAAATCTGTACTTTCTTCCTTAACTCTTCATCTCTCACGTCTGGTCTCTCCAGAACTTGGCCTGGCCACGAACCAATCATGAGTAAGATGGCCTTGGGATGATGAGGTCCTTGCAGGTGAAAGAGACCACTGTCTTATAGAAAATGTAATGGGGTACGGTGGGGTGGGGTTAGATGGTATGACCCCAAAGTCTGATGCTTCTACTATACAGACAAACTAGAATAGTGAATAGGAGAAATTAGAAGCTTTGGCATCACAACTCAGATCATATCTCTGCCAGCGACAACCTGACCAATGACTGTAGCTCAACTATTGTGGCTCTACCAATCAGGACACAACAAATGACTGGATCTCTAACAACCAGAACCTAACCAATGACTGTGGCTCAACCAACTAGAACCCTACCCAATGACCTGATCTCTACCAACAAGACCCTAACCAGTAATACATTTACCTACCAAGTAAATACATTTTGTGTGATTACCTTAAAGAATGTTTACTCTCTATGTGATGCTACACAAATAGCAGATTACATTTGTCAGTGTTTTTAAAAGCTTCTCTTCAACTGGCCTCTTGGGAAGAGCTTTGGATCACTTGGCTGCTACTTCTGCCAAGTTCATTCAGGCTATGTGTCATGGTTTACATGTGCACAGCCCAGGGAGTGGCATTATTAGAAGATGTGGTCCTGTTGGAGTAGGTGTATCACTGTAGGTATGGACTTTAAAGCCCTCATCCTACCTGCTTGGAAGCCAGTCTTCCACTAGCAGCTTTCAGAAACTCTCAGCTCCTCTTGCACCATGTCTGCCTGGATGCTGCCATGTTCCTGCCTTGATGATAATGGACTGAACCTCTGAGCCTGTAAGCCAGCCCCGATTAAATGCTGGCCTTATAATGTAGCCTTGTTCATGGTGTCTGTTCACAGCAGTAAAACCCTAACTAAGACTGAAGTTGTATTTCTGTGATAGGCCTTCCATTGTCTGGAAGAATGAGGATTTGGGGACTTTGGATTTGGAATGCAGTGGAAGGCTTAAAGTGAGGCTTAATGGGTTATCCTAGAAGGAATATGAATGACTTTGTTGCTGAGATTGATTTGAACTGTGCAGACCTGAACCAAGAGGTTTCAGTAGAGAAGAATTACAGTATATGATCTAGAGACTGTGTTTGTGGTATTTTTATAAAGATTGTGGCTGCTTTTTGCCCTTGTCTGAAGAAAAGTCTACCTGAGTCTAAGGTAAAGAGACTTATATTAATTGCATTGACAAAAGAAGTTTCAAAAAAAAAAAATCCCAGTAGAGACTTAGTTCTATGGTTGAGTCTCATGAAGACGTTTTAAATAAGTGTAGCAAGTTTAGAAAGGAAAAATATAAAATATATGGTTCTGTTGTGGTTTGCCCTGAAGTTACTGTATTTTGATGCTAATTCCACTGCCCCAAGGACAGTTGTCTAGTCACGTACTCAGGATTCAGGTGACTTCACCAGAACCACCTCTCCATTGAATTTGTAAAGTGCAGGTGAGGGGCAGGTACAGGATAGAAGGAGGCCTGTCATTGGAGGAGAAGGAAGGATGGGCTAAAGAGAAGTTTGAAGGAAGAGGAGGAGACTAGGAGAGAAAGGAGGAGAGAGGAGACGGAGAGAGGGGAGAAGCCATGGCAGGTGATGTTAAGATTCTGCTCTGTGTATTTACAGGTTGTTATTAATGTTCTCAAGGGACGGATAGTACCGGGCTTTGTATGTTTAAGTGGGCAATTATATCTTACCAATTGGATCTAAGATTATTGTGTTGTGTGTTCTTTTATGTGAGGGTTTGTGTGTAGGAAAGTATGCAGCTGGGCTGTGCTTCCGCCAAGATACCTAGCAGATATCTTGGGGCACCGCAGTGAGGACCTAGCAGGGTAAAAGAGCAACAATACTTATTATTTTTATATTTTTACAACAACATGGTTCAAGTATTAAAAGAGCACCAGGAATTGAAATGGAATGAATCCCATGTTCTAGGAGATAACAGATTAATGGATTCAGAGTAAGACTGCAACCAGCTAAGTTTAGATCCAAGTATGGTGGGCCACCCCTTAATCCCAGAAGACAAAGCCATGCAGATCTCTGAGTTCAAGGTTAGCCTGGGACAAAGCAGGTTCTAGGTGAAAAAAAGATTAAATCCAGGCATGGTGCTACACACCTTTAATCCCAGCATTACAGGAGACAGAGCCATGCAGATCTCTGAGTTCAAGATCAATCTACAGAGCAAGTTCTAGGAAAACCAAGTTTGGCAGAGAGGAAGTCAGGAAAGAGAAAGCTGGTGATAGAATAAGGGGGCTGCATTCCAGCCCCAGCAAGCAGTAGAACATGGCAGCTTCGCCCATGTGGCTCTCGATTTAGAGTGAAAAATAGAAGGGACTATGGGACAATTGATGCTGGTTAGCTGGAGCTAAGAAATTAGTGATTAGGAAGAGACCAGCATCACTGAGGTGAAATCTTCTTGAAGTATTTTCTGAGAGCACAATGAAGCTGTGTTCCAGTGATAGCCAAGGTCGTACCTCTGCTGCAGCTGGACTTGGTAATGTGTAAGACTCACCCAGGTGATACTGGGTTTGAAGGCATGAAGGGGTCATGAAGAGCAGCTGAGGCTGGGCACTGTGAGAGGCCATGGAAGGCCACAGGTGAAGGTGCAGCCTCAGTTGCAGTTGATGGCCCAGGCTGATGGGGTAATGCAAAGGAGTTGAAGCTTGGCACCATGAAGAGAGCCTATGAGAGGCTATTGGTGAAGTCTAGTTGCAGAGGAAGACCCCAGTGTATTGGAGATGCCAATACTATGGGATGATCACCAAGAACAGCAGTGTCAATGGATCAGCCTGAGCTTAGACTGCTACAGAGGGCAGAGCTGGAGACGTGAGGCCAGCCCTTTGGAGGGGCCCAGAAGATCATGTGTAGATCCCAGACATTGAAACAAGAAGCTGTAACATTGAGGTTACCTTGGAGATCCCAAGATGTTTAAGATGCCAGATGTGGTCTATCTTTTGAGAAAAGCTACAAACAGGGAGTGGAGCCAGCCCAAATAAAAGAAGTTTTTTGCAGTCAACAAAGAGGAAAAAAAGGGAGTCGGAGATCTGAAGACCACTTTGACATCAGACATGGAGATGCAGAATTTGGAATTTGCCCAACTGGTTTCCTGTCTTTGGGGATTACAGATAAGTGATTGAATGAATCTCAGAAGAGACCTTGAACTTTGGACTTTTAACATTGTTGTGACTGCTATAGACTACTGAGACTTTTGAAGTTGGACTAAATGTATTTTTCATTATGCTATGTTTAGGTATGACCCCCATAGACTCTTGTTTGAACAAGCCTGTGGGAGTCGGGGAGTAGAATATCATGGTTTATATATGCTCAGCCCAGGGAGTGGCACTATTAGAAAATGTAGCCCTGCTGGAGTAGTTGTGTCATTGTGGGTGTGGCTTTAAGACCCTCATCCTAGCTGTCTTCCACTAGCAGCCTTCAGATGAAGATATAGAACTCTCAGCTCCTCCTGCACCATGCCTGCCTGATGCTGCCATGCTCCTACCTTGATGATAATGGACTGAACCTCTGAACCTGTAAGCCAGCCCCAATTAAATGCTGTCCTTATAAGACTTGCCTTGGTCATGGTGTCTGTTCACAGCAGTAAAACCCTAACTGAGACAGTGTGTGAGAGAGTTGGTCATGGGAGATGCTTGGTCATTTTGAGTTCTTTTTGACCCATTGTACTGTACTTTGCTAACACTCCTCCTCTGAGGACTAAGTATAGGGCTAAGGAGTTACCTTGAGAGAGATTAGTCTTCATGATTTCCTCAATCACAGGGCCTAGCTGCTCCTGCTGCCTGAACCACTCTAACCTCCCCGACTGTTTCTCTCCCTCCAAACATTTCCTAAATGCATATTGCCAGTATTCACAGCTACTGTGAATTTAATTGTTCTGAACATTCAACAAGAAGAGAGCAAGTTTTGCTAATCACAGCTACCCAGGCTCATGAGCTATCTCTCTTAGGACTGAGCTTTCAGAACAGCTTGGGGTCAGCACTTCCAGAATAAAACAGGACAACACCAATCTTGAAAGCATTGGCACATTATCCATTTGGGGCCAGGGTACAAGAAGTACCTAACATGAAGACAGCAGGACCAACTCAGGCAAGACATCAGCAAGCCAGAAATGGTGGAAGACAGAGATTCCTCAGCCCCTCTTGAGTGAGAAATGGGGTGGGACTTGGGGAGAGTGGCAAGATCTACGTAAGTTCCCAGGCCTCTCTTATCCAGACAAACGGTCTCCAGGAACTGAGGAAAACTAGCAATATGGAATGGTAAAAAGAGAGGCTAACCTGTGTTTACAAGCTCTGCTCACTTTCATTTATGATAAATAAAATAAGACTCTCCTGGACAAGCTCCAATGTGTACATGAAATTACCACCATGGGCTTAGGCTCAGCTGTGAAGTTTAGTTATTCATTTATTATTCTAAAATAGATTCCATAAAAGACTGTCTCTTGTCTGCATTGCGGGGATGACCCAAACATCTTTACCCTGGTGACTAAAACACTTGTGCGATGAATGTGTGTATCCTGAGGGAGCACCTCGATAACCTTAGGATGTGGCAGGTTGGCTGGTGAGAGGGAGCAGGAGGCAGATGGGAGTGAGTGGGCAGGCATGTGCCCTATTCCAGGTACTCAGAGGACCCCTTTGTGCCCAGAAGTCCTCCCTGCTTGCCCTTTCCCCCTAAGGATAACAGATTGCTTGTCCATGGTGAGTGACCTATATACCAATAGTTCTTTCAAATTCTTAGCCTCTACCTGTGAATAAGATCTCTAGAAACATCGCCAGAGGGAGAGAAGGGAAAGCTAAAAACAGGCTTCACTGTGTGGAAAAATACTTTAAATCGAGGAACCCA
The DNA here is from genome assembly GCF_021556685.1 of Rattus norvegicus. Taxonomy (NCBI): domain Eukaryota; kingdom Metazoa; phylum Chordata; class Mammalia; order Rodentia; family Muridae; genus Rattus; species Rattus norvegicus. The sequence continues at coordinate 83,083,827 of NC_141549.1, forward strand.
AAATTCAGGAGTTGAAATAGCCGGGCCCATAGTAACAGTCACACAAAGAGGAATAGAAAACAAATAGGGCTTTCTTTTTTTCTTGACAGGGCACTAAGAAAGCTAAGAGAAACGTTTCAATTAGGAAAATCAGGGTTAGGCAGAAGGAGTGCCATAGCTAAACCTCATGGGAGAGGATAAGGGTTGCTGAGAAAGCAGGGCTGCTTCATCAGCTCCTAGAGCTGACTTCTTAATGAGAGGAACCCAGGACTGCATGCCCACAGGGTCTGATCCAGAGACATCCGTGAGTTCTCGCTATGGGGAAGAATCTGGAACGTCGTTCTGCAAACTGTCTATGACTCGGAGGGATCTTCTTTTACCCTGCTCTCTTGGGAGAGCCAAGAAGAAGTGTTCGAAATGTATTTAATGTACGCGACCTGCTCCAGATACCCACCACGGAAATGCAGTTACCTGTGCTGCTACAGACTTTGAGCAAGGCACACAACTGATCCTACCTACTCTTTCCTGAATGTTTCTTTTCATGTAAAAAAAATGGGGTCACATCTCCAAGGAAGAGCTTATTCAGAGGGGATGCTTCCTCTTCTGGGGCCTGTCCATGATGTCACAGATCCCTGAGACCCTGAGTATGGTGTTTTCTTCTCTCTTATGGTGGGCCTTACCTCCCCCTAAGAGTTGCAATTTGCTGGACATCAACATTAAATATCCTCACAGAAATACCTGAGGGCCTCACAGAACCCCAGGCCTACAGCTGCTAGTAGCAAAGCGTCAGTTCTGGTAGGGATGCATATTTCACAGAGGAGCTCCTCCCAGATCCATCATGTTAGCTCAGCTCACTTCTCGAATCTTTCTGAAAATCTCCCACAACCACCATTACAAGAGTGGAGATCACATGCAGCCTGGGTACTTTGCTCATCATCTGGAAAACTGTCAATAGATGAACAGTGGGTAGATGGAAAAGCCCCATTGCCACTTCTCCTCTGCATACCCCAGACAGCAGGAGCCTACCATATCCAGACCTTTCTAGTACTGCTCTGAATGTACACAATGGACAATGTAGACATTGCCCACCATTCAACCCATTTGTTCCAACCATGAAGTCATTTAACTTAAACATAACCAAACTCAACCCTCAGCATTCCCAACTCTCAGAAGTTGGAGATCCTAGTGGGAATCATCATGTCCCATCCTAAGTGTTGAGACACCATGTGTCCCTGCAGCCCCATTGGTCACTCCTAGCTTTCCTATGTACCTTGAGTACTTAGTGGATATGCTGTGTCCAAATACACTGGGCAGTAAGGACACGTGTCACAGCTGGCAGACTTGACAGAGTGACCACAGCATGGACCCCAGTGTACTATTACTAACCACATTCTGTTGCCTTAGCCCAATCTTTTGTTCTGTCTTTCCTCTTCATGAGATGAATATGAACAAGGACATCAATTTACAAAAGGGTGAGTCACATATCCCCCAAGAAGAGACTTTCCTGCACCTCTTATTCTCAATGGGTCCTGTGAGGTTTCCTGATGATGCCTGTGTTGGCCTCAAGTGTCACATTCACGAACCACTTCTTAAAGGGGTGAGGAGGTCAGAGCCTTAGCCATGGCAGACACCAGTCTTGTGTCTTTGGGATGACAGGGATTAGATTGCTACATTCATCATGGGGAAGTCCTTGTCCTGAAGCCTCTATGTGTGTCCCACCCATTGATGATACGAGCCAACATGGAGGTTCAGCAGAACTCCCCGGATAGCTGGGTAACAGCCCCAAACACATTGCAGGATGTTCTGAGACTGGTGAGTATCTTCAAGCCAGTGCCGTGTATAGTGGACACAGTAAAGTCAGTGTCTCTGGGGACAGTTCCTCTGTGTACTAAAAACATATGCTTGCATCTTGACCATTAACAGTTGTTCAATTACATATAAATATATAGAATTAGAATTTTCTATATTTTCAACTTTTAGCAAACTAACTAACCCCTCCCATGGAATATCATGGGATTATAGTAAGACCAAATAAATATCATTAGACCAGTTCTATATTTTCAATTTTTGTTGGCCTACCTATTATAAAGGCATCGATATATTTTGTTGGCCTAGTTACTAATTATGTGTGACTTGTGGCAATGCCATTACTTTGGAGCCATAAGAACTTGATGATATTGATGGTTTGCAGTTCAAAACTTTATTCAAAGTATAAAGACTGCGGTGTACATAACAGGGCATGTGTGCACACCTTTACGTTCAAAAGCACTTGGAATTATAAAGAATGGATGGTAGACTCTGCTCATGGGTAATAGTGACTTTTGCCTACAGGACTAGGATTCCCGCTTCTGAACCAGGAAGCTCAAATATCTGAGGTGCTTATTTCAATAAATTGTTCTGTCCTCTTCAGCTTAGCAGTTTTTGGAGTGACTTTTGGTTTGCCTGTCATCAGTCAAGAAGGTCACAGCACAACTTTCATCTACAACATACAGAAAAGGGTCCTTCTCTCTTTGGGAAGCTGGTATTCAGTGCAGGCTAAGCTGTTCACATGTCCACACACAACACAGAAAAGATCCATGCCGAACCATGGAGGTCCTGATGGCAACAGAACCACATGGAGCAGAGCATTCTGGGAATGGCACTGGCCTATCTGAACATAGATGATCACAGAATTCCAATCAAGATAGAAAAAGGAGTAAAGTCAGTCAGAAGAGGGAGAACCGAAACAGTGAGGGATGCCATGTTTGGTTGAAAAAGCGTCACAGTAAAGACCAGTGTAAATGAGCGATTTTGACTCCAACCCAGGCTAAGGTATCACTGAGAAAATGGAACGCTCAGTATGTACTACAGTTTTCATGGAAATTCCTGAGTAATGACTTGGATCAAGAAGAAAAAGTATGGGGTTGGGGATTTAGCTCAGTGGTAGAGCACTTGCCTAGCAAACACAAGGCCCTGGGTTCGGTCCCCAGCTCCAAAAAAAAAAAAAAAAAAAAAAAAAAAGAAGAAGAAAAAGTATACAAAAGGACTTAGAAAGGCAAGGAATCTGTAACTGTGGGTGGACAGTAACACCGCATCGCAGAAAGGGGTTGTAAGAGAGAGATTTTGTCACCTGCACTTAATAAGAACAACTGGGATACTGTGGCTTAAGAGCAAACATACCAGGTCTTCATCTCTGCTTCTGGGCAAATCTCTTGTAACTTCTTAAGTGGAAACTATTACGGAAGTGAAAGGAGGCTCTTGTGCTGTCCTAACAGCTCCTTCCCCTGCACACGGTCCTGTGATTGCCTTCACTAATGGACAGCCAAGGAATGGAAGAGACAGACTCTAGGGAAACAGCCAGACTCCCTACTGCTCAACTCAAGAGAGGGCAGGGGGTTCCTGGTTCAACTGACTCTCAGGAGTTGGTCAACGATGGTTTTGAAGTCTCCATGAAAACTTAAACAATGGGACAGGGCAGTCTCTGATTGCTGGACATATAGAATGTAGGACTGAAAAATACACAAATGCACCATGTGCCATCCTCCCACCCTGCCCCACCCCCCATCAAAATAACACTCAAGCACTCACATAATACACTCATTCACCCTACAGAAAGAAACAGAACAGGTTATGTGATTCTTTTAAGCCAAGACCTGCTGAGGAGAAAAGCCACCGAGACTTGAGCAGGCAATTAAAGCCCTGAGAAGACAATTCACAGGTCACAATTTATCAGTTGCCCTCCTCGCTTCCATACTGACACTAGACTGACCTGCATCAAGCATTCCACAGACTTCCTGTCACCGACCTTGGCAGGCTTCACTGTACTTGACTGACCCTGACCTTATGATATAAGCTACAGGCTCACCCTGAAGTGTTCCTCTATGGAGCAGAAGTGTCTAGCCTTTGTGGTCTACTCTCCACTCGCTAGGGTGACTACTGAAGAAAGCGTTAGATGCAAGGTCAGGAGAAATGACTTTTAGATCCTTGGCAATTCTACCATTTCTCTCTTAGACTCAATCTGTCCATTCTGTTTCTGCTCGACCACCTACCCCTGCCTGTAGAAGCCCAAATAAATACCTTCCTTACACGGAAGTGTAAGATTATAGTTGTTTTCAGATGTGTCACACACACCATGTTTATTTGTTTGGAATACTGGGATCCTTCTGATTACAGGTCGCTGGGGAATGGATTATAATGACTTCAAGGGTCCTTCTGTAGACACACAAGGGCCTATCATTCAGTAAGCACACAGTTGATACTGTATTTCTGCAAGGGCCCATCATTGAGTGGTCATAGGCACACAGTTGATACTATATGTCTACAAGTGTTTCTCACGCTGTAGCTTTCCTGAGGACAGCCACACATCCGATCATTTCCTGTAGTTTCCTGAAGATTTCAGTCTTCCCACCATCTTGTCACTGTGTTCAGAGGAACGACAGATTTGGGATTCTATGGTGCTCGGCTGACTCAATAACATCTCTCACTCCAATGATGAATCACCAGGTGTTTAGCTCCCTTCCGTCCCTCTTATTCATGAGAAATGACTCCAACTATTCTGTCTTCCCTGATTTGAAGGCAATATATTTTTTTTGTGTGTGTGGTAAAGTGTTTTTAAGGTTTCTAGAACAACTTGTCTGATTTAATGCAAAATTGTCAATAGCTTTTTGAGAAATGGAATAAACCCGTGTGCCCTTCATGGAGTCATCTGGGAAAACCTGTTTTTTATGCCTTTTCAGCATCTCAACGGTATTTTCCTTGCTCTGGTAAGAGTCATTTACCTCAGCAGTCATTCATTTCTTCATCTGTCTTTATGCATAGCCATCCGTCTCTCTGTTCTCACTTCCTGTCCCTGTGCTCCATCTTTTATTTGCTTTATCCATTAAAATACATTCTGACCAGGAGTGCATGGTTGAAGGAACTGAACTAGGCTAAGGGGCTGTGGTGGCCAGGAAGACCACAGAAGGACTTCAGTCCATAAGGAAAGCACACGGGAAACTGGGTATCATCTGTGAATCTTAGAACAGTGGCCCCTGCAGGGAGAGGCTGGGAGCTCAAAAATGTTAAGGCTCTGGTTCTTCAAAGACAGGAACCTCCACAGGGAAGGAACATTTCCCTGTTTGGAGGAAAGTCCAGACAAAGCAACACTAATGGACAGGATACCGCCAAGGTAGAAAACCTGCTGCCTTGGGCATTTGAAATTCCATGGCGTGAGCATGATGCTGGCCAACACGTACTAAAGCAGAGAGGAAGGGTCAACTAGGGACTTCTTGGCATTGAATAAGCTCTGTCTGTGTGCCCAAGGGCAGGCCTGAGACCAACTCATTGCCTGTGTCTCCTATCTCCACACAGAGCCTATGGAGCCAAAGAGGGTGATGTGGACACGGCCAGTGGAGCCTAGGTTGTAAAGACTCTGTATGCCAACCAAAGGATTTCCTCATTCTTTTCTGTGGGCCAAAGGAGTCTATGTGATCAGTTGCTAACTCATGCTATTTGAAGACGTTACTCAGTAGAAGACAGGCAATGAACCATGGAGGCAGGAAAGATTCCCAGAACCATCTAGAATCTTTACCTCCAAAAGGGGGGGGGGGAGAGGAAGGACCAAAAGAGATGGAACAATGCTAAGAGAGAGAATGGCAGCCCTGAAGAACAGAAGGTGCAGCATGGAGCAGATATGGACTAGAATCTAATGTGCAGTGCAAGAAGGCAGGCTAACCATGTTCCCCAAATTCCAAGGTCCCAAGGATTGGACAGCTCAACAAGAGGGCAATGGAAGCCAGGCTGATGTCAAAGCTGGCTCACCACAGGTTGGGGTTGATGTAAAGACAAGTAAGAGATGATTGAACAAAGCTTTCTGGAAGGGATGTTGGCCAGAATGGAGCCAGTCACTGACTGTGGAGCACCGCACACTGGAGAGGGCCCATCAGATGTGTCCATCCTCTTAAGTCTCCTGGGAACCCTGCTGCTGCTCTCAGCACGTTTCGAGCACATTATCAGTTGACGCACACTGGATTTCTGACCTGCTCACTAGTGGTCTGGGACCCAGGTAGAAGAGACTATATCACAGGTTTGGAGGCAGAAGTGGTTTGGAGGCAGAGCTGAGCAGGAACATAAATAAATCACTGCTCGGCAGAGAGTTATAATGTTTGGCTTTCCACACATTTGAGTTGAAGAAAATTCATGAATAAAATTTCAGAAGGTTTCTGGATGAAAAAGACCAAAACCAGTGGGCGTGTAACATGTATCTATTGGGCATTCTTTAAAGTTTAGCAGATGGTCCTAGGCAACGGGGAAGCCGTAAATAAACTCATCAAGGGGGGAGCAAGGGCCATATCTGCCACTCACACTGTCTTATCCAGAATCCTCTTGTTCAACCCACCAACATTGGCACAAACTTCCTTCTATCCCAGAGGCCACATGCCTAGGCTTCAGACAGAAAGCTATGTACTAAAGCTAAATGGTGGGTCCAGTGGTTAATGCCCTCTTCCACTTTTTTAAAACGTGAAGTTATTCAATAACATTAAAGTCTCCTGTTTTTCAAAAACCGTGTACCTTTTTTTGGTGTTTGATTAGACCTAACTCTGATTTTATTTTCAAGATACACTGGAATCAGATCTAGCTATTCACTGTGCATTGTTAAAACGAGTCAGTTTAGACAAATTTAAGCACTGCTCTTCAAATCAAGTTGGAATGAGGGGTTACTTTTCTGTTAAGCGGAATGTTTATTCTCAGAGAATAACTATTAAGAAGAAACACTGGGTTTCAGGGTTGGGCTACTGAGAGCTCAGAGCACGGGTGTACCTGCAGGTCTCCCAAGGAGTGTGTGTTCCTTGTAAGCTCTATTCATGCCTCAGCTTCTTTATTTCTGTTCCGTGAGTGTGAGTGTGGATGTATGGGTGGGTGGGTGTCACACGACAACTGCAGATGTCCCTCCTAAGAAGCCCATTAAACATATTTAAGGCCAGAGAAATATTGGTTTAGCGCATATGAATTAGCAAAGTACCATATAAAACTATGAAGTTGTAAGAAAAAAAAACATTAAAATATCTTGAATATCCTGTGTTTACATCTCACTGAAACTCAAAAGGTATTTTCAGGGCAGACGATTTAGGACAGGGCCATAAAAATTAACTGCTATAGAGTGATACAGGACAGCTCACTGAAGAACAGTGGGTTTGAGGAGGTTCACTGAATAAACTAAGCAAAGCACAAGAGGATTCCAGGAGAGCAGTGGACTGTAGTCACAGGGTGTTGTTGCTGTGTGAAACACTGTGTGCTGTCGGTACTGTCCACTTAGAAGCTGTGCTGGGTTTTCATCTATTTGCTTTTGCATGCTGAAGACCAAACCCAGTGAATCTCCCATACCAGAAAATCGACATCTACAGAACTGTTAACAATGACTTGAATACATGTCATTCCAAGAAGAGACATGCTTGCTTCTTGACCTTATAATGTTTGCTCATGACTGAAGACTCACACTGTAGATAAGTACCAGATAGAAACATTTGAAGGGAGAGGATGGGGACAAAGGGAGCACCTAAGTCAATATTTCCAGAATATTGTAGAATTCTCTCAGCGTAGAAGCTGGTCAACACCGAGAGCCTGCACTATTTGTTTTGCTATGAGCTCCATCCTCGAGAGGACAGAAATACTCACAGTGCTCTTTCCATGAGGATAGTTCTGACATGCCAACTTACATCCATCCCTCAAAAGGGTGCAAGGTACTGTTTAAAGCCAGTAGTATTCCAGCCACTCCTGGGTGACTGGGTGCTGACTGAAGCTTGAGGTCACAAGAAAAGGCAAATACATGAAGGTCATCTTGCTCACACAGGTGTGGAAGTGGAGACCTACTGGCTTCTGTCTGCAAGCTAGAGAATCTATGAAGGTGGTACCACGATTCTTGGAAAGGTTACTGTGGCCCAGAGAGCAGGAGACGAATGTCCAACTCAAAAAGAGAGAATGAATGTGTTCTTCCTTCATACTGGAATAACAGTTCCCTCCACAGACTGGTGAGAGCCCTGTCTACTTAATATTCAGTTTGAGCCTAGTCTTTTCTGGAACCTGAAGACTGGAAATCATGTTTATTTTTCCTGCTAGTGCTCTTAGGCCCATCAAAATGATTGAGTAAGCTCACCCCCATGCATGAGGCGGAGTAGAGAGAGCTTTGGACCCTCTCCCTGTATTCATCTCTCTTCTAGAACTTACATTTGAGGGATTTCTGAAAATGATGATTGCAGAGGGTTTCCTGCCAGATCCCAGTTTACCCTCCATGCTGTTCTCAGGATAGTGCCTTCCAACAGGAGACAATATTGCCACAGTGAAAAGGGTTGGGCAGAGACTGCTGAAGTTTGTAACTTCAGTAGTGGCCCATTTTTCTCGAAGGGCTCAGGAAGAGAGTCATTGCTTCATCTCCATTTTGCTTAGCCCAGCAGTGGCCTGACATTGCTTCAGCAAATGATGACCATAACACCTCCATTTTGCTCAGTACGGCAGTGGAAGCCATGGCCCAATGGGTCATCAGAACACATGGGATGCTACAGTGAGCACTCTGTCCTCTGTGCTTCTAAAATCTCAGCTTTAAAGTTGCAAGTCTGATCCACACAATGCCAGCAGAAGATGGTTGCCATCCTGGCAGAGCTGTGATCCCTGGCCCTGATCTCTCTGGGAAAGCCTTTGTGTGTCCATGAAGATGCCTAGTACAAAATTTACTAGAGGGCCACCAAATATCTTGAGATGTATTTTCAAGTCGTGAGTAACATGGTATTAATTCAGCAGTGAGATGGCCACTGGTCAACACAGAACACTTGTGTGCTGGAATTGTTGGAAAACACAATCTCAAAGATCTGAGAGCCTAAAGAGTTTGATCTTCCATTGCCCTCAGAACCCCACCAGCCTTGTGATCTGCTGTCAGTACTTCTGGTGTGTGCAATGCACTGGGACTCTGGTTGCCTGAGGAACCTAAGGGAAACTGGTATTCATGGAGATGAGTGGGCATCAAGTCATCTATCATCTGATATATATATATATATATATATATATATATATATATATATATATATATATATCAGTCATCTATATATCTGAGGGTATAAATGTCTTTGCAGAGAAAGGAGTTCAATAAGCACTCGTGAGGGGAGAAACATCAGATTGACTGTAAGAAGACAGGCTATGAAAATGACACATGGATGTTGGGATATGCTGGGTGAGTGAGGCTAAGGGTGTGGGGGCTCCCGCATTCCTGGACTCCTGGAAGTAAGTCCTGAGGATAGAGGTGATACGGAAAACTGGCCATGTCCAAGCACACGTGGATTCTTCTAGTGAAGATGGTTAGACTTATGGTGATGTTTATAAACTCTGGAGACACATTTAGTTGGTACATGGTAGGTAGCTAGTAGATGGAGTCTAACAATGGAGTTTGGTACCCTGTACTATGCAGAAAGTCCCTCATGAAGGGTTATCCACTGTTACCCATTGATGGAAGCAGAGCCATCCAGAAGATCTCAAACTAAGCCAGTCAGTTCTCAGCAATCACCCGATATGTAATTTCCTTTGACAGTGGTGCTCTGTGAGAGTTCAACAAGCCCAAGTCCCTTCCAGAAGCCTTTGCTTTATGTTTATAACAAAACCAAATTTTCAGCCTTTGGGGAGAATAGTTGGGGGGGGGGAAAGGGATCCCGCCTAGCATAGGCACACACATGACAAGCCCACACACATAGAGATAGGCACTTTGGCAAAGTCCTGTCGCAGATGCCTGGTAACACCAAACTGCAATTATCCACAAGGAAGAGCGTGGGGGTTGCAGCCCGTCCTGTACAATCACCTCGCTCAAGTCAGCGCGTCTGCTGAAGTGGAGAAGTGCTGAGCCAGGTTTTGTGCATCTCTGGAGACAGAGGACAACTCCAGTTCATTAGCAGGACAGTTGGATCAGTTTGATGCCCAGCTTGCTTCCACAGCACGTAAGGTCGCAATTAAAATTCAAAGCTGATATGAAAATAACCAATCTCTTTGAAACAATGGCAGACCAAGCACACGGGTTTTCACTCAGTTCCATTCTCAACAGTGGCTCTCGGGCTCAGAAGGAAAGGAACCCTATAACACTAGAGACAGTATACGGGGGCTCAGACTTCGTGGTGACCAGAGAATGACTGGCTCCTGGGATCTCTTGATGGCCGAGAGCTTCCAGGAGAAAAGGAGTCACTGATTAGGAACTGAGGAAAGGGATATTCATTGGACACCAGTGACCCAATCTAATTGACAGAAGGCATTACTCATTCACTTCCACGGAGTAGAAATGAGTCTAAGCTTGGAGTCGGGAATGCTTTCTAACCACTCTGGTCTAAGAAAGGAGAATCTCCTCCCATGCAGGAAAGAGGCTCTCCTCCCTTGGAGGTGAATAGTTCTCTAATACTTGAATATTTCAGTACTCAGAGCTGACGAATGTATATGCATAAAGGAACCCTGAGCACCACCCGTGGCAATGCCAGTCAGTCACAGCCAGCATGGAGACCCCTAAGGAAATGAAAAACAGAACCACAGGACCCACTTCTGAGTGCTGATCCAAGGGGTGTGTTGTCACCACCTCTGATGACTTCCACCCACTGCTGTTCACTGCTGCAACAGTTTTTTGGTCAAGATATGGGAGCTGCCTGCAGACAGAGGCACGTGAATACAGAGGGATGTCACGGAGTCTTCAGAGAGGGGAGAGCCCTGCCATTAGGATGGATGGACAGACGGACGGACCAAGGGAAAGGAAGCAGGCACAGCCTGCGTGAGCTGAGCAGTGCCCGAGAAGGGCAGGAAACGGTTCAAAGGTACAGCCTGAGGACAAAGCACCAACCTGAAGCCACATGTGGACATGGGTCAGAGGGTTCAAAGCAGAGCCACTTAGGATTGACAAACTGGAGAGCTGGTGTGCAGCGTGAGACCCACGGGAAGGAGCAGCACCTTGTGAGAGGGGCCGTTAGATAAATGGATCTCAGCTACTTTTATCACAAAAAGTTACCGTGACATGCCGGTGAGCTAGGTGACTTCTCGGTGGGAGCCTTTCCACCATTTCTATATCCTGCTTTATCACTTTGAAGTCCTCTAATGTATACATTCAAATTATTTTAAAGATGCCTGAGTAATATGGGGAACAGAAAATATGTCCCCAGAGCCATCCATGAGTTCATGAGTGTTTCTTTGGCTAGGTCACCGTGTGGTAGATGGGACCAGCGTGGCGCTGGCATTCAGCGGACTGTGCAGAGGCATTCCTGCATTCCTGGTGCTAGTTCTCTCCCCTCACAGGTCTTTCCTCAGTACACAAGGTTACAGTTTTACAATTAAAATTCAAAGCAAATGTGTAAAAACAAGCAAGCAGGCACAGTCTATCAGTGACAACCGCCGACAGAACGTATTTGCTTTCGTCTAGTTATACATGCTCACAGGTGGCTCTCGGACTCAGTGAGGAAAGGCTCATGTTTGCTTTCCCCACTTGTCTCCATGTGTCACAGTGTTCAGCACCCCACTGCGTCACTACTACTGCAGCACCCATGTTTCCAAGGTGAGACACCCAGAGCTGCAGGTATTAAAACCTCCAGGGGACCTGCTCACCTCCAGAGCATGCATTCTGCAGCCATGCATGTCTCCTCCCTGTTCAGAGATCTTTACCCGATGTCTAACCCTGGGCCTCAGAGTATTAACCTTCGAAACCAAGGCCTAGGGATTTGGTGTCAATGCCTACTTTTGAGAGACTCTTTCTGGTTCCCTACCATACACACTCCAAAACACTCAATGCCTGCTGTTCCTAGACTCCCCGATCTCAGAAGCGAATCCTACTCATAAGGTGTGCTCCTTCCCTTGATGACTTAATGCAACTCATTTCTTCGGGTACCTGCTTCAAATAACCCCAGCTTGTAACGACTGGTCATCTGCATCCGCTCAAGCTACCTGACCACCACCTGGGGATGCTTCCACCTGGTCCCTGGGCCACATACTACTCATTTTAAGGGCGCTAACTGTTGGACTACAATTACTGCTTCTCGTGCACACATACGTAATGTAGTTGCCTAGAAGAACTACATTATGGTTTTGCAAAGGAGATTTGCTTAAGTCTACTGATGATGATAGAGCCTCGGCCATATAAGAAATGCCCCTGCCCACTATGATCCCCAAGCAGTGCAGAGTAAATGAGGTGATGAGGTAGATGGAGGTGCTGTGACTACAGTCTTCCTACAAATCAAATGCTCGAATCGGGAGAGCAGCCACCCTTTGTTACCTGGGCACACGACTCAGACAAGCCACCGCTCTAATGTCAGTGTGGCACAGGGTACAGAGGTCTGGGAAGGAGAAGGAGCAGTATGGGTGCACCTTAGCCCAACCCTGATACTCAAGAGTTCTTGGCCATCTGTGTCACCCTGAACCTGCACAGAAACAGATTCATTAACTCTAGGAGAGGGGGATAGAAGGCAGGGGGAAATGGGGCTATTTTAATAAATTGAGCTTTAAAAGCACGTAAAAGAGTTTCAAAGGGAAATATCTCACCACAAGTGGTAGGTCACGGAAATGTCTCTGTGTCCACTACAGAAGCCCCAGGAGGCAAAATGTTCCCACTAACATTGCTACTTTAGGCCAAGATCATCCCACAGTTAGTTGGCTTGCATCTTGATAGTCCACACAGCAAGTCTATTCATTTTTTTATTTCAGAATGACCTCTCCTGCCAGCCAGATGTGTTGAAGCATTGGCCTTCTGACTCCTGCTCTGGAACTTTCAGACAAAAACCTTCATGGTGCATGCTAAATTTCTACAGCTCTGCTGCTATGCACTGGTGAGAAGAGTTCCCCGGGTCTCCTCTCCACAGGGGAACCTGGGTGCGGTTCTGTGTGTTGGCCCCACCTCTGGGGAACTGGAGAGGCTGATCTCTAAGTAATTATGTAACAGGAGTCTGCTCTAGGTGGCTCTGTGCCCATGGTCCCAGAGAGCTCTTGCTTTGGATCTTGCTGTGACCACAGAGTCTCGCATTGCTCAGACGTCACCAAGGGAAGGACAGAGATAAAGAATATTTGATGGATGAGCGGTTCCTCTCCTTCTGTTCTCTTCCCTCTGCAGACTCGGAGGTCAGGAAATGCTAGCCATTCAGCACTCTGTGCTCAGGGTGCTGAGCCAATGGGGTGAGCATTGCAAGATGTGTAGGTTGGTACAACCCCAGCTCTCAACAGAATCTCGACGGCTGCTCTCTCAATAGCTCTCCCGTCTTACGTGGTCCTGCTGACTGCCCTTCCCTTCCTTGGCTCATTTCCTAATACTTACTTTTTTCTTTGATCATTATTTTAGATCCTTCTGAGTTCTAAAGACTGCACTGACAATCACTGGTCCCATCCTTTGTCCCGTCCAGTCAAGGAGAAAGTCACCTCTCTGAATCTTTCCTCTGCTGAGTGAGCCCTCCTCTTCCTTTTCTGGACCAACGACTCCCTATCCCTGTATGTATGTTCGGGTACCTATGTCATAAGGAAGCCAATGCATTCACACGTCTTTGTCTTTATCTTGCATTCCAAGAGGACTCAGGCCCACTTCTCTGCTTCTCTTTGTCTCACCACTGCTCTCCAACCCCTCCCCCTACTTCTGACCCCACCCTCACTGCATGGAGAGAGTTCCCCCTTGGCAAGCAAACACTCCATGAGCTCTGGGCATATCCTGCGTGGGTCCCCCATCTCATCCATAACCCACTAGACTCGCCTTGGGAACTCATCGGAGCATCAAAGCTTTGGTTTGCTACTGGATCTGTCTTGTCACTGACATCCTAAATACAAGGACACCAAATGCTTCCCCAACTGCTCTGGTCCCCTTCCCTTCCTGTTGAAGCAAGAGCCGGGCTCCACATGGCTGCCTGATTACGTGGCGAATCATTCCATCACCAAGAATCTCGTCCACGGAACCAGGCTCTGCTCTATCAACTCCTCACATGTCACATTGTGTAAGAAGCCCAACAGACAAGCTATGATGGGAGAGGAAAGGCTCCCAGGGCTTCAACCCTAGATCACAGATAACTGGGGAATGGCGAGAACAGGAGAAATAATCTTCCCTGGGGAAGGGACCCTAAATTAGTCATCCAGTACCAAGTGGTCTGCCCTAAGATCATATACATGGAAGCAATATTATATGGACTAAGCGGGCTATATTTACTAACAACTAAAGAGCAAAGGTTCTGAATTTGAGAGAGAGCAAGGGGTTGATGGAAAGGTTGGATGAAGGGAAGGGGAAAATGACGTCATTATAATTTCAAAACATTAAGAAAAAACACACCAAACCCCCTCACACGGAGTGCAACACTCGCCACTCCAGCAGTCTCTAAGCACGAGTTCCGTGGCCCACGGACATCTGCACTTTTGTAAAACTGCATCGCTCTCTGTTTCCAGCACTTCACTGTCCCAAGCTGGAACTCTGCTCCTATGACAGAGGCATCCCAGCAACTGTCTGACAGACGCTGCACAAGTCACTCAAACCCACCCTTCCCTGATGCCCTGGTCACTGCCTGTGCTCAGCTCTGCTCGACCCATTCAAATTTGCTTCATTCTCATTTTAAATTGAAATTTTCACCTTTGACCTATCGGGCATGTGTATGTTTTTACACAAATCCAGTGATACCGCGAGGTTAATAGACTGGGCACAGCTGCACCCCAGACCTCCGATGTGAAGCCCTAAGGCTGTGTATTTTCTTCCACCCCCTTTTCCCCTCCCCTCCCTCCTGTGACTTATGACATGGAAGGCACTGTTGGTAAGGTCTACAGATTTCTTTTCTAGAATTTTCTAAAGGAGCAAGTTCTCTGTGCCGCTTCCCTATGCTCTCACAGAACCCTTCCAGTCACGTGCCGGAGTTTATGGAAAGTGTTTGTCTATCCTTCTTTTCTCTTGTCTTTGCGTTTTTTTGTCCCCACTGGCTTCCAATTCTCCCTTGCAAAAGTTATGGTTCCAGAGTTTCTTAACATCATAGAGCAACATAATGGAGTCATGGGGTCCCTGGTGACATCTGGGTGGCTACAGGGAGTTGGCGTGTTCATAGTTAGGTGCCAGTGGGTATTTGGGAGGCAGGGACTCAAAGTCAGGGTTGTGCCCATGGTCCAGGCACAATTCATTCACAGAGTTCTTTCCCCATCAAACAGAAAACTACCAAACTTACCAAATCCTGTCCGAGACCAAGTTAGCTCCTAGCAGTGACAACACCTTTGGTCACAACAGTAATATGCTCTGCTATACAGGCAAGGAGTTCTGGTGCCGTGATTTCTCTTACAGAGTCCTTGTTCATCTGAGCTTTCCTTAATTGATGCTCAAATAAGGCGACATTCTTTCTTAACATCTGAATGAACCACAGGTCATGAAAACCCCTTCACACTCCCAACTCTCTTTCACACTAACCACAGATAGAGTCACTAAGTCACTAGCAGCAGGCTTAGGGAATTGTCATTGTGAACATACTGCACTCCGAGAGGACAGAAAGAAGCAAAATGACCTTCTCTCCAGTGGAACCCGCTGCCAAAGGCATTTGCAGCTACAGCCCTGGGCCCTGTGAGCAGTCGATAGATTTATTAGTTCGCTCTGCTGGAGAATGCTTGCTTACAGCTGCTGGTGGTCCTCCAACCCGGAGCTCACTCCATGTTTCTTGTCCCTATAGAGTTACCGCAAACATGGGCAATGTTTGGGTGACCTTGAATGAAGAGCTTTTTTTTTTTTTTTCTGTAAGTGTCTAGGAAAGAAACACTTGGGCCAATATATCCAGATCTGGTTGCAGGGTATGTAGTCCTTGGGCTTCCTAAACAAGTCCTCAAAATAAAGAAAGCCAGGAGCTTCTCAGACTGTCTACACCCCTCTCTGTGCTACATTGTTGCTGACTCTGCCTTGGTCCGCTCTCTGCTTGTTTCCGTGAGGTTGCTACAGTATGCCTAGTCTCCAGAAGTTTTGCCATAAAGGCCTCATGTCCCACCCATCGAGTTCTCAGTGGTCCGACCCATCGAGTTCTTCATGCATAGACAATGGGAAAGCACCTTCACAGGCTATGTGCACATCAGAGCCACACAAGGCACACGGCTATCAAGTGACCCCCACATTGCACTCCTAAAACAGTTATGTTCACTTTAAATTGCCAAACTGACCCTCAGACATTTTTAATGCATAAACCTTCACCACCTGGCAGCTCATTTCCAAGACTTTACTAGGATCAGCTGTTAAGACTGTCAGTCTGACCAGAAAACAATAGAATCTCATTTTAAAGCCTGGTGGCAAACCGGCGAAAAATAGAAGTGAAGTTGAATATCTTCCTGGATTCATTGACTGTTTGCACAGTTTTCCATGGTCTCCCATGAACCACTTGTTCCTTCCCCCTTGTTGGTGGCCTTCATGCAGTTTCTGCTGAGGCTCTATGGCAGGTGTGTAGGATCAATTCTTCTCTATGTGCTAACAACTACTCCACTTGCAATCTACCTTTAAGTCTACTTGTAATGAGCAACTATTTAGTGTTATTTTATTTGCATAATGGCTTCAATCTTTGTTTTTGTAATCATGCTTGAGATAATCTGATATGCCCAAGATGGTACACATGATCTCACAGTATCTTTATCTTTTCTTGGAGCTCCTGTAATTTAACCTGAGTTTAGTAAGCCAATGTCTCCCCCCAGTAAGCTATGCCTTTGATCCATTTAACAACCCATAGTTATCATTTTATTGATCATGATGTGATTTGGATACAAGGTAACCCAACCCCCAGTAAAAGGCTCATGTGCCAAAGGCTTAGTCCCCATCTGGTTTTATATGAAAGAACTGACTCCATCAATGATTAATCTTTCAACGACTTCACAGCTGGCTGAACTACTGGGGGTGGTACTCTCCTGGTTGGAGAAATTATGAGGGATATATTTGAAGGGCATGGTTTGCCTGTAGTCCCTGTGAGTATCTCTGCCTTCTCACTCTGACAAGGTGAGCAGCCTCTTCTCCACATGCTCCCACTGTTATAACTTCAGCTTTCCCACAGACCCCAGCAAAACAGGCCCACAAAACATGGGGCCACACACAGTTCTCCCTATTGTGTCTCCATTTCCAGGTAGTTTTCACCGTGACACAGGTGAACAATACTAACAAAGCTTTTTGAAGCGGCTGAGTGCTGCCTGGAGGCCTCCCTGAATTCAAGTGTGTGGGTGCCTTTTATTTCAAGACATGACTCAAAGCACTGAAGCACAGATCCCTCACACAGCTCCTTGATCTGTGACACTTTGTAGTTGGGTGACAGACAAAAGGTCTTGTCTCCACTGAGGAGTAAAGAAAGCATTGTTGATAGCACATCTGTACAGGTAACTTCATAGACACGTGGTGAGAGTTTGGTTTTTGCTTGTTATTTTTTTTCTCCATTGAGTTGTGATTTTTCCAAAAGCAATGGCTTAATTTGACTCATAATGCAGACAGGGTGTTTCTGAGAGACCTTCCAAATACAGGGCACAATGGCTGCCGCCACTGGTCAAGCTTAGCTAATTTGTAACAAGGTAAGACTGTATCCAAGCTCCAAAGCTGCCCTGAGCTTGCATGCACCTGTTCTTTGTAACACTCTGGAGGGGAGTGTTAACAGATTTCCCTCATTCTTATTTGCTTCCCAGGTCTCTTTTTTAAATGCTCTGCCCAAATTTACCTGGAAGTATTCATTGAGCGATTACTCAATTGTTTTAAAATTGTTTTTATGAAGTACTTATCACCAAGGGCCGGGACACAGGGAGAATGAAATGAAGAAGTGGAGTTTTCTCTCGCCCCAAGGATTCCAGGGAGGCAGTTGAACATTTCTTGAAATCTGGATGGGAATGCTGGGGCCCAGCAAAATAAACTAGCACACTGTACGTCAGGAGGCACGGCAGGTTATTATGTCTGGGTTACTCTAGGTGATGACACCCTGCATGTGTGCTTCGTGGTGCCCCTCCCTAGTCAGAAAGCAAAAGCATCTGAGGCCCAGATGAAGCATTCCTGTTTTCACAGAGCAAGGATCTGGGAGGGTCATATATGGTAACATGGTCACCAGGGCTAGGGAGAGCCAAGGAAAGCATTCCAGGATGACTGGATGGTTGAATGAATGGGGGTGTTGAAGGCATTAGAGAACCCCAGCAGGGCAGAGATCTCTGTGGAGGACAGGTATGGTGGCACTTCTTCCCAGTGGCACACCCCCTGCCTCTCTTCATCTTTCAAATGAGGGTGACAGATGTGACTGCTGCATGGGATGGAAGAGGCTAGGAAAGTGTGCCAGGAAGCTCCTGACACAGAGTCTGTGATCTGTGAGGACTAGCAAACCTGGGTGAAGGTTCCAAGGTGGAGGCCAGTGCCTGAGACAGTATCAAGAAGTCACCCGGCAGGGGCAAGCACCTATCCTGTCAGGCAAGGTAGATAACAAGAACATTTCTGCTAACCCGCACTCCACATTTCACAGTTTTTATAGAAACCAACTAAACCTTTTAGGGGAAGAAATTAATTCTGTTTTTCACTCCTAACTCTGAAGGAAGCCCCGTTGTCAGCCAAGGGGAAGGAGCACTTTGCTGGATCCCACAGAGCACCTCAATCTCTCTGGACCTTTGATCTTTCAGCACAATGGCAGTCCCAGCTCTGAGCTCAGGGTCAGGCCTACAGCAGATGAAAAGCTTTGTGTGTGCACACCACAGAGGCTGCTTGAAGCAGCCCTCTCCTCAGGCTCATGCTGTTTCTTTCATGGACCCGCAGCTCATGAGTTCAGGCCAATGGATAAAAACAAGCACCCTGTCTGGGTCCCTCTACCCAGGAGGCTGCTTTCCCTGGACCAAAGGCAGACAGATCTGGATCTGTCACCAAGCTAGGGTGACAGCCTTCACCTATACAGTTTACTAGTATCCTGAACCTCTCTGGTGGCTGGTAACCATTTTATCTGGCAAGCAGTGGCTCTTGGGTAGAAGGCCTGGGACAAATTTTTGTAACCTGAAGAGGGGATTGGAGACTGTTCCCAAGGACAAAGGATGTTCCAGAAATGAACATCACTAGGCAAAGTCCCAGTGGGCTAAGGTTCCATTCACCAGGCTATGGCACAGCGCCATTTGCTTCCTCGAACTAACGTGAACTAGCCAATTAAGTAACCAAGTCTTTTCTGGTGATTGCAGCAGTCTAGTATAACCCCACACTAATGTTTTTTTAACATAAGGTGAAACTAATAGACTCTAAGAAGATCAACAAAGGCCGAGTGTAAAACTCTCATAGGTCAACGAGGAGCAGTGACCTCTGGCTCCTGACCTAAGGTGCACTGATGAGCTGTACATGTAGCCACAGCACAGAACAGAGAGCATCCCTGCATCACCTAATGTGAGCAGGGTTTTAACCATAAGATACGAGAGTCCTACAACAGAAGGCTTTTCTCAGTGACCCTTGATCTGAATGTGCAAATGAATGGAGGAGGGACCTCTGCTATCGGCATGGTTCCTGGTCACCTGAAGACGGGGTAGCAGAATCAAGGCCGCTCTGTGGAAGAGTCAACCTTACAGAGGATGCTGCCACCATGTCCAAGACACTGAATACACCCATTTATATAACAAGGAAAAGGGCCACCGTAAACATGAGCCTTGGGGAGTTTGGAGGGTGTGCCATGGTCGAGAGGAATTTCAGGTCCCCCTATGGAGAGTAAACCATCCACAGTTGTCCATACTGCATCTCATGTCTAGGTGGCACTTGGTGACTCTTCCATTAGCACTGCAGATTGGCTACCCTTCTGCACAGACTGTCCTACTTATGCCCTAGCTCACCATCTCCTCAAACATTCTACAAGCTCAGTTGTGTATGGCCACATAGGTGAGAAGTAGAGAAAGGAAGGACCTTCCTCTTAGGTGTTTTGTCTGCTGTGTACCAGGAAATGGCAATGAGGAACGAGTGGCACAAAGCTGGACCAACGATGGTCCTGATTGGCAGGCTCTAGTAGGCACAGAAAGACCATTGCATTAAGATAGGGACTATACCCGTAAGTCAAATCTGAATGAAGAAGGGGCAGGGTTATAGTGTCTTTGTTTGTCAAATAATGCACAACTCTTGATGAAAACACTGCAATTGGTCAGAAGAAGACTCTTCCATTGTAGCCTTGGTGAGTAAGTATGTTCACAGGGCACACATATCTAATCCCAGACATGGTACAAGCACCCAGGCTGCAGAGGCTTCAATTTCACTATTGCTGTCCAGTGGGCCTTGGGCAGGCATATGAAATATTCCTCAAAGGTGATGGCAGCCAAGCTTCCTACCTTTCTAGGCTCCTGGCCCCATCCCCTCTGAGGGACACTCAGATCATACACAGTTTGCATGAAGGGTCCGTAAGGTGAAGCTTCTCCCCAGTGTGAACTCACACTGCATAGTCGCTCAATTAAACACGAGTAGACCCAGACATTCACAGAGCCGAGACACAGCACTTAAAGTGCATCCCAGCATAGCCCACCTAATGTGAGCAGGGACGTGGGAACTACTCCTAGACTCAGTTCCAGAGCTGCAGAAGACATGTCAGAACAAACACAAATCTGGTCTCAAAGGACACCAGAATTAGGAACTTTACCTCTCACTTTGCAATCCTTCATATGTTTATGTTAAGAATGACCCTATGGTTCTTTCTCTGAAATGCTAACACACATAGAGGTCTTATATACATGTTTAAATGGAACTACCACTTACACTAAAGAACAAAACACAGGCTAAACATGGACATTCTTGCACTGAAATAACTTACAACGTGGTTGACTGTCTCCTGCCCACTTGTGAAAAGGCACTGCCTACCTTGCAACTCTGTAAATAAGAATCCAGCAGTGAAAGAGATGTGTTAAGAGTTTTACATCTGCATTCCTCAAGCTCTCACTAATCCACACCATTCATCTTACTCCAGAATAGTTTGAGTTTTAGAAAGTCTGGGGCTCATCACTAGCTGGGAAGTGGGTTCACTCCCTCACCTTCATAGCCAGGTTTGCTCTGAGGCATTGCATGATGTTTATAATGCATACGGGAGTTAATAACATGCTGGCAAAGTCAAGCCCTTCTGTCAAACAAGCCTGCTCAGTCTCTGTTTCCTACCACTGAGAATTGGGACATCTGGTATACCATGAGCATCAAGAGAGTAAGAGCACCTAGCTACACTCTCTCCCACCACTTCCTGAGTTCACGGACATACAGACCTGTTCCTCTATGCTGATTGCTCCTAGAAAGGCTGGCCTCAGAGTGCTTCTCCTGAGCCTTTAGTATCAACCTGAAGGGATGAGCTGGATGAGCCAGCTGGTCTTGGTGGGCCTGGAAGTCTGGTTTGACCAGTTCTGGGGTGGGGGGTGCATTGAAGACTAGAAATCATAGCCTGGAGCTCAAGACTTCACTACCACACTACCACAGGTCTGTGGTGTCCTCTCACATTTGGAACTGTGCCCTTGGCTCTGCACAAGAGGGCTCACAGTGGCCTCCAAACACAAAGCCATTTCCCTTTGGTCTTGCTGTAGACAAATCTCTCTGACATTGGTTCTCTTGTCTCCTTGAGGAACCCTGGCCTCTTGTAAAGACTAAACACCACTCACAGAGTGACACATCCCAAGACAGCCTGAGGAGCCATTGTTTCCTCTGGTGTCCTGTGCTATAATTGGCTCTTCCTTCTTGGAGAAGGCTGGAAGACAGACTATTTAGAGTCATGTCGCTTCTGAGAATTCTGGACTCTAGCACTCAAAACACAGGACCTGACAGAGTTCAGGATAATGAAAACACTGAGTTTTAGACACATGGGCAGGACAGACACACAGGCATGGACATAAACAGGATACAGACACAGCCCATGTAGTATCAACATGACAAATACAGGATGTGATGTAGACAGGTATGAAGATGAGACCTTCATACAAGCCTTGTTCTCTGGAAGGAAGGAAAAAGGTCAGAGAAGGACGGAGGGAGGGAGGGAGGAAAGATTCTCATAAACATCAACTTTAACTGTTCTCATTTAGCTCTGCATAGTCACTCATGGTATATTTTGAGCAAAAGTTATAAAATTAGTACCCGAGGAAAGGATTTAGGAGATCTGCAGCCAATGAGCCTCATCAGATACTCATTACAACATTTTTAATTGTCAAAATGATTGATTATAGGGACACAGCCTATTAGAAGCCCATGCCAGAAGGTGAGGTCACCCCTGTGCTGTCCACCTGTGGGCCAAAGTCACCTGCAAAGCAAAGAGGCTGACAACAAAGCATCTATTTTTGTGAGAAATCTTCGGTTTGTTTGCTGGGTCCAGTTTTCAGAGCCAAGAGGCATTTTAAAGAAGAACACCCACTCTGGCACATGCTTGCTGGATCATGAGACACCAATCCCAGAGCTCCACTTCCAAACCGGAAATGGGACATGCACTCCCTTCTCCAGAGGCCGAAACAGCCTTACAACACATTCCGAACAGGAACAACACATGAATATTCACTCCCTGTTCTTTGCTGAACCGACAGAACAGGATCTAAATGCTCTTACCCAATCCTGCTCTCTCAGTCAAATCCCTGGATATGCCGTTATCCATGATTTATTTATCAAATATCAGCATTCAGACTCATTACCATCAAACTCGAGAACATACAAAAGATCTTTAAATCCCGGCTTCTCCAATTAGCCCCAGAAGAAAGCAAACAGGACTCTGCTTTAAAGATTGCAAATTAGAGATGCCAAGACCTAATAAGAATGTTAGCTGTGGATGGCCAGGCTGTGAGCTCACAGGGCCAGTGTGGACCTGTACCTCTTCTTCATGCTGACCCCTGAGCTACTCTCTAGAACACACACAGTCCAAACTGGATATAGGACCCAGGCAGCACTGAATCTATGTAAGGAAGTGCATGTTTAAGGCTGTGGTAATCCTACAGCTGTGTGTGGGAGAGTTACTATTTCAGTTCCTTTCAACTCCTGCTCAGTGCCAGACCCATTCTGAGGCTCAGGACAAAAACTAGAGAATAGAAGGAAAATGTGCTTCACTTCTCCCTTGGGGAACCCATTGCATTAGGGAGACAAGGCAGATATAGGTGCATTGAGCGAATCATGCTGGAGCCTTCCAGACCCTTGATACGTCACTCCTACCATCGCCCACCTCACAGTGCCTACAGTCTATGCAAAGCACCAATCCAAGCACATGCATGCATGGTTCTCACAGCAATCCTGTGCTGTGCTCATCCCTCATCCATGCTCATATCCAAGATGGGAACTGAGGGAGAGA
Organism: Rattus norvegicus; assembly: GCF_021556685.1. Classification (NCBI taxonomy): domain Eukaryota; kingdom Metazoa; phylum Chordata; class Mammalia; order Rodentia; family Muridae; genus Rattus; species Rattus norvegicus. The sequence goes on from NC_141549.1 coordinate 83,106,995, forward strand.
GGATTTGATAAATGGCTGAGGCCAGGGGCCAATACAGCAGAGTGATCTCACCCTGGGAGAAGAAAAGAAAGAAGCAGGGAGTTAGGTCAAGCATGGGGCGGTCCTAGAGCAGATGCCCCTTCCAGTCCCTGGCTTGCTCACATGCAGCAGAGGAAGCAGCAGAAGGTAAACTTTCTCCCTCCTAAAGTTCTTCCTTCCAGTTTTACTTGTGCCAAGCAAGCAGTAATGTATCCATGGCTTCACATCGACGATACAGAGTGAAGATACAAGGCACGGGGGGGGGGGGGGGGGAGAACCTCACTCCTCTTGCCACTCACCATCCCAGGCATGCGAAGTATCATGAGTGACAGATGGCAGGAAGGTCTTCTGGGACAGTCAGATGGAAAGCAGAAGGAGCACTGCTACTCCAAAGGACAAGGGTGCTTGACTGGATGTTCCAATGGTGACTTTTAAGCATCTGCCAAGCATGGCCAGAGCCTGTGATTGGCTGTGTGTCTCTTCTACAGTCTGAGAGGTGGGTTGAAGTAGGAGTCTGCCACTTTGGAGGACCAGACTGGGGGCACAGGTGAATATCATTAAAGGAAAGACTGGGGCCTGTTCCAGGACGAACTGAGTGTAGAGATACATGGGGGAGAATGAACTGCTGAGGTCCATGTTCATCTCCCCAGAGACACGTGTGGTCGAGCAGGCTGGACCACACTGAGGGAAAACACTGCTGAGCTGGAGAGATCATAGCTGCTGAGCGAGCAGATCCTTGACTTGGTCCATCCTCTTGTGGCTTAGCCCATCGCCATTTCTGCTTTCGTATGCTTAGACTTTATGTTCCTCTTATATTTCTTCTCCTAGGGATGAAGAGACAAGACAGACCCTAGAGACACTGGGAGAGCTACCTCCTTCTCTTGGAGAGCCTCTGGGACTTGAGAAAGCTCTGTGTGTGTGTGTGTGTGTGTGTGTGTGTGTGTGTGAGAGAGAGAGAGAGAGAGAGAGAGAGAGAGAGACAGACAGACAGACAGACAGAGACAGAGAGAAAGAGAGAGTCAGAGACAGACAGAGAGACAGACACAGACAGGGACAGAGAGACAGGGACAGAGAGACAAACACAGACAGACAGACAGAGACAGAGACAGACAGGCAAACAGACAGACAGACCTCAGCAAAGCAGCAAATGCAAGCCCTGAACATGGTGCACATCTCACCAGGTCTGTGTGTAGAGTCCCCTGGAACTGCTCACCGTGGAAATGGAAGCAGGCCACATTTGTAGACATGAGATGACTGAATGAGATGGAATCTAGCACAACCGTAATCCTCATAAGGAAAGAAGCCCAGGACACAGACTCCCATAAAAGGACAGATGTATGAGGAGGACTCAGGGAAAAGGCACCATTCACAGGCTCATTGTCCAGCCACTCCTGCATGTTGGGCTTCTGGACAGATGAACTATGGGGAAATCAGTGCCTGTCTGTCAAACTGTGTCTGGTCTGAGGTACTTGGTTACAGTACCTTGAGATGAGTTGAGACGCCAACCCTGAAACCTGACCCGCAGCTTCTGGAACTTCATCTTCCTCAGGTGTGAGGAGTATGACTTGTCCATGGAACCTTAGTGTGTGAGCTCTGAGGGGCAAGGTCTCTCAACATAGGTCTTCGCGTCATACCCAACACAGTGTGGTGCTGTGTGCAGGCAGAGTTCAAGGGAAGCTGGAAAGGTTGCAGGCGATGAGGTGGAAGTGGCAGTAGACATCATGGTGGAAGCGACCACTTGGCCATAAAGGCGAGTCAGCCTTTGTGTCAGACATGAAAAGCCTGTGGCTCCTAGGTAAAGACATTTCGGGAGGCTGAAGATCATGCTGTGGACCTCAGGGATGTGTGGAGAGGCACTCACTGTCCTGAGACTTGATTGCTCAGATCCAAGGGGTAGCGAGACAGAACCATGGTATGTCGCATGGCATCAGGAAGTCGAGTGTGCTCGTAACTGAGGGGAATACATTTAACTATTTTCAACAAATAGCTTCCCTGGATAGGCTCCCACTTCAGAAATAGGGCCTGAATTGAGGACGTGCCTCGTTCATATTGACAAGGGGGTTCTCTCCATGCATGTCCACGGGGACTCTACAGGATGAGTGGAGGAGCCCAGGAACCTGTGCAGGAATCCCAGGTGGTCTAGAAAATTCAGTACCCAGAACTTATACAATTTTAATAAATGAATAAAATAAGTGCTCACAACAACCACAGAGGCTGGGGCTGGCACAGGCTCTGTATGCTAAAATGAAAATGGGAGTCAAATTAAAATTAAAACAACTTCTGACACACCACTGAAGGCCTTCCCCTTGTCGTCAGAGGCCAGGCTGTTCTCTGGTGATGCCGCAGCTGAACAACCTCCTTCCCCTCATTCCTCTTCACTCTCCTGCCAATTTGCGCAGGACTCACACCTGGACATAGGATAAGTCAGTAGCTTGCTACTTCTGAACAAAACTGGGGCATCTAAACAGAAATACAATGTAACTACTTGTACAACTGTGTAATTTTCTGAATCACAGTAAGGAACGTACACACAAGTGCAAACCGTTTTAAAAGCCAGGCTAAATGAGATGTGCCTCTCATTCTCTTTGTTGCAAGACAGAGACCGAATCGTTTCCAAGCACAGCAGCCCAAATTGCCTTCCCAAATACTTCTCCTTAGTCACCTGTGAGTTGTCTTCCATGATGGTTAGGACGAGGATGGCTCTTGAGGGGGTGAGTGTGGGCGCCCTGCCCTGCCTGACTTCCAGCATCTCAAGCAAGGCTGGGTTTATTAAGTCACCAAGTATGCCCTACTTTTTGAGTTTGTTGATCACTGAATTTTATCTGACAGATGCTTCCAATGGATTTTTCTTTTCTTTCATTTGATATTTCCTTTATTTATATTTCAAATGTTATTCTCTATCCCAGTTTACCCTCTGGGAACCCCCTATCCCATCCCTGCTTCTATGAGGGTGCTTCCCCACCTACCCACCCCCCCTCCTGTCTCCCTGCCATGACATTCCCCTACACTGGGGCATTGAGCCTTCATAGGACCAAGGGTCTCTCCTCCCATTGATGCCCAACAAGGCCATCCTCTGCTACATCTGCAGCTGGAGCCATGGGTCCCTCCATGTGTACTCTTTGGTTGGTGGTTAAGTCCCTGGGAGCTCTGGGGGGATCTCGTTGGCTGGTATTGTTGTCCTTCCTATGGGGTTGCAAACCACTTCAGCTCCTTTCTTAAAGACCTTTGAGATCCAGAAGATAATCCAAAACAGGAGGCCATGGACCCACATCCTCACAGGAAATGATGCTGTCTTATGTATGATGCTGCCTAAACAGATCATACATTTCCTACAAGGCTGGGTCCTTCCATTTTGTTTAAGAAAACAAGGTTCTTTCCTTAGAAACATGCTCTACATGTAGTGTGCAGTTAATATGCACACCAGTAACAAGACTGTAGTTGAGAGTCCCTAAATAGGAGGGAGGAAAAGAGGGAGTGTTTTACACAACCCCTGTGATCCAGAAACCCTTGGTCCTCCCCATCTTCTCCCCAGGCCTCCCATCAGTGCTGGTCAATGCCTGAAGCCTTGTCCCAGAAATTCCTGGCTCAGGTTGGATCCTGCATCTATTTGGTACTACCCAACACACCCTTGCAGAATTATACCCTCCTCTAGATAGGCACAGACATGGCTAGCCTGAGAACTCCCTGTCATCTTAACCAACTGCGTCCCTAACCCTTGGCTGTGTATCTGGTACAAGTAGGTGACCAATGTCTGTTTCGTGGTGTAATAATTGCACAAATGTTGATAATTCAGAAAAAATAGAATATTAGAACTCATTTAAAAAATAAAAGGGAAAACATAAAAAGAAACTACGAGAGGCTAAAGGTCTGTGGTTGTTATGGGATTGCAGAGCAGAGGCTGATGGCCTGGATACTCGATGATAAAACTCAGAATGCTAGGGTGGGCCTTAAGTTAAGGCCCTGCACTGTGGCTGCAGAAGCTGTGTGGGACAGCGGGGCAGGCAGAATGTGACAAGAACAGAGCTGGCCAAGCTCTGATGCAGGAGTGTAAGCAGAGGCTTTGTGCCCCGCCACCTCCTATTCTTCCTGCTGGGCAAACATTTGTTCAGGGCATTGAGGGGAAAGTGGTGCAGCATTTATAGCTGAGCCCTTGTGCCCCTCTGGGCTTGAAGCTCAGCAGTGTGGAGCTGCTCCATCCTCCTGTGTCTTTTTATGGGTTCCTCCCTCACTGTGCCTTCAGCTCCAGGAGACATTCAGGAGAGCTGGCTGCATGGCTTTGTCTGCTGGGACCTGAGATTGATTTTGCTCTGCTTGGCACGCTTGGATACTTGAGTTTGGAGACAGGTCAATGCCGTTAATAGCTGGAGGACGTTCAGGCAGCAGCTTTTAGTTTAGCGAGAATTATTCTGTATGGGTGAGCAAACTTCTAGAAGCTATACTCACCCCAAGCAGCAGCCAAACCTCTCCTAGGACATCTACTCAATTGTAAAAGCCTTTGGCTGCCTTGACAAGGAAGCAGGTGCATTCGAATGAGGTCCACAGGCCCTCGTTGCTCCCACTATGAAGCCCTTCAGACACACGGGATTAATGATTATCTAAACTAAACCATGTGCCCTGTTATTCCTGATACCTGGTCCTCCTATCCTACATTCTCTGATTGACCCAATCATCCAGTCACTTTGCTTAGTGACTAAACCAGTTCCCACTCAGACCTGAGAGCAGATCTCTTCTGTGGTCTTGTGAGGACAAATCTACGAAAGAAACAGACTACCTAGCAGGAAGAGGTATGTGGCTACTCAGGGGCTGTGCATCCACTCTGTGGACGAACCATGCCTGAGTCAAGATAAGGTCTGAGCCTCACTGAAGGGTGAACAAGGTTTACACCGTGCCCGGGAAGGAGCATGGTGATGGGTGGTGGGAGGAAGACCTCAGAACACTGCAGAAAAAGTGCAGCTAGAGGCTTGCTGTACTTGCAATCCAAAGTGTAGTCCGGGGGGGGGGGTAGCTCCATGGGGGTGGAGGGTCAGTTCAGACCTCCCTTAGCAGCAGCTGTGGCTGCCTTCCCTCCCAGCTTCTCCCCACTTCTGAATAAGCTTCCCTTACCCAGCTAAGAAAGCAGAGAAGTCCAAAAAGCACTGGGTGTTGAAGGTTGCAGAGCCTGTGGTCCATGAGCAAATGAGAAGCTGGGGTCAATCTCAGGCTTTCTCCTGTGTTGAGCTCAGCAGGGCGTCTTCAGAGGACAATGCTAAGGCCAACTGTTAGCACTCTGTATATGCTCTGCCCCACAGTTACCTGGCAACAGCCAGGTGTGACTGACTCACTATAAAAGGGGCTGCTTGCCCCCTCAGCTCTCTCTTGTTCTTGTCCCTCTGCTCCCACTCTGTTCTCTGCCCTTCTTCTTCTCTCCCCATTCCCCTCCCCCTCTCTGTCCATGTGCTCATGGCCAGGGATGTGTGTATAAAAAGATAAAGAGAGGATATGTTCCAGGTTTCGGCACCACTGTTATTAACAAAAGGGTGGGGGTGGGGATTATGTTTCATAGAGGTCTGGGGAAAGGGTGTGCCTCAGTGGGTCCATGCTGAGGCATCCCTTTCCCGTGAGGGACCAGCAACACATGACGGTATAGTATAGAATAGAGTTTATTCAGGGCATGGGGAGGGGGGTTAAGAGGGTAGTAGGGCAGGGAGAGAGAGAGAGGAGAGGAGAGGAGTAGAGGCTGACCATGAGCACATGGAGAGAAGGTGGGGAGGGGAAGGGAATGGGGAAGGAAGGGATAAGGGGGGAAGAGGGCAAGAGCAAGAGAGTGAGGAGGGGGCAAGCAACCCCTTTTATAGTGTCAGGCATACCTGGCTGTTGCCAGGTAACTGTGGGAGTGGATGTGAACAGGGCCTCTATTCATGTTCGTTCTCTCTCTCTCTCTCTCTCTCTCTCTCTCTCTCTCTCTCTCTCTGTCTTTCTCTCTCTCTACTACCTTCTCAACTGCCCTCCCCATGCCCTGAATAAACTCTATTCTATAGTATACTGACCTGTGGCTGGTCCCTCAGGGGGAAGGAATGTCTTAGCATGGGCCCACGGAGGCTCCCCGTTTCCCCACCCCTGCTACCCATCCACCAAACATTCCTTCTCTCCTCCATCTTTTTATGAACACAACAGCAACTCTGTCCCCGAGCTGTGCTGAGGGGTAGAGGAAGTGCTTCTTCCTTCCTGTGCAAGGCTATCAAGTCTTAGAGTCCTCTCAGCATGGCTCTGGGAGGAGGAATTTCAAGGCCACATGCAGGTCTTCTCTCCTGATGATCCCCATCTTTCCTCTGCAGCAAGGATGAAAGTGTGTTGGCTGGCAGCCTCCTCTACCTGCAGAAGCAGAAGGTTCTTGTTTGGCCCACTTCTGTATTTTAATTACTTGCCAACATTTAAAAATGAGAAAATTTCCCATCCAAACAGAAACGAGATTATTGGCTTCTTTTAAAACTTGGGGCTCTGGCAGCACTGTACCCTGTGCCCTGTAGGGCTGGAGCACAGTGTGTGTGTGTGTGTGTGTGTGTGTGTGTGTGTGTGTGTGTGTGTGTGTGTGTCTGTGTCTGTGTCTGTGTGTCTGTGTGTCTGTGTGTCTGTGTGTGTCTGTGTCTGTGTGTCTGTGTGTGTGTCCGTGTATATGTGTGTGTATGTGTGTATGTATGTGGGTGTCTGTGTGTATGTGTATGTGTGTCTGTGTGTATGTGTGTGTATGTGTGTCTGTGTGTGTGTCTGAGTGTATGTGTATGTGTGTCTGTGTGTATGTGTGTCTGTGTGTATGTGTGTCTGTGTGTGTCTGTGTGTGTGTCTGAGTGTATGTGTGTGTCTGTGTCTATATGTGTGTGTGTGTCTGTGTATGTGTGTGTGTGTGTGTGTGTATGTGTGTGTGTCTTTGTGTATGTGTGTGTACACCTAGGAATGCCAGAAGAGCAATAAAATGTTTGAAAATCATGGGGAAGGAGTCACGGCAGGAGAGACCGGTTACACACTTTTGAAATTGCACTAAATTAAGAAAAGCTTGGGAATTTGTGAGGCCATGCATCTTAAGCTAAAATAAATATCTGGAAGACATGCGTGCTGGTGCTCAAAGCTAAAGTCTTAGCTTCCCTAATTAAAACATAAATCTGTGGAAAATCAATGTGAAAACTTCAGTGCTCAGCAGGGCCCCCTGCGAAGTACTTTCCAAGAAAGTGACATCAGCGCTCTAGGAGAGGGGGAGAGAAAGAGAGAGAGAGGAGTGGGGGGGCAGAGAGAGAGATACAGAGACAGAGAGGTAGAGAGAGAGAGAGAGAGAGAGAAGGAATGATAGAGGCAGAGGGGGAGAGAGAGAGATAGAGAGATGGAGACAGAGACGGAATGACAGAGGCAGAGAGAAGTGAGGGGGAGAGAGAGAGAGAAGAGAGAGAGAGAGAGAGAGAGAGAGAGAGAGAGAGAGAGAGAGAGAGAGAGAGAGAACGAACACCCAGGGTCTTTGTGGGGGCACAGCTCTGGGGGCACAGTGAGATAGACCGGTGTAGCAGCTCCCTGCATGGATGAATGCTGCAGCCACCCCAACTCCTATTCCTTATCACCACAAGGAGATCACAACCGTCCTCAGCAGTTAAGATGTGAATAACAGACTCAGAAGGAACACGGCTGCCCCAAGGTTATACAGTGTAGGTAGGTGGACTGGAGCCAAACCTCGCTGGTGCCATTAGGATTTGGACATGATATGTTCTGTCTGTTCCAGGTCCAAAGCTGAGTCCACAGAGGGGAGAAAGATGCGTCTGTGTGAGGCTCTCTCTCATCTGCAGTTCCTGCTAATGCAGGTACGGCTGGAGACTCCTCAGAGGGGTTCCAATATACACCTGGTTGTAGATAAGATTTGCCCCTAAGTCCTGACTGCTCCCTTCTTCTAAACCTCATTTTCCCAAGGATCTGTCATCTCAGGAACACCCTCCCTCTTTCTGCTTCTCATCTGGTTCAGTGAGAGGAAGGAAGCACACAGAGGACGCCATGCCACAGAGAAGGGCTATCTGTAACAAAGGCGAGAGGTGCCCGGCTCAGGCCTATGTGTCAGGACAGAAATTCCTGCTTGAAGTCATGCATTGGTTGTTCTGTTATCTTAGGATTCTATTTACAGGGACTGGAGAGTGTCCAGTCCTGTGCCAGAGTTTTTGGGTGGGAATTTAGTCAGTCACCAACCGAGACTTCTCCAGTAGCTCGGACAGGACCTCGTGAGGAGAGGGATGTTGGCTCACTGAGCTGAGGAGTGAATAAGCAGCTGCTGGCAGCTTCCAGATGGATTTCTGCTTCTGCTTAGACTATAGAGTGAGCGGAGGATATAGCCAGCCAAATGATATGATCCATCTGACGCCATTCGCCTAAAATGATCGTGGCCCAGCAGAAGTCGAAGTGTTTATGTATCCTGCAACAAGAGGCAGCTGGGCTACGGGGCTGGGTGTTCAAATTAATTCTGAAGATAGGAGGGGGAAGTAGAGATAAAGCCGTTTTAAAAGGCAGTGCATAGATTTCCACTTTTTATAAGTCACTAAGAACGATAAACACGTATCCTATGAACATGCCCTACGGTAGAGACGTCAGATGAATTTGGGTCATCTTAGAACTCTTAAGTCCCGTGTGGGGAGAAGCTGACCCATGAAATGCCAGCAGAAAGAACGGGGCCATGCTGTCCTTGGGAGTCACCTTGTGTGTGTGTGTGTGTGTGTGTGTGTGTGTGTGTGTGTGTGTGTGTGTGTGTGTGTGTGTGTGTGTGGTGCAGCGGGGACTGAATGCTGGAAGTTTCCTGCCAGGTGTAGGAAGCAGTGCTTCGGGGAATTTCCTTGATGGGGATAAGGGATGGGGCCGGCAGCAGCCTGCACTCCGACAGTGTTCTTCACTCATGGCATGTTCTGCTTCTTGTGATACCTTCTCGCCAGCCACCTTACACAGTCCTGCAGAGACCCACCTAGAGCAGTGTCTGGGCACTGATGTGCCCTGCCTCAGATAGCTGAGAGAGTCTAGGGGACCTTAAGCAGGGTGAGGGGTGCCCAGGCCACCAGGGAGAAGGGTAAGGCTGCATTCTACAGCTGGACAGACAGTCATTACGAGATCCAGGGGACTAAAAACGTCCCCAATATTCCACTACAAATTACTTGAAAGAGTGCCAGCAGCTGCTTATTCATTCCTTAGCTCAGTGAGCCAACATCCCTCTCCTTCTCACGAAGTGCATCGAGTGGATGTGTCAAACAAGAAACCCTGTTTTCTGTACAATAGACACATAATATTAATTCTTTAAAATCCCTTTTAAACAAAGCCATGAGCAGAGCCCCCCGCCCCCTGTGCATCAAAAAGACATTAGCTATTTCAGTGTGACCCAGGTGCTCAAAAGCAAAGTGACCCTACAGAGAGGGCCTGGGTGAATTTATTCCCCCAGCATTCAACCTGAACCCTGGCAAATGTCTCCAGCACTCACACTCAGCCAAGCAACTTCTAATAGTTTGTATTCGCCTACTGAGGTGCTCTGTGGATGCTCTCCAACATTCTGGAGTAGATGGGTGTGTGTAGGATTGAGGCCCTGGAAGTTCGGGGGCTGGGCAGTTGGGGACATTCTGTCACCTCTGGAACTGTTTTGAGAGTCATCAAAAGGGCTGATATCTTCTGGCGTGAGAGCTGCATCCAAAGGGTAGCTATTTTGGCAAATGCATGAGAGCTCATAAAGAGTGCTTTCTGTGGAAACGTTAAGTGTCAGGGCAGCTGGAGGCAGGGGTACTTACTGTCACTACTGCAGTGGCCTCATTATTACCAATAACAGGAGGAGTGACAGTAACTGTGTGGTACAGGCCTCACCGTGGTCACAGAAATCAGTCTAATAATAATAAGCTAAGGGGCGCCCTCTGGGAGATGGAGACACTGAATCTGGAGGTCTGGGCAGAGGATGGCATGTCGATCTGACATGGACTAGCCCGGTGAGATGACATCCGGCTCCAGAAGAGACACCCACGGGTGAGCATTACTTCCCTGAGGACCGAACACTTTCCACATCTTAAGAACCCTGGTGTCGGGGTTGGGGATTTAGCTCAGTGGTAGAGCGCTTGCCTAGGAAGCGCAAGGCCCTGGGTTCAATCCCCAGCTCCGAAAAAAAAAGAACCAAAAAAAAAAAAAAAAAAAAAAAAGAACCCTGGTGTCCACACCTGAACACTGAATCCAAAGGGCCGAGCCTGACCTTAAGGTGACTTACTCTGAGGCCATAATGTGCGAGGCGTCCGCATCAACATTCTCTGAGGACACTTTGTGTTTATTTTATAAGGCTCGTTTTCTTTAATGTCACCACACCGGGAGCCCACAGACAGAATGATCTGATGGAAGAATAATTTCGTCTTCTCCCGTTGGAGTCTAAGATCTGTAGTCTCTCGGCCTTGCATGCTCCAGCTGTTAGCTGCACTTCCTCTCCCTGTGCCAAGCCGTTGCTCAGCAAGTTTGCTGAATAAGGAGGGGAGAATGAGGGAGGTTGAACGGAAAGTCATCCCAAAATTAGGCTGCTTCCTCATCGCAAGGACCAGGAACTGGGCCATTTTCTGGCCTCCACCCTCTAGCACATTGTGTGCCATGGATGAAACTGTCTTAGTTCCTAGTGTCTCCTGGCGGCCGGCTTAGTCCTCTAGGTTTCTATTCCTGTGGGAGCTTCAAGGTGTATCTCAAAGAAAAGATAAGGAGGAAAGAGTAGTCTTGGGTCAACTCTTTGCCAGAGCAGGGCAGAGACACTGGAGCCTCTGAAACCTGGTTGCTCAGCCTTTGAGCTCTATGCCCCCAACTCTTATGGTTTTAGATGTTGTCTTGCTTCTTTGAGCCTTTTTTGGCAGGGAGGGGGTTGTCTGAGGATCTTTTTAACTCTTGTGGTGTAGACCTGGTGTAGCTGTAAAATGCAGTCCTGCCCTTCCTCCCTGGAAGACGGGTTGGTATTTTGAACCTAATAATGGCTTCAAAATCTTGGGAAAGATTCCTTGCTTTACCGCTGTCTGTAACGTTGCCAGCAGACAAATGTTCAAGCGCTGACTGTAGGTCCAATCCTCCGGAGAAGGTATTCAGGGGATGCATGGAAGAATAAAAGAGTGTGAGCCATGATGCCACTAGGCTGGGGTTGGGGGAGCATGGGAAGTCAGCGAAACATGCCCGCTAACTAACAGGGTTACCTGGTTTGTTGAGCTATGCTATCACTGTAGCCTCCAGCTACATACCATTCCATTGATGTATGACTACTCAATGGTTTGTTTTGAATGTCAAACTTGATTGGTTTAAGAAACATCTTAGTTCAATAGTGAATCATGCCTTTGAGTACGAAGGCATCTCTCCAGAGGATTAGCGGAGTTGGCACTTGCCTGGCATGTGGGCAGTACCATCTCATGGGCTAGAATCCTAGAGGGAAGAAAGAAGAGACGAAGGCATCTAAGCACCACCCTCTTATGTGTGTCCTTATGTGCCCAGCTGTGAACAAGCAGCCTCGTGCTCCTACGACGCAGTCAGAGCTGATCTTGCTACAGTACTTACCCTATGCATTGAATCCTCTCAAACCATGACTTCCTTAAGTTGCTTCTTATAGTTTTTTTTTCAATGATGTGAAAAAGAACGACTGCAGACTGCAAAGCCATCACCCCTGCCCATAATACAAGGGCACTGAAAACTACCACCCCTGAGTGCCACACGGTGGCCCACAATGCCAGTGTCCCTGGCCTTGAGGAGTTGTGGTGATCTTGGTTGTAGGGGGCGGGGGTGGATGAAGAAGCAATGAGTAGAGAATAAGGATCCCTGGTATCTACAGGGATGGAGGACTGTGTGGTACCACAAACACTGGAACCTGGGACAGAAGAGAAGAGGAAGGGTGGCTGAGCTCCCAGTAGGCTAGACTTTGTGGAGGAAGTCGGGGACTCTGGAGCTGTTTCCGACATGCGCACAAGGCTACTTGCCTTATCCAGAGCACTTCGCTTGCCCATCACACCAGTGCTCTTACGATAAGCACTAAGGCTTGGCTATGAACCATTCCCCTGAAGTCCCACCTGTTGGAGGCTGAATTCTCAGAGGGTGGATTCAATCCTGGATAGGTGGCTGGATCACAGGCCTTGGGCCTCGTCATTGGGCAATGCACTGATGGCATTATTGAGACATGAAAGGAGGCAGCTCCTTGAGGGCATGTTTCAGAAGTAGGTCTTGTCCATTGCCCCTCCCTGTCTCTCCCTGATCCCTGGCTACCTTGGAGTAAGGATCTGCTTCTGACACATAATTCTCTGGCTCAGCTTAACTCAAAACAAAAGAGCCGGTGGCCTGGGACCAAACCGCTAAAACTGTGGTCCAAAGCCAATTGTTTCTCCTCTTAATTTGTTTCTTTCAAGTATTTGCCATGGCGATGAAAAGCTAATAGTCCACTTTGTTAGTACATACAATAAAACATAAAAAGCGAAGTTTCCCTCAAACCTCGCCATCTAGAGTCACTCCATTAGCTTTGGGTGCACTGAACACAGGCTCCTTTTGTCCATGTAATATGTGTTTGTATATAAATGTGACTCCATTTTGCATTACCCACTTAGCCTATCAAGTCTCAGGTTTTCCTCTTTGCATGTCCACGTACAACATCATGTTACTGCTGCATAGTCTCTCTTGGTTAGCAATCGCATCCCAGCACTGCACAGACGATTTTAACCCATCATGCTTACAGAATGCCTGTGAGAGTAAGCCTCAGGGTTTTTATCTTCTGAGTCATGAGCATGAGAAAGGCTTTTGATCCAAGGAGCAGCATCTCCATTCCCTTCTCTAAACAGTGATCGGTGTTCAAGCACAAATAGTGACAAACACTCTCCAGGCAAGACCTCTCACTGTGAAATCTGGAAAGGATGGGTGAACCGCTCACTGGCCATGTTTTAGATTCAAATTATCTTCAACCAAGGTGACCTTAATAAATTTTAGGATATAATTAAAGATACATCTAGAACATCTATAAGAAGATTCCAGGGGCTCCTCCATGCATAAAAGAGTACAGTGGATACAAACAGTCAAGTGCTCCAGCTAGTCAGAGGTCTGAGTCTGTGGGCCACTATATCAGTAAGCCATTCTCCTAGTAGGACCATTTATAGACTCTGAGACACTACAGCTCTATGGACTCCACAACTGGTCTCCATGGCTGCACTCCTGACTCAGAGAAAGTCGGGGATTTTCTTCCCCCGGGTCACAAAACCTCTGAGCTAGGTATTAAAAACATCATCACAATGGTCATTTTTTTAACTTTAGGAAAGTTAAATAACTTACATGTGAAATAACATCAGTTTGATGGTCTAAACATACTCAGCCGCTGTATGCGGAAGCCAGAACCAAGGTTCTGTCTCTCACATGCTACATACAGACCCAAGAAGGCACATGAACGGCTGCAAAAAAAATACATGGAAGTGTATTTATGCCAAGTGCTGTGTTTCAACTGCAATTTTATTGCTAACAAGAAACGTGTATTTCAGAACTAGTCTTGTAAGGCACGGTCTATTTATTGAGATGGTTTAACATTTTTAAATGTTTAAAAGAAAAAAAATCACCTGAAGAATCAGCAGAAATATGAAAAGCTATTACCAAGGAAGAGAGAGGCGCTTATGTCTTCAAGGGGAGTGAAATGGTTTGTATTTTGAGCTAACGCCTTGAGATTGCAGCCAGGGCAAATGAGGGGACAAACTCGGTACAGAGGACGGAAGAAGGCTATAGATGTATTTGTGGATGGCGCCAGAAGACCTCCACACTGGATCGAGGGATGCTTGGACCTATACCTCCTAGCCAAGGACACAGCTCCAACCTTCTACCCATGTCATATAACCCATAGTGTCCCTCTGTTACACCAAGGACACTTTCTGAGACCCCAGAGGTTGCCTGAAACCGCATAAAATCCCAGCATCTCATGGACATGGTTTTTACCCATGTGTGTACAGCCATGAGAACTTCTGATTATGATGTGGGCACAGTAGGAGAGCAGCAACAGTGACAATAAGAACACAGGACAGTATAGAAAAGTGCTACATGGCAGCCTCTTCCTGGAAATAGTAAGCATTAATACTTGGGGATGTGGGTATCTAAAGCTTTGGAAAATGTTACAAGAAAGTTTCTGGATCCCACTGAGATTCTCCATCCTTGAGAGGACATTAGAACTCAGCCATGCCTCTGGACTGTGTCTGGATTGATTGGTCCATCACAACAAACTTTGCAAAGAACCAGACCGTGATGCCTGGCTTCTACTTCTTCCTCTGAAGTATCAGCCACCTCTGTTAAATTCCAGAGCAGAGGGGAGAGAGCAGTAGAAGAGCAGGGGCTCCCTCAATAGATGATGCCCTGTGAGTCTGGGCCGCCACATTCAAAACCGCTGCTCAGAACTGAGCGCTAAGCCCTTGTCTGTGCAGACAACACATCTATTCCCCAAGTCACTGTTGCAGCCTCAGGACACCTGAGGGAGAAAGTGGGGTAGAGCCACACTCTTTGGATGAGGAGACTGAGGTACAGTGAGTGTTAGTGACTCTCTGAAGACCAAACAGCTGTGGTCTCCCAAGAAGTGGACTTTCAACCATATCTATGTCCAACGAAAGGGTGACTTTCTGAAGGATAGAAGCTGAAGCTCTCTGGAAGACAGGTTGTTAGCAACTGGACATTAACAGCATGAGAGAGAAGTGATGGCTGGTACAGTAACGCTAAAACCTGCTGTCCTAAGGACCTGTGTGTTTCTCCAGTGGGGTGCACACAGGAGAAATTACACAGGGGAGCCAGACTTGGATGCCCTGTGAGCAAAAATTCCCCACAAGAATCTGAGTTTAATATAAAACTCCCAACATCTTTTTTTTTCCATTAGTAAGGCAATGATCACAAAATGCTGTGCATGTGCACTGTGATGTCATCCATTACATGAAGCCATAGAAGTGGGTGAGCTATCAGAGGAGAGCAGATTCTGCACACCTCACCTCATCTCATCATGCTGCCTCCCCTTCCTTCAGTAACAGAACTGAAGATCTTTACTCCCTGGTCTGGGTCTTGGAGGAGAGCTTGGAACCCACAAATAGATCATTTCTGTTGACTAGCATGGGACCTATTGGGAGTCACATTTTGGCCCTCCAACACCCACTCTTTAGAACAAAACTGGGGTGTTTTTTTGGAGGGGGGATGGGTCTGTAGGCATTAAGAAGCTCACATGAAGCTCTTGTAGCGGGGGTATCAGCCCTGCATGACTGTCTGTGAGGAGTTGTGAAGTCATAGGAGCATGGTCATGATAGCACAAGGGAGCCCTCACTTTGGCAAGACTGGGATGAGGCCCTCTGTGGAGTCTACACTGCTGTAATGTGATCTTCCACTCCTGGGTAGAAAATGGCACACTTGTATTTAAGATGTCTGGATTGTGGCATTTTTGCTACAGTGAGCCTGTCAGCCTCCTGGGAATACCTCGGATGGAACGAAAGAATTCGTAATCACGACACACAAGCCTAGTGATCCTGTGCATTTCTTTCCAGGGCCACCACCACTAGGGGAAAAGAATCTTTACTATAATTCCTGACACTTGCCATGCTTAGCTGTGGGAAGATAATAAGAATCACTTTGGTGTAAGAAGAGAGCCCATTTGACTAGGGCACACTCAGAAACATTTGGGGACATTTATGCACACATTGCCTCTGTCCGAGCATGCTCTAGTACTGGGAAGCTGGTTCCTGGGACACAATGGAGGAGGAAAACACTCCCCCCTTCATGAACTAGAGCATCCATCTTGACTTTTCTATCTGGGAATGGGATGAAACAGTGTACACACAGTATAAGGTGATGAGTCTCCACATAGGACAGTCTTGGCTCTTCTCTCTTTAGCTCACTGAAGTAGCAACAATCTTCCAGTGTGAATCCCCATGGAATAGACCATCGTGAAGTCATAATCACATTTTCACTAAGGAGAAGCACCTCTTCTCCTTCTATGACGTTATACTCTGGGTATAAGGTGTCCCCTTCAACAGGATAGTTGCCCAGCTGCTGGTCCTACTGAGAGTTGATTAGATTGTGAGGATGTTAGCTTCATTAATGGATGGATCAATCAAGGAATTTCTTAGCAGAATATGTTATTAGTAAGCAGGATTAGTTGGGAAAAGGTACTGAGACCATGCCTTTAAAAGGTTTATCTCATTGATATTGAGAGATATTAAAGACAGGTGATTGTTATTTCCTGCTATGTTTGTTGTTGTAGGTGGCATTATGTGTATGTGATTCTCTCCTTTTGGTTTTGTCACGGACTATCTTAGTTTCTCTAACTATGATGATTGAGAGTTTTGCAGAGTACAGTAGCCTGGGCTGGGAATCATCTGTCTTTGATATCTGTCAATATCAATGGACTCAACTCCCCAATAAAAAGACATAAGCTAACAGACTGAATATGCAAGCAGGACCCAACATTTTGCTATGTACAAGAAACACACCTCAATGACAAAGACAGTACTTTCCCAGAGTAAAAGGCTAGAAAAGTTTTCTGAGCAAATGGTCCCAAGAAACAAGCAGAAATTGCCAATCTACAATCCAATAAAATAGACTTAAAACCAAAAGTTATCAACCAGGATGGGGACGGATACGTCATATTCATCTAAGGAAAAATCTGCCAAGAGAAAGTCTCAATTCTGAACATCTATGCCCCAAATACAAGGGCACCCACATTCATAAAATAACCTTTACTAAAGCTCAAAATGTACATTGAACAATAATAGTGGGAGACTTCAACACCCTACTCTCACCAAGCTATAGGTCACTGAAACAGAAACTAAACAGAGACACAGTGAAAAGGGTTTATCTCTTTTCCACTTTCCCCCTTCCCTCTTGTCTATAGAGGTGAGACACAACATCACTTTCCTTACACCAACCATGATGTCCCACTTGGCTTTAAAAGGACAAGGAAGCAACTCAAATGGTATACACCAAAAGCTCTGAAACACTGTACCAAAAATACATCCTTTCTCTCTAAAGTTATTTTCTCAGATAGTTTTCCATAGAAATAAAATATTGGTAGCACATGTGATATTCAGGAAAGAGAAAATGTAGCAGTCTGGTGTTAACACCCTCCCATCGAAACAATTTCTGCCCTCCTGAGGTTTCTGGCTTATGGCATCTGGCATCTGTGGTTATGGGACCATGGGCATTCAGGTCTGTTTTAATGACATGGCTGATGCAGTATCGATTTTATTCTGGGGTCTAGAAATCAGGAGCTTAGGTTCAGGAGGTCCAAAGGACAGCCTTATAAAAGCTCTGGCCCAGGGCTGGGTGAGTCTCTATGGGGTCAGCACTCTGAGCCTTGTCTATATTTCCGTAGAGTGAATTGTGCTATTGATTTCTCTACAAGGGAGGCCTTTGGACTCTCTGGGGCCTGTCTGCTACCTTCAGCTTCTGATTTTAATTGCCATCTTGGCCGGAACAAACAGAGTTTTTCTGAATCTGAGCACATCCTGTGTAACAGCTTGAGCGGGGTACCCTGGATTTTGTAGCCACTTCTCTTGCACGGATGCTGGCTTGATGCACGGTCATTAATGGAAGCAGGAGCAAAGAGCCAAATCGAGGATACAGTAAGAATGAAGTTCTTAAAATTTTGAGTTTCCCAGTAGCACACTGTGTGCACGGATACTTGTCAAAGCAGCCTGACATTTCAAAGGGGAGGGGAGACAACCCAGCTGACCTATGGCCTTGTTTTTCCATTTTACTTTGGTGTCTAACAAGACAGAAATCAGTTTACTCTGTGTGCGAAAGGTAAAGCGAAGACCCGCAGCACTGTATTTAGAGATCCTGCGTTAGCTTAATCGATGGCGGAGAGAGGCCAAGCATGCGGCACGCGGCTCCGTCTGGCGTTTTGACAAACGCGCCATATTTTACAAGCTCATTAATTTTCATTTTGAAGTTCTGTTTAGTCACTTTCAATTAATGTTAAGAGAGGGGGATAAAGCTAGAGATGAGAAATCTCATCAGAAAATTCAGCATTCATAAGCTAAGAAGCTCTTACTGAAATTCTACTGCAGCCGTAAATCCATCTTTCTCTACTTGGACGTGGAAGGAATTGGAAGTGAATGTTGATGGCCCAAACATGCCAAGAATATGGAAAATCAAGCAAATAAAACCCAAAGCCCTCACATTCTAATCTCGGGAAATAACACTCCGGGTGCAAGGATGACCAAATTTTATGCAAGATGGCGGAGTCCTGTGGAGGTTTTCCTTTCCTACATCTATTCTACACTGCAGCACATATTTTATGGAACTACTGAGTGTGCTGGGCTCTTTAGACCATGGGGTATGCAGGTCAATAAGAAAGGCGTACCTGTCACCCTGTTCTCCATGCCTCCTTCAGCTGTGTCCACACTGGCATCCCCACTTCTGGCCCCCATACCTGCCTGCACTCCCGTGCCTACACACTCTGGCTCTCCAAGTCTTCCACATTCCAAATGCCCTCCACTCTTTGCCACTACTTAACAGCTCTCAAAACCCATCTTTCCCTCCTACTTCATCTATCTCTGGTTCCTCTGGCCCCATCTAGCAGTCCTTCTTTAGTCCCTGGGCTCTGGGAAGCCCACAGGTATGTCTGCATTGCCTTTCCTGGCCCAGGGGACAAGTGGATTTCCTGAGTCATAGACTCATCAGCAAAGGCATATATTTCTCCTTTTCTGTAGAGCACAAAGCCAGGTCCAGGAGGAGCTGAACACAGGTGTCCTGGGATCTGGCAGGGATCTGAGACTGCAGCCAATCTCAGAGAACACAGCAGCCCACATGCAAAGACTCCTCCTGGAAGACAAGCCTCAGACCAGGACTATGCACGAGTCTGGTAAAGACCATGTTGGCTCCTTTGCACTTCTCACTCTTAAGGAAGCCTATGATGGATCATATTTGCATTTTAGAAGCTTCACACTGATTAGCTGATGAGACATTTACAGTATAAGTAATATAGCCTTGATTTTAATGGGAGTAGGGTATTAGATGTGAGAATGTGGATATGTGAGTGCTTACACACACCATTTTTTATAGCATACCTCAATGGCATTTTCTTTTATACCAGAGGTTTCTGTGGCATTTGGAGCTTTAGATAGGAACTCAATGTGCACCTGAAGTCACCGTGGAAAGTGAAGGTAGCTCCAGGCACAAAGTCACACGTTCTGTAGATGCAGAGTTGTACTCACTAACCATGAACAGGCTAAAGAGTTAGACCTTCAGAGACGCTGAACCTGTGCAGGGCAAGCATCAGCAGTTGTGACTGGGTTTCTCCGGTATGCCCTGCACTGACCTGAATATCAGGGCTTCTCTACTTAGAAGGTTGGTTTCACTAATCCCTTTAAGACACAAAGACATGGCTGAAAACCTGGTTGAGAAGCACATTAGCTTCAGCTGACAATGTTCATAGGTGTGGATGAGCCTTTCTTGCTTGTCTAACTGGCTCTCCTCACTGTCCTTAGCCTGCCCACCAGCTAATGTAAGCCCTGCATCCTCCTTTACTGCCCTTTAAGGTCAGGTACCTTAGCCAGCTGGGTGCTGGGTCTACACTCCCCCATCCAAGTCTCTTTTCCAGCCCTACTTGGATGGCAAGAACCTAGTAAGGTTAGTTCCTCATCTCCTGTAAACACCATCCTACCGAGGCTTTCCCGAAGGGCACCCCAGCTTGATTTTTGGTAAATGGGTAGCAGGTAGGATTACTAAGACTTTGAACCTCCATCTCGAAGATACATAAGAACCAATTTTGCAGATATTCTTATCTATATTCATATAATTGCTTAGAGATAGCTTACTAATGATGGGGGAGGGGTCTCTGCCCAGATAGCCAATGAGACAACTCAGCCAAACTGTGGTAGGCTCATGAGCCTCTCCCTCCTTAGAGATGGATGTAGTGTGAAAAGAGTCCCTTTCTTGAAGGGAACTTGGGGTGCCAGTGCAGAATAACTGAGTGCTATAGAGTTTCCACCTCTCCTTTAGGACCTTCCCAGATCATTAGTGGAGAACTTGCTTAATTAAGGTGTGCATGCCTTTCACCTGGTCTTCTTCCTTACTCAGCGCCATCTATGTCTGTCATGTGTCTGTCTGCATCTATCTATCATTACCTCATCTATCTATCATTACCTCATCTATCTATCATTACATCTATCTATCATTACATCTATCTACCATTACATCTATCTATCTGTCTGTCTGTCTATCATCTCTATCTGCCCATCTATGATTTGCTTATCTAATCTATTGCCTATCTGATCTAATCTATCCATCCATATTTATCATCTATTATCTGTCTACCCATCATCTATCTATATTCTAATACTTATCATTTTCTATTAGTTATTTATCAATAATCCGTTATCTATATCTACTTACATCTATTACTACAGATCCGCCCATCTATCCACATATCCATGCCCCCCTGCCTTCCTCCCTATCATCAGTCTGTTATCTACCTATCCGCAGAGCCACATATCCACATCCCCATCTCCTTGTCTCTTTGCCTCTTTCCTGCTATGCCCTCTACTCACCAGGGAGGACAACTTGCAGCTGTACTGGGACACAGGCTGCGCAGCATCACCCATCAGACATAGCTGAGTTTTCTGCAAAGTTTTCTCCTGTGTAACTTGAACCTCTTAACTTGAGCCTCTTTTGTCATTTAAGCAAAGATTAAATATACAGTGAGTAGTATTAAATCGAACTTCAACACACACACACACACACACACACACACACACACACACACACACACCAAAGTAATTAACTTTCAAAACGGATGTCATTTTTGTTTGGAGGGAAACTTATAAAAGGGTACAGCTCTGAATTGCAGTAACGCTGTTACACAGTCCCCTTCCAAATAGCATGTCTCTAGCAGTCCTCACTGTGCACTTGTTCAACCTCATGTCTGGATACTACCCAGTCTAAGTGGCCTCTGATGACCAAGATGGCATCCAAACAACCTTAGCTGGCTCTCAGAGGTGGAAGCGGTACTGTAAACATCTGCCAGCCCCTCTGTCCTCGCCCTGCTCTTCTCTACTACGAGACATCCCTTTCCTTTCTTACTGCTTTTCAGTTTGCTATACCGGCGACCTTTGCAGGCAAGCCTCCTAAGCCAGCTCTCCTCAGCTCATCGATGGTCTACATTGCCATCCTGTCTCTGTGTGATAACTAACTGTGGAGGTTCTGCCCTGATCTGCATAGCTGGACTCAGCTAGTTTTGCTATCACGGCACTTGGTGGAATTTCTTCATCTGAGTTGGAAGTTCCACTTTTGGCCTAATAAGAGAGACCTGTGCTGAGAAATGGAAACCTATGCCATTGGCTGCCAGCATGAGGTGATCTACGTCACCAGGCATGTCCAGGGGTTGGGCTTATGTTTTTTGCCTTTTATGCCTGATGCTTTGCAATAAAGTTGAGCCTTGATCAGAACTTTGTCTTGGCTCCATTCTTCTCTCATCTCTAACCTTTAATTCCCAGATCCCCATTTGCGGAACCTAAGTTAACTGATAGTCAAAGGTTGACCACAACTAACCATCTGTACTGCTGTACAGATGTGTATGATACCAACTTCTCTGATCCTGTTTCTGTTGTCTGTATCTCTTTCTGGAACGTAATTGCCACAAGCCTCATTTGATAGGCTTCTCTAGGTCCTTGGTGACAGCCTAGCTAGAAAAACACACGTTTCTCTGGAATATGAACAAACCAAGGAAAGGTTCGATTGCTTCCCACAGCCTGCAAGCAGGAGCATATGATTCCCTATAGCTGTCTGATTTCCCCGATGAGAACGCTGGCTGAGGTAGCTTCCCCAGTCAATGTGGCGTAATCTCAAAGAAGAACTGATGGACAGTCAATACTGCAGGAAGTTATCTGAGCGGTAAGTGGGTCCTTATAACAGAGAGCTGAAGAGTGTTTTATGACACGTTGAGGTAGAAATGAAGGAAATGTAACAAACAAGATGGTCAATCATTCAGCCATCACACGCACTTGACCTTACACTAAAAGTTCTCTTCGTGGTTTCTCCTAGTAACCACATTAAAGCCAAGTGCCAAAGCGTTTTGTTCCAGGGCATACTTACTTCCACTGAGCAGGAAACTTTAAAGACAGGATACATTTTTAGCCCTATTGTGTAACACACCTCAGCGTATTTATCATGGAACAAGAAGGAACAACTCTGTACCATAAATCCCCGTATGAGAGGAGGGCAAACCCCGGCACCCTGAGGCCAACTGCTTGTTAGTTTTCAAGTAAAGTTTTATTTACTACCTGGTCATGCCTGTCCACTTTTAAATTGTATAACCTGTGAATGGCAGAATGAAGTAAAAGTGACAGACTAAAATATCAACTTCACGCTTCTTTACAGAGAAAGTTTGCTGAGATGGGTTTCTATAACACTTTGGAGCAATGGAGGGGTTCTGCTATTGCGTATGCTGTTCAGATATTTTCACATGATGTCTGTCACAAATTAAATTTCACCAGTTGTGGTGCACAGTGACCCATTGACTTTCTGGGATTACTCAAGATTGGGAAATTGACAGTCCAGTCTTGGATTTCTATGCGGGTCGGTTAACCTATGGGAACTCAACTCCAGTGAGAATCCCACAGTATATTCGCTGCTGCATGCTCTCCCACCCTAGCTAATGGATGACCCAAGCAAAAACCCATCAGGTAATAGCAGGACTCTCCTGGGGTAGACTCTGTGGTGTCTGTGATGAGCGGTTTGGCTGGTACACTTCAGTCATTTACCCCGGGGAGGTAGCAACAAGGGTCACCACAAGGTGTCATACTTCACCTTCCCTGGGGCTCCTGGCCCTTGTCAGACTGAAAAAAACAAAACAAGCAAACAAACAAACAAAAGAACCCAATAAACAAAAAACAAACAAAAAACTGACTATATGTTCACAGTTGCCATAGGAACTCTGGGGAGAAGCTGACAGAACTGACTTTCATGCAAGCTCAGCAAACTTTCCTTACGGACTTTGATTTTTCTGAGGCGTGACCCTCTACTCACACATCAAACCTCAAGTGTTTGAAGAGATCTGAGCAACCTGCTCTGTCAAATACACCTGCCTGTGTTCCAGAGAGGCACGACCTGTGACGAGAGCGGTAATCCTCATTAACAACTTGGCTATAACATGCTTCTCGGAAAGAACTATCAGAATAAATTGAATGTCCTTTAAAAAAAAATAGTTCACCAGAAGAACTGAACAGAGCACCATAGCTCTACTACAAAATGCTAGCGTATGTAAATGCATCTAAGTTTTAAACAAAAGGAAAGTATTAGTAAACTCGCGTGTGTACCTTTGGGAGGTTGGGATGCTTTTCCCATCATAAACACAGCCCTGTGGTGATAATGGGAGGCTACCTGTAAACTGCTGTCTCTTGGGTCCCCAAGGTGAGGCTTGGGCTGCCTTTGCCTGTTATTGAGACCTGTCTCTACCTAATCCCCTCGACAGAGCTGTCACTCACAACTTGGAACCACGGAGACAGAGACAGAGAAGCTTTGCACCCTCCTTACTAAAACTCTCCATCCCAAGACATCCCAGTAACAATGCTCATCTCTGAGTCTTACTGAGGTCTTTGCCACACTGTTGCAAACTGTCAGCTCTTCTGCAAAGCATTTCCTACAAAGTAGCCGATTTGTGCTACTTCCTGGGTTCGGTAGGAGACTCTATAGTCGGTGTACTGCATAGATTTCATCTTTTGGTTTGGGTTTTTTAGAATTTTAACACTGAGACACTGCTTGTTCTCATGTGACTCAGGTAATGGTTTTGGTGTACTTACAGGGCTGTGTGGTAATTCGCAGGATGGCTGCATTGTTTGTATCAACCCAGAGGACTACTGTACTGGTGGACAGTTGTCCTCATTGTTTCCCACCCAATGCAGGCGCCTCTGATCTGTGCATATACGCTGTTCTGCACATTTCATATTAGCTAAAACTACACAATATGTGAACTTTAAAGTCTGGCTCTGTTCACTAAGTATAACATTTCAAAGTTCATTCTGCTTGGTGCATGTACAACAGTGTGTTGATGACATCTGGATGGTTTCTACTTTCTAGCTATTAGAAACAGGGCTGCCATGGGTGCTTGTTTATGAGTTTTTTGTTTGAATAAGTGTTTTCATTCTTCCTGGGTATAAGGAAGTCTACATAGTCTTAGAAGTGAAATTGTTGGGCCATTGTGTGGTTAGCTTTAACTATCAATTTTGACACTACCTAGGGCCACCTGAGGAAGAGTCTTGAGTAAGAGATTGCCCAGATCAGACTGACCAATGATCAGTCTGTTAGTTGATATAGGAGGGCCAAGCCCATTGTGGGCAGTACCATCCCCTAAGCTAGTATTCCTGAATTATATAAGAAAGCCAGCTGAGTATAAACCAGCCCATAAGCCATCTGGAAGGGGGCTCCCTCCATAGTTCTTGCTGTGAGTCCCTTAGTTAGAGAAAATGTATTGAGAAATAGCAAGCAGCCTGCCATGACAAAGTTCTTGCCTTGATGTCCCTTGATGTCAGGCTGCAATATGACATAACCCTAAGTTGCTTTTGGTCACAGTGTTTTGTCAAAGCAATGGAAAGGAGACTACAAGTTCGTCATGTTTTAGCTCCACGTTAGCTGTTCAGATAGAGCTTGGTTATTTTCCAGAGTGGCTGCACTATTCCACCTCTCTACCAGGGTGGTCCTAATTTGAGCACCTCTTCTCTAATGGCTACCGTTGCTCATGGTTTTGCTTAGGCCATGAGTGTTTGGGGTTTGGATTTACGTTTCTCTAATAACTACCAGTGTGGAACATGTTTCCACAAACCTACCTGTTGTCTATGTCTCCTGTCAACAAATGTCTACTCGAATAATGTGTCCACTCTCATTTTGATGTGTGTTTTTGTGCTTGCTGTAGGAGTTCATCTACTTGGGATACTGGATATTTACATGATCTGTAAGCATTTCCCATTCTGCAGGTTTCTTTCTTTACTGTGCACTGTGTTTCTTGAGGATGGCCCGCTCTCTCTCAGGTTGTTTGGTCTTGTGTTACTTGCACCATCACTATCACGCCTAAGGAGCCCTCGCTAGCTTAAGGTCACAGGGATTTTCTGTGATCTAAGGATGCTGTTGTCTCTTCTGCCTAGGTCTTGGATCCGTTTTCAGTCATTTGCCTAGAGCAGGCCCTGTTTTTTTCTGCCATCTATGCTTAATCGCTTTATAAGAAACAAGCACAATGGAGCTTCTGATTCCCATTTGTTGAATATATTCAGACATAAGGACATGAGGAAGTGCAGCATCTGCAGCTGTTAGTCATGAGTTATTGTTCTTATCACTGTGACAAAACACCCAACAAGACAAATGAGTGTGGCTTTATTTGGCTCCTCAAGGCAGACAGGGCATAACGTTAGGTAGACCCTGTCCATTGTAGTGCGTGTGTGGGATGGTTAGCCCCACTGTCAGGGAGCAGAGAAATCTAGACAGGGTCGGGGACTGAGCTATGTAACTTTCAAGGCTTGAATTTAGTGACCTATGTCTGCCAGTTAGACCTCACATACACAAGACTCCACAACCCTCTCAAGAATTGCTACCAGCTGGGGCCCAAATGTTAGAGCATATATGCCTGTGGGGAACATTCTAGAACAATCTAGATTAACACCAGTGCTACTGAAATTTGTTCTCTTAGTTATTACAGATATACATATATCATAATTTGTTCATATATATTACATTACCTCCTTGTGAACCTATCCATGTTTAAGAAAATAACATGTCCCTCATTTAGTCCAGGCCTTCAGAGTTCCAAGTGACTGAATATCTGAGGAAGTCTATCATGTCCCCTCTTCTAGAATTACTCACAGATGAGAGAAGGAGATGGTGTCCCATTGTGCTTTGGCCACAGGTCACAGAGACTGACAGTGCATCTCCTAAGTGATATGAGGTACAAGATGGAGTCACACAGCTGTGCAGACCACTGCTCTCAAGGATGCAAATACTTTCTAGTACAGGGAATGAAGGACAGGTCTTACCTATTCCCATACAAGAAGGGCCTCACCACTTCTCCTCATAGGTCATCAGCCCCCTCCCCTTAAGGATATCCCAGAGGAGACCAGTAGTCCCATAGTTCTTCCTCAGATAGGAAGAATGTCCTTGGGTCTCAGCAAACACCCATCAGAAAGCTGTGCTGTGAGCAGAGAGCCTGCTTTGCCAACGGCTTCGCTCAGCTCCTGCCCCCAACTCCCTCAGGGCTTTCCCATCTCCTGAATCTCTCTCTGTTTTCTAGCCTGAGTGCAACTATTTAAATATTCCCTTCATTTTATTTATTTATTTATTTATTTATTTATTTATTTATTTATTTATTTATTTGTCTAGGAGTCGCTTACAGCCAAAATAGTATTCTACCTATAGGAGAGATTGGGATTTCAAGGGACAGCCCATTCCCCGTGCCTCCACACTTCATCACAGGCAAGGGCCCGGGGAGTGTGATAGTCATGGTTGACAGTCAATTTTCATGGTTACCTTAACCAGATCTGGAATCCGTAGGAGACATCCATCTAACCATGTCGAGGAGAGTGTTTCCAGAAGGTTTAATAGAGAAGGAGAGTCCTTAGTAAATGAATGTGGGCAACGCCATCCTTACACCTGGGGTCTCAAACTCAATGCAACAGGCAAAAAAAACCCAAACCAAAACAATAACAACAACAACAACAACAACAACAAAAACCCAAGGAAGCCACCTATGCAGAAGGATCGTCTCTCTCAGCAGCTCAGGTCTGTCCCATGGACTGGGAGACGCTGGGAGACGCTGTTGCTATTGTGGTTTCCCTGAGTCACGCTTACCCTACTGTTAGGGACTCAAACCATGGACTGAAGCACATCTTTCTCAAATTGCTCATTTACAGACAATTACATTTGGTCACAGCAACTCAAAAAGAAACAGATATACCACTACCACCATCCAACATCATCACCATCATCACCATCATCATCATCACCACCATCATCATCATCATCACCACCACCACCATCATCATCATCATCATCATCACCACCACCACCAACAACAACAACACCCCCATCGGCATCATGGCATCATCAGAGCCCCTTTCTCCACTGGTCTCTTCCACTTTTCTCTCGCTCTCCTGCCTTTGCCTTCCTCATCACATTTGCACAGCAGTTTGCAGTTTCTACATGGCAGCCATCATGGGCTATTCTAGGAACTTGGACTCACTGGGTTTCCTTCTCTTCTCTCTCCAGCCCTCTATGAACACTTCCTGAGTGAAGAATCACTGTGATAAAAACGATATCCTGTATTCTGTCTCGGAAAAATAAGAAAAAAAACCCCACATTTTATGTGAATTAAATGGTGTATGCTGGAAAGATATGAAGCTATCTATCCAAGTCCATTGCTCTGTCAGTAGGTCATGGAGTCCATCTCTTCGCTGCATAAACGAGGACAGAGGTGTCCTTCAATTCCACTGCTCCTTTACTGCTCCCAGATAACAAGAGGAACTGCTGCAAAAGTCATGCTGCATTCTTGGTGGGGCAACCTTGGTCTTGGACGAGATTTCATGCTGCAGACTGCTGCGTGGCTTGGTCAATTGGATTTGCCATATGGTGCTCAGCCGGTGCTACTTTGTACCAGGCATAAAGGAGGGTAGGAAACTTCTGCCTCATAAGCATCTGCTGTATAGAGTCTTCCTCCGGGAGCTGCTTTGTGAACTGTACCAGTGGATTTTAAAGATTTAGTGGAACAATAAGGGAAAAAATTAAAAATCCAGGGCATGCTGTACCAAGCACTTCAGTGAAGTTCTTTGGTCTGCAGGCATCCATCCTGCAGGTGTAGACAGCTTTGTGCTGTGTCTGGGTAGGGGATGAGCAGAGGAGGAGAGAGCGCAGATGGGAGGCTAGCTTTATCATAGCTGGAGGCGCAGTCCTGGCTGAGCTCTTGACTTAAACCACCAGGGGTGGAGGCCAGCAGGCTGCGGACTTCCACCCTACTCAGAGTTTCCTTGTATTACCAAGGTAGCCTATCAGAGATTCCAGATGGTGGAGGTTGATGCCAGCAAGTCCACTGAATGTGCGTCTGTATGGGGTGTGTCTGTATGGGGTTTGCTGAGACTGGTACCCCTCAGCCATCATACAGAGTAATAGGTAGCTTCTTAAGCCAGCGCTACATCCTTAAGCTAGCAGATGCATAATGTCCCCTCCCTCCATCTGTGATGCTGGCTTCCTGAGTGGTGAACTTGAGAGAAATGAGGTGGAGGGATGATGGTATCTTCACTCTTTTCTGCCTGGATTGTTAGAGGAGCCTGGGATGGGGGTCAGCATTTTCTTAGTCTTGGAGACTCTAAGAAAGACTCACTCATAATTGGTAGCTATATGAGTGGGATTTAAGACAGATTTCACAAAGCAATGCAATCTCCTGTGATTACAAAATCCTAAGAATCATCCCATACATTCCTGTCTATGCAGGACATGGAGTGGACCCACAATTCAGATGGTGAAGGGCGGCTGCAGGAGGAGATCCCTACACATAGACCTTAAGTAAGCTGTGCCTTGCAGCACTTGGCAAAGTCAAGGGTCTCTGGGACCCTGCATGAAACTGGAACAGAGAGGTACTCACTAAGCATTTACGGCTCCAACGTCTCCAGTGTTCAAACTAGAATTCTCTCCACACACACACACACACACCACACACATACACACACACACACACACACACACACACACACACACACACACACACATGGGGTGTGGGCAGAGACAGAGAAAGACAGACAGAAACAAAGCACACATTTACAAAGGTAAAAGTGTAAAAATTCACAAATCACCATTACCTTTATGCTCACATGACCTTCCTGAAATACAACTGGCTCAGTCTCATCAGTTACTAAAACACTGAAATGTATGTTGGTGTCTACAATGAATACCACTTAATCCCAGCTGCCCAGAATTTTGATGTGGGGTCCTTTGATGACAGACTTTGAACTTGGCAGAGACCACCAGAAATCAGAGGTACCGTCAAAGAGGAACTCAAAGTCTTGGTGCTTTTCAGCCTCAGGCTTCTTTCAGCCTCTCCAGGACTCCCGTGCTGTCTGGGGTCTGCTTTATCTCTATGTCACAAGCCAGTTCTAAGGCTACATTCTGTAGCCGTCTTCTAGGTTTCTCCCTCTACTTACTGCTGCATGATGGGTCAATCTGTCAGAGATGCAGAACACTGAACTCTCCCCGGCATCCACATTGCCTGGTGCTGGCTCCTTCTTGGGTCCAGAGGCAGCTTCTGCCTTTGTGCCTATAGTCGTTTGCTCCATGAAGAAATCCTGGGAGGCCCAGGCACTCACCCTTCTCCCTGGAAGTACTTCCCAGGCTCCTCAGGAACAATTCCATGCCTAGATAGGCAGCATTGCCCTCATGTCTAAGACACAGCATTTGAGCACAAACATTCCTACACTCAAGCAACATTTAACCTCTATCCCTACCACGGCGAAGGGACATTTGGTGCGCGTGCTGTTTCGCCCTTACTTATAGAGTTCAAGAATAACAAAATGTGGATTCAGATAGAATGTATATTCACTCGACAAGGCCCTTATTCCAGAGTCTCCTCACACACAAACCAGAATTCCGCTGTTTTCAGAGCTTCTGGTTACAACCCCATGCCCCGAATAGTGTAGAACGGATGAGTTTATAAACGAATGAAAAGTTGATTTGATTTACAAGTGTGGAATTTTATGAACAATTGGAGCATTAATACAGGTCTATTCTGGAAATGAAAGCTATAGAAATTCCCCCCACATGGAATGACCTCTGTGATCAGGACTGAATGGTTTTTTTTTTTGTTTTTTTTTTGTTTTTTTTGTTTTTTTTGGTTCTTTTTTTCAGAGCTAGGGACCGAACCCAGGGCCTTGCGCTTCCTAGGCAAGCGCTCTACCACTGAGCTAAATCCCCAACCCCAGGACTGAATGGTTTTAGAACTCAATGAGGCATGGGATGCAGGTCCCCTGACAAAAGTCATAAACACTTTCATGATGGCAGCAGGTGGGTCATAGATCCAGCAAGGCCCTTGTCCTTGAGCCGCTGGCTGCTGTCCAGGCTTTAGATGGTGGATCTCCTCTGCATGTCTGGGAAGACCAATGTCTGAGCCTGCGACCTTACAGCGTGGGGAGTTGCTGGCCAGGAGCACAGAACAAAATGCTGTACTGGAGGGAAATGATACTTCTTTTCAATGCCACTGTCATTCAAAATTATAACCCCCTGCATTAAAAAGTGACCCACAGCATCGTTAATTCCAGATCATGCTTAAAAGAAGTGGACATGTGGCACTCAAGCGAGGTGCGAGCAGAGCTCAGCAGCTCCTCTATTTCTGCTCCATGACACTCTCCCTCACAACCAATACATTGCTCTCTGTGCATAACTCAAGTGGACTGTAATACGATTTATACTACAGATCACCTATAAACAGACTCATCCAAATTCATTGCATATTTTTTCTCCTTATTTTCTGCTTTCTGCCGATTATTTGTTCGGCCTAAAGCTGTCGTGTAGGAATCATCCAATTTTATTATATGTTTGCCTGACTTTTTAGTTACTACAATTTACTGAAACATCTTGCATTCCACAGGGTTGAGAGGCTATGTATTTCTTTCCGGCATCAACAGAATGTAATTGCCTGGTAGCTACACTTTATCCTGCAGAGCTCCAACACACCACCCACAACACCAGCCAAGAAACCAATGTGGCAATGAAACCTTTGGGCATAAGGGAACAACCTTCTCGCACTTACCTGGGGGTCAGGGGCTCACACAGATGGGAGGGAGCAAGTGGATGCTACCCCCTAGACCCCCTTGTATTCAGTGGTGATTAACTTACAGAAGGCCACCTGCCTTAGAGGCTTGGCTGAGTGTTGTTGTAAGTGTGTGAGTCTCTGGGTTCTGATACATCCTTCTGCTAAAGGGTCCAGTTGATCCCTGTGTGTTCGTTCTCTCTCTCTCTCTCTCTCTCTCTCTCTCTCTCTCTCTCTCTCTCTCTCTGTGTGTGTGTGCCTCTGTCAGTGTGCTCTCTCTGCTTTCTGTCTCTCTATTTCTGTCTCTCTCTGTCTGTCTCTCTGTTTCTCTTCTCTGTCTGTCTCTCCGTCTCTCTCTCTCTCTCTCTCTGTGTATGCACACGCTTTCTCTCTGTGTGTTCTCTAGCTCTCTTTCTGTGTGCTCTCTCTTTCTCTGTCTCTCCATCTCTCTGTGTCTCTCTGTCTCTCTGTGTCTCTCTGTCTCTCTCTGTCTCTCTCTGTCTCTCTGTCTCTTTCTCTCTCTCTCTCTAACACAATTTTTTGCTAGTGATAATAAGATAAGACACAAAATAAACATTGACTTGGGTGCTGCTACAATTAAGTCAAACTCCACCATGACCCTAATGACCATTCAGGTAAAACCTGAGAGCACAGAAACCACAGGCCAGGACATCCAGAAGGTAAGAACATGATCTGTCCCATTCATTGGTTCACTCTGCCTAACCCACTGCCTTGAGCTGAGTGTGGCCTGCAAACCCACAAGTACTCCCAGAACAGTTACAGCCCAGAAAATAATGTACCTGACACACACTCTTAGAAGTCCATCTGCTGTCGTTCCTCTGTGCTGTGTTTTCTCTTATCCCCCTTGGGATAATGATGTAACCCAAGCTCAAAGGTGACCTATATGGTACCTGGCTTGGCCTGGGGTGTCTGCCTGTGTGGACCTTGCTGAGGTGAAACCCCTCTCATCTTCACCATTGAAGCTGCCTAACTGCTCAAGGTTCTTTTCACTTTGTCAAAGAACTTAGCTGATAAGTATAATCATTATTTAACCTTCCCTACTTTATTAAAACTTTATTTAAATCTTTATTTAAACATTTATAAAACATTATGCATAAACAAACACAGGGGTGGGGTTGGGGTCTGCACTTGAGGCCACAAAGCAAGCCAAGTTAGAGAAATAGGATGTGGGAAGGGCCTCGGAGTTAGTTTTCTTAGATGGAGGGGGAAAAGTGGGAGGGAGGATGACATCAAGGTTCAAGCATTGCTCCTTAAAGCCTTTAATATCCAAAGTGGAAATTTCATTCTGCAAACACGTGTTGAGCTAAGGCTGTCTGGTTCCGTGGGAGCCACTATCTGTGACAGGTGACGCTGTATAGCACCGGCTCTCCGAATGCTGAGACCCTTTAATACAGTTCCTCACGTCGTGGTGACCCACAGCCATGAAATGACTTTCATTGCTACTTTGTAACTGTAATTTTGATACTGTTTTGAATGGTAATACGAATAGTTTTGGAGATAGACATGTGCCAAAAGGGTCTTGACCCACTGCTGTACAGACTCCACCCTGGACCAGTTCCTGGGATTAGGGCTTTATGTTGATTTGAGGCTCTGCTGTCATACTTTGGAATACCTAATAATTTTAACCACCAGTCTTGTGTTTTGCAAATGAAGCTCAGTGGAACAACACTGTGCAGACGACACAGGCACACCGCGAACACGCTCTCTCCGGTCTAGAAAGTTCTACCATAGAGCCCTCTCCCCAGCAGCAAGGAGTTACCAGTGCCCTCCTTTTCCCCAGAGTCTGTGAGCACCTGAGAAGGCAGCAAGACTTCTAACGAACAGGGTGGAAGGCCTGCCTGGTTGGGATGGTCGGGTGGATGCTACACCCCAGGGTACCTTCTTTCTGCCTAGCCTCGCTTCAGATAATTAGAGAAAGTAACAGTGGCCGAAGAAACCCGAGGTTCTTTTCCTTCTGTGCTGCTTTGCCTTGAGCAAGTTCACAGGACGCTCTAAGTAGACAGCATTGCAAGAAGTGAAAAGAAAAGCAGTTAATTTTATTTGGCACGGGAACTGCACACACAATTGGGGCCCAGTGATGGACCACGCCAATGGCCACGGTCTAGTGGACACAAGTTAAATCATCTCTTTATATTTATGTTGGGGTTGCCAGTGTAAAGACAAATGCTAAAATTATGAGAATAATTTAAACACTTTCATTTTTACTTAGAACGGCATTAACGAGTTAAGGTAGGGAAGGTACGAGGAACAGAGGAAGGAAGGGAGGCAGGGAGGGAGGGAGGAAGGAAGTAAGGAAAGGACAGAGGACAGGAAGAAGCGAGGGAGAGAGGAAGGGAGGGAAGAAGAGAGGGAGGGAAGGAGGGAGGAAGGCAGAAAGGGAGGGAAGGAGGGAGGGAGAGAGGAAGTAAGGAAGGGAGGGAGGGAGGGAGGGAGGAAGAGAGAGAGGGAGGAAGGAAGTAAGAAAAGAAGAGAGGCAGGAAGGGAGGGAGGGAGGAATGAGAACCCAAAGGCAAAACCAAACAAAACTCAAAACTGTAACAAGTCAAGAGACCTCAGCAGAAAGGAGAATCTTTATATGGATGCCTTTTACAGTTTCTTTACCTGTGTGCCAGGCAGCTGGTGGGCCCAGATCTAAATTGATACCCTCATGGCCCCAGGCAGAGGGAGGTGTGAGGAAAAACTATAGCCATGCTGAGTTACAAAGGACAGTCTGGCTAACCCTTAGAAATCTCAGACCACTCCGAAGAAAACTTCCATTTGCCCTATACAGAAGTTCAACAATTTGTCTGACGACCTTTTGGCGGGGGTGAGAGGTGAGCGTATTAAAGTCACATCACCTGCCCAGGGGCTACTGAATACACTCATGGGCAAGCCTTGCCCAGGGCATCTCCACCTGGGTTCTCACAAACGTCTTCCAGCTGCTAAGAAGAATCTCCTCCTTTTCTGGTACTTCAGAAAGAAAGACAAACACATAGAAACCCTTCCTGGCTTGGGCACTATGGGGATATCAAGCCAGCAGGAAGTGAAGGACTGAGAACTGACTCAGGGTGATCAAATGAGATTATTTTATTTTTCTAGGATAAATTGTTTTTGCTCCCCATATCATCATAAGTTGGAAAAATGGAAAACGGACACGATAATACAGCAATTAAGACTTTGCTAGGAAAGTCTAGAGAGATAGTTAGGTTGGTAAATTGCTTGCCTTGAAGTACAGGGACCTGCATTTATGCCCACCACCCACGAAAGGCACAAGGGGTTGAGGGGCGTCATAATGCTGCGTGCCTATGATCTCAGCAAGGGTGATAGAAAGAGGTGGATCCACAGGTCTCCCGCTAGCCAGTAGCCAATCAGAGACCACGTCTCACAACACAAGCTGGACAGCAGCAGAGGAAGAACATTGAACCTTGGCCTATGGACTCCACATACATGTAAACACAAGCTCATGCTCATATGTGCATGCTCACACATGTAATTATCATGAGAAGAATATGCCTGCTCTGTGGACTAGCACGGAGTGCTGAGTGGATACTGTGGAACCATTGGGACAGCGGTGTCGACATAAAATCATATTCTTTACAAAAAGACAATGGTCCCATTGGTCCAATTGTCTGGCGGCTGAGTACTGAGTCCGGGGATGTCGACGCAGTCAGAGGAGACAGGTAAGCAAGCAGAAGCAGGCTCCCTGGGGACGTGAGGATATGTCCAGCGGTCTTGTTCTTGAGCCATAAACATTGATCTGTTGTTATTGGGCGCAGATGAAGGTTTGTCCTAATTTAGAAAAGGTTAAGCAGTACTCAAAAATGCAGACGGCAAACTGCATATGTCAAAGATACTGAGACAGAGCAGCAGTTGGCCTCATCTGGTTCCCACCTCCCAACTCACGGGGCTCAACTCAGACAAAGGCTTCAATGGTCCAAAGAAACCCAGTCCACCCAGGATAAAACACATCTTCATCTACTGAAGCTTCAGGGGTCCTGTGAAACATCAGAACGCTGAGCATAGTGAAAACACAGCGCTTTCTTCTTTTGCAGTCAGACCACAGCCAGTAGGACAGGCAGGGAAGCAAAATGGTTCATGAAACTCCCTTTAGAGCACCACGGGGGAAATCTGTCCTCAGACACCAAGGCAGCCCCAGCCTCCAGAGCAGACAGTGCACCGGTTACCTCTGGTGAGTGTGGATTGTTCAAATGTATACCACCAGAGAGCTGTAGCCTACAACACCTCAGAGTAAAGGGGGAGCATAATGTTCCCCTAATCCTTGCCAAGAGAAACTGCTGAAGTCACTTATCCACAAAGAGATTGTGTGGCTCAAATTTGCCTCTTAGGGCAAAGCTGTAGGCCACGACTGCTTTAAAGGAGTTCCGTTCTTTTATGTTAACGTCAAACATCACATGCTGCTGTAGCACATGGGTAGGCTCAAAGGTGAATCCCTTCTACTGAAAAGCCTGCTTCCCAGTTCAGGGCCAACACCGAGGCAGACACACATCACCAGCCACAATTGTAACCATCATCCTGTAGTTGGTGGGGGTGGGGGTGTGTGGTGCAGATGGGAAGCTTAGAAGTATTTCAAGGGAAAAGCTAGATTGGCCAATTATGGCAGTAAGCTAGGGCCTGCCTTGGTCTCAAGCTAGGTGCAGAACCACTGCCAGATGAAGGAAAAATAGCAAGGAATCATTGTCTCCCTACAGCATGATGGGCCAGCCATAATGGTTCTACAGGGTATTTCTCTATTGTTAAGGGACTCGATGTACCTCAGCTATACATAATGTGGTAAGAAATGAATATCTTGAGGGTGCTAATTCTTCAGTATATTTGTTTTTTTACCTGAATTTACATTTTAGAAAATGCGAAACACTGTGATTTCTTCATTGAGAGGCCCACGTGAAGTACTGTGGCATAATAATGTATTCAAACTCCCGGTGGAATCAGTTCCACATAATGGTCCCACACTCAGGCTTCAATAGCTCACACTTAGGTGACAAAGTCAAAGTCACCATGCTGTATGCACACTGTTAAGGTATAAAGGAGTCATGCTCACTGTGCCGTGGGTTCAAACTCAGAGTTCATCCAGTATCACGCTCAGTAGCTCAGTCTTACCCGAATCTCAGTGAACTGGGGGTGTGATTCACTGTCGGAGCTGCAGGGAATTATAAATCCTAGTCTACAGAACCCTAGCACAGCCCAGGGTTTATGCTAAGCCTTATGCGATGACCAAAAGGAATGCCGGTATTTATCATACTGGTTTGTCTAGCTGCCGTAGAAACTAAGGAATGCCTAAGAAAACCAGGTCCACCAATCAACGTAAAAGAAATCCGACATATTCAAAACCCAAGGAACCACCCAGGGTTACCAACTATAACCTCCTGGCCAGAGCTTCAAAGAAGAAATAAGTTTGGGGTGCCAAAGACAGGAAAAGTGAGTTTCGGAGAAACTTCATTAGCCTACATATGTTTTTAAGTCACTCTGGACATAACTGGCTATTCCTGTTTTCATATCAGTGAGTAAGTCATCTACGACACATAGCACAGGCCAGTTCAAGTAACATAAAGATGGCCCCTCCCCCAGCTTCTGGGGACCAGGTCTGCCATTGGTATGAGTTAAGAGAGGTTCAGATCATATCTCACAGGAGGGATCCGCAATGCTCGAAGCACACACCCAAGCAAGCAGAGGACTGCCTCAGACTGCTCCTGTCTCTCCTTCAGCATTGCAGTCTGCAGCTCGAAGGTTAGTAAGATGCCAGGGTGTCCCCCCGAGCCATTCGAGTTTCACCTCAAAAGTAATGAAGTGGTACGACACGCAGTCATACTTAGTGTTGGAGACACAAGAGACCCACCTTCCTGCGCCGGTGAACTCTTATGGGCACACACAGTGCTGGCTGTGGACACGGTTCAGCAGAGGCTGCACATTCACCGTCGGAAATGACCTTCCACAGAGCGGCCCCGCTCTACTGCCAATCCCTTGGATGACACTCGTGTTTATGAAGAGGAGAAATTGGTGGCCACCGGATGTGTTGGTCATTTAAAAGAGCAGTTTTGTGAGGTAGCACGCCATCTAACTGCTTCCAAAAGTAGACACAGTGTGAGCAGCAACTATGAACCGCTCAACAGCCTGCAAAGTGATGCTTGTCACGATGTTGCGCTGATTCTGAGAAATGAAAAGATTGAAATGGTGTTGTTCAATAATTACGAAGTTAAGACAAGAGCCGTAACTTCTGTGTGGGGATTCTGTACTTAACTGGACATGCAGTTAAGAACCATCCATTATATCCAGTGCTGGAAGTTATCTCAAGTCATTCTTGTCTTCTAGAAGTTTCCCCTTCTCCAGATGTTGCTTTTACTCGTGGTCCCATGGTATCTTTTTGTGAGAGATCATTTTCACAAGGTATTTGAGAAACAATAATAAGAAAGTGACACCCCAGAATCCATATCTGTAACAGTGAAAAGTAGTTCCCAACCTGTTGGTACCCGAGAAATGAAAAGGGAAACCATCTTCAAGATATTTAGGACTTCCTGGAGGGAGACGGCTTGTGACTCTTCCATAGAGAACCCATGGCTACTCTACAGGAGCTCAGAAAAGGAGAGAAAAAGGATCACCACCACCACCTGCCCCCTGGTGAACATGTGGCTGGGGAGGGGGCCTCGGGCAGTGCAGGACCTCATGGAAGCCAGTTAAGGAAGAACGAGACCTGTGTACATGGGATGAGGCAAGGTCTGTAGCCACTCCTCTATAACCTGCTTCAACGCGGAGCCATGTGGGAGGCCTGATGTCTGAGACAGAATCAAGTCGGCAGGGTGTCGCTGATGGGTGACTGGGGCTGTGGGAAGGTGCTTCTTAGAGAGAGAGAGAGGATCCCACAAATGTTTCCATCACAAATCAGATGGCTCTCAGTGTAATTATATTAATGGATTTTGAAAATATTATGTGCCTTTGATTTCTTTACTGGCAGAGAACATAATGTGCTTTTAAGGCGAACTGTGTGTATCAGAGGGACTTCGCTTGGCCCTGGCATGAATGTGGCTTCAGTTTGGGAAGAAATCAGTACTTGTTAAGTGTCATTTACCAAAGTAAGCCACACATTTCCTTAGCTTAGCAGGGACCATGCTACGATGGACAACCAAAAGCCTGAGCTACTGTAAGTCCTGACGTTAATAAACATGGCTGCATTGTGTACTCCTGAATTTTTTTTTTAAGTATAATTTGTCGTGTTCTAAAGACAGTTATTTCACAGCTCTTTTGGAAGTGAGGTGAACTGTAAACCTTTACTCTTTACCCATTGGCTTGAGAGAAAAAGTCACAGTAGCCTCTGCTGTGGAAGGGCCTGGGTCTACTCCTCTCCTCTCTATGAAACTGAGAATTTATATACTTTTTGTCTTAAAATCAAAATGAAAACAAACAATCAAAAAACCTTGAAACAGTCCTGTAACTGAGATTTGTATGATCCCATAAATGAGGGAACTTGCAGGACAGACATACAGCAGGCAGGATGTACTATACAAACCCCTCAACATACTTTCCTGACTGGGGTCTGAGTGTGTCACATCCCCTGGGAGGAAAAGAAAAGCAATCATGGCCACACTATCCCCACTGTCCTGTGATCATTCTTGACTTTTTGTAAATGATTTTATTAACTTTGGACTTAGACAGGCTAGGCTGACTCTTCAAATTGACAGTTCAGGATACTAGGCCTAAATCTCTGTTTCCAAGAACTGAACAAGCCCAGGCCTCAGGAGCTGCCCTGCCACCTGGCCTGAGAGAAGGATATTGGGTGAGCAGCAGTTTCCAGACCTACCCCTGCACCCCTCAAGCCCCAGCAATGGTTTTGGAATGTCCCTAGAGATAGAGCCAACAGTCAAGAT
This sequence comes from Rattus norvegicus, assembly GCF_021556685.1. Classification (NCBI taxonomy): domain Eukaryota; kingdom Metazoa; phylum Chordata; class Mammalia; order Rodentia; family Muridae; genus Rattus; species Rattus norvegicus. The sequence goes on from NC_141549.1 coordinate 83,145,629, forward strand.
AGAGAGTGGTCACCCACCCCTCCCTGGAATAACCCTAATGTACTTTAAATCAATCCTACAAGCTCACTGGGGCATCTCTATATGGTAATGGTAGACCCCAGCATGCTGGACTTCTGCAGAATAAAATGCTCTTTGCTTTTGCATACTCTTTGAGTCCAGGGTCTCATTCTTCAGGGAATTAGGGAACCTCCAGGATAATACCCGGAGTACACAAACAGGGCTGTGCTGTCAGTCACCTGCAGAGTGACACCATGCTTACTGACGGGTGGAATCCTGAGGAGTCTAAGTGGAGAGGATCGCCTCTGCCTTATTCTAAAGAGACAGCATTTTGCTGAATATGTGAAAACAATACTGAATGCTAAAGTGCACCCCTGTGGCAAAGGAGAAGACGTAAACAATATTCCAGCTACTGGGAGCGGGCTCTGCCGGTTCCTGGCCGCAAGCTACTTCTATGTCAGGCTTCTGGCCTTTTGTTTTCAAGGCAATCCCAAGTCCATGAAGCACACAGACACAGACACTCCACAAGACATAGTGTTTAGCCCTTGACTCCGACCTCTCCCAGGCAGGAATAGGTGGCTCCATGCACAGGCCAGTGTGCACGTGCTCCGTCTAGCCTCTGTCCTTTATTCCTAAGAGCGCACACATAAGGCAGGGCTCTACATCAAGCTTTAGGAAATGCAGCATCCATGAAAGGGATCCACGCATTATGGTAGCTTGAGCCCCCTCACTCTCAGGCCTCCAGACCCCCAGATGTCCTGGGAGCAGATGCAGATATACAGCATGGAAATGATTTCTATGTGGATACCCAATTCATCTTCGACCTTTTAACCCTATGTACCCTGCTGTAACAAATAGCTGTGCTCTACACTTGTGTGTGTGTGTGTGTGTATGTGTGTGTCTGTGTATATCTGTGTGTCTGTTTGTGTGTGACTGTGTATGTGTGTGTGTCTGTGTATGTGTGTCTGTGTATGTCTGTGTGTTAGTGTGTGTGTCTGTGTGTGTGTGTCTATGTGTGTGTGTCTATGTGTTTGTCTCTGTGTGTGTCTGTGTGTGTGTATGTGTGTGTGTGTCTATGTGTGTGTGTCTATGTGTTTGTCTCTGTGTGTGTCTGTGGGTGTGTCTGTGTGTGGTGTGTGTCTGTGTATGTGTGTGTATCTGTGTGTGTCTATGTGTGTGTGTATTTCTGTGTGTGTGTCTTTGTGTCTGTGTGTTTGTCTCTGTGTATGTGTGTGTCTGTGTATGTGTATGTGACAGTTCCAAGTTCACGAGCCCATTCCAAGGCACGAGCATTTTATTTTACTTTGTAAAACATTTTTTCCATGGTGGTAAAACATAAAAACAAAACAAAAACAAAAACATAGAATTGGCCAGTTTACCCATTTCCAGTGTTAAATCCATCACAATGCTGTCAGCACTGACTGAGTTCCCAGTCTCGGTAGCATCCCAAACAGATCCTGTGTAACCCACTATGTGGTAGACCTCTCCCCAGAAGCCAGGAGCCTCTAAATATCCATCTATGTGTTTAATTCATCAGCAACTGGTCTTGGGTTCTTTGTACATTTTATGAGCAGCTTGTGTAGAATATACAATTTAGGTACTCGTCAAATTGTCAGTTTGTCCTTTTATTCTAACTGTCTTCCACGGGGCACAGATGCTAATTTCAACGGAACTGAAAAGTCGATCTTTCCTTTTCCCGATGATCTTGGGTGTTGCCATTGAAAAACAGTCACCAAACCTGAGGTCTCCCCCACCCCCCCCACTTCCCCATGTGGTAACTTCTAACATACCATCAAAGAGCGGTGTGTCTTGTGTATGGGACCTACGTGGAGTTAATTCTCAGTACTCTGTCTAGGCTCTTGGCCTGGGACAGAGTCTATCCTGGTGTACGCATGAAGGTGCCATCAGGTGCCCATCAGATCTGATGGCTGCTGGGACCTCCCTGAATTCCTGTTTGTCTATCAGCCCTTTCCTGGGTGTGAAGGCAGGTGGCAGTCTCCAGTCACAGGGGCAGAGTCCCTCCCCCACCCATCCTCCTTGCCTTCTGCAGTCTTTGTCTTCCTGATTTCAACTCCACCTTTTCAGTCAGACGCAGGGGCACTGTTAGTGCCCTTTAGTGATCCTTTGTCTTTGTACTGTGCTAAACCAAAGTCCGTGGGGTTTCATAAACAAGCTTCACTCTGCTGAAGAATGTCCCTTCTATTCCTGTTTTCTGAGAAGAATCATGATCTCTCAGATGCCTTTCCTCCGTAGTTGAGACGCTCAGGGAGATGTTTTTACCCTCCGAATGTGGTACTAGCTCTTGCATGGGGTCTCCTTCGCATTTCTGGGAAAGGTCCCACTCAGTCACATTTCATCCAATCAACAGCTGTAGCGCCCGGTTTGATGGGGTTTGGGGAGGATGCCGACATCTATGTCCGTGTTCCCCTGTAGCTTCCTGCCTTTGATTTCAGGGTGATGCTGGTCTCAAGGGATGTAGGAAAATGCTCCCTCCTATTCTGGTTTCTGGAAGAATAGGAGAGTTTGGTTTTTCGTTCTTTAGAGATTTGATGGAATTCGCCAGGAAAACCATCTAGTCTTAATGTTTACCTTGGGAGGTTCTGAATGGAGAATCGATAACAACCCGTGATATGCTATTAATGTTTTTCTATTTTGAATCAGGTCGGCCACATTCATTTTTGTGGGAATTTTTTTTCCCATTTCATTCGGATTTGTACACTGTTTTCAAGGCATGGTTGCATGGCTTACTCCTGTAGGGCATGCAGTGATGTCTCCACTTTTGTCCCTTCTGTGTGGTGTGCAATGAGACCTCCACCTTCATCCCCTCTGTGCAATAGATGGGGCATCTCCCCATTCGTTCAGTGTAAACACGTCTCTCTTTTCTCCTTATCAATCTATGAAGACTTGCCAATGTTTTCATCTGCTCAAGTTCCTATTCTCAAGAGCTCTTCCTGAGTCCTTGTTGGCGCTATTCAATGTACTAAAAACGGTCTCTGATTTATATTTTATGGTTCCTTTCCTCCTACTAGTTTTGGCTATTTTCTGAACACCATGTTTTGTGTTTGGATGATGTCTTGGTAGTAAACTGGGTGGGCGTCTTCAGTTCTTCGAGATATGAAGTCATCTCCATTTGTGATCTTTTTTTTAAAATGGAGGCTACTAGTGTTTCTTTGGGAACAGCCTTATTAAGAGCCTATAACCTTTTATATATGGTGGATTTTGTCTGTATTCATCTCTTTAAGCATTTTCTGATTTCTTTTGCCAGGGGAACAGGGGATATGGGGATGTTTGGGTATAAATAAGAACAAAGTATAATAGCATGGTATAGGGAAATACCACAAGGAAACTCATTACTCTGTACACTAACCAAATGCATTTAGAAAGAAAACACATTTTCCTTGAGACTTATCTTCTCACGCAATGCTCCCCCTGCCACTGTTACGCTGAGTTTGACATTCGGCACAGCAGCTAATCCAGCTAGGGACGTTTTCCTGTTACTAAAAGACGGAGTCTATATAGATTCAGTCTTTACCTCTCACTTACCTGTCTCTGGGGCTGAGGCACACAGCGCCCTGGAGAGTCTGTGCTCTTCACAGAGCGCAGGGCAAATCCAGCCCTCTGCTATTTACTGATCTCTCTGTGTCTTGTCTGTATGGACAGCACGTTTTCAAGTCTCCAGCCCTTATCCCCGTGAGCGGCACATTTTCATCTATGTCAACATTTGCTTTATCCACCGTGAATCCCGTTTTTCATTTTGTGCATATACATTTAGAATTGTACACTTTGGGGGTGGGGCTTGATCCTGCGGCCAGCGTAGAATGCCAGTGGCCCTTCATTTCCTCCACCGCCACCTTTGGTGTTTAGATGGGTTTTCGGTAGTAGACTGTTGATGTCACTTATGCTTCAGGGGACTTAGCTTCAACAGTGTGACATCAACTAGCTCTGACAAAGTTTAACTTCTAAGGTTTATCATCGGAGGTTATCTTGATGCACCGTCTGCTCAACAGCAGGCTTAGGGCAATCTCCATGCCTGGATTCCAACTCCTGCAGTCCTTACAATTAGCCACAAAGCATACCCACAGCAAAGTTAGCTCGCCTGTTCACCTTAGTTTCTCAATGAGACTCGACCTCTATGCACTCTGCACTGCGTTCTTTTATTTAAACCTAATGCATCTTTTTTTAACTCCCTGTGGCATCTCTAGCAGAGTAGCTCTCAATGTTTGTTCATCTAAAATGTTATAATTTCTCCTTTTCTCTGAAGCATATGGTTAGCGGACTCTTCAAATTCCTGTTACTGCTTTGAGTATTCAGTCCCATCCTCTTCTGGTACCCATAGCTTCAGACAAGAAGTCAAGAGGTAACCCTCGCAAGCCCTCCACCCACCAGCCTCTTCTCCTCCTGCTTCAGAGGACTTCTCTCTGACTTTCTGTAGTTTATTTATGGTGTGTCATTTTGTAGATCATTTTGTATTTACTATCCCAACTTGGAGAATACCATCGTCTACTGGAAACTCAGCTTCGACCTGTTTTGAGAATATACCCGAAGTGGTAGCAGTAGACCTCAGATCATGTCCTTTATGTTTTTAGCAATTGTATTCCATAATGGACACACATCTTTACACTCCCTCAGATGATGATCTGTGTCTACACTTGTAGTTTTCTGGTGTATGCAAAGGGCTATGCCCCTGTATGGTGCTGTTGCTTTGTTTAGAAAACCATCCTCATGTTTAAATTAGTGTCTTTTTGTGATACCCTTTTATGTCCTCTGAGAATAAGTGGTGTGCATTATTTTTTTTCACACAATCATTGGCAATGTTTAAGTCTTCTTGAAGAAATGTTTTCATTCCTTTAGGAACTCATTTTAGTGTTTTCAGACAATGATTTCTGGGTGTGTCTTGTTCTCCTAGACTCAAACTCATTAAGTAGCTAAGAATGACCTTGATCTCCCAATCCTCCCACCTCTACTTTCCAAGTGCTGGGATTATACATGTCCATTGTGGAACCCAACTATTTCTTTTGTTGTTGACTTGTATGTGTTGTATAATCTAAGTATTCATTTCAGGCAGATTTATATCTGCAGATAATCCTCTCCCGCTTCATGACCGTTTACTCTGGTGATAATGACCTCTCTTATATGAGAGGTTGACATTTTTTAATTTAAATTTTATGACATACAATATAGTTTGATCATTTGTCTCCTCCTTCAAGTCCCTCCAGATCCTCCCCATCTCCCTACCTAGCCAACAAGAAGGCTTACATTTTAAATTCTCATCCACCGTTTATCTCTTCTGTTGCTTGCACCTTTGGGGGTCATAGCTAGGAAATCACTGGCAAGTCTGATGTAATGAAGTCTCTCTCCCATTTCCTTCTGAGGTGAATAGCTTTCAATGCTGCCTTTGGGTTTTCATTCCATCTTGTACAGGTTTTGTTTACGAAGGAGAAGAAAGAGTCCAATTCCACAGCTCTGTACATACATCACTTCTCTATGTTATCTAATGGTCATCTTGGGTCATGGTACCCTAGATGAGAGCCATGTGTCCATGCATGTGTGAGTAAGGTTCTAGCCACCTGCTTCATCCCACTGGGCTAGACCAGTCTATATAGATGTCTTCCCTCACACAAGTAAAACATTGCATTGCCCCATTCACATAGCTCTGGGAAGCGTCCTGACCTTAGGAAGCCTAAGTCTCCTATTTTCTCCTCTTGCCATGCTGTTTTGTTTCCAGGGTCCATGCAAATTTTAAGATGGATCTTCCTATTTTTGAAAGAAAATGTCATTGGATTGGACAGGATTACACTGAAACTGAACACCCCAGTGGTTGCACAGACATCTTCCTAAGATTGGCTTCCAATCTGTGAACATAGACACCTTCCTATTTCCTGCTGATCCCCCTGATTTTGCATAGCAGTGACTTATATCTTTGTCAGTGTGTTAGTCTCTGTAGATACATTTGTTTTACTTTGATTTATTTCTAACGACGAGGACTGAGTCCAAGGTTTCTTACATGCTAAGCAAGCTTTCTACCACCCCTGAGCTACATTTCTGATTGTGTTTTATTCTTTCTGATGCTATTATAAATGGAATTTTAAAATCCATTTCTCTTTTGGATGGCTCATTCTCTGTGTATGTAAAAAAAAAAAAACTGTTCTTTTCTTCTTTGTTGTTTGTTTGATTACTTTGTTCCATGGTCTGCTCATCTTATTTATACGGAGCATGTGGGGGAATTTTCAGCATTTTCTATGACTTTTATCATCTATAAACAGATACTTTTACCACCTTTCCAGTTTGGATGGGTTAATTTTTTTTTTCCACTTGTCTACTCTCTTTGACTAGAGCTTTACTGTTAGGGGTAGAGATGGTCTGAGTGAGCACCCTGGCTTCACTCCTGATAACCCAGGGAAACTTGAGTCTCCCTGCTGAGGACAATGGCAGAGGACAGGTGCTCTTGCTGGCTCTAATCTCTAAACTCCCCAGCTGCTGCCCCAGGCCTCAGGTGGTGCACTGTGTACTTCTATCAGTCTGTTCTCTCAGCCTCCACCGGTTGCGGCATTCAGGATGCTCAGAGACTCCCTTAGTGTCTTGACCTGAGCTCTAGAAGGAAACAGGGACTAGGACACTGTTACAGTCCCTTGGTGTCCTACGGCATAATGGAACAGCTTTATGAAGTACCTTATGGACAAAATAAACTTTCCCCCATACATAGCAGTGCCGGCCCACTGGGAACATGGTTCCTCTCTGCCAGGCTGCCTCTTAGGTCTGGGGTTGGAGGGATCTGCCGTGCCTTCTTTCCAGGTACTTTCCGCTTTGTTGCTGACAGGTTGAGAATCTTTTCCTGGTACACCATTGGGCCACCTGCCGGGTAGAAGCAAACCTACGAGAATGAACCAGGTGCTGTTCTGAAGTCCCAGATGCCATTCACAATGACTCGAAGGAAAGACAGGCTTGCTGTAGCAGATGCAGATATATAAGGGGTGTGGGAGGAGGATCTGTGAGAGGTCAGGAATCCATCCCCATGGGAACGGTTCAAAGATGCAAGCATAACCGCCGGCCTTCAAGGACAGCCAGGGTATGGGTGCAGAACGTGAGAAATTTGGACACACCGTTGCCCTGCTGTCCTTGCTGATCTATTTCACTGCATGATGGTGACCGCTTTCTCTGAGATGGGAAAAGGTAGTCCAACTCTGTGCCAGGTGGAAGGCCCTGCCATCTGGCTGAGGCGCAAGCCTGAATCACTAAACCCAGGTGGTAACCCCTGGGGAACAGAGCTGCTGCTGTGTGGCCATTATCAGCCAATGTCCTCACCGTGTGTGGCCGGCCCTCTCTCCGTGCCGCGTTCTTGGTAACCTGTCAATAAGACTCCCAGTCGGTTTAGTGGGAATTTTAAAATGCCTATTTTCCCCAGGAAGCATATAGGAAAGTCTGGGTGAAGCAATCAATTCTGTAAGGCCCAAACAGACACTTTGATTTAATGTCTGTCTCTCCAGTGCAGCAGCAGCTGTTGGCTGTAAAAAACAAATTGACACATAAAATAATCCTTGAGCCAGACTAGGAGGTTAAATTCATATACGGTGATGACTGGTTGATATAATCCAGTGATGACTTAAACATTTAAGGAGCCATTAACAAACCAGATTGGAACACCGAGTATATGTACTAGTTTACCAGGAGTTTTGAAGAATAGTGAAAACAAAGGATCTATTTTTCTTAAGGGAACAAGCATGCTATTAGGGACAAGATGTGATGGTCCTATGATGTCTGTCAGTCATGACAATGTCACACACCAGAAGCCATTGGATGGTTTCCTGCCCCGTTTACAGCTCCCCTCTTTCTTAAGAAGAAACTGAGTCTTAGGTACCATTTGGATTTGTCCAGGGCAGCGACAGAAGTAAACCCTTTCTTCTTAGGACCAAAACCAATGTTTTAAGAAAATTTAAATTAATTTTAAAAATTAAAGTGTAATTTAATACTGTGATTGTGTTATATGAAATGGTGAACAATTATTTTTCCTAAGCAAAATGAAGAACAAGCGAGAGGTATTTAAATCATAACAGGATACTGTCAAGGTCCTCTGCTCAGTCACCCCACAACTACATTTTATTGAGACCCCATGGCTACTATGTATTGAGACCCCTATGGTTACTATATACTGAGATTCCCATGGCTACTATGTACTGAGACCCCCACAGCTACTATATATTGAGGCCCCTTTGGCTACTATGTACTGAGACCCCTACAGTTACCATATATTGAGATTCCCATGGCTACTATGTTCTGAGACCCCCTACAGCTACTATGTAGAAACCCCCACAGCTACTATATATTGAGACCCCCTTGGCTACTATGTACTGAGACTCCTATGGTTACTATATATTGAGATTCCCGTGGCTACTATGTAGAGACGCCCACAGCCACAGCTACTATGTACTGAGAGTCCCTTGGGTACTATATGTTGAAAACACCATAGCTACTATATACTAAGACTCCCATAGCTACTCTGTATTGAGACCTTCATAGCTACTATGTGTTGAGGCTTATAAAAAGCGGGGACATTTGATCGTGCTGTTCTGACTCCCATATCTCTTTCAGCTTGATGGGTCATCTTCATCATCTAAAGCTCAGAGGTTTAAGGTATATCTGAGGATTATGAGTAGAGAGGAATGGGCAGGCCTATACACGAGTCTGGGCGACTGTAACATCTCCATATGCTGGGATGTGGGCATCTGTCCATTGCTGAGATGGACATCCTGCATAGCTGTACTGAGCTATACTTATCTGCCTCCAAACCTATCACCTTTCCACTTATCATCAACTTGTGGTGATCTGTGCCTATGTGGATGACAAGTGACAATTCCAATGTGACACTGAAAGGAATTGGGTCTTAAGCTGAGCCCTGGGAGGTCCAGCATTCAGTTAATCACCATCATGATCTTCAAGGCATTGATCAGTGCGCACGTTGCCTGGGGGATACATACAGCAAGCACATATCTGGACCAGTCCTTCCCTTACAGATTTTACTTCATTTTTTTTCTTGAAGTTCTCCTCGAGGTATTTTAAACTTTTATTTATATTTGAAAGATAGCTGTGTAAATTTAATTTACTTTGTGGATTCAGAAGAAAACACTTGTCTCTTTTATGGTCCCATTTTTTTTTCTTTTAAAATAAAACTGTTGAATTTCCTCCGGTGTTAAAAGACAATAGGGTATTTCTAAAAACAAACAAACAAACAAACAAACAAACATAAGAACAAACTGCATTTCCTGGACAGTTCTCTTCTTCAGAGGCATGTTGACTGCTGCTCTCTAAGAAGCTCTGTTTACTACTTCTGTCTTGAGTGAAAACTAATGAATCCTGCTTCCCCCTGCAAAGGCTTGAGGAGCAGAGTCTCCCTCACCACCATCCGTGGTCACCACCATCTCTGGTCACATCCACTGATTCCCTGCCCAGTGGCTTCAGGAGAGCTGCCACCTGCTGTCTATATTCCTTTAGATATCGTGCTTGCAAGTATTTTAGCTCCCTTTTGAAGACGCATGGCCAGCCAGCGTTGTCACTTGTCACTTTCCTATGGCTTAGGAGGCAATTCATGAATATTAAAACGGCCTCTGTACCAGAGAACACAGTGAAGAACTAAAAGCTTCCCTGACTGTGCTGACAGCCTGCCCAGTCTGCAAGGGTCTGAGCACGAGAGATGTCTTCTGTGTTTCTTTCTCTGACCATGGGAAGTGTGCTTGCGCTCTCGCGCTCTCTCTCTCTCTCTCTCTCTCTCTCTCTCTCTCTCTCTCTCTCTCTCTCTCTCTCTCTCTCTCCCCTGCTACGGTGGGAGCCATACCTTAAAATCTGGACATGGAGTTCCAGTGGGAGGGGACAGCACGGCTTGCCACACCAGAGTGGTGGGTGGACTCTCTCCATCATCTGTGAGATCCCTCAGCAGGTCAGGAAACAGCCAGTGAGACCACATATGGGCCTTACATAGCTCCCAGTGTTAGAACTTCCACCTCCCAAGGCGGGCACTGTGCTCAAGGGGAGCTGTGTTCTAGGAAAGCTGTTGAGGAAATAGGAGGTGCCTCTACCTGCCGAAGGTAATTTGCATACAACAAGCCCGAGAACTGGAAATCATCTTGTCCATGCCATGGATATGAGAACCCAGGGCAGGAACCATCTGCTGAGCAGACTCTAAGGGCCTCACACTAGGAAGTGAGGAAGAGAGAGCCAGCTCCACAGAAAAGATTGAACATGTAACTGGGAACACAGTGTCCTATAGTAGAGGATTGGCTCTCTGCAGTGCTAGGTGTCTGTGGGAAATAGACTCTTGGCTTAGAGTCTCTGCAGCCCTGGAGAAGCCGAGAAGGGCTTGGGGAAGAGTGCGGATGACCACACCAGCATTTCCAGAGAGCAACGGGACGGTATGCCAATGTCAATGGCTCTGCTTTAGAGGATACTTGCCAGAACCCAGGAGCCAAGAAGAACCCATACAAAACTACTCTCCACTCAAGGGCAGCCATCCTCACCCCTAGATGCCACCGAGAGGGGATGGGTTAGACAAGCTGCTGAAGCTGTTGCTGTGACTGTAGAGTCTGAGCTGAGGTTGCTCTCTAAGCTCAAGAGATGCCTTGGCTGACAGCTATTTAAGATAAGGAGGAAGTCTGTTTAGAAATCAGGGAAAAACGTGCTAGGGTGCTGGTCTGTGCTGTATTTTACATGCTGGGGTCCTGGGCCAGTACGGGCTGCTTATTATGTCCTCCAGTTCCAAGGGTCTATCTTGCTCATGGTACAGTCCTAAAACAAAGGAGTATATAGAAAGCATGATGACACTGGTCCCAAATCCTAGTGACCTGCATGTCAAAGTGCCTGAGCTGGCATCAGAGATAAACACTAGTGAAACTCGAATAGGTTCTCAAAGTTGGATTCTGTTTTCTTTCTTTCTCTTTCTTTCTTTCTTTCTTTCTTTCTTTCTTTCTTTCTTTCTTTCTTTTCCTTTCTTTTTCTTCCTTTCTTCCTTCCTTTCTTTCTTCCTTTCTTCCTTCCTTTCTTTCTTTCTTTCTTCCTTCCTTCCTTCCTTTCTTTCTTTCTTTCTTTCTTTCTTTTGTTTTTTTTTTTAAAGGGGGAGTTTGCTTTTTATCCAGGGCTCTCTGGTTTCTGTGGAATCTTGACAGTACACCAGGCCGAGTCTACCACATTCTGTCCCTCAACCCCGACAGGAGACACATACCCTATGTACTGCTGGAAATAAGTCTTTGAAACGTGGTCTCTGTGTTTACTTCGCCCTCAGCAGTGGCAAGCTGGGATTCAATGCCTGCCATGCATCCTGCATCTGACGGGCTCTGGGAGCTGGCACTGTGTGGAAGCTTGCGGTCCTGTAAATCCAACCCAGGGCTGTAAGTATCCTATAGGATCTGCCCAGGGCACAGCTCACTTATGGATTCAGGAAGGGATTGCTTTAAAAGTCCCTGCCAACATCCCCAGTGAGACTGCATTTGGTACGAAGCAGAATTTGATTAATCTGGCTACAGAGAGATAAGAATAGTGTCCTTGGGGGGGAGTGAGCCCCTTCAATCCCCCTCTCTTTTGGGTACAGAGTCATTAGGTGGCTAGGAACCTGGCCTTGTCATAATGAAATCTTCTATCTGTCCCTCCTCTCCCCCATTGCTGCTTTCTGGCCTCTAGACCTGGGGGCAACGGTGGCTATGCTGTCGTAGTCACCTAGTCTGGGCTGTTTATAATAAGAGCCCCAGCAGAATAAAGGGGCCATGTGAACTGCCTTTGGAATTTTACTCACTACAGCAAAGTAGCTCAGGACCAACTTCTGACCTAGTTTAGCTTGGAGTCCAGTGGGGGCACAGACAGGAATCATCACCGTGCCGTTTGGTTTATTACAGTACTTTTCTTCAGCGAGCTTCTTTTTTCTTTTCTTTTTTTCAATATAATGTAGAAACATCAGGCAGGGGACAGCCTGATGACTTGTAATTTGCAACTAGCGTCAGAAGACCAGCTCTTAAAGTAAATATCCTGGTGTGAACTCATGCATTAGTCACCAAGCCAGAGCCAGAGATTCAGCTGTTTCCTACAATAGTGGAGCCTATGGTGGAATATTTTGACACATGCTTTTAGGCTCCACTCCATAGCTTCATGCCCCTAAAATTATCATGAGGGTTTTCTGTTCTTTTTCTTTTCTTTCTTTTTTCTTTTTTTACTAAACACCTCTGTAATTTCACAGAAACAGGGCTAAAAGCACAATGTAGAAAGAACAATGAGCCCATATTGGCTCTAGCATAGCCTGTGCCAGGCTATAAGGAGGCCGGATACAGAGTCCCTTATGCCTATGAGTTTCTGGGCTAATGGTATCCTAAGTGGAGTAGGGAGTATGGTTTGCAAGTCACAGTAGCCAACAAGGAGGTTGGACCAGTATCCAATATGATGGACATTCACCCCTTCAAGAATTAGGGCTGTGGTAAGGAAACTGAACTTAATTCAATTTCTTTGTACCATTTCTACACGTAGCTACTAAAACCCACAAATCTATGAGGGCAAATCCTTTCCCCATGAACACAGCAAAGCTGACAGACAGAGAGAATCACATTTTGCTTCCATGGCCTCTCCAGAACCAACCATACCCAGACATGGATCTCAGCCAGCAGCCGCATGGACCCACCCTGTTTCCTGCATCTCTAGCAACATATACTCAGGTTGTGGTCTCTCCCACTTCTTCAAGGGTTATCTCTCTCCTCTATGAGATTCCATAGTCAGAATCATACTGCCATTCGAAACTGTCCTGGGGGTGGAAAGAGAAGACCTCACTTTGAAAATTCTTCCTAGAGATCTTTGGTCCTTTAAACAATATTCTGATGTGATCTGTCCTGTATACTGTATATCTGCAATGACTATAGAGTGATTCACGGCAGGGCCATCACCTGACTGTCCTCTTTGCCCCTCTGTGGCTCCTTTTAAGACTCCATGAGCACAGGGTCCTCTCTGGGCTCAAGGCCACAGGGTCATACGGTCACTTGAGGCTCAATTTCTCCTTGGGTCTTCTTATGTCTCATTTGGACAAGGCCTCCCCCATGTATCCACTGCAGCTCAAGACAATGTGTTATATAGAACTCCTGCCAACCGGTTGGAGGAGCCAGCTGGGTGGGGGAGAGAGTGAGGACTGAAGAGGGAGTCAAGAAAGAATTAAGTGCAGGAAGGCATTTACAAGGGAAGCCATGAAGCAGGGAAAGGTAAAGAGGAAGCAGGTTTGGCATAGGCATGAGTTTCAAGGATTTAGATTATATTGCTCCTGCCACATCCTTCACAAAGATGTTGACATAAAATTTTCCCCCAAGGACCCTCATTAGCAACGACTCTCTGCCCTCATAGCCTTGATGCTCGCCAAGCTCCCCCTAAGTGATGTGTGAGTGTGATCTAAGGGTTTTCAGCCAGAGCTTCCCTTTTAGAAAGATAGACAGCATCCCAGAACATTATCATCCTAAATGCAGGGGGAGAGGTGTGCTTCCCTAACTTGTCTGTATATAAGTGTTAAAACTCATTCGTGGATAGAAACTAGCAACTTTCAACAAGCAACCACAGTGGATGCTAATGTAACTTCCTCTCTTATGACACTCTTATTGAAAGTACCTTCCTTTTCTCAAGTCCATGAGGCCACCAACAGAGGAGGGCCATTGACAAAGGACAGGGCAGTGTGTGGCTCTTCTCAAACCCTTCCTTCAAATCCATTCTTCAACAACCCACATGATCTTGGGGCTCTGTCATCATCCAGGACCCTAAACCCTACTGAAGATGATTCACCCAGAGCCATGGTGGTGCTGGTCACACACTTGTGGGTTCATATATTCTATCCCTGCAGTATGGGGTGCTCCTCACATCTACACACACCCCACTGGCCCCCTGTAGTGCTGCGAGGCTAAATACACCTGACTATACTCTGAAAAAGGATCCAGGGCCTCCTCTTCCAGTTTCTCCTTAAGGCTAAAAGAGGAGGCTCTAATTTTTCTTCACAGGTCCCATCAAGATTCAGAATTCAGGAGATTTCACCTAGATTATGAAACTAGCTTTTATGCTGCTCCAGGATCGTGCGTACGCATGCAGAATCTCAAGAGAAATTTCGAAAAAACCTCACTCTCAGGACAGAATGAGCTATGGCAGATTAGCAAAGACAGTCCCACGGCTCGCACAGCAGGCTGAGAACTACCAAACAGCTTCGACTCTTGTGATCAGCGTTACTCGGGAAGTTACGAAGTGCCAGCAATTAGAATTCCATGTGTGATTAAAGGCACTGTGAACATCTCCCTAAAGCTTATGCAATTTATTTATAGGCTTCTAACTAAGGGTCTGGGGAGAACCCATGTCAGCTCAATACTACCAGGATGATACAGAAAGCTTCCCAAGAAAACCGGACACCGTCAGAGTGGACACCGAGTCCTCAGTTAGGAGCAGAGGTCGGCTTCTCTTTACCTCTCATCTGTGGCACGTCACAATGTCCATCTACACATTTGGGAACAGGCTGTTCTGACATTTGCCTGACCCAATTTCAAATATTTGAGGGACTTGAAATAAAAATTATGCTATAGATTTACATGCAGCATTGCTAACACATATAAAATGGATGGGATGGGCTATATAGACAAAAGGGACACGGCGTGTGGATGGTGGTGAGGCGGTTTTCCCATGTGAGCAGCCCAGCCCAGAGCTCTCAGCTCCAAAGTGGCCCTGGGACTGGAGCACATATCGGGAGTCACATTCAGGGGAAGGAGTTGAACTTCAATATCCATTTGAAAAATCTGAGATCCTAAAACCTGGACTCTCCATTTAGGGTTCCTGGAGCCCATCAGTGTCCCAGCTTTCAAGACAAAGAAGTGTGCTACCAGAGCCAGTGACCTCTAAAGGTCACTCCACAGGACAAGGCCACCTTCTTGTCAAGATGCACCCTTGTTCCCAGAGGAAGTGACAGCCCAGAGGCTTTCTGCCTCTCTCCCAGACTGTCCCAAGGCCAGCTTTTGGGACCCATTTCTCATCCTTGTTAACTTTAAAGAACCATGACACCCTGGGGATGCCCTGTGAGGGTGGAGGGATAGATACACTCTGTAACATGGTGGTGCAACTGCCCAGCGGAGCATGAGTAATGTAGACATTTCCTTAACAACAAGACAAACAACAACACACACCATTCTTGCAGACTGTTCCTCTTAGGATCCTATATGTCAGGAGCTCCCTGCTACTCAGTCCTGAATGCAAACTTCGATGCATGGCCCCAAGGACTCAAGCCATACTCTCTTGAATATAAAATATCCACACTGTCTAGAAATCACTCCAGAAAGCACGGGGAAGCGCATGAGTGTTAGAGCCCTGGCCCCATTTCCTAGCTCCTCTCTTCCTTGTGGTCATTTGTCTGTAGCAGCCACCATCTAGTGACCTCTCTTTCCATAAAGTCCCTGAGCCTTTTGCAGTGCCAGTGAGGTTACCATCCTGCCCCCTGGGAGCAACTGAAAAGCTGTTAAGTTACATAACAATGGTGACTATCTGAGATTGGGAGCCCAGCTCTGCTAGGGAGGTTCTGGAATTAAAGCTGCGGTCTGGTCTCCTTGGTAATGGAAGATATGTTCAGACCTATTCCTCACCCACCAGCTGTAAGGTGCTATAAGCAAGAAACTGAGGAACCAGATGGGGTACCACTCTCCAGGGACTCGGAGTACACCCGTGTTTTCCTCCTCTTCTCAGCCTTGCCACACTCATGACATCACTTCACATGGGATTGGCCGAGTGTGTGTAGGGAAATATTGACTGAATGAATAGGCCACAAGGGACAGTGACCCTGGTGCTCTGTCAACCTTGACCCTGTTATCTAGAAGGAGCAGGATCCTGACACCAACTCTGTCCCTGGAGTCCTGGGACAGACTCTTAAAGCCTGGCAGCTCTAGGAATTCTAGGCCTTGAGCCCTGTTTACCAGTCACCCCATTCATCTCTCCACTGCCCAGTTATTTCTAAACTACCATGGATGGCCAAGAAAGTAGATAAAACCGGCAGAAGCCATCTTCTACGGAGAGGTTTCCTGAGTTCCATTTGCAACTGAAGCTTTGAGGAGACTAGACTGTCTTCTTCCTCACCTTCCTGTCAGATGAGGGTAGTGCCATCCTGATTTCACCAGGAGGCTCCACTCCCTAAGCAACAGGATCTGGTACCCCAGAGGCTCCTCTGTAGGGATGCCACAGAGTAGAGTTTTGAAGGCCCATCTCAAAGGCAGCATGATGGAGTGTAAACACAAAGTTGGGTCGGCCTGGGTAAGCAAGCAGCTGTCCTCAGGAGCACACTGAGCACAAGTGAAGTCATGAGGAGGAACCCTGACCCTGACGTCCACAACTGTGAACTATCGGGCATACATGAACACAACCAGTACTGCCAAGCACGCAGAGGCCTGGAAGCCAAGAGGGTGGCCTTGCCATACTAAAAGGCCTAAGGGCACCAGTCACACAGCGGCTGATCTCAGAACCAACATGCAGACCCTGAGCCTCAGACTAAAAGCTGCGCTCTGTGTGTGCCTTATGGTGCACACGTAAGATTACACGCGTGGTTTTTATTTCCTCTGATTTGTGAGTCACATAAAATATTATTTCTATGTACCTGTACAAAAGCTCACTGCTATCCATACCCCAGCCTTCAGGTCCTTAATCTAACAGGGGCCCCTAAAATATGAGTATATGTAAAGCCAGAGACTCGTTTCCTGCCAGAGGAGAGGGGTCAGGCCCTGACTCAGCACCTGTGCAGTGCGCCTGACAGCAGACAGTCCCCTGCATCAGTGCAGGAAGGGAAAGGCTCAAGAGAATTTTGTCTTAAGCTCAGCAACTCTAACAAAGAGATGATTTGAATCTTCCAAGTCCCTTGCTTTGTGTCAGAAAACTTCGTGCATGTTTCTACAAAGGAAGACAATAAGCAACGTGGTTCATTTGTAGATGAAGACACGATGAACATATTGTCACATTCTTCCACAACTAATAGAACCACGGAAGTGTGACAAAGCGCTTGTGCGTGCCTGTGTATTGGTGTGCATGCGCACACACCATACCACAAGACATAACCAAAGCGATTTGCACTGCATCTTTGTTTTTTTCTTTACGTGTGTGTGGGGAGGTAGGGGGTGGGGGTATGTGTGGTGTATATGGTGTGTGTGTATGTGTGTGTATGTGTATATATGTGTGTGTATGTGTGTATGCGTGTGTATGTGTGTATGCGTGTGTATGTGTGTATGTGTGTGTATATGAGTATGTATGTGTGTGTATATGAGTATGTATGTGTGTATGTGTGTGCATATGTGTCTATGTGTGTGTATCTGTGTATGTGTTTGTATGTGTGTATGAGTATGTATGTGTGTATGTGTGTATATGTGTGTGCATGTGTGTGTATGTGTGTGTATGTGTGTATGTGTGTGTATGGTGTGTGTATAGTATGTATATGTGTGTGGGAGGACCAGAGGTTGATGCCAGGGGTCTCCCCTAGTCATTCTTCATATGTCTTTTGAGCTGGTGTGCAGTTGACCCTCGAGCTTGTTGATTTGCCCAGTCTGGCTGTCCAGCAAAGCCCTGGCGTCTCTCCATCTCTCTGCTTCCTTAGTGCTGGGCCCTACGCTGTATGCAATGCATGCTGCAGACAAGTTTTTTAAGTGAATACCAGGGACAAAGCTCAGCTCCATGCTTGCACGGCAAACACGCTACTGAGCTGCCGCCTCTTCTCATCCCCAACTCCTTGTTTGTTCTAAAAGTAATATATGAAGGTTGATTGCTTGTCTCAAACCTTTGTTGGTAAATTCAAACAGAGCCACCCCCCCCCACCCCCGTAGCAGTGTTTGACTTTGTCATAGACTCAAGATGGTTTTCTTTTCCTGTCAAATAGAGACGGTGTCCAATGCTGTCTAAGAAGCTCTGTTGTAAAGTAGAGATGTTGGAGAGGGTCAGCAGAATGTTCTGGTAGGTGTACTTTATGGCCCACCAGGGGACAGGGAGCTCTCACAGCCCCACTGCACAGCAGGGCTGAGCTTCTCATCACCTGTAGGGCTTCTTCTATTTTTAGGCGTGTTCCAAGATTAACCCATGTGCACGGCACCACCTTCGTTCCTTAGAGTCTTTTCTGGAATACTGCTTGAAATACTTAGGAATACAAGAACCACAGGGCATTCAGGGGAAATGTCCTGGTTGCTCTTGCAACAGAGGATTAGGGTGGCTTGCTCCTGGGGCGGTGAAGGGTGTTTTCTGGTAACTGTTGTTGATGTGAATTCCTCAGATGCAGATACAATAGCTGTGATTGCAACAGGATGCTGATGTCAGCCCCAGTCATTACATTACACCTTGACTGGATTACATGTAAGATCTGGTAGAATCGACGCTATGTACAGACTGTTAGAGAGCCCAAGCATAGCAAATGGTGGCGAGGTACCACAGGTCAGGAACATAGAACCAGAAGAAACTGAACAAAGGGTTTCTAAGCCAAAATAAAAAAGAAGAAAACCAGGGAAGCTTCAGAATAAAAAGACAAGGAAAAGAAGGGTGTTTAGTGTTTCGTTAATGATTGGAGCGATATCAGGGGAGCACCCTCTAGGAGAGGGATGAGTTGACCACCGTTTGATTGCATGAGATGCACAGGGCTCATATTTTTCTTGGAGCAAATCTTGTTTGCGTGTGCTGATTTCGGAACAGGCAGAGTGCTTGTTGAACACACGTGTTCTTGTCTTCTTTTCACAGTGAGCCCTGATTACACTGATAGCATCGTGTTTGTGTGTGAGAGACAGGGCCTTTCCACATAGCCCACCCTGGCCACCGAAGGGGAGAGATGACAGGGTGTACCACCACCTCCAGCAGATGATAGCATTTTAACAGGCTTTCCTGAAACAATTTAGGAAGTCTGTCCTCAAGCTACAAGCCTGCAATGCATTTAAAGAGTAACCAAGAGCAACCACAAATGCCTTCACAGAGTCTCACAGATGAGGGCTGTGGCTCCAGTATCCTTTCCTGTTCGTCCGACGGTCTTCCCCCATCATCTGCATTCTCCCGTTACTCCATGCTTGCTCCGGTAGATTTAAAGTTTATGGAATCCAGAGCTGTGTTCTAAGAGATGGTGCTTTCCATTGGGTTTACGGCCAGTATTTCAATGCTACTTAAACACAGATGCACACTGGGGCGGTTTGTGGACCTTTACAATCTTGCAAAATGCAGCACCTAAAGGCTGTTGTAAACACGGAGGGAAGTGTGGGGAAGATAAGAAAGCACAAATCCTGGGTACTGAGTGGAGACCGCATATGATTGTCATGGCATTTCAAAGAGCATGCGCTCATCAAGCAGCAGGGATCGGTCAGCACATGATGCCCTCACAGGATTCTAAAGCTTCTCCTGGAGCAGATCAGAGGTAAGTATGACAACCAAGGCCTTAGAGGAGCATCACTAGGGGACGGCCCTTCCCTGCTGGGCACGTGTGTAAGTCAAGTGCACTCTAGTGAACACTCACCATAGTCTGTCCCGTGAGCATCTTGTTTGTTTGCTTTTAATGCCTGACAAATGCTGTTGGGCTCAAATTTGTTAGTTCAGACTAGCCTCCCCTGGTGTAATAAATGTCTCTATCTGAAGTAGGCCTAAGACAGTCTATGACTAGGACAGAAGGGCTTGGAATCTTCTGGACACTTGAATCCTTGTAGATTATTAATCTTAGACTAAGAAGTCAAAAGAACAAGGGACCCTCCCAGTGTCATAGAACAAGAGAAATCCTCACCTGACAAGAGCAGAGGTCTCTACATCACATCTTTATCTCTCTCAGAACTAATGGGGCACTGGGCCAAGAAATTACATCTGTAAGTCTGTAGGGATGTGTACCTGAGGTACCAAAAAACAAACAAAACAAAAACAAGCAAACAAACAAAAACTATCTTTCTCTCTCTGCCTCTATCTCTGTCTGTCTCCCTGTCTCTCTCTCTCACACACACAGAGACAGACAGACAGACAGACAGAGACAGAGACAGAGACAGAGACTACTTACTGTGTGAGGAGAATTGGATACCTATAATTTCATTCATGCCCAGGATATCCTCAGTGCTAGTCTTACTATCCCAGCAATACCTAGAAGACTAGCAAATTTATTACACGCCTGAAGATTCCAGTGTATGGCCACTTGGCTGCAAACCCTGGTTCCCCAAAAGTTTCTGATATAAACCAAAACACTTTTTCCCCCAGAAGCCTGTAACCCCAGAAACACACTGATTGTGACTGCCGAGATAGATAGGAAGGTCCCCTGGGCCCTGAGGATGCTCAGAATTCCATTTAAGAACCATTGCTGAATAAAAAGCCTCTCAAACTGACTGTGAACGCTGTTCTATCTCCTCTCTGTCCCCCGCTTACTCATCGTCAGGACCACATCAAGTTACCTCACCTTTCTCCACACACAGTCTACAATACACTTGACCCTGTCACTCCCTTGCCCAAGGAAGACGTGCTGTTCTCCATGGAACAAAATCCTATTACCACCAGACACGTCGGACACCACTCCTAAGAAGGTCCCTTTTCAATTTTGAAGTCTCAGATCCCATCTTCTATAAAAAATACTCCCTAGATATGACCTATTCAATTCCAATCCCTCTTGCTACATACTCGCCTGATTAAATACCTAGATTGGTGTGCGCTTTCCCGACACGGAGAAAACCAATTGCTGTTCCTTTACCCAAGTGGAGATAAATAGATCTCATGATGCAGTCAAGTGGTTTCCCCCTTTCAGTAAAACATGCATGGGCTATCCTTAGCCTCAAGGAAATGCATGGGAAGACGCCGGGGGGCGCACGCAGACTGTATAACCAATGCAAGGCTGGTCTGAATTATTAGTCACGGGACTCACTGAGATGTAATCAAGAAAATCAGAGAGAGGAGAAGCCAAGACGCATTGAGACTAGCCCAACCCAGCTCCAGAGCGGGCATCCATCAGACTGCATGGGATGGATTGTGCGTTCCTTGAAGCCACATGAGGTAACAGGGTGAGGTCACTAAGGCTTCTTGGAGCAGGAGCATGCAGAGCTGTAGAGCCTGTATGGCCATTAGCAAAGCACCATTCATTCATTCATTCATTCATTCATCTAATCGCCATAGTTGAGGCTTCTGTTCCTGCTTCCTTCCATGTGTGTCATGGGTTAAATGACTGTAAGCGTCGTGCCACGTGGCTAACAGCCTGAGTGAGTATAGCCAGAACCTGGGATGTGCTTGGGTCAGAGACCACTATGATAGCACTGCCGAGAGGAAGGCACTCTCTCTCCTGTCAGTGGACTCACCCTCAGTATGTGCCGTGGTTTAATGAAGCAAGGGGCCATGTTGCTTAGAGGAAAGGAATCACACCGAAAGCTCCTGAGCCTATAGATCAGGATGCGGATGTAGCCCTGCCTGCTGCAGGTGGAGCTCAGCCAGCCCGGGCCCCCGACTCTCAGAAGCCGCAGGACGGCAGATCCGTGCTGCCTTCCACTGCTGTGTTTATGGTGAGTTATTATGCAGCAGCAGAGGAAACAATAAAGCTAGCAGTCTAATTTCCCTCTGCGGCTTGTTCTTTGTGTACTAATTAAGATGCTTATTTCTCTCTTGTAGCATAGTTTTAGACACGTCTAACTTGCTTAGTTCTTGATGCAATCAATTAGGATGGCCAGGTATTGATGTCCTCACATTAATGGAAATATAAAACGGAGCCCCATTCTCGGTGGGTCACAACTAGACAGGTGGACGAGCTGGAGTTGGAGAACATTCCAAAGCAGAGTCAATCGGCAGATAAATACTAAGATCAGAATTATCAAGGCAGTTCACAGCTGTCTTACAAAAGGCTCTTTGAGGCTGGGAATGCCCCAGTTTAAAATGGCCAAACAATGATTGTGAATCCACAGGGAGACATTTCAATTATCTGCAATTTTGCCCATTTTGGTTATAAAAAAGACTGTGTGTGCTTGTTTTGCGATTTCTTTTCCGGTTAAAATTATTACTAGGGTGAATAAAGTTCATGTCCGTCAGGTATTCCTCATTTCCATCTGTTTCTTCTGTTTGGTCTGAACCAGGAGATACTTCTTATGTATAAACCCAGCTCAGGGGTTTTCAGTAAGAAGGTCGTAGACGCAAACCTCCAAACATCAGACTGGCCTAAGAGCCAGTGAGGCAGCAGGCCTTCTCCCCTGAGCAGACCCTCACAGGGCACACCGGTGTCTGTGCCACTCTGGGCTTTCGTTGCCTAGAGGATCTTCTTAGAGCTGTCTATCAAATGTTGTGGGTATGTGTTTAAAATAAAAATATCCAGTGGCCAAACCACAGAGCACCAATGAGGGTGTTTCTCTAAAAACAGTCAACTACACAGAGATCTCTTTTCTTTGATAAAGCCTTGGTTAGACTAAGGACATAAACCACTTTTATTAAAACCTGAATTTTATTAAACATGAGTTCTAAAAACAAAAATAAACAAACAAAAAATCAAGTCATTCACACGCCAGGAAGTTTTTGTTTGTTTGTTGTCAGCATAAGCATCCTCGTAGCGCCGGAATGTATTTATTTTTCCTGGCAATCATTCCTTCAGCTAGCAACAAGAAAAGTAATTGAGTATTGATTGTGTTCAGAATTATGCAAATGACAGGGAAGCCAAGCCCCAAAGACTGTGTTCTCCTCAGAGACAAAGGTCATGCTATAATTTGGTTCATTGAACCATTGGAAGGGACCGCAGACAGCATATTGATTTCTTCTTACTTCTCCATGCAAATGAACTGAGAGTCCAAAGGAGCCTACCCATGGTTCCCCAAGTCTCCAGCTGTAAATAAAGAACAAGACCTCCTGACTCCTGACTTCCATGTTTGTATGGGGCCAAAGAATCGATAAACTATTGGATCTGTGGGGTCTGGGAGAGGCGTCTGCTTGGGTGGGTGGGAAAAGGGCAGAGCACACCCTCTGCAGGTCAGAATTGGAGAAAATGGTGAAAAAGTATTAACTGAAGGAGAGAAAGCAAATCTTTTGTTCTTTGGGAATTTTGTTGAGTGCCTGTAAGCTGTTCATTGTCTCCTAGTACTCAACCACAAGTCAGGCTTAGTTAACTGAGCTTTTCAGGATAAGTTTCCTCCTTCTCCACATATGTCTCCGAAACTTTCGTCAGCTAAGATTTGTTCTGTCACTTGGAGAAGTCAACTTCTACAGGGAGATGAGTCTATGGCTTGTTGGCCTGAGCAACACCACATGCCCAGCTCTGTCTGGATACACGCAATTTATCTGACTGGCTAGCATGTGGAACCAAGGCTCAGTTGGCAATCATCCCTTTCATAATCAGTTCTGTGATCTCTACCCAGTTTCCGGTAAAATTATTATCTCCTCTGGACTCTATAAGCCACAAATATCCAAACCACTTAGTGTGTGTATAATTTTAAAAATTAATATATATTATGTATGTGAGCATTTTGTTTGCATATATGTCTATGCGCCATGTGTGTGCCTGAGGCCTGTGAAGTCCAGAGAGAGAGAGATCCTCTATCGTTACAGCCAGTGTGAGCCACAATCTGGGTGCTGGGAATAGAACTCTGGTCTTCTAGAAGAGCAGCTAGTGTTCTAACCACTGAGCTGTCTCTCTTCAGCTCTCTATTTGTGTATGCTAAAGCTTCAATGTATATATATATGTATATATATGTGTGTGTGTATGATATAAATATATATATTCATATATGCATATGCTCATATATATATGTCTATTCCAATTTCTTAATTCTATATCCTTGATGCTCGAGTTTTGCTATGCTAATGTAGAGTCCATCAAGATGTCTGTCCAGTCAGTCTTGAAGCGATAATAATAAAGATCTTCTGAACACTTGGGAAGGGTCCCATGCTCATAGCTGTGCTCTCCTCTCCAGGCAAAGCACAGAGCATGATTCCTGAGCAGCCGATATTTATGGGAAAAGCAGCCATGCTTTGAAATTAACTATATTTCTAAATCTCCAAGATTTAGCCAGAGGAAACAATCATGATTGAGCACAATGATAAACCTATGAATATATTCATAAAGGTAAAATTTGTATTAGAAGAAAAATTAGAGCCAGTTTATGTAGCCATTAAAAGGGGATTACTTCAATAGATCGCAGTAGACTCCCACCACGGGATAGTATGTATCCACTAGACATGATTTTCGGAAGCATCTTTAACGCTGTGGGGGTAGCTCGCAATTCACAGGCAAGTGGGCCGCGTAGATCACAAGGATGACATGTGGTGGGATTTAGTAGAAAACACATCCATCCCTTGCTGAGACACTCCTAAAGACTTCATGATGCCAGAAGCTATCGAGTGAAGGCTGAATCATATTCACTTTAATGAGAAAATGATAACGTTCCCTCCGAATAGAAGACACACAGACAATGCTCACCAATGGTAGCACCGCGAGTTAAGTAACGAAACACAAACAAAGTTTGTGTGTGTAATAAACAGACAAAAAAGAACAACAGCACTGGCAGACGAAACTAAGTGAGGCGGGGCGATCACTAAGGTAGGCTTGACGGTGGGGGCTGGCAAGATGTGGCACCATGAAAGCGGTGGTTCTCAACCTTCCTAATGCTGCGACCTTTCAATACAGTTCGGCTCCCCATGTTCTGGTGAACCCCCCAACCGTAAAGTGACTTATTGCTATGGCATAAATGTAATTTCACTACTATTACAAATCCTAATGTAAATATAAGCTATGCAGGATATTGATATGTGAAAGGGTTGTTTGACCCCAAAGGAGACATGACCTGCAGGTTGAGGACCATTGGGTTGGTGAGAGGGTGGCTATTTCTGTTTCCATCCCTTACTGAGACACACATGGACTCCAAAGAATCCTAATGGCACAGTCCAGCCTCCAGATGGCTTGCAGGAGCAGAACTGAAGGCAACTGGATAAGGATTCTTATGCCTGAGAGATTTCTGTGTAAGAGTGTGTGTGTGTGTGTGTGTGTGTGTGTGTGTGTGTGTGTGTGTGTATGTGTATGTGTAGTACATGTATATGGATGTGTTATATATGTGCATGTACGTGTTTATGCATATGTTGTGGTACATATGTATTATGTGTGCATTTGTGTACACCCCTCATCAAGAACACATCTCTTTGTAACAGCCAGTAACTACTACTGACAACCACAACCAATCAAAATGTATAGCATGGGGCCCAGTCCCAGTGGATACACCTCAAATGTACTCTGGCCCCAAAAGCTCAGGGAACATTGAGGAAGAGGGGGTGGAGAGATTCACAAGAGCCAGAGTTCCTGAGAGCTTGTGTCTTACAGTAATGGCAGAAGCTCCATCCACAAGCTTCCCCAAACATGACTGCCTACACATGAACTGAACACAGATGAGGCCAATGGACGCACTAAAGAGGACAAGGAAAGGCCATGGGTCCTCAACCCCACCCAAAGACCTACAGGCAACTGGGGAAGCTGGGAGAGGGAGAGGTGCTCATCCCCAGGGAGAGTGCACCAGTTGGTTATCCAGGGCAAATGGTCAGCCTGGAAAACACACATACAAGAAACATGGTATGAGCTGAGCAGGTAATAGGAATGCCTATGTGTATATGTGTGTGCATGCAATAACACATATGTAATAACACATTTGAAGGAGAGCGGAGAGAAGAACAGGGAAGGGCTGGGAGGGAAGAAAGGGAAGGGAGAGATGTGTTCTATTCTAATCTCAGAAACAAAGCAAATAAACCGTGAATACAAAGAATCCCTTACTTTCCCACACTATGTTTTATGTGCTGCTTGGTAAATACAGAGCAAAGCTCTTTCAGACAGACACACAGACAGACACACAGAGACACACAGGCAGACAGCTCGCAGGCAACAGAAATAAAAAGATTAGATACGCACAACAGACAGATCACACACGGACCAGTCAGTATGGATCGCAGACAGAGGGAAAGCACAGAGAGGAAGAAAATTCAAAACTGGACTCACGCTTGGTCAAACTGAAAGAAAAAAAGTCTTCATGCTATATATTTTTGCATGTTTATTTTTATGTTTATATATACGATACATATAATATAAAAGATATCAAATATACATCTCAATATATATTTGATAATTTGTTTCCTCTCACCCAGCTCCTCCCAGATCTTCCCCACCTTCCCATCCACACATCTTCATGTCCCCTCTCCCTCTCCAAAACCAAAATCTCCGAATCTCAAAAACCATGGGAATTAAAATAAGCAAACAAATTAATAATAAAATGAAAATCGCCAAAAAAAAAAAAAAACACGTTGTCATAGAAACATCCCCCTTGTGTATTGGCCAATGACTCTGAGCATGCGGCCTGCCCTGGTAGGTGATACACTCAAGAACACTCCATTCGAGAAGTTTGATTCTGCCTTTCCCAGCAGGTAGTAATTGCAGATGGCTTTTGGATGAGGGGTGGAACTCTGTGTCCGCCTCCCAAGTCTCTTGCTTGCTGTCGCAGTCTCTGTGAGTTCTCTATGCATCCGCCCTGCTGTGTCCAGAAGAGCCTGTGTCCTAAAAGTCATCTGTCACCTCTGGTCTTTACACTCTTCTGCCTGTGCTTATTCCTACATTCCTACCTGTGTGGATATATGAGTGAGTCTCTTTGCACGTGTGTATAAAATCACTCCAGTGCCCTTATTTGGGGGGAATGAGTTCCCTGCTTTAAAAATGTTATCTCCAGTAAATTTAAGCCTTAAGGTACAAGCCTAAGATTAAATTAAATGCTAAATTGGATTAAAATCTTATTTAAACCAACGCTTAAGAATATAGTCTTCAAGGTGGGTGTGATGGTGCATGCCTTTAGCCCCATCACTCTGCGGGCAGAGGAAGGCGAATCTCTGAGTCTGAGGCCAGCCTCGTCTACAGCAAAGTTCCTGAATATCCAGGGCTACACTGGTAAGCCCTATCTCCAAAAACATGTGTGTATGTGTGTGTGTGTGTGTGTGTGTGTGTGTGTGTGTGTGTGTGTGTGTGTGTATAGATATACATATATGTATGTATATCTTTATACACACATATATTCTTTTATAATAGTAACTGTTACTATAGATTGAGTGGTGATAACATTGTTGGACTGCGTATACTATTACCATAAATGATTTTTTACTACAAAGCTGTTGTTTGAATTGACAAGACTCCCATCAAAGAAAAACGGTTTCTGAGTGACTCCGGTTTTGAATTGATTCCAGAGTCATAACAAACAGGCCCTGGCCATGTACAGTGGTATTAGCATTGAAGAAGTTCATCAGAAGCTCTGTCCTGGGACTCCCACTGATCGAACTTCTTCCCTCTGAACAGAATTCTACCTACCTGGCCTGGAAGGCCTCGGCCGGCGACTTATCTCGGTTTAGCATGCAGTGCGTATCCCCTTCATTAGAGGCAGCTAGCTTCAAGCTGGAGTGCCTACACTGGCTAGTGGATTTGGATTAAATTCAAATTCAGACCAGCAAGCGTACGCAGTAAACTTCAAGGGCCCGAGAAGAGCCGGGAGGCCTCTCGCGAAGCCCGTGGGCTCCTTATGCAAAAGCTTCAGTGAAATATCCTAACTAATGATGCTGGGGACTCTGCCCACTGGGCTCACCTTCACGCAGGAGGGGGCAGCCCAATACCTAATCACCCACCCGAGTGTGGACAGTCCAGATGCTCCCCCATATCCAGCTGTGAGGCCTACCTGCTCTGTGAGGCTCTCTTGGGTTCACAAAGCCTATTCTCCTAGCTTCCGAATCTCATCATCACCTCAGCCCGAGTCCTGGCCACTGGGTGCTATGCTTCTGTGCTAAGGATCTACCTCAAAAAAACGACACAGCAATAGCTTCCAGGGAGAGATCACTCCTGTTCCGAGGAGGTGCTGCTCAATTTCTTCACTGAATTATAGGGCTAAGTCTTTGATAATAACGGGGGTGACAAGATCAATCCCCAAGGTCAAGTGTGTTTTATCAGAGGTGGTCTGACGGTCCTGACATATCAATATTTTTTCTCAGAATTCCTTAATCTATAATATGGTGGCTGGTTTTTTGTTTTGTTTTGTTTTGTTTTTTAGAAGCTGATACGATCACAGTCTCTTGTCCCTAAAGCTCATGTAGACAGCGTAGGTGAGACCAATAAGTGCTCTTGGGTGCTTAGAGGCCTTTGCAGAGTGGGACAGAGTGCCTACAGCATCTGAAGAAGCTGCATTCTCAGAGTCTAGCTCTCAGCTATGGCCTCTGTGCGGTCTCCTGAGTTGCGATGCCTTCCGGTAGCAAAGGCTTTGCAGTGACTCTTGACCCCTGTAGCCAAAGCCACTTACAGCTTCCTGTGCTCTGTCATAACATAAAATGTCACAGAACATATGACATGATGATGTATTTTTTTTCTCTGCTAGCTCTCTTGTTAAAAAACAAAACAAAACAAAACAAAAAACCTTGGCTGCTAGCATAGGGCCCCACATGTCACAGACACTCTGTATACAGAGGCCACATGAGCTAAGTCACTGTTCTAATAGTCCCAGTGAAAAACTCAACATGCCAACTGAAGCTGCCACCCAAACTCAACAAACTGCATGTTCTTCCTAAACTGGGGATCTAAAACAGCTTCTGACACGTGTTTATAACTGCCCACTTTTTTGTTTCACAATACATAAGCACCTACCCAGACTTTGACAAAATGGGGGATAATGGATTCACTCTTAATTGTATTTTTCAAGCATAAAATCAGCATGACTGTTTTAAAGACTAATAGGAGGTCAGCTCTCTGTGTTTGTTCCAGGTAAGTCGCTCAGCAGCAATGCTTAATCTGCATCAGAACTGTGCCAACAACCTCAGTGCAGAGCTTATGATTCTCAGGATCCACCTTAAATTCTATTCCAGGGCCCCGAACCAGACCTCCTCAGAGATTCAAGTGGAAATCATGCTCTGCTCAGGGCTCACTGGGCACCTGCTCAGAACAGTCCTGGACTCTTGTCTGTCTCTCTTCTCCTGCCAGTATACCCCACCACGGTGGAGGTAGGAGAAAGTCTTGTAGGGTAGCACCTTCACTCTGGGGTCTCCATAATAGAAGTTCTCTGCTTAACTTTCTAGTCAAGACATAGGTTTGGATGGCATCTAACCCGAGGGGTGCTGATGTTAAGGGTCACAGAGAGGAAATCTGCAGTGGGCTGGCAAAGAGCTACCATGCTCTTGCTGCGGTGATTCTCCACACAGGACACAGATGCTGCAGTGTGTCCGCCGTACACGGTTCCTTTTGAATTTCATGGTTCTACCGAGGAGTAACTGTCAGAACTAGAACACATTCATGATACGCACTGTGACATTGTTCCACACATGTCTACAGCAAGGAATTATAGCCATTAATAACATAATCAGCATATCTGTCATGTCATCGGGGACCTTCCTGTGCATGTATGTTATAAAAACATGGATTGTTCCCTCTCTTAGATTCTACATACACAGTCCTATGTTGTCAACCCCTATTATAACAATGAGAATTAGACCCCTAAAACGGACTTACAGCTATGAGTTATGTTCTCCAACTGACAAGCACCCCCATTCCTTTAACTCAACCCTGATGGCCACCATTCCACTATCTACTTCATAAAGTCAACTTTTTAACTGTTTATATTGTCACAGCTTAAATGTGGACAATCCCTCTGGACTCATGTGCTGAAGACTTGGGCCCCAGTGCAGCAGTGTTCTAGGTGAGCCCTTTGAGAACTGACTGATGTAGAGTCTGACCTCATGGGAAAATTTATGGCTAAATAGGCTTTGGGGAGGTTATAGACTCTCCAGGATGAAGGGGGTCACTGGGGACATGTCACTGGATGAAGGTCACCAGAGGTTCCATCTCACCATAGAAATGTCCCCTTCTCTCACACTGTTCAGTGGCTGCCATGACTTGAGCACTTTCAAATTACCATATACTCCTGCCATGATGTTCTACCTTGCCAGAGAAACAACTGGACTATTGGACCCCGAGTGAGGCCTCTGAAGCCATGGGCCCAAGTTAGCTGTGTTTTGTCATAACCATGCAAAGCCAAACTCAAGAGCATACAATATCTTTTTCTATACCTTGCTTATCTAACTGAACAAACTGTCCCTAGGTCCATCTAAGATGCTACAAATGACTGAATTTCATCTTATCTATGCTGAATAGTACGTGTGTGTGTGTGTGTGTGTCTGTCTGTCTGTCTGCCTCTGTCTTTCTGTCTCTCTGCCTCTGTCTTTCTGTCTCTCTGTGTCTCTCTGTCTCTGTGTCTCTCTGTCCGTCTCTGTCTCTCTCTCTTTGTGTGTGTATGTGCAAAAGGAGAAAGGAAGAGGGAAGAAAGATAGGGAGACACACAAGAGAGAGAGAGAGAGAGAGAGAGAGAGAGAGAGAAAGAGAGAGAGAGAGAGAGAGAAATTTTCTCCCTAGAAAAATAATTGCTCTGTGAGACATAGTATGGCTATACATTAAAGAAATTTAACAAATGATAAAAGGAGATGAAAAGAATCCAGCCATCTTTCTCCTTCCACACAAAGCAAACCCCTCTAGAATCTATAGAATCTACCTGGACATCAAAGGCCATGATTTGGGGCTCATCTTTCTAAACCAACATATCTATAATACTCATCACAGCAAGCTTACCTACAACTCTATTCCAGCTGCCTACCCACTGCAGATGTTCCTTAGACTAAGAACTGCCCTCTTCTTAAGTGTCTTCCCTACACCTAAAATGATACCCAACAAACAGACTTGGCATAAAGAACTGAAGCTGGCTTACTACGGGTAATAAAGAAGTTTATAACGAACGAATCATGGGAGCCACTGAATCCCATCACTTCTCAGTCTTCATTCTGATCACTGAGATTGCTCAACCACCTTGACATCGAGGCCCTATGCCCCATTCTGTGGAACAGGTCTTGGGATTCAGCAACTCCCCAGGTCTTCAGGCAATAAAGGGAGAAGGCTGGGTTCTAACCAAGCTTGCTCAACTTGTCTGCTCTGTTTGTGGGAAGAAGATCAAGGCAGTCACCATTCTAACATGGAGGGAGAAGTGACTGAGGAGCTGCCAATCCTCAGTGGATGAGCTATGGACAATTGATGTGTTCTTGGGAGGAAGAGTTGGCTTTCTTTAAGGGTAAGACTCCAGGTAGATTGACTACTCTGGTGGATGGCCTCTTGTCCAGGAGTACAGACCACCAAGTCAAAATCAATGGGGGAAGGGGGAGAGAGACACACAGAGACAGAGAACAAGAAGGTCTGTAGAAGTAGGGAAGAAGTAGAGATGGGGAGAAGCAGAGATCAGCGACAACCAGAGCAAAACAGTGTCTTCTGAGAGGAGTTCGGGGGACGTGTAGGGGTGAAGATGGTCACTAAGCATTGTATTACATCCACAAGGAATTAATAAACATGCACACACACATACATACGCACATGCACACACACATACACACACATGCACACACACATACACACATGCACGCACACACACATACATACACATACATACACACATGCACACACATACACACACATGCACACACATACACACACATGCACACACACATACACACATGCACGCACACACACATACATACACACATGCACACACATGCACACACATATACACATGCACGCATACACACATAAATACACACATGCACACACACATACACACATGCATGCACACACACATACATACACACATATACATACATACACACACATATACAATCACAGACACACAGTCACACACACAGACATACACCGACACACACTCTCACATACACAAAGACACAGACAGACACACGCACACACAGAGAGAGAGAGAGAGAGAGAGAGAGAGAGAGAGAGAGAGAGAGACTGACTCAAAAGCCCAACGAACCTCAAAACAAAGGCTTCCCTCTATAGGCACTCGTACAAGCAGATACCAAATATTCACAAAGCCAGAGAGCTTATGTTTTATAAAGTCTCATTCCTAGTTAAGGCAACATTGGAACACTGGCTCCCAGCTGCTGGTACAACTCTTTATACTATGTGTGGAACTTGTGTTTGCTCCGGGGAAGGAGATGGTCTCTGGCAGGAGGCGGGAGTCCAGGCAGAGAGAACAGGCATCAAAAGTCACTACAATGAGCCAGTGTCTGTACCACCAAGTCCACAGTGCCTGGGTGACCAATGTCACCCTTTGGTGGCTTTCTCTCCCTAACATTCTACCCTCCGTCTGGTTTCTAGAAAGCTCTTTGTGAACATATCTGAAGAATACTGAGTTTTTCTTGAATCACGTCATGTTTGCCTACATGCTAAAGAGTCTCACATTCTAACATAGTTATGCACTACTCTGAACATAACTCCATGCTTGGTGCAGTCACCAAAGCATCCAAGTATATCTCTCTCTGCACCAATTAAGAGGGGCAGAAATATTTAGTTTAGATTTTAGAAAACTGGCCATCTATTTGATTTGCTTCCAGAACTCCAAAACCAACATCCACACAACGCACTACACACCACAGGGATTTTCCTGTGCCTGATGTGCAGTGCCAGCCTCCGCCAGCCTTCATCAGTTGTTCAGTAACTTCAAGGCTCATAACCTGAGTTCTCGGTCATTAAATCACAAGATTAACCCAGAAGGAGGGGAGACCAATAATTCTATGATGGGCTAGACTCCTTCCAAGGTCATCCTCCACAGAGAGATATCGGAAAGCCTCAACCACTCAACCCTCAGATCACTGCTAAAGAGATGGAGCAACCAGAAAGAAACACGGTAAAGCCACATCCACAGCGTCATAGGACCCCAGGGAGGAGGGGCTCTCCTGTCAGCCATCACCTGAGAAACGAGATCTGAAACCCAAGTTTATAATAATGACAAACACAGCAGCCAGGATAGCATGTAAGACATAGACAGGACCTGGCATACACCACCTGTCCTTTCAAATGCCGTTACAACTGCTTTGTTCCCTGCAGAATGGCCTCTAGCACCGTCCATGCACAGGGTGGCAATTTCGTGCAGGCTGTGATCTCCTTGAGGTTAGAACACCCACCATCTTCTCTTTTCCTTGCAGTTTCTTGTGATTTATACAGAGAAGTGAAAGCACAGTATTCAGGAGAGGCAGGGGCATCCACACACAGGCAGAAGAAAAGGACAGGGGGCCCAAGATGATACAGAGACATGGGGTGGAATGTGGCTTAAAAGCCTGGTTCTCCAAAGTTCCAAAGCCCTACTCTTTAGATAGGGACTGTTGCCCTAATCTCCTGTTCCCTCCAACAAGATCTCTGACCAGAGACCAATGCAAGTTCCCTGAAGACAAATATTAGTCAGAGTTCTCTAGAGTCACAGATCTTATGGGATGTATATATTGAGGGAATTTATTATGATGATTTAGTTTGTAGTCCAACTACCCCAACAGTGGTCAGCTGTGAATCGGAAGTCCAAGAATCCAGTAGTTGCTCGGTTCCATGAGATACTTGTATAAACTGGTCGTCTGTAGAAGTAGGCTCTAACAGATGTGCTGGCAAGTAAGTGGAAGCAGGAAGAAGAGTGAACCTTCCTTTTTCCACTGTCCTTATGTAGGTCTCAACCAGAAGGTGTGGCTCAGATTAAAGGTGTGCACCACCACACCTTTGATCTGGGACTTGCTTTGTCCCAGGCTGACCTTGTACTCAGAGATCTCCTCACCTCAGTCTCCTGGGATTAATGGTGTATACTACCTTACCTGGGCCTAAGCTATTCATGGCCACTATGCCTCAAGATCTCCATGCCAAGGTCCATCAGAAACTCATGCCTTCCAACCTCAAGCTCTGGGTCACAGGTGTGCCTTCCCAATTCTTGATTGTAGTTCATTCCAGATATAATCAAGTTGACAACCAGGAACAGCTATTACAAGAGGTAGGGCTGGGACTGTCCTCGGACTGTGGAAATCTGCCAAGGCTACCCATAACATAAATGCTTTCTTGATTTTTAAAGAGTCCTGGCATCCATTACAGTGTTTGCCAATGGGAAGCATCAAGGACTCAGCTGACCAATGAAAGGGAAATGAGTTATAAGCTGAAACACTGAACTTCCAATGGTGTCTCCCTCTCAGGTGCACTCAAGTTCTAGATGTTTCTGAGACCTGAAGATCCCAGAATCCCCCCACCCCTACTCCCCAAAGATGTTAGCTGAGCCAATCAGCAAAGCCATATTCAGTCTGAAGAGCTTTGTGCACATCCTAGGGTGTCAAGGATCACAAATAGTTTTTCTTTTTTTTCCCCAAAGTTGTCACCTCTGACACAAGAGTCAGATACCACCTGCTCTCCTGCATTGAGCTTCTCTCTGGGGACACTGTATTGTGAAGGAGCTGGCCCTGAATTACTAGGAGTTTCTCTAACCCTTATTCTTTATTGCTCGGTGACACGGTCTATTCTGAACATATTTCCCAAATGGGATTCAAAATGCAGCAATCAGGCATAGTTATATCAACAAGAAAATGGACAGCACTGCAGCCATACCAGTCCCGAAACCCAGTGTTCAAATGGCCCAGGGGTTATGATGTTCCTGAGCAAACGGAAGGGAAACCGTCTTCATGCCAGCTGTCAGACTATATCTCAGATACTGGATATTATTTATAAAAAAGGAAGAAACTCAAAAATGAGGGCTCATTTGTGCATTGATACCATTCAGCATAAACGCATCATTGTCCCAGTCTCAGACGCCAGATGGTGCGTGCAACTCATCTGAGTTTTTGCTTCATCTCATCACATTTAATCTGTGGCTCGACCAATTCTAAATATAACGCTTGCAGAATTGCCTTGGTTGATAGGAGGAGCAGGTATCCTAGCTATACCCATTTTCTCAGCTATGAGTTGAAAGGACTGGGCCTGGCCTTGTATGTGGAGTATACAGTTTTTTCTTAAAAAGACACTGAAAACGCTGTGCTGAGCTCAACACGCAGCACACACTATGCTCCCATAGGTGCTTTTAGAAGAAAGCTGGGAGCAATGTGCAGTCCGTGCCCCTCCAGAGGTGTGGGGCAGATCCATGCAGTAGAGCACATCCATGATGGAGAGCACACAGGAAACCTACCCAGGGCATGAAACTATGCTGACCCAGAAGTCCTTCCCTAGACCCTTGTGCTTTCAACATAAGGGTGTGTCCTCCACTGCATGTGCAAACACTAACCTCTACTGAGGTAGTGTATGCAAGGGGTTCTATGCATCCTTATAGCTCTTTATAAACACTCACACACCAGCACACACATACATACACACATGCATACACCTATACACATATGCTAACACATATACATACATACATACATATGCACACACATGCACCCACATAGACACACATACACACACGTACAAACATACACTCACATACATTCAGATACATGCATGCACATACACATGCTCGCACTCACAGTCATGTACACACATGCACACACATACACATACTCATGCACACATATACACATGCTCACACACTCACATACACACTCATGCACACACATACACATGCTTACACACACTCATACACACAAGCACACACACATACGCATATGCAAACACACACATACACACATATGCGCACACATATGGACTCATATACACACACATAGACATGCTCACACACTCATGCATGAACATACACATGCTCTCTCACACACAGACTCCTTCCTCAGCTCTTCTATCTTTAATCATAAAAGCCTTGGCATACTGCACCTGGGAACTATAGTTTAGCATCTGATAACCTGAGAATGGACAATGTTGCCAAATAACTATGTAGGAAGCCAGTCTGAATGGTGGCAACTTTGGACATGGAAGTTACCCTGTCAGAAATAAGGAACCCGGATAAAACTGCATGATTTATTTCATCTGACTGACATTTCAGACAGAGTGACTTACAGTCAGCCTTAGAGACGTCTTCCTGAGCTAGAAGGGGCTTTACCAGAGTGAATCAAGAGAGTCTATGCTCCACCTTACCTAAAGAACCGGTGGGACTCTGCCACGGCATCCATATTAGAGTTCCCAAAAAAAAAGCCATGAGCAAACATTTAGATGAGTACCTGCTAAATGTCATATGGGCTGTTAGTTCATGAAAGTGAGACCAAGGGGCCAGGCAGGTGCTTGTCAGACAGTGAATAGGTGACAGGGTCCACCTGGGCCACTGGCCACAGAGCATGTGTGAGCTTCTCTTGTCTTCCTTCTGGTGACTGGCTTCCTTCTAAAAGGCCCCGGGTCTTTATGAGGTGGCCATCTCCTCTCGGAATGTTTGGCTTGCCTCTTCCTCACTGCAACTGCTTTTCCCTGTCATGTATGCTGAGTGAATTATGACGTGTAAAATTGGTTCTGTTCTTCCAAGCTGTATCCTTCAATCAACAAATAAAGCTTCAAATGGCCCAAGTAACTCTGTTTGTTTGTTTGTGGGGTTTTTTTTGTTTGTTTGTTTTTCCGGAGCTGAGGATCGAACCCAGGGCCTTGCGCTTGCTAGGCAAGCACTCTACCATGGAGCTAAATCCCCAACCCCGGCCCAAGTAACTCTGGCTAAGCACTTACTGTTGCTGTTTTTCTGCTCCTATCCTCCCCCTTTCATTGTTTCCAGTGGGAATTGTGCCATTCCCCACCCCCACCCCAGTCCCTCTCTGGAGGTTACAATATTCACTCTGTCTGGTATCAACTTGAAGGCAAAAAGCCACAAGGACTGGCATCTGAGTATTCTCTTGGCTTGAGTCACCTGCACTGTGAGGTCATTGTTATTTAGTTTCAGCTTCAGGAACAAATAGCAACGTACGTCTATATTTCTGGGGAGAAAAATTCTCAGCCCTAGCTACTCTGACCAATTCTCCCAGTTTCCCTCCATTCCCAGCCTCTCACAGGATCCAGCTACATTTCAGGGCCTCTGCAGCCCTGCATCCTTAGATCACTCTTTATCCTTTCTATGCGGAGCTCTAGGCAGCCGGCTGACACCAGTTTTCCAGTTTACGGATTCTCTCTTTAGCTCCATCGGCTCCACCCTACAGCTCCCACAGTCACTAAACTAAGCCGTTCGGCTCCTTGTTCCTTATTTTGTTTTGCAACCGTTGTATACAAACTGTTTTCTTACGTCGGGGTTCATTTTATTTTTGAAAACCCACTTAATCATTTCAAACAGACTCGGTACCCATGCAAGTCTGCTTCAGGTCAGTTAGCCGTCCACTGTGGCCTCTTTGACCTCTTGAGGCATGACCCCATGCTCTCCTCTGCTTACTGGGGGAGGGGGGCGTGCTTGTGGAGGAGGGGCTGTGGTTTTGATCCAGAGCACTGGATCCTGACAATCTAAACACCTTTCACATACATTTCAACCCATTTCTCTTCCCACCATATGGGAAGTGGTGGGGAATCCAGACTTCGGCCCATGCCAAAGATGTCCGTTCACAGGGAATAGCATGCTCTACTAACAGGAAAGTTACAACCTCGGGTATGGAACGCACGCTACCAATCTATCCTTGGCCAGTGTTCTCAGACTTCTTTTCTTATTACGGGGGGACTTTTGACTGTCTAGGTTTACACAGAGGACGCTCATTGGCCTTGTCTTTACCACCCAGCGTTACAAGGCACAGGACGTGCATTACACCTGCTCACCTGCTCAGGGTGACGTACTCCACCCTGGGCCTTTCATCCGTCCTTAGTCTCAGCGCTTGCTCTCTCTCTCTCTCTCTCTCTCTCTCTCTCTCTCTCTCTCTCT
Source organism: Rattus norvegicus (assembly GCF_021556685.1). Classification (NCBI taxonomy): domain Eukaryota; kingdom Metazoa; phylum Chordata; class Mammalia; order Rodentia; family Muridae; genus Rattus; species Rattus norvegicus. The sequence continues at coordinate 83,183,254 of NC_141549.1, forward strand.
CTCTGTGTGTGTGTGTGTGTGTGTGTGTGTGTGTGTGTGTGTGTGTGTGTGTTTTGCTTGGGAAAAAGGGACCTTAGGCATCAGCCTAGGTTTCCTAAGTCCCAACCTCCTTCAGTACAAACTTCTATAAAAAACAGCATGCACCCCCCGCCCCCATCCTCTGCAAGGTCTTTCAGGTTTGCACTAAGTGACTATCCCACGTTCCTGGAAGACAGGCTGGCTGGCAGAGGCCTCAGTTCCTAGGCAACACTAATTCTTTTGGAGTGCCCGGCTCATGTCGAGAACTTTATAAAAGCTGGTTATGTTCTATTCGCTCTCCAAGAACGGCAGTCAGGAAAGGCCACTGTTATCCGAAGCTCAGAATTAAACGCTACACCCTTAAAGAGAGCATGTGCACAGAATCATAGCCTCCTCTCTCCAGGGAGGTAAAACGGACTGTGGGTGGGACAGAAATGCCTCTCTGTCCATTTTTCTGAGAGCACCTGACTCATTATCTCCATTGTTTAGAAGTCTTGGAACCCCAGGGTGACACCCGTTTACTGAGGTGAAGAGCAGTGGGGGGATTTTCTATTGTTCAGAGTCACTTGTGGGGAAAATTTTGAATTTCTTGTACTAAAGAAAAATCAAGATCACAATGCTCCTACATACGCTGCCTCTTAGTCATGCTTTACAAGGGGAGAGAAGCAGAAATAAAAGAGTCGAGGTGACGATGAAGATATAAAAAAGATTCTTCACCGTTAAGATTTTATAGATTATTTTAAAACTTAAATTTCACCTTTGGCCTAGACTGTCTACAAAGAACATTCCCAAAATGGAGACTTACCGGACCACCACATCTGCTCCATCCTTAAATTATGCCCTAAAGGATGTTTTGTGCTGAACTGCCTGCTACCTTTTAGAACATTCCTGCGTGTAAATTTACTTTGTAATTGTCTGGTTTTGCATTTTTTGTTTACATGATGAGAACCTGTGGAATCTCTGGCACACCCTGTCCCCTCGTCATCATTCCTTCTCTTATGTCAAACCATAAACTAAACAGACAAATTCATGTGCCGTCCCGTCCAGTGCCCATGTTTCCGACTGTGCTCTTGTTAAGACTAGAAAGGCATCACGATCCACCAATAAGATTTGAAATCAGAGATGTGCTCTTAATCTTCGAATTAGATTGACAGATTATATCACATGGATGTAGGTCGTGATACCTCATGGTGGTGAGCTAACGGTGGGGGTGGGGGTGGGGGGAAGGCAATGGAGACAGTCTGAAGGTTAGGTCCTGTTTTAGTCAGGGTTTCTATTCCTGCTCAGGGATCAGACGTACTCCACCCTGGGCCTTTCATCCATTCACTCCTTAGCCTCAGCACGCTGTCTGTCTGTCTGTCTGTCTGTCTGTCTGTCTGTCTGTCTGTCTGTCTGTCTGTGTTTTCCTTGGGAAAAAGGGGCTTTAGGCATCAGCATAGGTTTCCTAAGTCCCGACCTCCTTCAGTACAAACTTGTACAAAAAACAGCATGTACCATAACCGAGAAGCAAGTTGGGAAGGGAAGGGTTTATTCAGCTTACACTTCCACATTGCTGTTCATCACCAAAGGAAGTCAGGACTGGAATTCAAGCAGGGCAGGAAGCAGAAGCTGATGCAGAGGTCATGGAGGGATGTTACTTACTGGCTTGCTTCCCCTGGCTTGCTCAGCTTGCTCTCTTATAGAACCCAGGGATGGCACCACCCACAATGGGCCCTCCCTCCTTGATCCCTAATTGAGAAAATGCCTTACAGCTGGGTCTCATGGAGGCATTTGCTCAGGTCTGTTCTGTTAGCAAGTGAGGTTGTTCCCGGTGTGCTTGCCCCTCTAGGGGAGGTCTCTCTACAGGAACACACCATAGTGACACCCTCCTGATGGTGGCAGACCCAGGGACAATCAAGCTGCCCTGCACTCAGGTTCACCCCTCACTCCCAAGCCACCTCTCTGTTCTTGCTAGGGAGAGGATATATATTTAATACCTCATTACATACATAGCCTCCACAATTCAGAACTTCATAATATAGGCCATGCGGGCAATTTGCATATTGAAGCCCTGATCTACATTTTACATATGATTAAAATGTTGGGTTCTCTGAAAAGAAAAACAAAACAAAACAAAAAAATGGTGGCCTAGTCATCACAGGGACTTGCAGCTGTAGGATAAGAGACCCCTCAGTCAACTCTGCTCCTGGTCTCCTTTGTTTGACAGATACTATCTTCTGAGATGATGCTAATTATTCCGTTTCTATGAAGAAACAGCTCTCTCCAAAAGAACCAGCCATTAAAATGCAAATAGGTGTTTCCCACTTCACTGGTTAGCCAGGAAAGGCTGTTAACAGCTTTCTAACCAGAGGGGGAAAGTTACCTCAGCCGCGTTTCAACTCAGACCCTTTCTGAGAGGCACGCTTAGCTTTGAGCCTCCTACTGCAGAGTCCTCTGGCTCTGATCCCTTCTGTGTGGTGGCATTTATAAGTTAACGCAGGGACACCGTTGAAGAAATTACTAAACAGAAAAGGCTGATTCTAGATTCCACTCACTGCACCCAGCCAGCTCTCACTTAGACTAATTACTTAAATGATTTAAAAACCTATGAATATTTATATGCCGGTGCCTCTGAGTAACAAAGCACAGCTGAGCCCAGGCAGCCCCTCACCCTTTCCCCTGTTCAGAACAGTTCCACTTGCACAAAGGAGGGCCTCAGAGAAGTCTGGCCTGGAAGGGAAGAACAGTTTCCATGAAAACAGGACCGGGACCTCCACCTTATCAGGACGTTCCTCCCGACCCCCTAGTTTCCACCTCTTGGACAGCTGGGGTTAATCTTCCATAAGGTCCAGCCTGGCTCCTCTTAAATGTTTATAAGCTGATACATCCTAGAGCAATACACACTGTATCGTGTGCTGACAAAATGTGTGATGTGGATGTTAAACAAGGACAGGCACGAGGTAGTATCCCCCAAGTGTCTAGGAGAGAGACGAGGACCTAACCATCCAACAATGCGGGGTCCGGACACTGACTCTCACAGTGAAGAGACCTGGGTCCTTCCTAGGCATAGTGTCACTGCCCTGGAAATTCTAAAAAGGGATCCACACCCCTCTTGGCTCCCACACTGTCTGTAATGATCTAGCCATCAGCCGGGACATGCCCAACGTCCAAAACCTGTTTTCCTTGAATCAGAAGGCACCCCTGGGGATGACCGCACATCACACACCAAACACTATCCTCAGCTGACAACAGACTTGTGTTATAAAAAAATGTCAAATGAAACTCATTGGAATTTGCTCAAGCTTCGACCTTGGAGGTTTACTTCCTGTCCTGTCTAGTACCTCTAGCATGCTGGAATCTTTAACAGGAGCGGGGGAAGGGAACTTTGGACTTGAAGCAGAACACAGTGATTACTCCCAGGCTGGGGATAACACAGAAAAGCTGTAATGATAAGAAATGATAGAGCTCCCAGTGCCTCCAAGGACCAAAAGAAGGAGAGCCTCACAGTAGCCTTAGGACAGAGGATCATTCCTTTGAAGGTTACACTTTTCTCATTATCCCGAAAAGACCGGGGACAGAGATTTATGTAAAATACCAGACCTTATCACCACTGAATTTGTGTTATGCACTCACACGCTTAATGCCACAAAAAGAATTTGGAAAACTTTGTCAAAATACTCCTTTGCCACCAGACTGAAGAAATTGCCTACTGGTCATAATTTTCTGATTAGCTTGGCACTTGGGCTGTTTTGCAGGGGAGTCTGTTCAGCTGGTCTGTCTACAAGGCATTCAAGTCTCTTGACACCCAGGTTCCAGAGCCAGTGTTAGGAGAGGAGATAGGGGCTGGAGCATGACCCCCAAGGCCACTCCGGAGCTACTATGTCTCCCTGAAGTCCCAAGGGTGGCTAGTTTTGCAGTTGGTGTATCTCTTTAAAACACACAACATCAAAACCCAGCTTCTCAAGTCCCCTGAACGGCTCCCATAGGAAATCCTTTCTTCTTCGTTTTACCACTGACAAGCACCATGTAAATCTGCTCTCACTGTTTGGAAATGTCATTTTGACTGGGCACCATCCCAGGAGCTGCTCCACTGTGGAATGTCTCAACCACAGGACCTGGCTGACACGTCCGTCCGCACGGCAGCTTGCGCTCACTGGCACCTCCTCTCAGGTTCAGTCATTGGCAATTAGGAGTAATTTCACAAAGCCTCATTTGATGTGAGCTTCATCGGGAGGTTTGGGTAATATTTCTAAAGCTAGCAAATGCATATTGGCATCTATTATCTGGAGAAAACTAGCTGAAACTTTCTGAGCACAATACAAAATAAAAAAAAGAGAAATACGGCCAACTGGTCAACCATGTTGATTTCGTATCAGAAGAAATTCTTGCCTGGCACTCACGCCTTCTGTTTTGTCTCATCCACATTGCTCATCAACCACCACAAAGAATATACTTTCAACTTCAAAACTGTCCAATCAACTCATCTGTGGCAGCAGCTTGTCTCTGCCAATCTAACGCATGAGGCACCATGGTGCCCTGCCCACCAGAGTAGATATGCAGTACTCACCTTCTGGCTCTCCACAAAGGGTGCACTGAGACTCTGTGGAGAGAAGAGAGAGAGCAGTTAGCCATGGGCATGGCGGCACACTGCTCATGAATATAAGCAGCCTCACACAGCTGGAGCTCCACAGCCCAGAGCCCCCTGGGCCAGCACAGAGCTACCTTGACCCAGCAGTTCAGCAAGTTTTATCTAAAACCTGGATTTTCAAAAATGCCCTGAACGTTATACTTTATTAAGATAACAACCTCTCTGTCATATGCATAAGTGCACACCAAATCCATTCTCATAACTGCACAGGGCTCAACGCTTTCAAGCTACTCAGATGACATCGGGAGGGTGGGGCTAGCCATTTTCAATAGCTACATGTTAGACCACGGCCCTGTTAGAATTTACAGTCGTCATGACCTTCAGATGCAGAAAGTAATATCACGTCTCAATAAAGACACCCAAATTCACCAAGACTGATTGATTTCTGCACAAACCAGCCCAGGGCTCCATAGCTGGCTCTATAGAATGAATGGAGAGGCAGAGGGCACGGTGTCTGCAGGATATGCCCAGTGGGGAGTCACAGCGCCTACAGTATAGATACACATGGAGGAAGACTCATTAGTGCTTACGATCCAGAGTTAACCAGAAATAGATACACTATCTATTCCCCAAACTCTAGTACACAGGAAATCCAAAGGCCTTCCTGGGGAACAGGGGGAGCTTCCAAACCCTGGCTTCCAAACCTTTGACCCTGGCTGACTGTAAGGTATATACTATAGAGTATATAGCACAATGGTATTCTGTTGTCCGAGGCATGCATAGGGTAAGAAGACATGGTGACTTCTGAAGCGGCAGACAGAGTTTGGAATGCACAGACAGGGTAACTCCTGTACTACTCAGTCACAGACACTGACATACACTGGCATGGTAACCTTGTGTGCACTCAGACACACACAAGAAGATACCAAAGGCATGGTGACTTCTGTCTCTACCTAGACAATATTGAGTTACACAGGTTTGGTGATGACTGCATGCTCACCCACACACTTTATGGTGTATAGATCTAGTGACCCAGCATGTATCCAGATGCATACTTAGAAGGACAACGGCATAGTGATCTGTGTATGCAGGCTGTTGGCATTTGTTCTAGGCTCCGCCCCACAGTTACCTGGCAACTGCCAGGTATGCCTGACTCACTATAAAAGGGGCTGCTTGCCTCTCCTCTCTCTCTCTCTCTTGGTCTTGCTCTCTTGCTCTCTTCCCCTCTTCCCCCTCTGTCCCCTCTCTTCCCACCCTCGCCCCCACATATTCATGGCTGGCCTCTATTCCTCTACTCTCTCTGTCCCTCCCTCCCTCCCTCTCTCTCTGTCTTTGTCTCTCTCTGTGTGTCTCTCTGTCTCTGTCTCTGTCCCTCTCTCTCTGTCTCTGTCTCTCTCTGTGTCTCTCTGTCTCTGTCTCTCTCTCTGTGTCTCTTTCTGTCTCTGTCTCTCTGTCTCTGTCTCTGTCTCTCTCTCTCTCTCTCTCGCTCTTGCTCTCTTGCTCTCTTCACCTCTTCCCCCTCTGTCCCCTCTCTCCCCACCCCACCCCCACATATTCATGGCTGGCCTCTATTCCTCTACTCTCTCTGTCCCTTCCTCCCTCCCTCCTTCCCTCCTTTTCTCTGTGTCTCAGTCTCTCTGTGTGTGTCTCTCTGTCTCTGTCTCTGTCCCTCTCTCTGTCTGTCTGTCTGTCTCTCTCTCTCTCTCTCTCTCTCTCTCTCTCTCTCTCGCCTCTCTTTCCCTGCCTTTTTCTGTCTCCACTACCCTGTCTCCCCTCTCCATGCCCTAAATAATCTCTTCTCTATGCTATAACTCCATGTGGCCGGGACCTCAGGGGGAAGAGATGTCTCAGCATGGGGCCCTCAGAGGCACCCCCTTCCCTGACACCATACCGTGCCCCCACCAAACTATCCCTGGTTTCCTTTTCTTTGTTATAAAACACAACATAGGCAGACACACAGTAGGATGCCAAATGCCCATCATGTGCACATGGGACCCCGTGGGAGTCAGAGAAGCAGAGGGTCGGTGTGCAAATGTCTTACTGCGCACATGTTTTGGGGTAGGAGTTTCAGAAGGAGAACTGATTGGGGTTCCACAAGCCCCACCGGAAACTCACCCAGGCAGTCTATACACATACTCAGTGCCATTAGTAAGAGCAGTGTCTCCCTTGTCCTGACATCACAACAAAAACTCCCACATAAGAAGCCATGAGGCAGAGCCATAACCTGTTTCTGGCAGGAACACTCAGCCTCAGCACCCATATATATATATATATATATATATATATATATATATATATATATATATACACACATATATATATATATACACACACACACACACACACATATATATATGCGTGCACACACATGTACATATACACACAGAGGCAGGGATACAAACACACACACAGACACACACATACATGCACACACACAAATACATACACACATATACATATACATGCAAACATATACATACACACATATATACACACATACACACATACATGCACACACATGTACATATACACACAGAGGCAGGAATACACACACATACACAGACACATAGATACATGCACACACACAAATACATACACACATATACATATACATGCAAACATATACATACACTCATGTATACACACATACACACACACACACACATACATGCACACACATGCACATACACAGAGCCAATGCTCCCAGTGGTTTTTTTTAAGATCCCACAGAAAAGAAGCCCCCCAACTTGAGCACCACAAGAACTTTACATGGTTCCTAGGAAAACAATGCTGAGTGCACACAGTTAACAGTCAGGCTGGGACCCAGGCCTCTGAGGAACAAGGACGAAGCAGCAGTGTCCCCCATAGGGTACCCAGCCTGGGTAACTACAGCCTAAGGTAACTATAGCCTTAGGCGCTAGAGAGCAGCGTCTGATCTAACTAACCTTCAACAATAACCAACCCATTCCCTGCTCTGTGGGCCTGAAGTCAATACCCCTGCTCTCCTGGTATGTGTACTAAACCCCAGGCCTGGCTTTACATTATGGACTACAATTCCCAGAATCCACACCAACACTGACCCATGGTTAGGATCTTTCCCCAGAGAATTCATCTAATCCCAGCTGGCACATTGTGACAGCACAATAAGAGTCCTTAGAGTGAATTCAAACCTACGAGTCAAAGATCAGCCAGAAGCCTCCAGAACAGAGGTACCAGCTCAGCTGGTGTCAGAACAAAGTGAAGTGTTGAGCTATTTAAAGCTGAATTATTAGTGCCTCTACACCTATGCTTTAAAGTATTGTTTCCATGAAGATGACAGGGACAGGTGACTATGCCCGTTACCCCTGAACACATTTTTACCAGTGTTTCTCCATGGAAGCCCACAGCTGGCCCCTGCAGCTATGGCGACGCCTGACAAGTGACCAGGTCTGATGGTGCTATTCATCAAACGCACCCTTGAAGTTTACAAGAGTCCCTTGTTCCAATATTGGAGGTTACCAGTGCAGGCATTACACGCTGACACGAAGGAACTGTAATAGCCCAGTAGAGAAGGCATACTGGGTCCAGGCCAGTGTCTACTCTTCAGGGTCAGATTCTCTGGACAGCAGCATCATGACCACCAGAAACATTTGGGATAACCACATGGTTCTAGGACATGGTGCTAACTACATCTGATTATTGAGAGTCTGGTGAAAAAGGTCATAGAGCTTCCAGGGAAATGCTCAGAAGGCACCAAGGACTTCACCAGCTTAGACACGTGAGACCTCCAACACTCTGCACACAAGCTCCGGGCCTGTGCAGGTGGGCTGAGCTGTGAGGAGGAACTCGAGTGAGACTCACAGAACAGTGCATGGTGCATGGTGGCCAGTACTGGACCTTTGCTTGCTAAGTGACACCTTGTGCCCCAGGTTCAGTTCCTGGGAGAGGGTATAGCAGCTCTTGCCTCCCATCCTTCCCTGGCCCTCCAGCCTCCGCCTTTGACTTCCTCAAGCCCAAAGGGTTAACTACTAGAAGCAACCATGATGATGAACAGCGCCCCCTTGGGATCCAATGTGACAGGGTTAGACCCGTGGTCCTTCCTCCCAAGGAACACCTGCTTAAAATATGCTGGATATAATGAGAATTGATCTGGTTACACTGAAAATTCATCTCCATTACTGAACTCATTTAAATAAGGAGACAACTCTACAAATTTATGTCAATTAGCACAGACTGAGAAACCTGCTCGTGATCTTACGTGAGTTCTACACGCACCTGCGCCAGACGCAGGCCCTTGAGAGTCTGGTTATTCCCAGAGCTATGAAGCATGAACAGCCAGAGCCAAGCTCACCACGCTCTGGCATATGGTGAGTACTTTATTTTAATCTCCTGGGAGAGAAGGAACTACCTCTGTGAACTGTGAAAGCACCTACCTCCGGAAGGAACTTTAAATGCACCCACATATTTTATCAGAGGCCCCTTCCAACTCTGTATGGGAAGCAACATGCATGTCCTCTCCATGCTTTGTCCTGGAGAGAACCCCTGGGCACCTGCTCTCTCCCAACTGCAGAGGCAGCTGGGGTTGAAAGCAGAGGTGGTGGTAGCTTAAGCAATGGGAGAGATAAAGCAGCTCTATGCTACCCCGAACCCCTTGAGGAAAGAAGCCTTCTTTGCAGGAGAGCCTCTGTGCATGAATCATGGGCAAGTCTCAAAGCCAGAATTCCAGGAGTTTATGGACAGGAGCCCTTCATCCCCAAGGCTTATTCAAATTCATGTTCCAGTTCTGCATGCCACAGAGGATGCCCCTCAGAGTGACCCCCAGAAGGGGCAGGGTGGAGGGGCAAAGCAGGAAGAAGCTAGAGAAGGGAATCTGTGGGAAGTAAGTGCACTAGGCCACATGTTGGATACTGGGCAATGACTAATTAGCTTCTTTCTCTGCTCTCTCCCAGGCCCTCCAGCTGAGCTGTGATGACTAGACATGTGGGCATACCCAATACTAAATACTACTAAGGTTATTCTTTGTCCCACCCACGCCATGTCCCAGACTGACTGTCCCTGTCACAGTGCACAAACATGACAGGGCCAGGTGACACCTAACCCCAGAACTCATTATGACACAAGCACATAACACATGTCATGGAAGCCCATGGCAAAATGCCTATGTCACACACAACACTCTAACAGGATACGGTCATGCCCCCATGTGACTGCGTGACAACCATGTGACTTGACCTAACAAGCTAGGACCTAAGTCTACATCGATGGGAACAGTCCTTTGAATCATAATTGGTTTTTTATGATAGGGTCTTACAGCTCATTTTCAACATTAAACCTTAAGGAGAATGGGGGAAAGAATGGGACTTTGTTTTCAGTTTTGTTTTGAATGCTTTTCTTCTTGCTCTCTTTGGACGCCTGCATCGGGTCTAGGACTTGAGTGTGTCTTTATTTACGTGTGCACGTGTGGAGGTGTGCACACACCTTAGAGCATGTGTGGAGATCAGAGGATGGGTTGCAGGAGTGTGTTCTTCCTACTATATGGGTCCCAGAAACTGAACTTAGATCATCAAACCTGACAGAAGGTACCAAGCCTTATCCACTAATCCATCTCCCTAGCCCTACTTTTGGGGACAGAATCTTACTTCAAAATACTATTGTTGAGGCTTGCTTTGAACTCCCAACCTTCCTTCTTCTACCTCCCAAGTGCTGAGATTACAGCCATATGCTACCACGTCCAGTTTATACCGTCTTGGGGATTGAACTCTTGCCTTGTGCATGTCAGGTAAGCAACCTGCCGACCGAGTTACATCCCCAGCTCCTGGATGTGCTTAAATGTCCATTAAGTAATAGATAAAACCCAGTATGCGACAGGTATACTGAGAGGCACGTACTGGTGACACCGTGCTTGCAACCTGCTACTAATGTACACTTAGTAGATGTGTAAGGAATAGCCTGGAGTGGTAAATTGGAGGTTCTCAGAAGTTACCTCTATGTAAGATTACGTAAACATATGGTGGGACTGCACAGGAAGGAAAACGAGACAACAAATGAGACCCTTGAATGAGACCTTTACTACACGTTAGCTCATAGTTAATGTTAAAAGCAACTTTATAGTTTACATATTTCTCTATGTCATAGGTTTCACTCATTGAGTCATTCCAGACATAGGTGAGAGGATCTGGGGTCCACACTTAGTGAGCTCTGATCATTGGCAGTTTAAGGATAGCGTTCACTGGTCATTAATTTACAAGGATGCCATTTGCCTCATTGGAGGAGATGCTGGCGGGAGAGACCAACCGACCACAATGTAGTAAGAGCAAAGACTCTGAAAGAGGAAGCACACGTTCAGGACCCACAGATCCTCCAGTGGTACTGGTCACGGCAGATTCACTCACAGGGGCAGGTGGAGAAAGCTGTGTGAGGGGCGTGGCCTTCCCCAGGAAGAGCAAGAGCCCAAGTCTTGGTGACTAACAGGTCATCTTTATGGATACATCAGAGACAGAAAGAGCACCCAAAGGTGGGAAAACCCAGTTTAGGACACACACACACACACACACACACACACACACACACACACACACACACACACACACACACACGTCATCTTAGGAAGTTCCAGACAGGGAGGAGCCCCGCTGCCTACTGTAAGCACAGCGAAGAGAGGTGCCTCCATTGTAATGGCTGCATACAAACAGAATTCTAGTTTGACTTTTTAAGTGAAAGGAAACACCATGAAGGCAAACGCAAGAGTCAATCAATGGCTTTAGTAAAGAAACAGCCACGGAAACCCACTGTACAAGTCCTGGTGGCTGACAGAGAGGTTGGGCACCTTTCTCCAAACAGCACCCCAAAGCAGGAACAGAAAGGCTAGCTACCGCTTCCTACCAATTGACTGTGAAATGCCTCATTTGGCTGAAATGGTTCTGGGGGGCACATATTTGCCCTCCTCAGAGTAAGCTTGACTTAAGAATGTTAAATAATTATTAGACTCTCCGGGGAAAATAGCATCCAGTTATTATCCAATCCAAACACGTGCTCCCTCCCGCAGAGCGCACCTGGGATTAAAGATCAGCAAGACCAGCGGCTTCCCAAGGAAAATCAATGCTTCTTTATTTCACACCACAGCACAGGATGGTGCTCACCACTGGGCCGTATCCATCCAGCGATGCTCTGTGTGAGCGACCAGAGCTCTTATTTCCCCCTTCACTGAAGGAGAGGATTATGCAGCCTGCCTATCACCAGCCACACAGTCCTGAAGGAAACTTCTAGTTTTTGACAATTTTCAAAATATTTCCCCCAGCGGAGCATTCTGTAGTCTCTCCCCAGCTCCTTACGGACACATCAAAAGTACACAAGAGCAATCAAACTGAAGCCATATTCTGGCCTCCCCGATAATTCAGGGACACAAAGGGCCCATCAAAGCCTATTCAGTCAGGAAGTCCACTCGTAGCCCTTCTGTCCACTCTGAGCAGCTGACACAATTGCTTCACCGTCAGCCCTCAGGAGGAGGGCAGCGGTATCTCTGAGGGGCCAGGCTACTCTGGAGAATAGTCATAAACTCTAAGGCTCTGGAAAGGTGGTAAGATCCTTCCCACCCCCACAAGGGTTTTGTGGGTTTTCCCCACAGCTGTCTTTTCCAATTGACCCAACCGCAAAAACAAAGAGATGAAGCACCCGCCATCCTTCCATTCTGGTCTCACTTCCTTCTCTTAGTATCACAAGTTGTTCTGGCTACTTTTTTGTCAACTCAAAATAAACTAGAGTCATCTGCTAGGAGAGGACCTCAATTGAGAAATCGCCCCCAGCTGTAAGATCCAGCTGTAAGGCATTTTCTTCATTAGTGATTGATAAGGGAGGACCCAGTCCAGTGTGGGTGGTGCCATCCCTAGGCTGGGGGTCCTGGGTTCTATAGAAAAGCAGGTTGAGCAAGCCAGGGAGCAAGTCAATAAGCAGCACTCCTCCATGTCCTCCGCATCAGCTCCTGCCTCCAGGTTCCTGCTCTGTCTGAGTTCCTGCCCTGACTTCCCTTAATGATGGCAGTGTGACCTTAGAGTTGCAGGCTAAAATAAACCCTTCTTTCCCCCAGTTGCTTTGGTCATGGAGTTTTATCACAGCAATAATCACCCTAACCAGGACAAGAGTCAACAGGAGGAGCCTCTCCTGAGGCCATGCTCTCTCTCCTCATGTGAGGAGCCTCTCCTGAGGCCATGCTCTCTCTCCTCATGTGAGGAGCCTCTCCTGAGGCCATGCTCTCTCTCCTCATGTGAGGAGCCTCTCCTGAGGCCATGCTCTCTCTCCTCATGTGAGGAGCCTCTCCTGAGGCCATGCTCTCTCTCCTCATGTGAGGAGCCTCTCCTGAGGCCATGCTCTCTCTCCTCATGTGAGGAGCCTCTCCTGAGGCCATGCTCTCTCTCCTCATGTGAGGAGACTCTCCTGAGGCCATGCTCTCTATCCTGTTCTTGCATGTGGCTCACCCACTCCTTAGCTGGGCTTGTTTACTTCATGCCGCATCTCTGGGTGCCATTCCCTGAGGCCAAAATTCACCTTCCTAACCCAGATTTGGGCTGGAGAAGCCAGCCAGTAATGAATGATTTAGACATTTGGCTCCACAATGGACCAGACAACCTGGTAATCTCCTCCTTGCCCCCTTCTCCTCCGGCATCCCTCGGCCTCGCAAGGGCCTACTTCAGCTGTCATGCTTTCAAGTTCTCAGTGCTCTGTCTGCCCAGGTCAGAGCTGCTGGTGAGGGCCCTGGTGCCTTTTCCACACTAAGGCAAGCCATCAAATTTATGCGGGTGTGAGTTACCCATTAGGACAGTGGGATTTCCCCTCATTGGGATTTCACCCTCCAAATGATCAAGCCAAAACTTTAGGGCAGTGGTTCCCAGCCTCCCTAAGGCTGGCACCCTTTAATACAGTGCCTCAGGTTGTGGTGACCCCCAACCATAAAGTTATTTTGTTGCTACTTCATAACTGTAACTATGTTACTGTTATGAATCAAAATATAAATATCCAATATGCAGGATATGTGATTGCCATCAAAGGCTCATCCCATCCCCAGAGGGGTCATGACCAACAGGTCGAGAACCACTGCTCTCCAGTGGTTTGTCCAGCCCTGAATCATTCTAAGTCGTGATCATGGGAAGGCAGCTGGGCTTGGTTTCACTATATTTGGAAGGCTTGGTGTTTTAGGAACTAAGTGTCTGAAGCCTCCATGGTAACAGCATCAGCTACACAGAGAATCAAAGATAAATCAGGAGAGAGGCCAAGTTTTCTCCCTGACAACCCCTGTATCCAACAAATAGCCAGGAAGCCTCTCATACCATAACTCAAAATCTACCAAAAGCCCAATCACTCCCAATCTCCTGCCATGGTCAGGCTGACAGCATGCACCAAAGTATAGTGAAGCCAGAGCCACCAAGGAAGCCATGTTTCCTTTCTCTTCTCAGACGTAACAACAATCATCTCAGTAGTAGACCTTTCTCTTTGCATTCTGTCTCCAGCTCACAGAACAAACCAGGCCGTGGCCCTCCTGACAAGGAAAAGCCTTGTTTTGAGGGCCTGCCCCTTGCTTGATGCATGGCCAGACTCAAGGCCCCATGCAGAGGTCTGTTAAGAAAGACCTGTAAACCCTCTCTCACAGCTATGGACCTACTGGTCACTATAGACACTCAGATCCTTTAGATGTGTGGGAGGATGTGGGATCTTGCAATGCCTCTTGGAGGAAATATGTGATTCTAGCATGCGGTAGAGCTGGGGTATAGGAACATCGAACACACAGGCTTGGCATGGAGCCGCTGTCCAGTGAAGAAGGGTGAGGTGGACAGAACGTGAGAGACTGGTCACCCTGACTACATGACAGAGACCAGGGGCTGAGAAATGGTGAGCTAGGCAATGTCTCCCTTCCGTGTTACTCCGCCAGCTTCTCCCAAGGGCCGACCATGCTGTAAGGCCTGCAGTAGTGCCCAGGGAAGCCAACCTCACTGTAGGGTTCCCTAACATTGCAGCCGCTCTGGAATATCAGAGTTTGACTTCTCCAGATTCACAGCTTCCTGCTGTAAACGGCTCACGCTCATTAATCTGATGTGAAAATTACGACCAGCCTTATTTGAACTTTGACCACACCTAGAAATATTAGTCACCTGACCCTAAACAGGCACTGTGTTACAGATATTTATGGCCACATACAATTTATTGTTATATATATTTATCACTATATGTATGTATAAATAAACAATATATGTATAAATAGTATATAATATAAACACATGTACTTATATGCAATATATTCTGTATAGATGTATCATATAAAGTTACACATTAAATAAATCTATAAAATAAATACATTAAATGAACACATATGTATATAAATATACATATATATATTTCTAAATGTATGTAGATGTCACAAATACAGAGAAGGACATATACAGACAAAAATATATATGGGCCATAAGTATATTTCTAAATAATAAGGGACAGTCAGTCACTGCTGCTTAAGGCTTTTTAAAACATGTGTTCAACTACATTTCTTTTTTCTCTGGTTATCAAACATATAAAATAAACACTGGTCTCAGGAGACTCGACCCAATTTTCTCATTACTCCCAAGACAAAGGGGTGGTGCCTGTAAACGCTGGCAACAGGTTTGTGACACGCAATGGATTGGGGGATGCTCCCCCAAACCAGACAACCCCAAGGTGAAATCGAGCCTCAGGCTGTACCAAGGTCACTTTCAGTTCCCTAAGCCATAACTCTCCTTGCTTGGACCTCTACATCAAAACTATTCCCTGTCACCGCCTGTCACATCCCCAGTTTGTTCTGAAAGTGTCAGCAAAATATCACTTATTTTTAAGGTTTTTTTCTTTGTTGGTCGCAGGTACACTCGTTTATTACAGCAAGACTCTCAGGACTCAAGAGCACGCGTGATTTAGTGGTCTGTGCACAAGCTGTTATTTATCTGTCAGTTCTGAGTCCCTTACTCTGCTGTTTCAGGGGAGGACTCTGTGGAGGAGTCACAGGGAGAGTCGGCGGTGGCCGTCACACTTCAGCTTTCCTTGAAGCTGTAGTTCCTGTTTTCTTCTCATTTTCTTTGTATTTAACTTCTTTTCTTCAGCACTAAGCACTGAGTTTAGGGTCTCACACAGGCAGGACAGAGCTCTGCCACTTAGGTATCTTCCCACCACCGTTTTTACTTTCGGCAAACATTTTTATTTTGGGTCAGAATCTTACAAGTTTGCCCTGGATGGCCCTGAACAGAACTCTATCACTAGACACCATCCTGTTGCATGAGAAGCTGAGACAGGAGGATTAAAAGTTCAAGGCACACCTGGGCTACTTTCTGACCTATCACAGCCATTTTTTTCCCCATTCCATTCACTCGGAATGAAAGTTGGTTCGCCTGCTTCTATCATGAAACAGAAAGGCAATTAAACACTCTTGAGAAAGTATAGAATCTTTGAGACATGTTTTAATCTATGCTGGATACGTTTTTTTTTTTTCCGGAGTAAATCTTTGAAACAGCTTTTAACTCTACAAAATATTTTAAACTAGAGCAAGAATCATAGCTACACTAGGAAACGTCTCCAGTTCTGAGAAGCCAATATGGGCTCCCAAGACCCTGTTTCATTTTTCAACTCTGAGAGGAGAGCGTGAAGGAGCTCTAGATCAAGGGCTCTGCAGTCCTGCCTCCAAGGCACAGGGGTGAGGATAATGCAGCAGGCCAGAAGCCCATGGACTTGGGGGACTTGGGGGACTTGGGGGATTTGGGCATCCCTGGCCTAGGACAAAGACAGGAAAATGAGCTGTAGGATCTGATAAACCACTAATTTGTTTCCTACATACACTGGGGAAATAACTTTCCCATTTCCAAATTTGACAGAAAAATGGCTACAACACAGTTGGTTGGTTGGGGGCAGTCTTGGGGGTTTACGATTTTATTTGGTAAATTGCCTATATCCTAGTCAGATCAAATGTCCTAAGGTGATTTCAAAAGTATACAGACCACGCCTACGGGAATCTGACTCCAGTCAGTCAGGATGCTTAGGCCAGCTGTGCTAACTCATGCTGTGAGTTACTGACAGCACAGAACAGCAGGAATGAGCTCCTGGGCAAAGGTTCAATGCGGAAGTGACACGTCTCACCACTATTTCCGTGGGCTCCTACCCAGAGATCCATTTCCTGAGGTCAAGCCCTAACTCCTCATCAAGGACAGAGACATCTCTGCCCTCCTCCCTGGAGAGGGTCCCAGGCTACCAAATGATACTACGTCATGCTCAGATCACACCTGGCTGCCACCACCTCTGTCTGTGCCAGTAACACTGGGTACAGAATATGTCTTCTTCCCGGCTCTGCCTGGAAAATGATTATTCATTCATCTTTAAAAAGTATTATTCATTTACTATGAGATACACTCATTTAAAATATGGGCTCCTAAGACCCATATTCAATGACGCATTTTAAAACATAGATTTGTGAACACTACTCTACTATTCTAAAATGGAATCCACACTGTTCACATTTTTTTTTTTTTTTTTACATTTAGTTGATCGGGAGACATCACCCATGAGTTGGTCTTCTCTTTCCACCATGTGGATTCCAGGTATCAAACTCAGATCTTCAGACGTGGCAGTGAGTTCCTTCACCAATCAAGCCCCTGAACCAGTTCTGATCCATACTCTTCAGTCACGATCAGTTTTTCCAGGGACCCCTCAAACAGATGAGTTCTATATAGTTTACCTACTCTGAGCACTTCATATAAATGGAACCCTACATGTGTGTCTTCTTCCTGGCTTTGCTCACTTACTGAAATGCTTTCTGGGCTCACCCACATTGCAGCAAACATCTATGCTTCCTTCTTTTTAATCATCAGTTAATTCTTTATTGTTTGGATTTATTCCCATTCCTCAGTTGTTTGATGGGTTTCCACCTTTTGAATAATGTGTCTACAAACACACACACACACACACACACATGGGTGCACACACACACACACACACACACACACACACACACACATTCTTGAGTGGATATACATTTCTTTCATCTTGGCTCTTGGGTATACCACAAGCAATGGAATTGCAAATCATAGGCTAACCTAATATTTAGTGTTTCAAAGAAATGAGATGGCTTTTGAAGGTGAATATATCACTTTCCATCACCAACAGTGGCACACCAGCCTCGAAGCTTCTCCACCATCCTGCCAACACTTACTGTGTCTCTTCGATTGCTGTCATTTCCATGGGTGTGAAGAGGAAGTAGGTAGTGTTGGTTTACATTTTCCTAGTCTCAATGCAGTAGGCGTTTGTAAATCTTGTCTATGCAAGTCCTTTGCTTGCTATTTGATTGGTTTGTCTTCTAATGACAAACATAAAAATACATTATTGGGGCATTATAGACACTCTTTGCAATTTCTAGATAAGAGACGTTTAGACATGTGATTTGCAATGTTCCCCATCCAAGGTCTTTTTATGCCATTTTATTGATGGTGAACCCAGCCGTAAAAGCTTCTCACTCCGACAACTCCAGCTGATTGGCATTTTGTTGTTCATGCTTTTAATGTTATAGATACTTTAATCTAAGGTCACAAGAATGTGAGCCCATGCCAACTTACAATATTCATCCTCACACTGTGCTCCATTTTGAGCTAATTTAATAGCACAAGGCCGGGGCTGGGATTCCTGCTTTTCTATGTGTACAGCCAGTAGTCATCTGTTAAAGCTTTTGCCTAAATGTTTTGTTTTAAACATTGGAACTTTGGAAACACCGGCTCTACCAGCATCCTTCTACAATGTTTTAATCTCCTGTGTCATAACTGTTTTGTCTTTCTTCCTCAGGAAATTGGTCTGCTGGCTCCAAGTCAGTCATGTTCAGTCTTTAATGTAGAGTTCTGAGTGATGTGATCTGTAATACACCATTCGTTCAACAGATACTTATTAGGTATGCCACACGCTGTACCAAGTACAAAGTTATGACCACACAATGTTTGGAAGGGACACATACCACATACACACACACACACACACACACACACACACAGAGAGAGAGAGAGAGAGAGAGAGAGAGAGAGAGAGAGAGAGAGCGCTTGAGCTTGAGCTTGAGCTTGAGCTTGATTGATTGATTGATTGATTGATTGATTTCTGGTATTTGCGGGCTTTGTTCGTGTACTTACACTGTATCCAGATAATTAGACATTGGATGACCAAATACCCCTGCAGGCATGTGATCAGTTTATTTCCACACAGAACAAATGATGGGCACTTTGCCTTAATCAATCAGGCCAGGGAGGCTGTGTTCGAGCTACATAATGAATGTAGATTATGGCAGATTTCTGTAGTAGCCGTGCATGATGGTCTGAAGGGAGAGGGACGCGATGAGAGGGTCTATGATATAAGTCCTGGGGGATGAGGAACATGACCACGGTTGTGGCAATGGATGCTCTTGACGCAACTGGCAGTGAAAAATGGGGAGAATAAAGTGTGGATTGATTTTAAAATCTGATTTAGGGAACTGGAGAAGACCATATGGAGAAAAGCCAAAGGACTATTCACTGACTCTGTTTGTCATGTAACGGAGGGAACATAGGGGGAAAAGACTCCACAATATGTCGGGAGAGAAGGAAGATATTTTTTAAAAGTGAGGAGTTATTAAATAACAATGGACAATTGCAGTGGGAAAGATCAAGCTGCAGGGAACCAGGGGGACACAGGGATAGTCGGGACAAATAAAGCATGAGTCCATCTTCCCCTCGGACAAGGTGCACATTCCTCCCAGCCTTCAAGATGCTGATACAGGATGCCTTGGCTACATAGCAGAAACCTGTCCCAATACAACTGAGAAGGCCATTACTTAAGTGATGGTATATGTTATTCTTCCTCAAACAGAAAATGTTAAAGCAGGTTTCCACAGTCATGTGCTAGTTAATGTCGTCTCATTATGTGGGAGACCATGTGCTTTACCCCCAAACTAATGTCTCCAGAGGTACCTTCGTTTTGACCTGCCACAGCCTCAGTCCCTAACTGCTCCCCACCAGATGGAGATTCTAGACAGCTTAGTGCAGATAAGGACCACGGTGCAAAGTTGTGGGTTCCTGAAGGTGTACAGACACACCACCATGCTCATTACATGCACAGACACCCACAGAGCAGAACAGTATCAACTGTCCTATTGGGGATGGCTTTCTTCCTAAGAAGCAAAAGAGTAGAGTAGACGTTGGGGACAATCTAGGTCCTTGTCCTTGTTCATGAATGTTGACTCATTTTTCTTGCCTCACAAGTACCTAAAACTTCTTCACACACACACACACACACACACACACACACACACACACACACACACCCCACAGAAGAGTAAGACAAAAACAAAATTAGACTAAAGAGCATGGGGAAATTGGGAGAAGGACTCAAGTTTGTCCGGGGGATCAAAAATGCTCTCCAGAGAAGCACTTGTTTGAGACTATGCTTGAAGCATCTTGGAAAATGGGTATCCATCGATTTATTCATTCACCTCTCCATCCATCCATCCATCTACCCGCTCACTGTGGGCCCCTCCCTCGTAGAGTACAGCTTCTGGTGAGACAGCTGTTTAGCTGAAGAATTAACCATGCGACGTCAAGTGTGACAAATGCTACAAGGGCAGCTCATTTAAGACAGAACCTAATTCGGAAGTCAGGACAGTTACACTGAGAACAACACATCAGGGATAGGGTGTTCTGAAAGACACAGGTATTGCGGCTCTGTAGGAAGACCTGGAGAAACTCCCCCATGGACAGGGGAAGACATCCAGCGCAAGGCAGGACCCTTGGCCAGCAGGTCAGGCTCATAGCCCCTCGCATTTCTATCCCAGGTTCTAGGAGCTGATCCCCAATTCCACTGTCTCCCATCTCTCGAGCCTTCACAAGTCCACAAATTGGATAAACTAATTAGCACTTCCACATTAATTAATTTTCTGTTGCTTATGTAAGCTATGAGGTTTCTGTTCTTCTGATGATCTCCTTAGGTAAGTTTGCCCACAAACAAATTAAATCCCATTATATCAAATTATCACAGAATGTCAATCATGAAAGTATATCTGAACGCATAGTTTCCCCTGCTGTGCCCTTAGACATGGTCTCCCACCATGAAGAAATATCTCACATAGAGGAAGCACTGTGAGGAGCCTGTATGCTTGGACACCAAAACAATTTATTATCAAAGTCATTTTAACAGGGTGACAAGTATATGTATGTCTTAGTTGTATGCATGGACCAGAAAGGGTATGAGTGTCTCAAACATTAGAAGTAAAGAACAATTAGGGATGGGAAAATGTCTTAGTGTTTTACTGTGAACAGACACCATGACCAAGGCAACTCTTACAAAAGACAACATTTAATTGGGGCTGGCCTACGGGTCCAGAGGTTCAGTCCATTATCATCAAGGCAGGAACATGGCAGCATCAGGCAGGCATGGTGTAGGCAAAGCTGAGAGTTCTACATCTTCATCTGAAGGTTGCTAGTGGAAGACTGGCTTCCATATGGCTAGGATGAGTGTCTTAAAGCCCATACCTACAGTGACACACTTCAACAAGGCCACATCTACTCCAAGGCTACACCCCCTAATAGTGACACTGCCTGGGTTAAGCATATTCAAACTACCACAAGAGAGACTTAGTTGGTATACAGTTCACCTTGCAAGTGAACCTGAGTTCAGGCCCCAACACAAACATAAAAAAAGCAGGAGATGGTGGTAAACACTTGAAATCCCAGCATTAGGGACTTAATGGCGGTGAGATTTCCAGACTTACTGGCCAGCCAGCCAACTCTATTTCGTGTCCCAGGACAGTGAAAGACCTTGTCTTAGAAAAACAACATGTATGATTCCCAAGGAAATAGAGCCGCGGTTGTCCACTGGCTTCTACACACAGGTGCTCACACATGTGTATTTGTGCACACAGGAATGCACACAATGAAAACAGGTCCACTGTGATGCTTCCTGATCTGACCATGTTTCTATAGCTTACACGGGTCCTACTAACCTAAGTCAAATCATGTTCCTGCTCATGAAATAAAAGGCAAAAATAAAGTCATTGTTCAACTGAGAACTAAGCCAGGGCAAGGTGAAGACCATCCAAAGCTGCTAGGTCCTCAACTTGAGAATGGTGGCAATTGCCCCAAAGTGAGATGCATGTTCACTGGGTGAATAGGCAGAGCTCCAAGAAAGAAACAAAACAGAATTGAAGTGGCGAGGTTTGACAGTATTAAGAACGCAAGCTGGAGAGATGGCTCAGTGGTTAAGAGCAATGTCTGCTATTCCAAAAGACCTGGGTTCAATTCCCAGGACCCACATGGGGGCTCACAACCATCTGTAATTCCAGTTTCAGAGATCTGGTGTCTTCCCCCTGACCTCCGTGGGCACCAAAAATGCACATGGTACAGGGGCATATACGCAGGCAAAACACTCAGACACATAAAAGGAAGTAAATCTTTTCTAAACTGCAAACACTGTCCCTTCCCTGGATGTGAACAGTGTGGGTGGAAATGATGACAGCTCTTGAAGCCTCTTGGCCAGTGTGCAGTGATCGAATCATGGGTGGGCTTCTCAGATCGTTACCTGGCACAGTTTTATATCTTAAAAGTGAAGCAGCTGCTATGGGCTGAGCTCACATGCAGAGCCCCTAGGCCCCATCCTTAAATTGTGACCCTTCTGGGGCCAGGCTCACTTTCTTGGGGTGACCCTGAGCCACCATAACATATGTTACAAAAGGAGACCTTTAGGTACAGACAAAGAGAGGAGCCCAACAGCATACACTTGTTCTCATCACCCTCTTTACATGATCTCTCCCCCCACCCTTGGTATGTACCAGAAGAAGCACATACCTGGGCAGAAATATCCTCATGGCTACCCCCAAGGAGGGTGCCTTTCCAGGGAGGGGCACTAATAAGAAGAATTCTCTCAGACTTCAACATTTCTCTTAAGTCAGATACTTACTTAAGATCCAGTACCAAGGTTGTCACTCACTAATTGGTCCATAATCCCAAACCTCCCTGAGGGACCCCCTCCTGGTCCTGATGATGACAATGCCTATGACAGTGTTTATGTGATCACTATTAGAATTTTTGTCCACAGGTCCATAACTGTGAATGAGACCCCTCTAGTCACAGTCATGACCTGTTTATGTACGATGCTGTCTATATGTCAGTGTTGTTAGAATTGTGCCCACGCGTGTACACACACACACACACACACACACACACACACACACACACACAGAGTTGCTACCCTGTGTAAGGACAGCGATTCAGAGAACAGACCACAGCATCACCTTCACATACAGATTCAGGTCACTTTGTGTTACAAGAACAGAATGAGCTTGTGGCGACCTTATAATCATCCTTGTGGTCGTCAAAACGTTGACAGGCAGGTACTCAATTAACTCTGATTGACCAAGGTCAGTAACTGACATTTAACTGCCAGGCTTGAAGTTCAGTGGGTCCTAATGTGTTATGCTTCTATACCTGGCTGGTTTCAGGGTCTTTTAAGTAGTTCCCAAATTCTTCAGTGTTAGTGACACCACATACTCCATGTTGATTACTCAGCCTGCCTTTTATATGCTCGTGTCCTATCAGACTTGATGCTGACTGTACTGACGAACAGACATGGTTCCTGTCCTCCTGGAGCTCAGCTTCCTCCTGTCACATGACATAGGCAGGACTACCTCTCCTCTATAAATATCTGCAAGTGATGTATATACACGTATGTGCACATGGCACTAATGCATGTCTGCACATGAAGCTACATATCAGTGTGTACCTAGAACCACACTCAAGTGCACACATATATAGTCACACATAAGCACACATGGAACTCATCAATATGTGCCCAAAACCACAGGCATGTCCACATGGAACTACACACATGTACATATGGAAATACACACCTATACAGAACAACACACGGACAGATATCAGTGGGTATCTAGGACCACACATGTGCATGTATATTCATGTGTGTACACATAACTGCACATATATGCAACACAGAACCACCAAGAATGTACATGAAGCTACAAAAGTATATCTAAAGCAACACACACATGCACATGTGGCCACACACATGTACATGGAACCACACATATATGCATATGGAATGACACTAATCTGTGCCTAGAAACACACACATGCATGCATAGGATAACTACCTACATGCATACCCATGAAACGAGATCAGTGTACCTAAACCTACACTTGTATACATGTAATGCCACATATGTGTACATATGGAATCACACTCATACATATAGAAAGACATCAGTGTGTATCTAAAGCTGTGTATGTGTGCATGGAGCCACACATGTGTACACAAAAGCCATACCTCAATGCACATGGAGCATGTGCCTAGCACACATTTGCAAACAGAACTATACATGTATACATACAGAAGTACACAAGTGCTCACAGGGACCCTGCTCATGAGTGTCAGTGGGAAGAAACAACTTGAATGGCCAAACAGTAAGGAGATGAGAACCTGGGACTTCCCTCTACCATGAATCGCTTTCCCATAAAATGTCTCCGTAGAGTACTGACACATCTTTACCTCATAGATGACCTTGAAGAACACTATGAAAGTGAGAGTTTCCATCCTGGAGCACAAACAGGTGAACACTGGGAACAGCGGGTTCAGTGGGATAAAGTAAGAAGCCTCCTAGGGTTGGGCAGGTCTAGATTGGAGTGACAATGGGGACATGGGGCTTCTTTAAAGGAGATTAAAAAACTCTCTGGAAATTGGTAACTATGGTTGCACACCGTACACTAAGAATGACCAACTACAACTCTTAAATAGGAAAACGAAGTATTTTAATTGTATATCAACATGAACACTTGAAGATATCACTGAAATCAGGGAGTGCGTGATACCCCGTAGAAGTGTGCAACATACACACAGTCTTTTGTGTCCAGGGAGAAAGCAGGGATCTGCAGATGAGGAAGGATCAGGGGTAGCTGTATATGGAAGTCCACTGTGGTCCAACACCTGAGACTGGACAGCCATCACTCAGTCTTGTGGTTTATCTCATCTGAGCCCATGTCCAACTTGTGCCTGACAGGGTATCTCCTGTGTTACATGATACCTAGCTCTGAAAGCCTCACACTGGTAGGCAGGATCCAGCCATGAATCAGATCCTACTTAGAGAACACAGGGTTGACTTAGGACAGAGAAGGGAGCAGTTGACTGCCCACAGATCATACTGCTAGCCACCACCCTCGAGGAGCAGGAGTTGAAAAATCATGGGATGGAGGAGGTCCAGAGGAGCTCCCCTTCACCCCACAGAAGAGATTCTGGCTTAGGTTTGTAGGATGACGTCATTACACAGGTGAAGGCAGGTACAAGATAGAATGAGGCCTGTCATTGGACAAGAAGAAAGGAGGGGCAGCAGAAAAATTTTAAAGAGGAAAGGAGACTGGAAGAACAAAAAGAGAGAGGCAGAGGAGAGAACATGGAGGTGGATGTTAAGATTCCTCTCTGCACATTTACAGGTTGTTACGAATATTCTTAAAGGATGGGTGTGTACAGGGCTTTGTATGTCTAGGTGAGCAAATTATATCTTATCAATGGGATCAGAGGTTATTGTGTTGTGTGTTCTTTCATGTGGCGATTTGAGTTTAAGTTTTGTGCTAGCCCGCCACGAAATCGGGATGTGTGTGTTTGGCATGGTGGCAACCTGCCTTGGGAACTAGACAGGTAGAGAGATTGTTGCCAGGCTCAGAGAGCAGCCATCGGCAGTGTGGTATGGGACGGAGCAGAGTGGGTGAGAGGCTTTGCTGACTGAGATGAAGATATCTACCAGATATCTTGGGGCACTGCGGTGCCTGATCTAGTGTGTGGTAAAAGACAGCCCCCCTTTTTTTAAAATAATTTTACAGCAACACAGGAAGCCAAAACGACAGCCCAGCTCATACTAACTCTGTGAGGGCACTGCTAAAAAATGCACTACTCTATACCGAGTCCTTTTGCTTTCCAAGGCTTGCACTGTGGCCACCTTCCAGTGGGAGGTAGGAAGGATGGATGCACAGTTACACATACTCGATGAGGTGACCAGCCACCAAGCTGACATAAAATAATGGCACTGTGTAGAAATGGTTGGATTCATTCTCAAATTAAGGTAAAATGAATTCGAAACAACCAGTTTGCTACTTGGACGGTTCCCTTTAATCCCTAAATTAATTCTTTTATAAATTATGACTCATGCTAGAAAGGAAACTGGAGCTGTGATGGAAGGCGGGCTTTCTCACCCCAGCTGTCAATAGCTAGTTAATTGAACACCAGGCCAGCCCTGCATGACCTCGCTGCTAAAACGAAGGCTGTGCTGGCCACATCTCAGCAAGCAGAGACCTAACTTATATGTCACACCATAATATAGCAAATGCACACAGTCAGTATTTTCACAATGTCCATAGACACAGAAAGCCATCACTTCACCATGCAAACCTCTTCGTTGACTCCTCCCACCTATGTCTTCACAGCCTGGTCCACCAGAGTCCACTTTCTGACCTTGCCAACTTCCCTGTATGGAAGTCTTCTATTAAAGGGAGTGTGTTGTCTGCTGTTTTCAGTGCCTGGCTTCCTCATTGGTCACTGCGTTTACAAGGCTTGTCCATGCTGCCCTACTGCTGTACTTTGTCTGTAGTGGGACAAACACAGTTTGTTGGTCCATTTCTAAACAGGTAGACATTTTCAGTTATGCTAAATAGCTCGTGATGCACAGTTTGAGTTTCTTTTACAGGCATGTGCTTGTATGACTTTTGGAGTCGTAGGCAGGCATGGGATTGCTGGATTTGGTGGTGCCTCTGTGTTCAATTATGGGAGAAACTGGCAAAGCATTGCATTAAATGTCTGAGTCATTTTATGTTTCCACTCAGAGGTTCAGAGGGTCTGATCTCTCCATGTCCTCTCATACACTTGCTAATTACGCAGCTCTTTAGTTACAGCAACTGATCTTAACCTGTGCGGCGGGACCATCAGAAACCCTGTATTTCTGATGGCCTTAGGAGCCCCCAGCCCTAAAATTATTTTCTTTGCTACTTCATAACTGTAATTTTGCTACCAAGTGGTATCTCGATTCCTAAGGCCATTAGAAATATGTGTTTTCCAACGGCCATGACCCACAGGTTGAGAACTGCAGAGTTATAGCCGTGCTAATGACTGCACCTCACGGTTATTCTGACTTGTGCGTTCCCTGGGGCTCACACACTAAGCAGAGTTTCGTGAAATCCTTAGCTCTTTCTGTATTCTTGTGCAAATGTCTACCTTGGTCTTTTGCCTATTTTTTGACAAGCTTCTTCACTTTGCATTTTTATTATTGGATGATAAGAGAACTTTAAGATCCAGTCTTTTATTAGATAATTTGTAAATATTTTCTATAACCATTTGGGCTGTCTTCCTACTTTTTTTAATCGTATAATGTGAAACTTTTTGAAGATTCGATGAATTCCCTTTCTGGTTTCTTTTTCGTTTTCTTTTTCTGTTTTATTTTTGTTGGACACATTAATGTAAATAAAGAAAAGAAACTCAATGCAACCTTTAGAATTCCTGTTTCTTTTTTCTTTTTTTATTAACTTGAGTATTTCTTATATACATTTCGAGTGTTATTCCCTTTCCCGGTATCTGGGCAAACATCCCCCTCCCCCCTCCCCTTCCTTATGGGTGTTCCCCTCCCAACCCTCCCCCCATTGCCACCCTCCCCCCACCAGTCTAGTTCACTGGGGGTTCAGTCTTAGCAGGACCCAGGGCTTCCCCTTCCACTGGTGATCTTCCTAGGATATTCATTGCTTCCTATGAGGTCAGAGTCCAGGGTCAGTCCATGTATAGTCTTTAGGTAGTGGCTTAGTCCCTGGAAGCTCTGGTTGCTTGGCATTGTTGTACATATGGGGTCTCGAGCCCCTTCAAGCTCTTCCAGTTCTTTCTCTGAGAATTCCTGTTTCTTTAGGGTCTGCCATGTTGTTTTTCAGATTCCAGCTGTCGATCTTTCAGCTGTGTTTTCCCACTTCATGGGTTTGTCATCAACGCTGCTGTCGGAAATCCCAGTCTTTGGACTGTGCTGGCACCATTGTGGCCTCCAGTGGGCACAGTGAGGGGGATTTCTATGAGCTCCCCTCAGCTTTCCTTGAACTATATGACACTGATACCAGAGCCACACTGCCTCCGTTCCACAGCTGCGCAGGACGCTCTGCAATGGCCAAACATGCATTTTAGAACTCTTTGGCTCCTCTGAGTCTATGAATCTGAGAATTCATCTGTCCATTTCTTTGAAGAATTTTTATTTATGAGCATGGATGATTTATTTGCATATCTGTGCAGCGGGAAAGTGTCTGGTGTCTTTGGAGGCCAGAATGGATGTTTGATTTCCCAGGACTGGAGTTCCAGAAGGTTGTGAGCTGATATATGGGGTGCTGAGGATTGAACCTGTGTCCTCTGGAAGAGCAGTCAGTATTCTTAGCTGCTGAGGCATCTCCACAGCCCTTCACTTGTCCATTTCTGAAATGCAGGCAAGCTGTTCTTGACAAAGACTAAATCTACAGATAGACTTAATTTGAATAACAGCCATTTTTCATATAATCCATGACCATTTCTTCAATGACTTAATTTAGTCTTCTTTACCTGCCTTCAATGGTATTTTGTAGCTTTCAGGATACACAGCATGAAGTCCTGTTAGGTCTTCATATTTTCTTCACCATTGGCTTAGTCGTAGGACTCCCACATGAATGACTTTTTGAGATCTGACATTTCTCCTGGGCTGAGGATCAAACCCAGGTCTTCAGGCACAGTAGGCATTGCTCTGCCAAGATGCCATTCCTCCTAAAAGTGATTTGCATGTGAAGATCTTGTTTCGTAAAACCTTGTTGAGCTTGGCTATCATTTTTATAATGCTAATACATTCGCTAGTGTTTCCAGGTAATTTCACGCTCTCTGCAGATAGATACTGCTTTCCTTCTTCCAGAATGAATAATGTACGTACCTTGTCCACCCCTCTGTCTGGCCAGGACCTCCAGCACAAATGAATCAAAGGGAGGATCTTCCCTTAAAGCTGATCAACATCTCACTCTGTGTGTGTGGGGGGGGGGGTATACATGTGCGTGTGTGTGCACACACAAATACTACATCCATTTTTCTGCTGACAGGCATGCAGAGTGGTGTAATATTTGTGCTATCTGTGACTAGTGCTCTGGTGTGCACAGGACAGATAACCTCTGTGGTGTGCTTGAGTTAATTGCCTTTGGCTACATTCCCAGAAGAGGGACTACTGGGTCAGTCATGTATCTAATAAGGAGTTAATATCTGTAATTTATAACGGACTCGGAAAACTCAATAGTAAAAAATCAAAGGACTCTATTGATAAATGGACCAAGCGACTGAACAGGAATTTCTTCAAAGAAGACACAAAAGCAGCCAGTGTGTGATAAGATGCTCAGCGACATTAGCCATTAGGGGAATAGAGATCTGACCCTGAGAGAAGCTCTTCAACCTGCTAGGAGGGTGGGGATAAACTGTGGAAGTGCCTCCCGTGGGCCAGGGTTTGGAGAAGGCAAGCCCTCCCCAGTGTGTGAATGGACAGCAAGTGGGATCAGCACCACAGAGGTCAGAGGTTATTTCACCTCATTTATGCTGTGCCATGTGAGGCTTATGCAAGTATGTGATGTGCAAGAGCTGGTCAGAGCTGCTTACTGCCCTCTATACTTTCCTCTCCTATGGTGAGAACATCTCAAAGCTACTTCCCTAAACTCTGGTCAGAAGGCCAGCACCAGTGTCCCTGAGCTGAGGACCTCATGTGTTGTGGCTTCTTGAAACCTCTGCCCAGAGGTTCTTATTTGGATGCCTTTAGCAATTCATGGCCTCTGAGGAATCTGTCCAATCTGAGTTACCAAATTTACTGGCTATTCCACATAGATAACCGAACTCACTGGCCTAATCTTGTTTATCTCTCATGATTCTTTTTGGAAACTGCCTTTAAACACATGTGAACTAAGCCTAACACACTATTTACTGTAAAAGTGACTATGAGGAATAGATACCATGTCTAGCACATGCCTATACTCAGCCCAAGCTTTACCTCCTTCTGAGCATACTCAGTCACACCAAGAGCGCCCTGTACGTCACTTCCCATCATCATAGTCTCTGTGACTATGATAGCTCTGACCTTATAGGCTCTGGAGTCCCCCAATTCTGGATATCATACTTATCTGTTATACAACACAGGACATTTTATATATGGCTTATTTCTCATAGTATAAAGTTTCTGAGGATCCCTACTGGAGTATGTGCTAAGACTGGTTTACTTTTGGGGCTGTGTAATATTTCATTCCATGTATATGTCATATGACACTTAGCTTCTGTCAACTTACAGCCACTGTTTCACCTCTGGAAATGTGTGCAGTACTTGAATGGGTTCCTGACTCCAACTCCAGCACAGATTACATAGGCGTGGGACTCGTGGAAAATTATTTACTAGACTTTACTTTTACTAGCATTATTTACTAGAAACATAATAATTCTGTTTCTGGTTTCATGGTCAGCCCAAACTTGAAGCTGTTTTCCACGGAAGTACTCAGTCTCCCAGGAGGGCAGCAAGCCTCCTTCTCCACACCCCCTTTGGTGATTACTTCCAGGCATGTGATGTCATCTCCCACTATGGTTCCCAGAGATGCTTCTCTTAGGACCAGTGATTCTGAGCAACTTATCAGAGACTTGCATCCATGCATTGATTTTCTATACAGAAAAGTGTTCTTCCAACTCATTGGCTGTCCCTGCATCCTTCAGCGAGCGTGGCCAGTATTTACAACTCTTTTTGTTCCTATAGGGTTGCTAATGTGTCTTTTCTTTTTAATTCCGGGTTTTATTAAGTTGGGGTGTTCCTATTGTCTTCACCGCTTAGTTAAGTCTGAGAGTTTGAGCTGCTCTTTGGAAGAGACATATTTCACTTTCACCCTTATCAATGTTGCATTGATCTCTGCTCCATCCTTGCATAAGGTATAAGCTCAAAGTAAAATCTAGAAGGCCAAAAGGCCTTCACAATAAAATATATGCCTCCTGGAAGGTCTGTGTTCTTAGGATATGACATTAAAACGTGTTCTGGGCAATGGCACTTACACATGCACACACTCACTTGTACTTGTATGGGATAACGCCATCCCCTCACCTTTTAACACCACTTTGCTGTCTATATGAGGCAAATGTTGAGTGATGGGAATATTTTTGTGTGGCACTGCTGCCTTGCCTATTCTTTCTAGATAACAGGCTCTCTGGGAGCGAAGAGTCTCCTAGCCATCGGCGCAGTTTACAGGCTGACCGCCAGGAAGTCACAACTCCTTGCATGCCAGATGTGCCTTGGCTCATTGCGTTCCTTGAATCTGCCGTCCTATCATTACATCCAAAGGACACGGGAGCAGGAATAAAACGTAGCGGATGAAGGAGGTCATCGTTGGTCCTTTAGTGACAAGGCTGCCTCTTTTACCTCCCCCAGGGCTCACCAGCCAATGTGCCTACAGACAGAAACAAGGCTATAAACGCTGGGTCAGTGTGGATATTCCCTGGACCACTGACTTCTACCGAATAAATCGGTACGTGGACTCTAGCGGGTTAATTACCCAGCTGCATTTCAGCAAAACTGAGGGGTTTCATGAAAATCCTTCCATGGTGAAGGAAGGGGAGTGTGCATCGGAGGGGTTCATGGAAAGATGACATTCACACTTGCTTTTGGAAATGACTGGGGAAAGCCACGCGGGCCAGTGCCTGTCTCTCTGCATAGTTTCAGTGGCATCTGGGCTGCCTGCAGCTTTTAATAAATCATGTTTATAATAGAAAGGGGAAGCAAAGATCAACACCTGAGAAATGGTTTTCCTCACCCTTCCTTCTTATGTAACAGGAATTTTTTCTTTAATATTTTAAACTTTTAGTCATACGAGGAGAAAAGAGAAATGTCATCCTCCCACTAATTGGTTCTCAGAAGTTCTTTCCGTTCCCACCTAGGCAGCAGTCTCCGGCTGGGGTCATGGAGCTAACATCAGTCCGTCTCACAGTCTGTCTCAACATGGCTAGTGTGCCCGTGTTGGATCAAGGCCTTCGGTTTACCTTGATGGTTTCATTCTTTTCCCCCAACCCAGGCAGAATAGAGTTTATTCTGTAATTATGATACTATGTCTTCCTCTAACTCAGGAGCACAGGAGCTTTCAGTGGGAAGGGGTGTGCATGCACCCAAAGATGAGAAACAATCACTTAGTAATGGGGAGTATAGAGTGCAGCTTAGGAAGAGTATACACTTCCATAGATAGATAGATAGATAGATAGATAGATAGATAGATAGATAGATGATAGATAGACAGATGATAGATGATAGATAGAGATAGATAGATGATAGATATAAACAGATGATAGATGATAGATAGATGATAGATAGACAGATGATGATAGATAGATAGATAGACAGATAGATAGACAGATGATGATAGATAGATAGATAGATGATAGATAAATAGACAGATGATAGACAGATGATAGATGGTAGATAGGTAGATAGATAGATGATAGATAGATAGATGATAGATGGTAGATGGATGGATAGATAGATGATAAATAGACAGATAGACATGATAGATATGCATGATAGATAGATGATAGACAAACAGATGGATGATAGATGATAGATAGTTAGATGATAGATGATAGATAGATGATAGATAGATAGATAGACAGATAGTTAGATAATAGACAGACAGATGATAGATGATAGACAGATGGATGATAGATAGATGATAGGTAGGTAGATAGATAGATAGATAGATGATAGAAAAAGATTATAGATGATAGAAAGAAAAATATATGAACCTAGATGATATAGATATAGATGAAGGCACATAGAAGATGGACAGACAGACAGACAGACAGACAGAAATGTATTAACAGTTAAAAACTAATCCAGGAACCAAGGAGGCGGAGTCAAGAGGAGTGCATGGCATACCATACAGAAAGTCACAGCTTCTCCTTCCTGTGGCAGAGACAAAGTGTTCTGCTGTCACAGCTGAACCTCAGGGTGACTTTGCCTCTGACACTAATATCTGAAGCTGCTGAGCAACCTCAGCAAAACGGTTGTCAGGCACACGCATTACCCTGTCCTCAAAACAAGAAAAGGCACAGCAGACGCCTCCTGCATAGCCTCAGAAGTTCGCGGATTGGTGTTTGGGACGCATGACAGCCTCGCACACTGTTTGGTTGGCTTCCAGACTCTATCCTCAGCATCTGTCTCCAGGACAGTGGACATAGACATGTCTACTCCTGGGCCAGGGACCTCCCGTCATCTATGACAGACATGAGTTTGCCAAGAAGGCAGCTGAGGCACATGCGGTTGCAGCTTGAGTCTCTCCTCCTCGCCAACTCTGTACCTACTTTCCCAGTTTGCTCTGGGCAGTTTCTGCTTGCCTGCTTTGCATCCATTTTCATTAAGGCTCTAGAGATCGTCCTCCTTCGAAACGGCTTTGCTGCCTCCTACGTGGATCTAGATTACCCTGCCTCCCTTTATTTCTGTTACTGTTTCCAGGAGACACTGAGAAGGAAGCGGGGAGCGAAGGGAGAGCGGGCTTCTATCTTGAAATAGGATTGTTCTGCGCTTTAAGCATATGCTCTCGTGGGAGGAGGTGTGCATATGCCCCACTAAGATTGGGTTGTAGCCATATGTGGGAAACATCAGCAGCAACATATGGCTTTTAATTCATTAGAGAATATCATGTGTAACTCTGGGGCAACAGCGGTGAGGAGAGCTTGCGCGGTTTCTAGAATGCCTCCGCAACATGGGCTAGGAGGCAAGAACGGCGTTAATGAGCGACGCTCCGTGCTACCTAGAGCTGAGCCCCATCTGACACACAGACAATGGGAGAAACGAGCACTGTTAATTAACTGAGAAGGATGCAGAACAAACAGAGAAGAGACATTGAAAGAGCAACGGGAGCTTCTAGAGTCAGACTTGCCAGTTTGGTGTCTGTCCTCTGCTTCCTGCCTCAGTTTCTTGCTCTGACAGATGAGAACACAGTGGTGGTTATGGACACTCATACACAGATGTATACCATGTGCAGCTCCACCCCTCTACGGCTTGGAGGGGGTAATGCACTGGAACTAAATTATCTGCCAAATGAAGTAAACACCTAGACCCTTGTAGGTCGGGACCACCCCAGGATCATCCAGGTCCTGTAGATGTTAGTGCTTTTAGATGTCTACCTAGAAGAGTGGCACATCTCTCCTGTGGGACTGAGAACATCTCAATGTCATCTTCTGTCGGGGCTAAATGTCACATGGATCCTAAGCTCTAAGGACTCTTGCCTGCATAGACTCTCTGAACAGATCCTGGGCTCTAAGGACCGTGGACAGCCTTGACTCTGGTATATAAGGACCTTGGGCTGTATGAACTCTCACACTGGGTTGTAAAGGATTTGGTCTGTGAGGAGGTTGGGGTCCACAGACAATGGCTGTGGGGAGCTGGGATATGCAGACCCTGAGCTGTTCGGAATTTGGATCTATAAACTTACAGCTTGGGCTGTAAGGCACATGGAAATACGTTCTCCGAGCTGGGCAGTTTTGCCTATTTTACTCTAGGGAAGGTGTCACTATGTTGTGTCTGACTCAGCCCCTGCTTCCTGCTAGACTGGGATACTTCATAGACTTTAAACATAGGAAAAGAGAGACTGGTTCAACTCTGGTGCTACTGACGCTCACGAGGAACGCTGTAGTTGCTGAGTTCGGGGAAGTCATGCTACCCTTCAGTGGTGGAGAAGACTACTGTAGAAAGCAACCCAAAGCTATTGGCACTGTCCACCTGCTGCTAATGCAGGTGGCCGATGACAGGCCTTGAGCTGGGTGGGCTCTGAGTATATGCACGGAAATAAACCAACCTCCGCACTGGGCCCTAATATCAACCAGTAGAATGCAACAATTATACACACAGCAAAGAAAGCAGACTCATGATATCACATGAAATAAAATCTCTTTAACAGGTACCTCCTGGAAAGCATTTTTGAAACGTTTCTCTTTGATCATGAAAAGTCATTCGTTTAAATGCTAACGTCTTCAGACAGAGTAGTTGTATCGAAATTGCCCCTTACACCCCACCCTACCCCATCACCAACTGCAGGAGATAGCAGACCAGCTAAGCCCACACATCCACTGCAGGGGCCCTATGACTTATGGGGCTGGTCAAGGCACTAAGCTGGGGGAGTAGATTACAAGGACCTACAGCAGAGCTGGCTACATACAGCTTCACTGAGGAGTCTCGGGATGAGATTGAGCATTTTAGTTAGACAAAGCTCTAGAACTACCACTCTTTCACACACACCCCCTGTTATTCCTTTACTGTGATAAGGCTCAGAAAGCATCTCTTTAACCTCAAAAGCCCACTGGTCCACTCATCATGGCCAGCCCAGCCCAGCCCCATGCCCAAGAGGGGTGAGACAGGACCCCATACCTCTAGAACATGTCCCTTATCCTCGTCCTAGAACAGATCCGAGGACAGATACAGAACTCCTTGCTGAGATTATGGGAAGGGCAGCCAAGCTCTGCACCATTCACAAGAACAAGGTGTTCCTTGTGGCTTCACTGCAGAGAAATCTCCTAGTGCTCAGTCTGTCCAAACTGTAGACAAACCCATCCAGCCTGGTGGAAGGCAGTGCTCTGAGGCACACGGTGACTGAGCAGCAATATGGTTTATCACAGCCCGGTGGCCTGCGTCAAAGCCCAGAATCCCAGAAGCCACCAAGATCAGGATCTACAGACCGAGTGGTGAAAGCGCAGACTGTTCGCCCTTAATATGGACAGTCTGGGTTTTTGCTTGGCCTTGACTGTGCTTTTGGAGTCTTACACGTATCTTGAATAAGACTCAAGTGGATTTGTACCTCCCACCTTCTCTAGAAGAGACTCACTGAAAAGTCTTCCTAAATGCAGAATGTCTTGTTTTTACTTCCTCCTTAGTATTTCAACTGTTACCGACAGCCCAAGGGTTAAGTGTATCCTTCAAAGGCCTCGGGTGGCAATATTGGAAGGTGATGGACTCTCAAGAGGACCCCAGAACATTTGAAGGGAGTGCTTGGTCTCCTGGAGACAGACATTGCAAGTGAATTGTTACCATAGCTTCCGTCTCACCCTTGAGCCTCTCTTAGGCTTGGGGATGTGCACCCCTTCCCTGTACACACAGACTGTCCCCACTGACATAGCCTTTGGTGACACAGTCAGGAATAGGACCCCCATGCAAGACTGAGACATGCTGTTTGAGCTTTCCGTCTTCTAAACTGCGAACAGGAACAAG
The DNA here is from genome assembly GCF_021556685.1 of Rattus norvegicus. NCBI lineage: Eukaryota > Metazoa > Chordata > Mammalia > Rodentia > Muridae > Rattus > Rattus norvegicus. The sequence continues at coordinate 83,219,121 of NC_141549.1, forward strand.
CTCACCCGCCTCTGGCGCTTCCTCCTGCCGAATGCTCATTAACACAAATTTATTGGCATAATGATTTTTATTTTCTGTTCCCAGCAATCATGTGGCAAGGGTGATTTTGATGCCTCTGTGCTGAGTGGAGTGTGTAGCAGGCATCCTGTGACATCTGAGACCACAACAATGTTAGGTCCCCTGGCCCTTTATTGTCTGTGACTCAGTAGACCTGACTTGCTCTAGTGCCCAGCTCTTTAGTAGAGATCCTTCAGCCTATTGGAGTCAATGTTGGAGCAGGGATACCCTAGTTGGTATCTCTCCATAATGCACACAAGAAAAATGGACCGTAAGTTATACCGACTATGGGCCAATCTCTCCACCACACATTAAAAACATAGACAGTTAAGTTATGTCAACTATGGGGCAGAATATAAAACAACTATTGACCATATTTTCTAGAAATTCACTTGAATAGTACAGGCTGGAGGTACTCTCTGGAGTTGGTGGCTTCAAAGAATGAGTCAAAGGGATGCAGGAATAGGCCACAGAGGCAGAGAATCCATGATGTTATGGGATATTTCAACACCTAGCAAGCCTGTGCCTTGTAAAACAAACCACACAACTGATGGGCAGATGACTCTTGGCTGACATCTACTCATGTGCCTGTGTCCTTCCCTACTTTCATCCACAGTAAGCAAACACCACACACCACTGCCAGGCCAACTCAACTCCTCTACAACAACGTCATCACCAGATCCTAGTGGGGGCTGGGAGAAGTGTGACCTCCTGAAAGCTATAAGTGAGACAACACAGGAGTAAAGCCAAGAAATACACAGCAGTCAGGTTTGTGTGAGAAGTCAGGAAGCAGGGTCCGAGAGAGGCGCCAGTGTAAACTGGGTGTGATGAGAGCAGACAGACATAGCACACATACCTGTGATCCCAGCACTCAAGGAGAGTGATGGGGTGGGTGTAAGCTGTAAAGACATGGATTTTTTTGTGTGTGTGTAAGTGGGGATTTGTTTGCTTTATTTCCTGAATTATTGTTATACGGGTAGGTCTAAAGGTTCCATGTAATAGATTGAAGAATGTCCCCTGATCTCATGTCACAGCCCTGCCCCCAGTGTACTGTCTGGAGACAGGGCCTTGAGAGGATCACTAAAGTTAATAAGGGCACAAATGTGGCTTTTTGTCTACCTGACTGATGTCCTCACAGGAATGGAAGGCACTTCTGGGGTACACAGTGAGGGAAAAGGCCATGTGAGGATATAGGCAGCCTGTGCTGCCACCAGCTAGGTGGTGGCACCCCACCCCAAGACCTGTACAGAAGCCAGCTCTCCATGGTTCAGTCTCAGAATTCCAGCCCTAGGACAGCAAGGAAAGATATTGCTTACTGAACAATGCAGGAGCCAGCATACTGTCATAGTCTAGCTGACATACCCTTAGCATGCTTGGGGCTTTGTGAGTTGTCTGCTACATTAATGAGTTGACTCATGGTAGCCCACAGATGCTTAGGGCTGGGGGGCGGTTAATAGTGAGAACACGGGTGTGATTAGATGAGACGCTTGTGTCTTTGGATTAGAGTGACTGACAAGAAGAAGGGGCTGGAAGTGGGTTCATTGTCATGCAACCCTCCGGGACTACAGTTAAGAGTTCCCATGAGAAACATTTGGGTGCCTTGCTCTAGGTGTGTCCCAATGACCTATAGTGAGGCGCCGCAGACTTCAGGACCCCAACATACACATCCTCAAATTCCAGGTCTCTTTTCATGGACTTGAATGATTTCAAAATGTTTCCATGCAATGTAAATAAAATTAACATTTGTCCAGCCCCAAGAAGTTCTACAGAAGGGTTCTGAGGGCTTTGTTCCACTTTGGGGAGGAAGGTTTGGACATCTGAGTCCCCCCTGGAGGAAAAGATGACAAGCCATGTACCCCCAACAGGATAGAATCAGTGGCAACCATGACTTACTGACCAACCCCAAGGTATTATTTCCTCAACACGACTTTCATTTATCTACCCAAGTCTGAGAACCAAGCACTCAAAATATTTCCATAAATATCTGCGTCAATGGAAAAGAAGTTGGTTTTGTTTTGTTTTTTTAAATTTGCTGTCAACTGCAGATAAGACAGACTTAGGCTTCTACTTGCTCTGGTCTTGTCTCAGGAGCAGCAGAGCATGGTGGGAAGGGTGCTTGTGCACAAGGCAGTGGCCTCCTAACACACACACACACACACACACACACACACACACACACACACGTGTCTTTTTTTTTTTCTTTTTTTTTCCGGAGCTGGGGACCAAACCCAGGGCCTTGCGCTTGCTAGGCAAGCACTCTACCACTGAGCTAAATCCCCAATCCCCACACCCATGTGTCTTAAGGAGAAGGTTTTCCTTTGCCAAGGTTGCATGCAGAAGTGCTCTCTGGGTAATCTTCCAAGATGGTAGACCTGATGCCAACAGCATATGATGAGTATTAGTGATGAGATAAGACAGAAGCCATGCCTTGAACTGGGACTGAGATAAACCTGAATGCTCTGGATACACAGAAACATGCGTATAGGATTCACAGGATATAAAAGCACAGTGAGGAAGCAGAAGCACTCAACGACATTCATAGCTACAACCCCAAACTACAGAAGGACCACAGGACACTTGAATCTGTAGCATCTGAACTCTAAGACCTATGGGATATCCAGATCTGCTAGCCTGATGACATAAGAATGTTGGAGTGCCCTCATCTCTCGACACCCAAACCGGAAGAGCTACAGAGTACTTAATATTGGTCACAGCCAAACTTAGCAAGCTCATGTGGCACCCAAATCTGTCATAGCCAAGCTACAAGAGTTACCAGAAACTACAGACCTGTGGCAGCCAAACTGTAAGAACCATGTGACACCCAGCTCTAAGGTGGCTGAACTGTAAAAGCCACGAGAAACTTATCCAAGCAACGCAGATGTGTAAGAGAGTTGATAAAATGTGGCCGTGGATGTCACTGTTGGCTGCTTTTCCATTTAATTTCGAATTTCAGAACATCGCTATAACTATGTTAGCGCAAATATAAAGATAGAATATAAATGAACTCTTTGTCAGAGTTCCACGCAGCTTCGAGCTCACACGGATAACACGGGCAACCACTGCTACGGAGGTTGTTTTTGCTCGAGCAGAATAAAGCAATACAAGTAGACATGTTTTGAAATCATTCACTCAAGTTATCCCCAAAGCCTTGCCATCAAAACGAAACGGAGGCTTTTATGTGCTTGCTTAGAGAGACTTTGGAAAGAGTTTGCAAGGCTCAGCTCTAAAATCCCTGGCATGGCTTGACTCCTGCCAAGCTTAAAACCTGGTATCATTGTGGACCTCCATCTCCCCCAAGCCCTGGGTCAAATTTGTTCTGTGCCTTTGAAAACCTGAGGAAATAGAACATGCAACATGATAGGAAGTGGAGCGTTTTGGGGAGTCTCTGCCAGCAAAAGAGTGGATAGACACATGGAGGACTGTTGGCCTCGGGCCCCTCTTCCTGATTCCTACAGGGAGAGAATCACATCTGGCACTCATTTCATGAGCAGGAAACTGGGAGGAGGGGCAGGGCTCACAGATGTGACATCAGTTTGAGCGCTAACCTTTAAGAACCTCTAACTCATGTCAGGCGAGGTTCTTGGCAACAGTATACCACGATGACTTAGCCACGGTCTGTCAGGCTTTAAAGGATCAATAATTAAAAACCATATTAGTGTTCAACAGAACACCCAGTCACACTGCCAGATACTGTTTCTTTCCCTTTGGACAGCAGCTGCAGGATTGGAAGACAGAACCCTATGTGGCACCACCCACTGTGAGTCCCCCTCCCAAGTGTGTCCCTCCCCCCCAAGGTTGTGTGGCAGCCCCCACACTGTGCACCCCCCATCCAGGTGTGCCCCTCTATGGGGGGGTATGGCATCTGTCTCCCCCACCCCACTGTGTAGTGGCACCCCCAGCTGTGTGGCAGCCCCCCCTGGCTCTGCAGCACCCCACTGTGTGGTTCCCCTCCCCAGCTGTGCCTTCTCTGCTGGGTGGTACCCACCCTCTGGGTTTGTCCCCCACCTTGACTGTATAGCAGCCCTGTGGCTGAGCCTGTGGTGCCTTAGAGGCAGCTTCCCTTAGTCTTCTAAAAAAAAAAAAATCAACATTTCCTTTGAGGACTAAGGCGATAGAAGTGAAGTGAAGCTCACTCTAGCTCTGAGTGAGGATAAGAAGTCCTAGAGGTCACCAGGACCCTGAGCATACTAGGAGAGCAGCCTTAATCCAACTTCTCAGGAGCCAAGACACCATCCTTGGAAGGACGCGATGCCTCATCGTGTTTACCTGGTCATGGAAGACCAATCCCTACTCATACAAATGTTTAGACTATGCACCCTTTCTGACTGGGCTCGCTCTGCAAACCTTAGTGAGACCTAGTCATTCCTCTTCTAACATTTACGTGAGCAGAACCCAAGGCCTCAGGGAAATGTATGAATGGAAAAAAGATGTGACTTAGGAAATCCTATGTGGTCACTGCAGCTTCCCGTGAGTCAGGACATGACAACTCTCTCTTGATTTTACTAGAGTTTCTCAAACTGCCTCTCCACCCTGCGGTCCTGCTTCCTTCAAACACCAAAAGGAGCTGTCATCAGAGCCTCTGGGAAGAGCTAGTATTTCTAGACCTGACAGGTCCCTAAAGGCCACATTAGGATACTCTTGGGCCCTGGATGCTCACAGACCCAGCAGGCTTGTTTCCACGGAGCTCTTGTAGCACTGGCAGTCCAAAGGGGACACTGATAAGTCTGCACACCTCAATCTCTTTTGCAATTCGTGAATGCCTTTTGCAACCACCCGACCCTGAGACAGTACTGAGGGTGGAGGCCCTTGCCCAGAGCCTGTGTTTGCTGTTTTGAAGATGAGAGGAAGAGAATGGTAATAAGAAAGAGGGATACAAACAGTCCTGTATGTTGTATACAGTATCATAAGAGCATCGGCAACTGCAGATCTGATCTCCTGCCGTACTGATTGGCCATAACCTCTTCCCCTCAAAACAACTGGAACACGTAAAACCTCTAATATAAATGAAATGAAAGGTTTCTTAGAGTTTCAGACCAGAGTTTATTTTTATCAAAGTCAGGCACTATACTCTTAGGTTATCTTAAATGAGAAATGAGTGACTGAGAAAAATCTGGTACTTTTCCAGCAATCTCTATTATACCCCTACACACGTGGGCTGGCATTCTGGAACCAACACAGAGGCCAGGCCACCATGATAGCTTTGCCAGGAGTCATGATCAGCTTTTCAGGGAAGGGGATTACATAACCCTCAGGATGTGCCGAGTGGAGATACTGGGTAAGTATTCCTGCTTCCGGTTCTAAACCAGGAGACTGCAAGCACTGAGCTGGCTTATGATGAGAATAGAATAAGTATGTGTATACTACAACACACTGTGCAGGGAATTAGTTCTGTGTGTGTGTGTGTGTGTGTGTGTGTGTGTGTGTGTGTGTGTGTACACTTGTGTATATACCTATATTCATAGAAGTAGGAATGCAGCTGGTATACCTGTATCTGTGTGTGTGAATGTGAGCACGGGTATGCATAACATATGTGTGCACTTTGGACATTTAAATCTTATATGCATGCTTCTATATATGTAAGCACGTATAAGAGTCAGGAGATATGGGCATGCATGAGGGTATCTGAAAATGTGTGTATGGAAGCATAAGCACATGTGTGAGTGCATATGTGTGTATGTGCATTACAAGCCCATATATCTCATGCACACATGATAGCCCATGTGAGTGTACATGCACATGTATGCATTGCAAACATATATGCCTAGAATACATGCATGTATGTGGTATGTATGCATGTATGAGCACAGGTGCATAAGTACTTCTTGGCACAGATTCTAAGTCATTGTACATTCTCAGGTAGCAACTCTCTCTCACCATCCGGTCAAGCCCCATTCCCTAAACATATCTGGTGGTTATTTATTACTTTTGTCATAAAAAGATTTACAACAACCACTAATCAATCCAAAAATCAATCAGAAACAGCAGTGTCACCTTGCAGCCAGGGAGACATCATTGTTCTTCCTTCCTGATAGGACGTGCTGATTACCATCCTTCTGTCAGAGGGCAGGGACGGGGGTGGGGGGGAACGGCGCTGGCCACTTCCTAGTAACTCAGGTTCCTGCCAATCATGTCCCTTCCACACCCTCTGAAGTGGCCTCATCACAGAACAGTAGAGCATGACCTAGCTGGAGAAAGCTCTCTTCCCACAAGGCTACTCAGTCATATCCTTACTACTTCAATACTTTTCTCTTGGTAACCTCAGGTAGCAGGTAAGGTTTGGAATCTGTCGTTGGATTTGTTTATTTATTCCTCTTGCAGAGAGTTACCTCTGGGCACTGATATGGCCCCTTGAAGCTACCATCTGGCCTGTGAGAGAGATAACAGGAAGAACTAACGAAAGAGACTCAAGGATTGGTTTCAATTCTCCAGATTCTGTCCCAAAGTGAAACTCTTCCCAGTGCAATGGAATGGCTTTCTCATCAGGCTTCTGTTAGAGCCCAACCAGATCTCAGAACACATGGATGCTTCAACTAGCTTGGCAGAACATGCAAGGTGATGCAGAGCAGTACCCAGCACAGATACAGATGGTGATCCTACACTGTGGATGTGGATGATGGGCATGTGCAGTGTAGTACCCAGAACAGATACAGATGTTTATCATACACTGTGGATGGGCATGATGGTCCCATAGGTGAGCTGGATGGACAAGAAGCACACTAAGCTAGGGGTTTCAGTAAACACTTCAATCTTGTCACCAGATTCATCCACAGAAAAGTGAATGAAAACCTCCCTTGGAAGATCCAAACCCAGGATCTTAGAACTCTCAAAGTTTAAAACTATGAAACACAAGCAAAACAGAAAATAATATAAAGCTATTTAAAATAAAAATATAGGAGATAGCAACCCTATAGGAAGAACAGTATCACCATGCAGATCTCCCAGGGACTAAACCACCAAGCAAAGAGCACACATGGAGGGATCCATGGCTCCAGCTGCATATGTAGCAGAGGATGGCCTTGTTGGGCATCAATGGGAGGAGAAGCCCTTGGTCTTATGGAGGTTTGTTGCCCCAGTGTAGGGGGATGCTAGAATGTTGAGGGGGGAGTGAATGAGTGGGTAGAGGAGAACTCTCATAGAGGCAAAGAGAAGGGGGCGGGGGATGTGATTGGGGATTTGTGGAGGGGTAACCAGGAAGGGGAATATCATTTGAAATGTAAATAAAACAAATAAAATGATTAATAAAAATAAAATAAAATGAAAACATACAAGCTGAAATAGTTCTGGTGGAAGTGAAAATTACCTTGATCCTAAAGCACCTGTTTTAGAATTCTGGACTCCGATTTCTTGGGATAATTGGATGGTAAATATGAACCATTAAGGACAGGTACAATGAAAGGAAGTGGAAAAATGGGGGCTTTAACTGGGGAGGGGTTGGAAGGGAGACACAGAGAGAGGGAGAAGATAAACAACAATAAAGATATTTGAAAATTCATAGGGAAATATGCCATTTTATTTTTCATTAAATATGTGCATGTGATACTACATATGCCTGCATACACACACAACACATGCACAAACACACACACATATACGTATATGTATATACATAAATATACACATACATACACACACAACACACACACACTTAAAATGAAGTTATACCTCTTGGATGATAAAGCTCCCACTAAGAGCCAAAGATTATATAAGAAAAACCAGTGTCCTGCATTGGAAATTCCCCTTCAAGTTATTGGCTATGGGAATCCAAGAGACTTCCAAAACAATATGGGCTATTTCTATTGCCCTTGGTTACCTTGCATAACTTGAAGTTACTACACTATTACTGAAGACACCATAAATGTTGGCTACAGGACTTGGGACTGACCTGGAAGACTTCTCCATCATATTCATTCATTCTCTCTCCCTCTCCCTCTCCCTCTCCCTCTCCCTCTCCCTCTCCCTCTCCCTCTCCCTCTCCCTCTCCCTCTCCCTCTCCCTCTCCCTCTCCCTCTCTAGCTGGCTATTCAAGCTGGCAAGGGACAATCAATAGTTCTAGCCAGCCATAAAGCATATGAACCACCACAATGGCCAGTGAGGCATGATATCCCCAGTGGGCCAATCATGGCACTGACATCTTGTGAGGAACCAAAAGCTGTCTAATTGGACCTAAGGCTGACTTATTAGAAGAGAACTCAAACCTAGCCATCCACTCATGGCTGGCAAGTCATGGACTCTAGAGAAGAACCTATTACTGCCACTTTCCTAAACCAGTATAATTCTTAACTACATTCTAAATACTTACCCCATCCCCTCAGATATGTAGCTCTTGGCTCTTCTTTTAGCAGTTCATGGAGCTTGTTACACAGATACACAAATGGCCAAAATGCAGAAAGCTCACAATGGGACATGTTAACCTCAATTGATAAATCTAGAACACAGCCTCCACACTGAAGGCTCAGGGAACATCATGAAGGAACAGGTAGGGACATTGTAAGAGGCAGGATGTCTGATGGTGAAAAAGTGTCTTCTATATATGAGAAGGAAGCTATACCCACAATACCTCAACAATTAAGTCACTTAAACAAGACCTGTATGTGACAACACCGGTTGGCAAGCCAGTATGGATGGGAGAAGTCTCACAAGAGCCCATCCAAGATGAAGAGCTACAGACAGTGAAAGGCTACTGAAAGCTGAAGAGTCTTCTCCAGGGACCAGCCCCCTGACAGGTTAGCCAGTCTGAAGTGCTAAGCTAAATACATAGATGTCAAGCGATGCTGAATGCACTCACAGGCCGTATTTATACAGACACATCTATACACATAATAATTAAGGAAAAGTTCGTGTATTTGAGAGGGGAAGCGATGGAGCTGAAGGAAACAGGAGAAAGTTGGGACTCACATGAATACTCGTGTATGACCATCTCAGAAAGGAAAACAAAAAACGAAAAACACAGGTCAGTGAAAAGAGGAAAAGTATCACACTGAAAAAATAATCTCAGAGATAAATAAGATACAGAAAAATAACCAGAAATATTTGGAAAGAAGACTGCTTATTCTTTTTAAGAATGGGAATAAGATACTTGGTGGAGCTGAGAATGTCAGGTTAGAAATAGCTAAAGAAAGAGTTGGAGACACAGACGACAAGACCTGCTAAAAATAAAATTAAAATGCAGCCCAGAGATGCCTAGTGAAGGGAAGATGTATCAGTGCCCACACTTTCTAGAAGGAAAACATCTACCCAATCTAGGTCTTAGAAGGGATTCAACAAATGATCCTGGATGGTGACAGAATTCGTGAAAGTAATGTCTTGGAATTTTCCAGAATCTTTGAAAGATGCTGAGGCCTTGATCTGAAGAAGCGCAGCCTGTGCCAAATGGGACGTATACAAGTCATTCCTGATCGAGACATGAATGCCAATGGCATCAGGGAAGAAGCCTGAAGGAAAGGCAAGTCATCTAAGAGAAACAAAGGTGAGGCTTAATGAAGACTCTTGCAAAAGTCATGGAAAACCAAACACAATGACCATGAAAAAAAGAAATAAACATCAACTCAAAGATCTACATCTAGACAAATGCGGGGGTGCTCAAAATGAAGATTAAATTAAATTATTTATATAAACCCAGTAGAGTTTATGCTTCTAAGAGACTTTTCTGGGGCAAGCTGTAAAGAATGGACTTTGGGAAGAAGGATGGCCTAAAGGACCAACCAAAATCAAGAAAAAACTTTGACCAATAACTGCAAGGCCAGTAGAGGAAGGTGGATCACAAGTTAGCATACGATAATAACTGTGTCAAGTTGATGGATGCAGGGTTACAAAAATTGAACCAAGCTTTCTGGCCAGAAGGAAAAGTTGTAAGTAAAAATTCCTAAGATCACTGGGTTACTTACAGAGAAGGAAGAGGAGCATTAATGATAAATTGTCTTCAAGGTTTTAAATTATCCGAGTGGGTAGCCTGGACTTCTTCTGTGCTGTTTATATGATTCCCCACACTCTGTTTTGACATGGCTCTTGAGGACCGTGTCAGAGATATGCCATAGCAGGCAGTTCTGAAGCAGACTAGAGCACAGAAATCAAGTGGTAGACGGGAGACCGGGCCAAGCAAGGTATGCCAACCGCTATCACTAACATGGAGACACAGTGTTGGCAATGAGTGAAATTGAGAACTACAATATAAAACAGAGGAGTCTAGAAATCAAAGATTCGTTATTTAAAATAACCAATTGGTAGAGTGCCTACCACTCTCTTGGCTGGAGTACAATTCCAAGTACTTCATAAATAGGGAATAGCAGTAACGGGATCTGGTGATGGTACAAACTTTAGATCCCATCACTCGGCAATCAGAAACAAGAAGATCAAAGGTTCAAGGTCATCTTCAGCTATACAGTGAGTTCAAGGTCAACCTGGGATACATTAGACTCAGTCTCAAGTACAAAGTAATAATCTAATTATACAAGTTCAATCAACAAAAATTACACCAAGGAAACACTGGACTAGAAAGGACTAAAAAGGAAAGATGGTGTCATGAAAACCACGAGCAAGTTTCAAAACCACAATTATAGGCAATGAATGTAAGTCCCATACATCTGACTGTCATAGGATGTCATTTTCACATAAAATGGTAAGTCCCACTAGCGTTCCTGACACAACATATAGATGTTACCTTGGAAGTAAGTGCACGGTGCATTGGAATACAGTTAAGCAACAGGGCTCAGGAGGGGTGGGAGTGGCTCCAGTCAAGGTGGGTGTGGCTTCAGAGGATAGACATTGTAAGTGAGAAAATCCCAGTGGCCTCCTGTACACTGAAAGGTCTGAGTGCTTTTCTGGACTGGAGATTTTCATAATATTCAAGTTATAGCAGGTTTTTGTGACACATGTTTGTGTACGTCAGTCAGTTTAACTGGTAAATGGAGCTTCATAAACTGAATGGCTTATATCTGAGAACTATGCACAGTACAGCGGCTCCAGGTCAAAGGCGAGGGCCCACACTGGCTTGGTTCCCACTGAAGGTCCTCTTCTTGGTATGTGGACAGCTGGATTTTTGCTGTGTCCTACCTTGGTAGGAGAAAAAACACTCTGGCTTCTTCTTCCAATATGGAGTTGCCATGACAACCTCATGTAACCAGTCACCTTTTGATAGCCCTACTTCCCAGTGCCATTCCACTGGGCTAAGGCATCAACAGAGAGGCTGGCCCACGTAGTACAGAAATGTGCTCATGAGTCAAAATGAGCCAAAAACATTCAGCAAGAAATTTGTAACCAGGCAAGGCTTCCAATGGTGGGACTGGGACATCAACCCAACCTTTGACCTACAATTGGTCCTACCTGCAAGATGAGGTAATGGTGGTGCAAAACTTGTGGAAATGACGAAAAAATGGCTGGTCCAACTTGTGGCCCACACCACAGGAGGCAGTCTGATACTGCCTAGATGGCCAGAAAACAGAGACCCAGAGACCTAGGATAAAACCAAAATGACTAGAAAAATATCATCAAAAGGATTCCTAATAATATTGTACCATACTCATAGAGTAGCCCAATCATCATCAGAGAGGCTTCGTCCAACAACTGATGGGACCAGATACAGAGACCCAGAGTCAAACAGGAGGTGGAGTCAGGAGAGCCCCACAGAAGAGAGAGAAGAAGAACTGGATAGAGCCAGAGGGGGTTGAGGACATCACAGAACCATGACCCAGCGAATCAACTAAGCAGTACTCATAAGGAATCCCTGGGACAGAAGTGGCACTCGCAGAGCCCATATACATCTGCTCTGGGTCCTATGTTATGGTTGTGTAAACTGGTGTTCTTGTGGGAATCCTAAAAATGGGAGTGAGGAGTATCACTGGCTAACTCTGTTCTTGGGACCCCTTTTCTTCCTACTGGGTCGCCTCCTCCAGTCTTGATATGGGAGTTTGTGTCTAGTTGTACTGTAACTTGCTCCGTGGTGTTCAGTTGGTATCTCTGGGAGGCCTGCTCTTTTCTGAAAGGAAACAGAGGAGGGGTGGATCTGAGATGCAGGAGAGGAGTGAGAATGGAAGGAGTGAAGGGAGGAGAAACTGGGGTCAAGATGTAATATATGAGAGAAGAATATGTTGATGATGATGATGATGATGAGGATGAGGATGAGGATGAGGATGATGGTGGTGGTGGTGATGATGATGAGGATGATGATGATGATGATGATGATGATGATGATGATGATGATGATTAAAATGTCTGTTTGCCATTGTCCATGAAGGTAGCTGGTGCTTCCTGTATCAGAACGAACAGTAAGCTTGCTTGTGGTATCTTTAGAATTCAAACTTTAGGGAAAGAAACAGCCAGTCCAAAAACCCCACCAAGAAGGAAAGACCCCTTAGGCAGTGCTGTGAAGGACAGGTCAAGGAGATGACTGTGCTAGGCACTATGGGATCTGTGCTCCACAGGGGTGGGGGATAACAGCAGATGCCTGGGAACCTGAGCCCAGACCACACCAAAGACATGGGGAGAAGCAGCAGCTTAAGCTGAGGCAGGAGTGTGGTCCGAGGCCTGGATTCAACATGAATGATGCTTCTGGCCTAGCATCTCTCAGTGAAGGGGAGAGAGGGTGGAGTGCCCCACAGAAAGCTATGGCCACCCACAGGCAGCAGCAACAGGGTGTCTTCCCTCCCAGTGCTTCTGCGAGTCACTGAGATGTTCAAATGGCATCATGTGGTGTATACGGTGGTTTATAGGATTTTAAAAACTGACAGACGCCCTAATTAAAAAGGCCGGCTGAACTGTGTGCTTACTCTCCTGATAAAATCCTCAAGATCTCCCTTCTTTTTTGAAGGGGAAAAATAAAAAAAAACAAACAAACAACTAAGACCGTATTTGCTTCATGCAGGCTGTGAGGAGACAAAGTTCTTGGAATCCATCTTGCATTCTGTCAGAAGAGCTCTATGTAGAAATAAAGACCCTGACGATGCTCCTTTCAACCAAAGCTATGGTCACACCTGCCTGGTCTACCCCATCACTCTAACGAAATGGACAGGAATCCCACAGAGGCTGCAGCTCAGCTCCATGAGACAGTGCTCCATGGCCCCTGGGGCCTGAGGTCTCCCCTTTCAGTTGCTGATTCTCTGCACAGATCTAACCTCCCTCTCCACAGAAGAGTACTCAAAGACTCTCTAGGACACACTCCAGCTCTCGATGGTCCTTTTCTTCCAGAGAGCCAGGCAGGGTGCACAACTCATACATGGCTTGGACTCCACATCCCCACCAAAGTCAAACTGGACTCAACTTTGGCAAGGCTTTTGCCATCATTAAATCCAGACCAGAATAAAATGTGCTCCTCTTGGAGAATCAGCGACGAACAGACCGCCAGGCCTCTCTCCAGGACTGGTGAGCCTGTCAGTGGGAGCACTGATTTGTCTCACACCCTCAGCGGCCCAGAAACACACACAGTCCACTCAGCCTGCTACCACACACTGCATCCACAGACCCTAATGACTGCCATTATGGCTTCATTTTACAAATAAATGACCATACATGACAATGGAACTGTCAGCCATGCTGGATTAATCTTAGAGGGCTGTTGTCATCCATTTCTCCCTGTTCTGGGCGAACACAGAACTTGTTGTCCCTGGGACCAAATCCAACTTCCACAGAGCGCTGGTTTTCGAGACCATTCATAATCCAGCTCAGCCTCGTAAATCTAAACTTATCTCTCTCTCCACTCTACTGCCCGCATGAACCTCCGCTCTCTCTTCTGCTTTCATCTGGGCTGTTGTCTCCCACACCTCATCCATCACCCACCCTGTTTTCAAACACATGTCCAGGATCTCGTGCCAGAAATATAGGCAATGAACTTCTCTGGAAAAATCATGGCTACTGCTTGGCTCATAGGTCCACCTCATCCCTCTGTCCTCAACACTCTGAATATTGACGGCTACCACACGCTTTTCTATACATGCATGTGTACATGCACACATGTGCACACACACAATCTCCGTCCTATTTTCCTACTTTGCAAATGCACATCCTGTGACACATAACCATTAGCTAAGCCTGTGAAGACTAGAAGGCAGGTCTAACACAGGATATGACTACTGAGCTCCCGGCTCCAACCCCATCATCCCCAACCCTGTGACCCCTTTTCAAATCTATCCTTCTACTCTGTGGCTCTGTTGCTATTCTCTCCCTACAACTTCTGAGCTCAAGGTTGTTTATAGTTTGTCTTTCGGTGTACTTGGTACAATCCAGTCATCCACTGGAAGCTTCCGGAAGGAGAAATAAAGGAAATTCTATAATAGATGTCGCCCAGCCTCTTGTTGCCAAGGGTACTGTTTGGGTATAGCATAGCCACCAACCAAGTCCTTTCTAGTTACATGGAAGCTCGGGCCACACCCACTCCCAGCAGTTCAGAATCCCCATTTTAACCAGATCCTTGGTTAAAATCCTCCAGATGTCTTACGCTGTGTAAAATCTTGCAAAGTGGAGATTTAGGAAAGCCTTTTCATATTTGATCTGTTTCTTGCCATCTGAAATATACACACTTGTAGGCACACTTGAAGTGGGTGTACACATTCATTCTCCACAAGAACATTCTGCACCCCAAGTGAACAACCTCATTTGCCTAAGGCAGAGGCCCTCAGCTGAGAATATAACTTTTAGGTGCTGTTCATCCGAGAATAACTGGTATTTTATTACTGGGACACGAGAACAAAGGGATAATTTGTAGATGTAGTTGGGAACAGGGCCAAGAATAAGAGATTTTTTTTATATACTCTTACTGCTGGCTCTGTTACCATTTCTTCTTTGATATAAATACAGTTCTTTCTATGTGCAGGGTGTGCTTTCAAATGAGAAAATGAAAGCCAAAGAAAGAGAGGAGAAGCCAGTAGATGAAAGGGAGTGTTTAAACCCAGCTCTGTGGGGATTATTACAAACCTCATGCCTTCTGAGGACACACAAGGCAGACAGGAAGGCCCTTCAGAGAGGACACCTTGCTTTGAAAGCCCGAATTCTCAGGATTAAAAATCTCACAGTTGATACTGCTTGCATCCCTGTAAGATGTGCATGTATGTAATTTCAAGGTTTAAGAGAAAGCATAGGTGCCCAGGGATGAGCAACCTGCTCCGGTTTACCCCCTGTTCCTCCTCGCCACATCGTCTAACATTGGTCTGCTAGCTGAATGGGTAGGAGCCCTGGAGAGCTTTGATAAGCCTACCATCACGGTACGTAAATATCCTTCTGTGTCTAAAATTACATGATGGTGGAATCAGTCCTTCACTACTTGAGGAAACTTCCAGGATAGCAGTGGCTCAAGCATCTTGGGGACTCAAGTAGGTCTTGGGTATAGCCTGGAAATCCCTGTGGTATGGTTGTGCCTGCTGCTTCCCAGCTCCTCTCCAGACATGGAAAACAGCTTCTGGATGGCCAGCTCCTACAATCCTACCACCTTGGCTTTATTGCCATATATGCAGAGACCCACAAAGGAATAAGCACAGCAGAAGGAAGTCGTCTGACTCTCTGATTGGCTGGGAAGGCGAACCATGCTGAAAGTTCCCTCATGAAGAGCTTAGGAGTATTTGAAATTGAGCCCTAATCCCTCCTTGATCTGGGTACCTGGGTGATGATAGAATCTGGTTGGTATCCTTCTTGGGAGAAAATTACAACCACCTCTGCTAGCATCTGTTTGGGGCCATAAGGCCAGGGACAGAAGCATCTGGGGCTTTTTCTTGTAGATAATTAATATCTACTGACAGAATAACAGACCAAAAAAAAATCCCTAAGAGAAATGATGAGGCCCACGTGGGAGAGCTGATGACATTTCGGCAGACCGTGGGGCTAAGGTCAAGGAGATGGAGAAGGACGGGACCTGAGCCACTGGGGCAAACTGAACCCATGTGTGCTGTAAGCTACCACGAGATGAAACAGATGTTTGCGAAGGGCAGTGAGTGCTTAGCAGATAATAGCTAATGACTAAACCAGGCACAATCACCTTCATCTAAGGACCGTGCCAGATTCTACATGCTCTAAGACTTGGTAGCTGTTATTGGAGCAGACGTGAGACCAGTGACTGGGTCACTTGGGCCTCACACAGGCTCTTGGGAGCTGAGGATAAGGGAGAGAACCTTTGCTTACATGATCCTAGGGTATGGCTCTGTGCTACACTCCAGAGCCATGATGGCAGCCCCCTAGCTTCTAAGCCTCCAAATGTCTAACAACTGGGAGTTCTTGTGCATTCAGTTAAATAATTAGCATAGAACACTGTTCCTCAAAGACACCCCTTGTCCCTTTGCCATCTTTGTGCTTTGTAATATACTGGTTCCACTTATCAAAAAAAGACCAGACTCATTTAGTTCAGCCTACGCTCTGCCTCTCCTGTCCTGGCTCCAGTGCCTCACTAGTAGAGTGAAGGCTCTCTCCACACCTCTGTTTCAAGGTGTCGTTTACATTTCCAGGTTGTAGGAGACTCCCCACCCACTGGGGACCTGTACAATACTGCTGGTGACTGCTGCCTCTACTCAGGGTTTGGCTATCTCTATGTACTTACTCCCCTTGGTCAGATATCTGCCTAGTCTACAGGTTTTATAATGGTTGGTCTTCTCAAATCCAGGAGCCAGTGAGGCAGACATTGTTGGGGTTGGTCTGGTGCTGCTATGTATTCAAATGCTAAATTCTGTACCCCGAGATCTAGTTGTCCCCGATGAGGAGATCCTCACATACACCAAGTGATGCTATGTAAACCATTCTCCCCATTATTAATTGTTTATTAAAAGGCAAGAGCCTATGATTGGGCAGTACTGAGAGAAAGGTGGGACATGAGGATCAAGTGAGGGGGTCTCAGGAGAGCCCAGGAAAAAGAAGAAAGGAGAGCAAGTGAGGAGGTGTCCGCCATGAGGAGAGATGAGCCACGAGCACATGGCCAGGAGAAACGGCAAGTAACAAGGGACATTTGGCTGGGGATATAACTCAAAACCTACCCAATCTAGGCTTACAGCTTGTAAATCAAACAACAGGATTATGTGTTTGTATGGGTTAGCTAGAATAAATAATTCCTTTTACAAGACATAGTGCTGGTAATACATCAGAGAATGAGCGCATCAGGTCCCCAAGTCAGCTTAAGAGTTATGAAGGCGGTAAGTATGTGGTAAGCAGCCCCTTCTCTTGCTTAGAAGTCTGTAAGCCCACCCAGCACATGTACACAAGTGCTCCTGAAGGGGCCAGAGGATCTGCAAGGACAAACCAGCATAAACTGGCCAAACTCCTATAAACTGCGAAACTGAACTCCTGGCTCTAGGTTTTCTCCTAAGCAATTCCCAGAATGAGAAATTCATCAATCTCTTAGGCCTAGAAGAAAGATCAAAGTTGTCCTATCAAACCCCATCTTGATGTATAAAGACCAGGTTGGGGTGCCTTGCCCTCAGCCACCACAAAGTGGTCAAATAGACTATAATCCACCTGTGCTCTGAAGTGTACTAAGACATAGTTCATCCCAGTGCTCTGTGACAGGCCCTGAGGTCTCCTCCATGGGCATCTGTGGGGAGGTGAGTGTCTACGAACCTGACCCACTGACCACTTTTAAAAGATGCCATGGGTTTAAGGACATATGGGAACCATTTAAAAAGGCCCTAAGTGGTAGCTGAGTGACTTGAGTCCTGGTCACCACCCCTCAAGCAGGAAACAGCATTACTCCTACATTATCTGGAAAAGCTAAGGTTTTACTCTATGAGAGAATGTTCGGTAGTCACTAGGCGCCAGTGCTGGAATGTGTCCTTCCTCGCTGCTAGAAGCTTCTTCATATGGCCTCTGCACTATCTGAGCACAGGATGCACTGGATACACCACCCCGAGGCCCTCAGCAAGACTAATGCAGAACACATTGTAGCAAGGATAGGAGTACTCTGGGGTGGAACTATCACCCAATAGAGCACAAAGGCAAAGCCCTCCATAGGTAATGAGGAGTCAGAGGACACACTCCAGGTAGCCCAGCCTGAGTGTGAGGACGGAGGAGTTACACTTACAGACAGTGAAGCAGGAGGAAAATCAGTTTCTGTGGCCAACAGCTCTGCGGCGTTCTATGCCATTTGACACGGTGCCTAGAAGGTGAACGAAAACTCACAGGACATAGAGAGTTCTGTTGGGTATCAGGCTGTCTGCTCCTGCTGGTTTACTATGACTCTGAAACAGTCATTTTGTGTCAGCAATATCCTAGAGGTGACACAGGACATATGCAGAGCAAGCCTTGGGGGAAACTGACTGCATGAGGAAGCCAGGATCAGGGGCACGAAGGATGTGTCTCCACTGTACTGATTCTAGGGCTGGAGACTCCACAGCACCCACACATATGTGAGGAGCTAGAAGCGCCTCTCCAATAAGATGACTCTGACGAATGAGTAAGTGGACGCACCCTTGGGAGCCACCATGAAACCCAACTCAGTCAGTCTACAAACCATGTGTGCATACACACTCATACAGATTAGACATGCTAGCAGGCGCACATACATATGTACAGTCACGCCTGTTCACACATGTTATGCAGACTTTTCTGGTCTGTGAACACCACTTGATGCTGAAGGGGATTTGAGTAACAAGCTATTGCCACTTCAAACCACTGTGTCACTGACCACCCAGCCTGGGTCACATCGGACGCTGATAAGCTGCTGACCTGAGAGTTTGACTTCTATAAATTGCGGTATGTTCTGAAGCCCTCTCCTCTCCTAGGTGTAACAAATCAACAAGCGGCTGCTTTCCATCCCAAGACCTCAAGTTCTTCATGGGTCTCTGGAGGAAAACCTGTCACAGTGGCTCAAGTCGGTCATCATCATCCAAGCTGGCAGAGGTGAACCTCCCTCCTGTTCCCATAGCCCAGTCCTCTCAGTTGCCCACTCACTTCCTCTTACATGGCCTTGTGATCACAGAGATTCAGAGGGCCACCCTGCCTTCTCCTTACCAGAGCACCCGCCTGATAACATACCCCTCTGGACTCAGGATGTAGGTGACTTAGGGGCATATTCTGCCTAACACATGGTGAAGCTGGTCATTGGACAATCACAATGACCCTGGATGGGAGATCCTGTCACCTAAGCCTCATTCTCTTTTCCTTCTCCACCTATACATAATGTTAAGAATATGAGCAGAACTCATCACTTGGCTTAAGGACTCTGAGACCTATGTTGAAGCACCCAGAGCACAAGACCTTTCTGGCTGTGGTGACTGATGCTGGGGACAAAGCAGGGCTGAGAATATCTTCTGAGAGAAGCCACTAGCAGAGCCCAGACTAGGCAGATGCTACACCCTTACATGCTGTGTAGACAGGGAACTTCTATGAGAAAACAAGACAACACTCCTAAAAGGAGGTCCAGATGGTTAGAAGCTGCCTTCCTCCCCAGAAAAGACCCTGCAGGCATGATAAGAGGTCATACCAATCAGCTGACACCAAGAATAACCACTAAGAATGCTTTGGTAACCACAGCATGCTGACAAGAGACAAGTTGAGCTCCTCACGATCCCTCCTACTTTAGAACCTGCACTCAATACTCCATCTGCATCCCACCCACCCCCAAGGTGGTACTGGAACCAGATAAGTAACTACATGGGCAATAATGGCTTTTGCACCATCTAGTAGGTGTGTGTGTACACGTGGCCAAAGGTACATGCTCATGAAATGCAGGTCATCCCTATAAGGTACTGACTCTGCTTTTCTCACTGCTCTGTCATGGCCAGTGAGTCCTGGGCTCCCAATGCAGCCTGCTCTGCTCACCACATCCCCCAGACACAGCTAGTCCTTCCTAGCTGCAGATTCTCTATTGACAAAGCCACCATTCACCAATAGTAATTTGTAACCTCAGGCCTACACTCGGGGTGCTGCGATGGTTCCCATAGGCCCAACAATAGTGGAGACAACCAGAAGGATACTCTGTAAGCACTACCAGTAGGCCCAGAAAGAGGACACCCCACCTCCATTCCAGAACAGTATGCACGCACTGCCTTTAGGAACAGCAAGATGACACGATGCTCTGCCTCCTTGCCAGAGCACTGTGTGAGCATGACCACCAAGACCAGCAAGACGATGTCCTGCCTTTACTATAGTCTACACAGGGTAAAGTTTCTCAGGTGCTGGTGACTAAGCGTCACTGTCTCACAGTTTTGCTCAGTGTGGATTAAGACAATCAAGACAGTTAATGTCGCTGGTCATTTTACAGAATCAAATGTACTAGCTGCAAAGCTACATCATACCCAGGCTCAAGTCTCTCATATATTTCTTTCTTTCATTCATATATATGAAAATCAAGACAATTATACCCAGAGTGTAGCAGTGATATAGACACTAAACAAATTTAATTAACATGGTTATAAAAACTTGAAAACTACATAGAGAAAAATGTTCAATGTAATATGATATGAGAACTGTATTGACACTTTTGTTGTCCCCCGCAACTGTTCAAACAGCCCCTAAGCAGAGTGCCTAGAACAGGAAGAGGGCAATATACTTTACAGAAAAAAAAGCATGTGTGAGGGAGAAGCTTTGTCGGTGTGAATTATGGTGCTGTTGGTAGGCAACTCAATTCTAATAAATGAACAGGAAATATTAAAGAGGGCATATTTAAATAGAAACATATTAAATATGGCCACCTATTGATCAATCCACTGATTAAAATATTGTCACCAGAGACTGCAGGATGTAGCCCCAAGTATTCCTAGGTGCAGTGGAACATGGCCACTGAATAGGTGCCTGTAAGAGCATAGCCACTGAGCTATTGAGGGGATCAATGCCTTGGTGGATACCTAAGTCATGCTCACAGACTCTCCTGAACACTTCAGGGCTTCCTCTGCCTCTCTATTCTGTACCTTGACTCGCTCCTTTCTCCTGATCTTGGGTCACCATTCAACTGGGTCGGGATATCAGGCACTGTGCAGCAGTGAAGTCCAGCTAGAGACATCTGTTTGGGGGTCATGCCTACATCTCTCAGAGCTTTCCTCAAGAAGGCAGGCATTGGTAGGGTGACACGTATATGTCAAGTTGATCAGGGTCAACTGGCCCAGACGACTGATCAAACATTATTATTGGCATGTGTAGTGAGAGCACTTATGGACAAGATTCACATTTCAATCTGGACACTGAATAGATAGCCGTTGGGTGGGCGATATCCTGTCAGGTAAACCTGCCTCCTTGAGCAAGAAGGGCCTGTAGTTGAGACACAGGCTGGCTTCGTAACTGAGAGGATGCCAGAATTATGGGGCTTAGATGTACTAACCATATGCAACTCTGTGAATTGACAATTCTTTAATCTATGTGTAACCAGAAACTCATGCACATGGATGCATGTAGGATTTGTTCTAGGCTCTGTTCTTGGGAGAGTCCTGACCAGTACTGGGGTCTTTCCTCAGAGGATCATGCTTCCCATGAGTCTAAGTACTTTCCTCCTATTGGCGGGGGCAGAATGGTTCCCCACTGCACTGGGCTTTGGCCTCAGTCACCCTTGTCCTCTGTTTGTACCATCTCCTCTAAGTGGTCTTCTCAAAGCCTGCCTCAACTGCTCACTCTTTCCACAGAGTGGTAGTAAGCAGTCCCCAGAGAGCTCCTAACACATCAACTGGGTCGTGGTGTGGAAGACAATAAGACTGTCACTCCAGCCTGTGATTTCAGCAATGAACTTCACTCAAACTCTGTGAACAAAAGCATACACCACACTGTCTCTGAAACCTCCCTGTGTTCAGTTCAGCAAAATCAGTAATAGGTTATAAACAGACACAAAGGGGTGTGTGTGTGTGTGTGTGTGTGTGTGTGTGTGTGTGTGTGTGTGTGTTCATGTTCAAACCCAGCTGTTTGACTTCGTCTGGTCTTTTGGAAGAATCGGGTTTACAGCTAAGCATCACACATGTAGGAGGTATATTTATCCCCCGTTTGCTGTTGATGGCCCAAAGGAAATGACATCAGGGTACAAGGTGGGTGGGAGAGCTCTTCCTAGGGTCCCAGGATATCAGAAGAGGTCAGCAGTATATGGAACTTGGCAAGAGAAGAACACATCATCTCAGGGACACTGTCCCCCAGGGAGTGAGAATCTAGATAGATGGCTTTATGATGAATAAGCATTGTGGACTGAGTGGAAACGCCATGAATCATCTCAAAACAACTGCTAGACACTGCCCTTGAGGAGAAAAAGGGAACGGTTCTCCCAGGCACCAGGGACAAATCAGGAGCTAGAGGACGAGAGTCACATTAAGTGATAGAGGACAGAGCTCTGGAGTGAGAGGACGGGGTGGGGATAAGTCCTTGCTAGAAACTGAGGTACACAGGGTAAAGACACCAAAATACACAGAGGAAATCCAAACAGGACTCAGAACAGCGGACTAGGGTCAGCTGGACTCTGTCTTCACTCAGCCTCCTACAGATGGGTTAGTAAAGTCAATTCCTTGTCCTAGGTTCACATCCCCCATTGTCTTACCAGGTCTAATTTTCCTACATCATCAGATTCTTCCTCAGCAGTCATCTCTGAACTCTCCCCTTTTTCTAATAATGTGGGGTATTTCTAGATATGTGCAACATGGACCTCATTACTCAGAATCTCCACTAGGGTTTTTTGTTTTTTTTTTTTTGTTTGTTTGTTTTTTTTTTTTTTTTGTGAGAATGGTAAGGGAGCATAGGCACATAGCCATGTGGCATAAGGACAAAGCCCTGATTTGCTGGTGACCACTATTTTCTGTCTTCAAAACTCTTTGTCATGTGTTGATCACAGCACTTTATACTCTATCCTGGGGGCTTGCAAAGTTCTGGACCCAAAGTTTCATAGACACCAGATCCTCTGTGTGTGAGAGCTGTTGGGTCTGTAGCTCTCTACTGTGGTGTTTCCTATCAGACAGTGACTTGGCACTGGCCTCCCAGTGCAAGGGTCCTGGAATCATCGCTTTAAGGTCTCAGTTCCTTTCTTAGGAGGTCAAGCCTTCTGCCTTCTGACCTGGCTAGTGACACTGGCCCATCCGAGCACTCTGTACTCTCTCTCTCTCTCTCTCTCTCTCTCTCTCTCTCTCTCTCTCTCTCTCTCTCTCTCTCTCTCTCTCTCTCTCTCTCTCTCTCTCTGACCCTGCTCCTGACCCTGACTGTGTGTGTCTGTGCTGTATCCTTTTGTCGACTCTGTCCAGCTTCAGTGGGGGATAGCACAGAACCTGTGTTCTTTTCTACAGCCTAGAATCTGTTTCCTACAAAATAAATGAAAAGGGAAATTGCTATATGAATTGAGAGCCGATGTGTATTACAAGGGTAAGACTTAATCAGCTCCAATCTTACAATGTGTTTACTTATTTACTAAAGTAAATTCCTGAACAATATCTGTTCATCCAGACTTCCAGTTACTCCTACTTCAGATGAGGACATTACAGTTTCATTTCTATAGAGTTTTATGTGGCAGAATTATTCGCAGTAATTGTTTATGCGCTCTCTCTCTCTCTCTCTCTCTCTCTCTCTCGTGTGTGTGTGTGTGTGTGTGTGTGTGTGTGTGTGTGTGTGTGTGTGTGTGTACGAATTGTTTATTTCAGGGAAAACTTTCAGTGTTTCAGCAAACTAATGACCTTCCCAGAGTGAACTATGGAGAAATGTGAACATCATCTTTGTCCCATGATGTGGCCTTTTTATCAATGCTTTGCTTATTGCTTGGTTGGTTTGGATCCGGGGTCTTGTTACACAGCACAATGTGTGTGGCCTTTAGCTTGCCTTCCTCTTGCCTCAGCCTCCTGAGTGCTAAGGTACATGAACCACCACAAGAGGATCAAGGTAAAAACATTTGGAAGAGCAAGCATGAGACTCAAATTGAGGACGGATGCATGTTAGGAACATGTTCCTTCGCTGTGAAGGCAGAGGCGGGCACTTTTCTATCCCTGTCAGAAAATACCACAGGGTGAAAATGCATCTCACCCAGCCTTCGACCTCCAAGGCTTTTGCACTACAGAGCACCTGAGTTCCCCTGGAGACAGTGTGGCTGAGGGACAGGTGCAGGTCTCTGCCACTGGCGTGTGCTATCAAACTTTTACACTACAAATCGCCAGCTACGCAAAGGATCAAGACTCAGAATTCGACTGAGTTTGCACTGATTTTAAATCATAAGTCAAATCATAGAAGTCAAGACCCTGGGTTGTCCTCAATGCTGATGAAGCCCAGCAGCTGTGCACCACCACCATGCCTCCCTGCCCACTCTTGTCATCAGAGAAAGGTGAATGATGAATGTTTAGCAGTTCACTGAGGCCAGTCACTTACCTCCTTCTCTAGAGCCTTATGTGTGCAGTGAGAACATAGTTCAGATCCATATAAACAAGGCCACCCACGCATATGTGTTCTGGGCTGGTTAAACTTTCCTCTGTTGCCCTGCTTACCGAAGACCCCTGGGTGGATATGCATGCCTTACTCCTTAGCAGAGAGCAGAGGTTATGGGTCCTACAGAGAGGTGCTCTCAGGGCTAGAGGGCAGGTATGGATGGTGGTACCAGTCTAGGCGACAGTTCACAGCAAACACTCCAGGGCACGGTGAAAACTGCCACCAAATAGCTTTCACTGAAGCTAGCAACAGGATGAAATGAAGGCACCGTCAACAGCAGACGCTGTATTGGGTGGTGGGGACGTGTGGACGGGCTCAGCGCTCATGTGGGTATCAGCCAGTCGTGCCTGCTTCCCCAATTGCATACTCCCCTTAACTTGCCTGATGATGCTGTTAACAACCACTTGGATCGACAGTCCCAGGCGAGCCCTCCATGGCCGCCGGGGTAATTCCCATGTAAACTTTAATTGATTTGTTGACATTAATTGATTGACTCATCCAGATGGAAAAGGCAGGCCTCCAACTGGAATTATTTTTGCAAAATCCAAGAGTGAGAAGGCTGGGCCTCCCATATGTGCAAACATTTCGATTAGATGTGGCTCAGAGATGCCACTCAGAGCATCCATAATCAAACTGATAGTTGGAAGCGGTAGTGGAGGAAGCCAGGAGACAATGTCAGGAGCCAAAATCTTGTAACCGGCACACAGGTGGTCATAAAACAGGGCAAGATTCTTTAGTCACACTACACACTACAAGGGGCTTTGTCCTTTCTCCCTGATGCATTCTTCAGAAGGTCACCACCAGTCACACTCAGCAGAGGAACCCCCCAGCCGGCCTACCAGCATCTGCATTCCCACGCCTCCTAGCCTTAGCTTGATTCTGAGCATAGCTTTGGAGAGAGGACTAGAACATCCCTCTTTCTCCCTCTCTTACCTGTCTCTAGATATCTCTCTGCCTTTCTGCTGTCTTTGCTGGCCGTATTCTCATTAACTTCTTAAACCTCCTAGGGAGTCTTTTGTGGCCTGCTGACCAAGTGACCTTGGAATGCTGGGGATAATACACCTCACACAGCTCTATATCCACACAGAACTTTGTATCACTGTACGCCCTCCATCTACCCACAGGTTACCTGTGAGGATCAGCCCCACAGCTCAATTCCTTCATTTTCATCCTGCCCACAGAGGAGCTCTTGTGCTGTTATATTCTATGTGGGGGACACATTTGATACTGTGGCTGTGCTTCTCTACCTACCAATTCCAACAGGCATCAGAGGTAGAGTGCACACAGAGTCCTCAGCCTACACTAAGCCAACTGTCATGGTTTGAATATTCTTGGCCCAGGGAGCAGCACTATTTAGATGTGTGACCTTGTTGGAGTAGGTGTGACCTCCTGGAGTAGGTGTGTCACTGTGGGCACGGGCTTTAAGACCCTCGTCCAAGCTGCCTGGAAGTCATTCTTCCAATAGTAGCCTTCAGATGAAGATGTAGAACTCTTAGCTTTTCCTGCACAATGCCTGCCTAGACGCTGCCATGCTCTTGCCTTGAGGATAATGGGCTGAACCTCTGGACCTGTAAGCCAGCCCCAATTAAATATTGTCCTTGGGTAGAAGTGGGAGAATTCTCACAGGAGCAGGGGGAGAGGAAGGGAGTATGGGAGAGGGGAGAAAGGGAGTAGCATTTGAAACGTAAATACATAAAATATCCAAGAAAAATAAAATTTTTTTTAAAAGTAAGAGTTGTCTTGGTCATGGTGTCTATTTTCAGCAGTAAAACCCTAAGACACCTGCTGAAGCAAGAGGTTATCTATGTCCTGTTACTGTGGGAAACACATTCTTCTGGAGTTCTGCTCCCTCAGGGTCTAACCAGCATGTTACTGAGGCAGTGTACCTGTCAAATTACGTGTGAGGTGTGCCTGCCCCATAGACAGCTAGAGGTGGAGCCTCTCCCCTTCTATGGAGTCTGTCTGTCTGCATCACAAAGCACACTTAACCTTGATTGCAGACCACAGCCCACTACTTCTGCCAGGGTCCTCCATTCTCTACTCCTTGGCCGAGGGAAATGGGAAAGAGGCCAGGCAGGCAGATGCACTGTCAGCTCAGGGTGACAGGTTTCTGAGGCTCAGCAGGTGACAGTGCTGAATGCATGAGCTCAACCCTGGGGCTTTAGTTTCCATTTCAAAACAGGGGGCCCCATCGTTTTGATTTCTGGTTACCAAGTAGATGATGACAGATGTGCCCCTCATTAGGCGGGATTGAGATGTATGCATGAAGATACATTTCTCCTCTGACTCACACTGGGCCCCCGGCCCCCTCAGCAGCCAGTCTGTTGCTTTATATGACACACACTAGGTACACATCTCGTGCACTACACACAGAAATGTGGATGGCAGTGGTCAACCGAACTTACACGTGCCTCTCTCCATGGACAGCTCTGTGGCTTCGGTACCTAGTCCCAGGGACTCAGTGAGACACCCAGATTCTCCCGTCTATGCTTCTCCTGGTTACAGCCCCAGAGTCCAGATGGCAGAAGAAGAGCGAATATGGAAAAGGCTGGGAGGATCTGTGGCCATTCTAGTCAGAGCCCCATCCATCCTGCCCTCCTAGTTCCTGTGGAGAGTCTGCTCTCCCTCTTAATGCCCTCAGATGTCAGGAAAAGAATACAGATGAGAGCAGACTCTGGCTTGGGGTAATAAGGAATTACAAGGAAGCCCACTAGAGTGGCAAACACGGGCCAGATGCTGAGGCGCTCCACGGGCCTCAGTGAGAAGCACAAGGAGGCCGCAGAGCTGCAAATGGGCAGCAGAGATTTGCAGCGGTTTTTCCTTCACACTCCAGTCAAGTTTAGAGACTACGTGTTTGTTTCCCACTCTCCCTGGGAGCCAGATCCCCTAGGTGTGGCTGTGAAGGGACCAGGACTCCGAGAGCTGCCACGTAGCCAGATGGACTCTTGTCTACTGTAACTGCCCAAACCTTAAACCCCTCACTCTGCCTGGAGCACAGGCCAGATGCACACTGCCTGGCAGCCTCTTGGTTATTCTAGTGAAGACTGGTCTCAAACCCAGGGTCATCTTCTTTGTTTATTTAGCAAAAGTAACACTGTTGTACCACATGGAATGATGCCATCTGCTTGTCTGGGTTGCTGGCTCTGGCCCCATTGATTTTTGGAGGAAGGACCACTCAGCTGGCATCAGGAAGACATACCTGAACTCCAGAGTATTACCCAAGTCAAGAGACCAGGCACAATACTTCAGGGACACAGGTTGGGTCACGTCTTTCTGAAGGCAGAGACAATGATAATGTTGAAGAATCTACACAGACAAAAGCAGGGTCCTCATGAGGATGCACGGAGGGAAAGAGAGAGGACTGTGTGAAGGTGCAAGAAGTCAGCATTTACGAGCATAGCAAAAGCAGCTCAGGGGATGCTGGCCTGACCGCATATAGACGCTGGGCTTCTAGCCTGTAGGACCATATAGAATGGTCCTCATGTCTTGGGTTCAAGACATGGTACATTCCTGAGGCCACCACAGAGAAGCCCAGAAGGACCACAGAAAAGGAGCCTTCCATATTCCTCCCTCCTGTCCCTGCCTTCCTCTCCTGGGATTTGTCTCTGTGCGACCAGTGCCTCCTCTGCACAATATTATATGTTCTCTTCTCCCCATTGTGTGTGTGTGTGCGTGTGTGTGTGAGTGTGTGTGTGTGTGTATACAATTCTATGTGGATGGATTTACACACATGCACATCTAAAATAAGTGTCAAATTTGCAATAAAATACCTATTTACAAAAGAGTTTGTCATGACTTAAAAAAAAAACAACAAACAAACAAATAAAAAAGAACATCCACAGAGATTCAATCTCTAGACAGAATCAGCTGCTGTGGAGACACAGAGGTGGCCAGCTCCAGTCCTTCCTGATCTAATTTACGATACACGACTTGAGGCTGTGTCTTCATTTCCAACTCTTCCCCCACCGCGGCAGCGGTCTACAGAGAACTACCTCTGTGGTGAGCATCCTTCTCCACACGTCCCAGACAAGGCAACCCCTATTTCAGGAGCTCATGTTAAGAATGAATCTGACACAAGATGTGACAGCTCTGTGCCTAATGTCCTACTATGCTCCAGCAAGTGACTAGAGCCTTCATAACAAATTGTGGAGGGCTCTGAACTTTCCTCGGCTCACCCGTCATTTATGCTCCACATCTGGTCCTTTAGCCCTCCATACGCGTTGTCTTCCGTTTTTCTTTCTTTTAGAGTAGCATGCCCTCCAAAGCCGGTTGTACACAAAGGGTCATGGATTTTTATGCAGCAGGTCTTTGAAGGGGCAATATTGATCCATGCCACCAATCAATGGAGTGCCTTGGTGCTACACCCTGTCAGAACCCTAGACTCACCTCAGTGACAGACGATGCTTCTTCCTAGGCACTTGTCGAATGAGAACTTTAAAACTATAGTTCTGACATCAGTGTGGGGCCCAAACTCCAACTTCCCATGAGCAAACAGACTTTAATCTCCAGTGACAGTTTTGGTGGCTCTAATGACAACTCTCAGATGACCAGAGGTCCCTGTAGAGTGGGGTGCTTTTCTCTGTCCTGTGGGACTTGCCGACAACAGAGCTGTCATGATTTTCAGTTGTATACACGGGGCCACGTATCAAACAGCTGTCGATGAGCCAGGCATCGTACCGAGCTCCTCTAACAAGCATTAATTTGAATTTGAACCATTACCTCTCTTTTCTGATCAATGAATTACTGGGTTTAAGAATGGCCATATCAGCAGCGTATGCATTTTCATTCTGACCAAATAAAATAAAAATTTATTTTTATGATTAAAAGTGAGGAGCTTGTAGAAAAATACAGTGTTAATTATGAGCCCGCCTTTTGACTGACAAGAAGCCTGTGTATCTGCAGTGTATGGGATGATGGTTTGAAGTATGTACACATTGTACAGCGGATGAATCGGGCTGATTAACAGGCACGCGGTCTCATTAGCTCATTTTCATTTTGGTGAGCATTTAAAAAAAAATCCGCTCTCAGCAACTTCCAAGAATGCAGTTGTAACCTCCGCCACGCTGCTGAATGGGAGGGCCTCGGAAGTTGGTCCTTGAGTTAACTAAGTCCTCCTCAGCGCCCTTTCTCAGCTATGGTCTTTGCTTCTCTGAATTAGACATTTTAGACTCTATGTATGAGTGAACGGGAATGACTTACCTTACTATCTGACTTAAGTTAACATGGTGCCCTCTGGCTGCCTAGACTGTCACTTTGTATAGAGACAGGACTTTCCACTTACCACTGATGAGAGGTTAGGGATTCCCCGTAAGGAGTAACTGGCCACCCTCTCCATCCTTCTGAGAGTTGAGCATCTCCTGTTTCACTCCTTGCACAAATCTCAGGAGAACAGGAAGCTCAGCAAACGGAGATCTACCTGTCTCTGTCATCAGGGCTCTAAGGAAGCTACTGGGCCAACAAACCTGCTTGCAAGATGGAGTCTCACAATTAAACTTGAGGTGACTGTTCAGATCATGAACAACTGACAGAAAGGAAATTCCTTCTTAAGTTCTTGGGGGTAGACCTCTGCTGCCTCCTTAGGACAGAGTTCACATCTACAGTATGACATAGGGACCTACTACAGGCAATAGGTGGACACTGGAAGCTATAAACTATTAAACATGAATGGGTACCGTCCAAGTGGTCCCTCCATGGCAGAAATATTGTGGAAGACACAGAAAATGAAGGAGACCTCTGGTCATAGTGGAGCACAAACTCGTCCCTTTATCCAGGTATGTAATACCCGAGATACCACGCATTGTAGGGATTTTGTGTTGCCAACAAGATTAAGATCACCCTGAACACTCATGCTGTGAGGGCCATCCCTAAGACTGTGACACTCACTCACGGTGGTGGCGGCAGGAGGAATTTCAGCTACCAGCAAGACTGGAGAGTTGTTATCCATGGTCACTGTCCTTGAGCTTGGCAAGAAATACTTGACTACAGGGGTTAGGCTGAATCTGGAAATTAGGGAACTTCAGAGTGTCACCCAGAGTTTGGGGAAACAAAAGCCAATGCCCATCTGGAGGGGGGGACAATGGGCAAAAGCAGGGGTTGCTGATGGCAGAAGCCACTGATGGCAGAGGCTCCTATGCCCTGCAGGAGTGCCATCCCTCAGCAGGTAGGTAAACACTGTAGAAATGCCATCCCTGGTAGGGAGAGCTTCTTTCACGGAGGGGCTTTAGCTTTTCCTCTCAGTGGAAGTCTTAAGTGGGCGGTAACTCTCCCTTCATTCAGGTATGTAATGTTGTCATTATTTTCACACAGATAAAGGAAATTCCCGGTGGACCCGAGCCCAGTCTGAGCAGGACATACCCACTCGGTGAGAGCTGTTTTGGAAGAGTGAGCCGGGGTGGATGACTAAGAGTGTGCATTGCTGTCTATATTTGGAGTTGTTTTTTTTTTTAAGGAGTTTGGGGTGACAAA
The DNA here is from genome assembly GCF_021556685.1 of Rattus norvegicus. Lineage (NCBI taxonomy): Eukaryota > Metazoa > Chordata > Mammalia > Rodentia > Muridae > Rattus > Rattus norvegicus. The sequence goes on from NC_141549.1 coordinate 83,249,907, forward strand.
TCAATGGTTTCCTAAGAAAGGCACATCCTGAGGATGTGGGAGGTGGACACCTCAGAGCTTCTCTTCCATGCATAACAGGGGTGTCTCTCCAGATGTAGGCACCTCAGACGCTGTGCTGACGATTACGGTCCAACTACTCACTGAAAAGGGAAGCCATGTACATTGACTTCTCTCCAGACGGCTTGTCAGTGAGTCACCATGCCTACTGGGAGCTGTTCTGAAATTTCAAGAGGAGAAAGCACCACGCACATCCCAGCATTGTTATTACAACTATTTTTACATCACTGCCTGCATACCCCAAGCTATTCTGGTGGTACCATGTCATCTCCAGAATAGAGACAACCAAGTATAGCACATCAGCCACTCAGGATGGGCCTCCAGCTCCTTTCCCAACACCAACAACCAGAACATCGATTTCTATTTTCCACAGATGTTCCCCACTGTGTACATCCTGAAATAGTGACACCCGGTGTGCCTTCAGTAGCGCACCTTGTTTTAATATTCTAAATTGCATGCTATAGAATAGTCTAGAATGGTAAACAGTGGATAAATACTCTACCACACAGAGATGACGGAGCCATTCAGGAATAGCCAATGGTTCAAACAAAATCAAACATTATCTTCCTGAAGCTCTCTGGCATCCAATAGCAAGATGCCATGGAATGTTCTTGTCAGCAACGTTGAAAGCTACAGAAATCTTCTATCTGACAAACGCCATTTCCCACACACATGATCTTTTAATAAGCATTAAATAATAGGAGTCATCTTTCTTATTACATATCTCACACGTATGTGATTAAATAGTTCGAGGTACAGGGTGCACTCACTGGATGCCACAGGCAGGCCTCTGTGTCTGCTGGCTTACAGCACATGTCATGCACTATTCTGTACAATGTAGAGTTTGAAAACAGCCAGCACCATTCATAAAGACACCATGAAGAGGAAACTGTGCTCCTGTGGATCATGACCTAAATGGGATTTGCTTTTCTCACTGAGTTGGAGCCGAAGTAGAAGAGGGGTGGGCATCTATGAAGGAAGTCATGAATAGCATGGTGGCATTTACCTGTCTCAAGGGACGCAAATCCTTTCCAATCCTCCCCTGCAAATCCATGTCGAAAGGTCATAGAATATGTGATGGAAATCAGAGCATGGTGGAAACTGACCACCACACTTACAAACCTCCTATCCTTACCCCTGAGAAACGCTCATGTCTGTGCCTCAGCCCTGCCCTGCAGGGTTGCTGTACCTGTCCAGACACTGCCCAGAAGACAGAGGAACAAGCCTGGTGCAGGAGCCTGTGTGGCAGATAAGCACCACAGCTGCTAAGCACATCAGATAGCGGTATCTGTACTCTCGAAGTCACAGAGCACTGACAAATCGGACATCTAGAAATACACCGTTCTCTCGGCTGAAAAATCTACCCTCTTTCTGTTACAGTTATTCCGAGAGTTACAATGACACCAGAGTCCTCCCTTCCCTGCCCGACACACACTCTTCATGTGCTTCATGTAAGAGTCCCTTAACACATTGATTGAAGGTACTTTACTGTCCAAGGTGTCCCACACCACTGCATTCTCATATCCATTGCTATAGCATTATATATAATATATATTATATATATAAATATATATATATATGCATGCCTATGTCAGTCTACAGGAGAGATGGAAGGTATTTTCCATGCAGCATCCCTAGAAACAAGAAAGCACCAAGTTATCTTTGTCTTCCTTCGTGGATACCCATCCGTCTTCTACTGCAGCCCTGAAACCCTTCCTCCTGAGGCCCTCCCGCCACCTGGGACCAACTCAGAGAGCCACAGCTCCTCCTGGTCCACACCGCAGATCTGGGCAAATTTCCACTGCTAAGACTGAGACAATATGCCATCTGTCCCTGCATGAATTTCTCCACAGACCACAAGGGACGTCACAGGCATCTTGCTTCTTACGTCACACACGTGACACACAATTAGATAATCTATGGAGAGAGGTGTCAGAAGACTGCTCCTGGCTCAGGGCTAAACCATGAAAGGCCACTGGGGATTTCCTAGAGTAGGAAAAACATCTGTATCAAAGTCTGTCCCGTGGCTGGTGTGGGGGCGCAGAACGAGACCAGCAATACCAGATACCTGGCTATGTGACTGTTTGCGAATTATAAGTTAATTAAAAATCAAATCTGACTTGAGAAGATTATAATTTAGATCACAATTAGTTTGGAAAAGGGGGGTAACTCACGTTACTGCAGAGGTGTATCTGTTTTGATTGATTGATTTCTCTATTTTAAACTTCACAGAACTGAAAAGAGTAGAGGATGAAGACGCAGCCCTTTGCGAGGGCTTCTCCATTCAAATAAAAATAAATTATATGATGTTTGCACTCCAATTCTACAGTCTGAACATCAAATATTGTACTTTTTTAATTGCGTTTATTCAAACAGGAATGCATCTTCATACACCCCATGGAATGCCTTTCTTCCCTGTCTCCTAGTCAATGTATTTACAGCTCCTCTCCAACTCAGCCAATGGGCACGGTGAGCATTTTTCAGTCTGTTCTTCATAATCACACACTATAAATCTAAGTCTTTGCTACTGCTCTAGCTTCATTTCGTACGCTGACCAAAAGCAACTTGGGGAGAAGTGGTTTGTTCCAGTCCATCACATAAGAGAAGTCAAGTGGCCGGGACCTGAACTAGCCAGTGACGACATCCACCGTGTGGAGCTGAAAAATAAAATGAAGTCATGCACGTCGGACACTCAACCTATGCTCTTCACTTTGACAAACAAATTATAACATAAGGCCAGGAGATGCGTGGACCACGGTGGGCTGGGTCTTCCCACATCTATTGATCAAGACACTCACCAACAGACATGCCCACATCCAATCCAGTCTAGATCATTCTTCACCGAGACTCCCTCCTCATGTGACTCTAGATTATGTCAGATTGACAATTAAAACCGCCACAGCTAGGAACTATTAAATATTTTACTGCTGAGTTAAAAAATATTCCATACTGACATCTCTATTTCAAAAGGAATTTTAATGACATAGGCGGATAGTAATATGATAGCTGACATTTCAAGATCCCTTAACGTATTTTAAAACACAAATCGTGATTGCAGTTCATAAAGGAATGGACTTGTTTAAAACTGCAATACACAGGCAATTTAGAGACTTGATCTAATGATGCAGAACTGTTGTGGATTGATGTGAACTGCCTCTCACAGGATCCTAGTTAGACACTTGGACCTAGGTGATGGTGCTTTTGGGGGAACTTGGGAAATGTTTCGGAGATGGGTCCCAAGCATGGGTGCTCATGAGATTAAAAAAATAACTTCATCAAATACTTAAATATTCTTGGGTATTATATAAAAGTGTAGAAAAGTCACTTTGTTCTTAAAATCTGAGAGAGAGAGAGAGAGAGAGAGAGAGAGAGAGAGAGAGAGAGAGAGAGAGAACATTATCTGATGGAAGCTAGGAGTATTATGAAAGAAGCAGAAAAACCTCTCTGAAGATCAAAAACCAGTTGAAATGATCTGGAGAACAAGGTGGCATGGGTGTGCAGTCAGACACTCTCCAGGTCAGTGCCCAGCCAGCTGTAGTTGATGGGAAGGTAGTGGTGGCCATGCCGGGTTAAATGTATGAGCAGCCAGGGAGGCTGTACCACCAACACACCCTCAAGGCTCTTCTGTGCTTTGTTGCAAAACCAGACAATGGAAATGCTGACAGGTGTGCAAGGTGTCCTGATCACTCCAGGAATTGTAGCAGCACCGCTTGGCCAATGTGAAAGCAAATTGTAACTCTAGAGTAGTTTGCGCTTTGTGACTCTTCCAGAATGATGAAAACCACATTTGAAAGTTGAGAGATGTTTGTTCCACGGAGTCCAGGTAAGCCTGAAGAGCAGCAGAGGAAACACCCTGTATCCTAAAATCTGCATTTCTCTTGCTTTCCCTCTGCTCACCTGTGACTGGTTTCTATGCTGAGCTATGAAAGATTGGGGTTACCCATTATTCTGGTTAATGTCTAAGTGAAGCGGAGTGAGGACCGTGGTTGCTGCGCTTACTTATTACATGCTTAGGGAAACTTGCTGCTGGAAGTCTGTTGTTTGTCCTGATGAGAAAGAAATGACCTCAATACCAACCCTGATAGACCAGAGACTGAGAAAACATTGCTGAGAAATAGCCTGAGTATTCACCTTTGAGCCAACACACACTTTCTTGAAATCTATCTCTTGTTACCTATGGGTCAGCCTTTGAGCACTAATGATTCTCTAGAAGGCCTTGGTCACCATCATAATGACACTCTGATGATCCTTAGATCAGGGTCAAGTGCACTGTGTCCTATGAAGGATGGAGCAGCCACCAAATGGGTCAAAACTACAACCCTTTTGCCCACAGGAGTTTTTAGACAAGTCCTAATTCACTAGCACCAGCTGACGCATGTGGCTTTCTGAGGCCCGGATGTTGCTATGACTCCAAAATTCATGTGTTGAACCCCAAGCACCAAGGTTATAGCATGAGGCCATTGTGAGGTGATGAGGTCATGGGTTGGTAGAACCTTCATAAATGGGTTAGACCCTTAGAAAAGAGATCCCACCCCATGTGGGAAGATGGTGAGAAGTCACCAAGAATGGACCAGGAATCAGCTCTTCCCTAAGACACAGAACCAACTGAGTCCTTAATTTTAATCTCCTCAGCCTGAAGAACTAATTGATCAATACACTTCTGGGGTTTATAAACTGCCCAGCTAAAGGTATATTGTCACAGCTCAGTTGAACTGAAGCTGGCTGCCTTATTTGCTAAGAGTAACGATGTAGGCAATCGATACAAGACAATGACCAACCATTACTCATGATTGACAGCAACACTATGTGTTCGGATGTGGGTCATCTGCCTTGGCTTCAGTTTTCATGAAGGATAACAAGTATGCGAGAGGCTGTGTGATCAACAGAGGATGCCAGGCTGGGGGCTACATGCTCTCCCGTCTGTAAACTTGATAAAACGGCTAGGCATATGCTGTAAGACCTCCCCTTGGCACACCATCCTCTGGAAACATGAGCAAAACATAAATAAGTGTATAGCATTGGCAAAGATTTCAAAAATAAAACACGAATGTGAGACTGACAACACACCAAACAGCTATGTTCTGAGAAAGAACCCGAAGGCATACATTGAAGTTCTTCAGTTGGGAAGGCATGTTTACATGGACTTCCTCGGAGAGCACGCCTCTCAGACTGCAGGCATGACCCACCTATCACACTATAGGTGTGTCATATAAGACTAGAGCAATTATGTGGTCATAGCATGATGAAGAAATGCAAATAGACCATAATAATTATAACACAAACACGGGTGATTAAGGCTTAGAGATTTCTCCTGACTTCGGGAAAAGCTCATGACTTACGTGTGCTTCTAAGACCTGTCCAAGTGAGCTACTTCATGACTTGGATTTGGACATGGGGGTCCAACTTGACTTGGGTCATATCTGGTTCTTGCCTCCTTCTGTCCCCATGAAAAGTAGAAATCACCTTTCCTTGAAAGGACGGCATCCAAATGTCCATCTCACAAAGGAAAAGTGTTAGGATTTCATGGAGGGCAAATACTTTGTTTAAAATAAATGTCTTCATGACTTGTGATCTGGGATTGGATTTCTTTTCTATTTATCTTATATCCCAATGTACACGAAATCACGTAGAAATCTCTCATGCAAAAGGTTGTGAGTGGGAAAAGTTTAAGAAACCACGCCCTCAAGAAGTTTACTGTCATGATCATTAAAATACATTCACTATGTGGTCAGTATTGTTCATGTGCTAACTCAACTGGGGCTGTCTATTCCTTCCCTATTGTTAGAAAGAAGCTTCTAATTCACATTTCTGATTCCTTGGGGCCGTGGCATGCTTTAATTCACCCAGTGTTAAGCACTGATAAAATCCTGCTCAGTATGCAGCGGTGGCACATGGCCTCCCTGCCTACTTCTCTCAGAGGCTTTCTATCAAGAGCACTTTGGTCTGCTTTTGTCTGCTACTGTGCATGAGCAACCCACACCTGGAGGATGGGCAGAGAGTAAGAAGAATGTGGAGTACTCACTGGGTCCTGAAGGAGGTGTCTTCATCAAAGCCCTCCCCTTATGACTCAGGGTTTTGTGTGGAAAAGTCCATGGGATGATGGTAGGATATAGTGGTTAAACTCAAGGCAATGGCCTCTTCCAGACACCACAAGACTGATGTGCACATGAATTCTCAGAGATTGTAGTTTGTACCAGACCAGCGCAGGTTCAAAGCAGGCATAATCCCAGCACTGAGAAGGGCAAGAGGACACAGGGTCTCACCCCTAACCAAGAAGCCAATTGCACTCTGCACCTGCTGGAAGATGGACAATCTCTTTATCCAATGGAGTGTTACCAGGCACGTCAAACACACCCCGAGGCAGACCCTCACATCCAGGAGGAGCTGACCAATGCAAAACCATCTCTGTGGTTGCTTCAGGTGCTTTCTGTTCCGTTTTGTTCTGGTATTCTCCGTTTGTTTTGATTTTTTCATCTCTTGCTTTTGAGAGATCAAGAGAGTAAGAGCCTGTGAGAGCAGAGAGAAGGGGGGGAGGGGGAGAACTCGTAGTTGGGTAGATTGGTGTGAAGGAGATTGACAAGGAGTTAGGGGAGGAAAAAGTATGATCGAAAGATACTACATAAAAATATTTTAAATAAAAAAATTAATGGTGTATATGACTCAAGCAAGCCACTACTTCCTCTGATAAGGCTGTGGCCCAGCAGTTCTGGGACAACTGTACAGAATTAAACCTTTGAGCAACTTAGTCCTGTGAGTTTTATGTGTCTGCTTGGTGTCTCCCACCCCTCCCATTTTTTTATTTTGGTCACAGAAGTCAGAAAACTTCGGTGCTTTTATATATACTCCTTTTTTTTCCTTTAAAAATCGATGATTTACTTAAACACCATTATTCCCTCCCATCATGGAGAATCATGAGCTACAAGCACCCTTACTGAACCATGGTTTCTCGGTTATGCTTTTTAAAATTGATAAATAACAACTACAATTTTAATGCAGTGTGAGGTCTGGCCATACAGGTAATCGAATGGAGCTTTTTAAGCTAAGAGTTAAAGTTGTCACATGATATTGACTGTGGTGTCAATGGTATTAGAAAGGATAAAGTAAGTGAAGTGTAGATAATCAAAATATTAAAAAAAATCAAAGATGGCTAATTCTCACAACTATTTTGATTGCTATTAAAAAAACACAACACCATAATGTACCACTTTGCCTTGTTATAAAAACAAAACCCAAAACAAAACCAAAGATAACAGCCTGAGTTACTATTGAGGATTTGAGATTCCCATAGGCTGGACAAGTTGCTTCTTATGATTACTAGGGGGAAAAAAATCAATACTAACTCAGGAAAAAAAAGAGAGAAGGAAAAGATATAACTTATGTTAGATAAAATTGAATCTGATAAAACGTTATTTCTAAAGTGTCAGAAGATTTAACCCTCTTGATAAAAAAATTTTTTTTCCTAAATTTTAATGTGGAAGAGATTAGGTTTTGGAGAAATAATAGCCACAGGAGAAAATTCAAAGTAACAAGAGTTAAAACAGCGAGACTGCATTCATAATACAGTTTTTATCTTTTTAAAAAAAAAATCTACTTAGGAAGTCACTCAGCTAAAACCATACTTTTAAGCAATGAAGAAGGTGGAATTTATTTTACAACTCCGTCTACCAGCCGGCCACCAGCTGGCCAATGCCGCGAGGTCAGGGACCTCCTTCTACTGCTGCACATTTTACTTTAGCTGCAACAGAAGACACCCGAAGGCATGTCTCATGAATAGAGGACTGAGTGAATGCAGAGCAAGACCTGAACCATGCACTGACTCAGCCTCTATCCCAAGAGCTCAGACAGATGAGCATGTTCTTGGTGTCTGGGGCAGTGACGGGGCTGGTGAATGGAACCATTTTCCTCACCTGGCAACAGAGAAAGGTGTGGGATCAGACCCATTGGAACACAGCGCAGAACAAGAGGGGTGCTCGCACCACATTGGGATGGAGAGGTGCCAAGACTCAACCTGGTCTGCGGGGTCAGAGTCCTTTATCCATCCATCTGCTAAGGCGCCCACTCCCTGCTGCTTTCTCTAGAAAAGCTTTCCCTGTGACTGTCGTCTAGTTTCCGAATTGAGTGCGCCATCGTTTCCCACAGCTTTCATGTTCACATGTGTTTCTCACAGGGCCCAGGAGGAGGTCACAGAGAGCAGCACTGCCCCTGACACCCCAGCACAGTGGTAGGATCACACCTCTCCCAATTAGCTCATTTCCCACCCACTGAACCGGAAGCTCCCTGGAGAATGACTGCACCTCACATAAATGAATACGAAGGCTTTCAAATGCATTTCCTTACTTTGGCGAGATGGAACTCTAGGTCTGACTCCTCGGTCTATGTGTGAGCTGCTGGGCCTGGCTTCTAAACGCCTCTTCCTCCATAGTCACTGGTATTTCCTACCTCTAGTCCTTCAAATAGATGGCCTGGAACGCTCAAATATCATGTGTGGGGTCACAGTGATGTTTAGAAGGCACTCCCTGATGTGCCATCAAGTCCCTTATACGATACTGGATAGAGATCCAGGCTAAGACCTTCCAGCCTGGCACAGAGTACAATCAAACTGTGTCCCCAGTACAGACCAAGACAGGAAGCTGTGCACCACTAGGGAAATCCATCAGTACCAAAAGAGGACTTCCCAGGTGGTATTCTTGTTTACGGTGATTCTTAAGAGATGGAGGGAAACCTTTTGTCTAACAGGGCAGAACACTGGATTCTGGAGCTCTGAAGGCATCCTAATGACAAGGCCTGGAAGGGAACCCTGTGGCCTCCTTCTATCAGCATGGGATTTGGGAGTGTTGGGTTAGGAAACTACAGAACAGTGGCTCGGTGTGTAATGGTTCACAGTTCATATCTACGTGTCTCAACTTGGTGCTCACCTGAAATCAGGAAGAGATGTTGATACCGTTAAGAGGCCTTGCTCTGCTCACCCAATGTGAAGATGCTCCACATCTCCAGCTTCCCCAGTGCCCTCCTGTCCCTACACCAGGCTGTCCACCCCCTGACCAGGTCTCACACTACCTTAGCCTTGTCGTACGATGGTTGCCTTTGCTGGCATGGAGTGCTCAGCTCACATAAGCTAACCGACCTCGCCCCAGGCCTCCTGAGACTGCAACCCCAGCCAGAAACTGTGATTGGCACCCTGAGCCCCAATGCTGGCATTTGCTTCACGGCTTCGCTACACCAAGGTGGCTAAACCTGCCTCAGAACTTCAGAACTGCTCAAATGGAGAGAAACATTGAATCCGAGGAGAACTTCAGCATTTGACAGATACAAAAAGATGTGTCAGGATCCCATCTGAAAGAGTTGCCATCTCAAATTCCCTGAGGTAGGATTGGTAAGGGCTACACAGAGCCTTCAGCCTAAGCCTGATTCTTTTAAAACTGCTGTATGAACACTGGCCATCCCGGACCCTGTTCTCGGCAACTCCTCAGGGTCTCTCTTTTCAGTGCCCTTGAAGGGTTGGTGGCTGAGGTGGTTTGAATAGGTTTGACCCCCACACACTCACGCATCTAAATGTTTGGTCCTTAGGGAGTGACACTATTAGGGAGTGTGGACTTGTCGGAGGAAGTGTGTCCCTGTGAGGGCGGGCTTTGAGGATTCCTATACTCAAGCCCTGCCCAATGTGGAAGTCGGTTTCCTCTTTGTTGCCAGTGGGTCAAGATGTAGAACTCTCAGCTCTCCCAGCCCCATGTCTGCCTGCATGGATCAAAGACTAAACCTTTGAACCTGTGAGCCAGCCCCACTTACATGTTTGCCTTTATAAGAGTTGCCTTGGTCACGGAGTCCCTTCAGTAGCAATACAACCCCGACGAAGACAATGGCTGTTCCGTAAAGTCTTGAATGCCATATGAAGCATCCCTCCTGACACAGAGCCCACTATGCACCGTTAACCACTCTGCTCTGTAGCTTTATTCCTGAGTCTCTGCACATAGCTACCGGACAATCAGTGACAGAAACAGAGTGTAAAACAACAACGGACACAAACAAAGTCACTGTGAACTCCTCAAGCCTTAGTAAGGGCTTTTTATGTCTGTGCTCATGTCTCACAGAGCTTATACTAGAGGTCACTGAGTGGCATATATTCTGAATTTGACACTTATTTCATCTATTCTGGTACTTTGATCCCTACTGTCATGATAGAAACAAATACCCTGTACACTTTTGGTTAGTAGAATATGATAAGATAACTGCTTTCTTGAGAGTAAGCACGGTTCTATGCCTGCATCTAAGGTATCCCTTTCATTGATGTCAGTTGCATCTCAGCCACTGCTCAAATCAGAATGACTAGAAATAAGTGCCTGATGAATTGAGACTCTCCCACGCTGACACCAAGGCACAGCAAACACTGCACAAATATTTGCTATGTGAGCTAAGGGGGTAACATGCTCATTTGTTGAAGGTAGATTGCCTCTCCTCAACTTTCCACCTTCGGCTGGAAATCTCCCCCAGTTCCCCTCCTCCTGTTGAAGTCCCGTGCACTGGTTTGTGCACATCAGGGGACAAAAGACCCAGCAATGCAGGCTCCTAGACTTCCCTCCAGGATGTGAGAATGGTACGTTCTGAGAAAGACGTAGAGACTGGATAATGAGGACCATTCCCACTGCTGATATTAAGTCATGGTTGACTTGGCCTTACCTCAGGTGCCAGCTCTGAGAGATGAAACATGTCTAGCACAGAGCCCCACCCTTGGTGTGCCCTCCACAGGGCTTGCTTACCAACCAAAGAAAGTAAAGCCATGTCTACACCACATGGCCTCCTTCAGGAACCAGTGAACGAGCTAGGAAAGGGCATCATTATATGCAGATACTTTTATCTGGTAGACTATACAGGCCTAAGGCAGGGGTTCTGGCAGGGACCTGTAGGATAAATTTCACTCTTGAGCTCCGAAAGCCTGCTGCTCACTAGTTACAGCAGGACCAAGACGCATGTTTCTTCTTAGAGTGTAGCATGGACATTCAGATCAAGCAGCCAGGGGCCAGAGCATGGAGCTTTCAGAAAAAAATGCTCCCTACCACCACCACCTTAGACCCCCGGCAAGACCCCCACAGATTTGCAGGCCTTTAGGCTTTCCGATCTCAGTTATTGATCGGTAAGTTGGGAAGCCTAATAAGATCGTTCCCATCGCCTAAGAAACTTTAAACTCATCTAGTATTTATTCTGTCTTAGTTTTCTCATCGCTATGATAAAATACGCCCATGAAAGCAACTGAATAAATAAAGAGTTTATTCTGGCTTATAGTCCATAAATGCCCATAAATAAAGGGTGCAGCCCATCTTAATGGGGAAGCTGAGTCAGGGGGAGCTTGAAGCAACGGGTTGCACTGCGTCAGCAACAGGAAGGATAGAGCAAGGGCGATGTGCTGTTCCTCACCTCCCTTCTCACACTGCCCAGAGCCCACATAGGGAATGATACTGCCCACAGTTCTCTGACCTCAACTAACACCACCTCACAGGCATTTCCAGGGGCCCACCTCCCAGGTGAGTCTAGATCCTGTCAAGGTGACAACTGATACTGACCATCACTATCTGCACGCATTCCTGACTAGCGCCCGTTAAGGGTCTCGCTACGGGTTAGTGATGGTCGATTTTTCTTCTTATAAAACAGATAGTGGCTCTCTCCATGGGTTCTCCATAGGTTGAGGGACAAGGATATGCTAAAAACTGATAGTAAACCCAGGACTATTCCTGTTATTTTAAAGGTGACAATTTGGCGACCGTAACTGTACTACAAACCCTGCTATTATAACACACCCACCACCACATCCTGCTCCTTCTTTAAGTACCTTAGGGACAAATTAGACATAAACAAATGCATTGAAATGCCACCCAGATGCGGAATGTATCTGATGCGGGGCTCGGCTGGCTATTTCTTCTAATTGCTCTGGGGAATAAAACAAGTCCCTAAATGAAAATTGTAATACTATCTAGGTCTGCACTTAGCTTACTGCTAGGATTAGGCTGAAACACCAGACCGCCCAAGCAGGTCACAGGCCAGACTTCAAGACAGAGGAAATTTTGCACCTGCTGTACCTGCCATATAAGCTCTGCCTGGATAGAACGACAAGGGACTCGTGTGGCTTTGAGCCTTTTCACCTGTAGAGTCACCGCTTTACCGTCCTCCCTGATCTGGAGTGAGCCTTATTAGGCACACACATTTAAGTAAAAGCTAGTGGTTCCAGACGGAGAACAGCCTCCCTCTCAGGGTCTGCAGAAGAGCTAAGCTGTTACTACAGAACCGCAAAAGGACTAGCAGGGAGCAGCGGCGTCAGCACGAATCTGTGCCATCCATTCTGTCCACCTCAGTGCGGCACAGCTCAGCCACCGTCACCAAAGCTTCACCTCATGCGATGAGAAAACCCCCAAGGCCAGAGAAAGGTCCACATGCACTTCCACAAGAGGGAGCCTGGTGGTCAAGCCAAACACCTTTCTGCCGTGGTCCCAGATGTCACCCTCTGGAGGCCACAGGAAGCTGCAGACTGCCAAGTGAAATGGCCAGAGGGTAGGGGAATGCCACCTCTCTGTGCCCAGCAGGTCTGGTCAGGAGGGAAGGCTGGCATTCACAGGAGCTCTCCCTGCATGAACTGGTGACTTCTAAGCAAAAGCTTGAATCTTAACACTGACTCGGAATTCTGGGACCAGCCGGGTGAGCTCAGGGCCGTGGAGGCCAGAGTGTTGTTGTTGCTTGCTTGTGTGTTTGTTTATTAAGACTTGAACTATGTTATTTCCTCTGTCGAAATCATTGTTAAGAACACCACACTTGCACATGTGCACGGTGTATTATATTCTGGTGCTCCAAGGCTCTGCCCTCTTTCAAATCCATTTCAATTTCTGAAGGTAGGAGATGTCCTTCTAGACTTCTTTGGTGAGAGAAATTTTGGTCTTCTGTGGGGCCAGTATAACTGTTGAGTGGTCTGCCACAGGGCTGGGCCTGTGGGCCTTGCTCAGCGTACTCATTCAACAAGCAGGTCCTGGATTACACTGCTGGAACCTTTTAGTCTGTGATGTAACTCAAATTACCACAGCTCCCCTGATTGACTAAGTATGTACAAATGGACTCATGGTAGGAATTGCTAAAGTATCCACTATGCCAGCCAACAGTGAGGGAGTTTAGATGGAAACTGGTATCTTTCCTTTGTACACAAATGCAGATGCAGAAAGCCAACACACAGCATATGCGCTGGCTTGTGGGTTAATTACTACCATGTGTTGTACTAGAACCTCGCATAACTGGAGTACAGTGTAGGTGGATGGATATGGGTAAGTAGTGTGTCTCAGAAACCCGGCCAGAGCAGAGCTTCTGACCTCACGGAGGAGACCAATGCTAATGATCAAAGTAAACAACTTCATAGACATCTTCTTATTCCTGACACCTTGTACACATTGAATAATCGCAACTGTTTCCTTAAAGGATCAAAAATAAAAGAACAAAAACCCAGGAGTTACCTCAGATGCACAAAGTGGTAATTTGATTCTATGGAAGAAAATACTACTACTACTACTACTACTACTACTACTACTACTACTACTACTACTACCACTACTACTAATTCTAATACTAATTTTAATAACTTTTTAAAATCCTCAAATTTACAGTAGTTTCCACTAAATTGAGAGCCCTCAAATGTTTCTGTATATTTTTAGTTCAGAGACTTTTTATAAAGTCCTACCTACATTTGTCCTTGCAGGTATCAAATGGCGAGGCTGTTCCCTCTCTCATGAACTGGGACAGAGTGGTCTGGTCTCTAAGGCTGAAGCCCTGGCATCGGTGCGACTGTGTGTCAGCTGCTTCATACAGAACAGACAAAGGGAAGACACTCACAGAAAGTCCATACCTTTGAATAGAGTCAATCCGTGAAAGTTGCCTTTGAGCTTAGTCAGCCTCAGCTCCATGGGGCAGGCCCGACCTTCTACACATGTCCTTTGGGAAATGGGAAGTTAGGGTCCCACTACAGTGCTCCCTAAAGTGATCAATACACAAGAAAATGAACTGTACAGGTGCCAAGGTGTGGGGCTCTTGAAAGGGGTCTGTATGATTCTAGGTCAGTGGCGACAACATCGCCCTGTGCTGAACCACTCTGCACTGCTCATGAGGGCAGAGATGACGTAATCCACATTTAACAGGTTAAGAGGAACACAGGCAGCAGCCTGTGCCTTTAAAGAACTTGGTAAAAACAAAGCAACTTGTAACAAAGCCAATTGTTTCATTGTTATTGTCCAATTGTTGCCAAAAAGGGGAGTAATTGCTACACGTGAAAATGATACTCTTTTTAGAAACTCACTCATACACACCCCTGGAAATGTGCAGTCACTTGTTTAATTTCAAAGTATAAAAGTGTTCAAAATATGGTGGTACTAATTGTTAAGGATAAAGGAAAAATTGGCATTCTCAAATATGAAATGAGGTACTTAACATGCATGGCACTTTGTGAGAAACTTTGTGAGACAGCTCATACATGTATGCAAACACATACATGTCTGCATATATTCACACAAGGTGTGTGTATACATGTAAGGCATATATATGCACATACATATACATATATGCACATACATATACATATATATGCACATACATATGCATCTGCTTCCTGTCTCCATGTTCTGCAGCATGATACAGTCATTTTTTTTTAACATTGCCTTATTTAAAACCATCTTTTTTTCAAAGTTATGGGCACCAATCAATTACTTAGCTTAGTGAATTAGATACTTCAGACTGACCAAATTTGACTTTGGTGGTAGAAGCGTCTCCGGGGTAGCTATGAGTTCATAGCAGCTTGGCTCTGCAGAGCAGCCATAGCTCAGAGGTGTGAGTGGCACTCAGCTCTCTGGCACTCAGTATCCTCCTCTACAGCAGCGGAGCTTCCCCCTTGCATGGCTCCAGGGACACGCCCTCAGCTCCACACGGTGAGCTCCTCCTCCATCCTCTGGCCAGTGTGAACTCAATTTGGTGAGCTGTGAGGACCATGGCGTGCACTCATGGCGTCCGCTGGCACGTTCTATCCACTGCCTTGTGATGTTTGTACTAGGAAACTATGATTACTTCCCAGGCAAGCAGCCTTCACTGTTCATCTTGAGCACAACGGCCAATGAGGGGGACACAGCGTGAACGAACAGCTCCAAGACAGAGAGAGCATGCCACTGCCCCAGCAGCCGGCCTGCAGAGAAAGCCAGAGTGGCTCCTGGGTGGTCTGTGTTGCTCCAGAGCTTCGATAGGCCAAAGCACACAGCAACATAAGCCAAACTGTAGCTGGCAGTCACTCTCCCCCAAGCCAAGCCCCAGAAGACCGTTTCTTAGCCAAGCAGAGGGACATGGAGATAATGGCCTGCACTGCACCCTGAGATTGAGGGAGACGAAAAGGCAAAACTTACGGGAAGATGATGAGGCAGAAACAAGCTTATATCTTTGCATAAAGTTTGTCATGCCTGCAGTCAAAAGTGCCATCTTGATGACAGAGAGATACTTCTAACCATACCGAGAGACTCCCATGAGGGCCAATGCAGTGAGATGCTCAAGAAACAGCCTACACGGAGTTGCGCACATCAGTATTCATTAAGACCACTGAGCTGGAACACACAGACCCAGAGTGGCAGGGCATGGGTCAGCGTCTCTAAGGAAGACTTGTATTAAAGGATCTCTTCTGCAGTGCAGTTTAGAATAAAGTATGCTGGCATTCAGCAGTCTTGTCTTTCCTGGCTCTGCCGTGAAACAGCTGTATAACGCTCGGCAAGGTACCTCAGTGAACTCTGGCCCTATCAGCCATGAGATGAGAATAATACTCTGTGTCCTCCACTCAGGTAATGACACTGAACCTGAGGTCACTGTGTGAATGCATAGCTCAGTGCTGGGCACGATATGGGAGGTGAAATGGAAGACCTGTAAATCCAGTTACTCACTGCCTGACCCAGCACAGTATCCGAAGGAGACACTGCACCGTCTTCGCTACATACCAGATGCTCTTGGTTTTGCATGCTAAGACTTAAAACTACCTCCTAAGCAGAGGGAAGCGCAGGCCACAGAGGCCCTCTGTTTTAAGCCACAATTCAAACTGTTTCTGAACTAGTGAGATGGCTCTGCTGGCAAAACGCTTGCTGGAAAGCCTGAGAAGCTGAATTCAACTCCCAGGTCCCACGTGATAAAAAGAGAGAACCAACTCCTATGAGTAGCTCTCTGATCTACACTGTGGTGTGTGTGTGTGTGTGTGTGTGTGTGTGTATGTGTGTTTTTCTGTGTATGTGCTTGCACACATGCATGTGCATGAACACACACACAACACACAACACACAACACACACACACACACACACACACACACACTAAATAAATGTAATAAAACTATTCTCTCAGGGACCCGGAGAAGTGTATATGGCATCATTCATGCCAGCAAAAAGAGCGAGGATATGGTAAGCAGTCGGCCAAGAGTGAATCTATTTCTGAGTACCTTGGATGCTGTTCTGTGAGACAGTGCTATACACACACACACACACACACACACACACACACACACACACAGACACACACACACACACACAAACACACACACAGACACACACAGAGAGACACACGCACACATACAGACTTTCTCTCTTACATACACAGACTCTCTCTCACACACACACATAGACACAGGAGAGGGGGGAGGGAGGGAGGGAGGGAGGGAGGGAGGGAGGAGAGAGAGAGAGAGAGAGAGAGAGAGAGAGAGAGAGAGAGAGAGAGAATGAGAATGAGAGAGAGGTCTGCTTAGGAACCATGGTAGCTAAAGGTCACAGTCCAAGTGAGCTTCAGATATGCAGGCCCTGAGGTCCCTGTAGAGGAGGGTTTGTTCCCAACACCCTTCTCATAAGATAGAGCCAAAGCATCCAGCAGGCACAGAGAACAGAGTCCAGCTACCTCAGAAGATAAAGGGTCCCCTAAGGTGCCTCAACTCTCAGATTTCCTGGGCTTCCTGCCCTCCCTTCCATGACAGTCGCTTGTCTCTGCTGTCCTCGTTCAGTTGTTCTTCATTCGCTGCATATCCAATCACTATGTCTTCCTGATATGCTGCTGGGGGATGAAGTTCACTGTAGTGAGGATGACGACAAGCCAAAGAGGTCTCGGTCTCCAGGAGCTCCCAACTACAGCAGTATTCAGAGGAAGGATATGCGCGTGAGTTAGAGAGGGTTTCAAACTATTAGCAGTACCACATGAGTTCCTATAGAGCCCTGGGCCTTCGGGTGACCTGGAGAGTTGGGACTTCCAAGAAGTCTCTAAATGGTGACGTGTACCTACAGAAGAAGGTCATTCAGAAAGAGAGTCATGGAGTCTGTGTGGAACAAACAGAAGAGAAGCAAAGTGTGTCTCAGCTGCTGGGGCACTGCAAATGTCTGTTGAGTCTGGCCAAGGAGGGTGCCAGAGCAGCAGGGGAGTAAGCTAGGGGGATGCACAGACCTGTGTGCTCTACTTCTGTCCTCTGGGTGCACAAGCATGAGAGGCCATAGCTGCAGACACACTGAGGTATTGATCCCTAGAGTCCCTCCGTGCATGGTGATATGACCCCATGCTCTGTGGTCACTACAGGTTCATATCTGTTGTTATGAGGAGACCCAGTGAAGACTGATGCCCTCACCAAGTTGTACACGATGAGTGGGGGGCTAAGTGCTGCCTACAGATGCCTTCCATGAGGCTGATGGTGTCTCCTTCCAGCATTTCTTGGTCAACATCATGATTAAATCTGTCTCTCAAAGCCTTCCTAGTTCCTGTCATGTGGAGATAATCAGAGTATCGGGTCTTTGTCCCCGAGGACAGAACTTGCTGAAAGGAGGTCTTGACACACACTCTGCACTCAGCCAGCATCACCACCTCATTGTCTATTTTCTCTCCATGCTGGGCACTGCCTGATCCAAAAGGAGCCTCATTTAGGAAAGCAGAGACATGAGAGAGACAGAGAGACAGGGGGGGGGGAGAACAGAAGTGAGAAAGGTATGCAGTGAATCTGAGTCTTTGAGGAGGATCTGGGCAGGTTAAGGATGGCAAGGAGGTGAGAATGAAATAGTGCTGCACATTTTAGAGAACGTTAAGATAGATGATAGATAGATAGATGATAGATTGATAGATACATACCTTCATATATGCATGCATAGATGGATAGATAGATAGACAGACAGATAGGTGATAGATGATAGATAGATAGATAGATAGATAGATAGATAGATAGATAGATAGATAGATGATAGGTGATAGATACATATATACATATATGTATGCATAGATAGATAGATAGATAGATAGATAGACAGACAGATAGATAGACAGACAGATAGATGGACAGACAGATAGGTGATAGATGATAGATAGATAGATAGATAGATAGATAGATAGATAGATAGATGATAGATAATAGATAATAGATACATACATACATACATACATACATACATACATAGACACATAGATAGATACATAGAAGATACATAGATAGATACACAGATACATAGATACATAGCTATGAGATGAGAAAGGTTTTAAGAATTATCTCCAGAAGTAATAGATTCCTTGCCTGGTGTTTTGTAAACTTGAAACCTCTGTGAAAACCTCCTTCAGTTTTTTCAATCCCTTCTGTTTTCTAGGTCACTAATTGTTTTGGAGAAAATCAGGATCGTGCTGGCCTGAAGAAGAGAGGAGAGTGTTGCTTGGTAAGGTCAGTATGTATAATGTACATAGAGTCAATATGCATAGCATGTGAATAGTCAATATGCATAATGTACACATAGCACAGTACATAGAACCAGAAAGACAGAGCCAGCTCGTAAGTGTCTGGAGGTGGGGCTGTTCTAGAAGTGGGGAGGCTGCTGGTGCCCATGAGAGAGCACAGGCACTCAACTGCATGAGGGTATGGAAAAGCCCGTTGTCAAGGAAGCTTGGGGCAGCAGAAACTGAATATTTTGGCTTGTTGGATGAGAGAAGAGGGAGCTTGAGAGCTCAGGAGGAGGTCTGCTGGTCTAAAACTGAGATGCCTTAGCTCTCAAGTCCAACGACTGCTCTATCCTGGAAC
The DNA here is from genome assembly GCF_021556685.1 of Rattus norvegicus. Lineage (NCBI taxonomy): Eukaryota > Metazoa > Chordata > Mammalia > Rodentia > Muridae > Rattus > Rattus norvegicus. The sequence continues at coordinate 83,269,029 of NC_141549.1, forward strand.
TGAAACCCTACACCATTGTGCCAGCAGGGGGAAGACCGGCTGAGACCCCAGAAGAATGTTGAGTGCATGTCTAAGGAATCCAGATGGTAAACAGAAACGAAAGAGCTTGAGAGCTGCTCTGAGAACAGAGCTAGAGAGGCAGAGAAGTGGTAAGAAGGGAGGGAACAAATGACAGTGTCACATATCCTCCACTTTCATAGGCAGAAGCCCCCCAAGAGTCAGGGCATAGAAATCAGCCAGGGTCATGTAATAGATGTCTGGGCCATAACACCGCAAAGAACCAAAAAGGAGGCAGCCCCAGTCACATGACACAAGGGACAAAGTCTGAGGTAGGTACCAACTCTGGGGAATGAAGAAGACAAGTGGTGGGCAGCAATAAGAGAGAAGTTTGGAGACGTTCCACTGTTCATGGCCACCCAGCCTCTTCTCTCAGCATCTCATCCCCTATGTCTCCTATGTGTTCTCATGGAGGTGTTGCTAATGATACCTTCCCTCTAGTCCCAGGTCTCTCTATTACTGATTTCCCTCATGGATGCCATGGGGTGATGGGAGCTAGACTAGGCCAACAGAGACACAGCAGCCCTAGGACCAGTGCACTGAAAGGGGTGGACTCTGGTATGTTGGTGTGTGTGTGTGTGTGTGTGTACACATGCACACACAGAAGGGGGTCTCTCCCTTCTCAGGGAAAGGGAAGGGGTTGCCTCCCACTAGTGACTAAGAGCTTCTGTTGGGTGTAGCCAATGCATACTGTCCCTGAAAGCCATTGCTGAATGCTTACAAATTTCAGCAGCTGACTGTCACACAGAGACACGACTAACAATTGGATTTTTCCAGGTGTCCTAAGAACAATTATATTAAAAGTGAACACAATCAGCAGATAAAGCCTCAGTCCTTGTAACTGCCCCTTTTGTCCCTCCTGCCCTTGCTCTCAGCTGCTCACCCCCTGTGCCAGTCCAAGTCACAGAAAGCTATAGCAAGAGCCACTCTTCATCTCCTCCCTCCACAGCTGACGACACTGGGGGCCTAGCTTGACGTTAGCCGTGGAGGGGGGCGATTACTCCAGGAACATGGATGAGCGCTGTGAGTTGGCACCCCTTCCTGGAGCCAGCAATTCCCAGCTCACAGGGTTCCTCAAGGATCAGAGGCCTTTGCGTGTCCCTTTGAACACCCCGGAGCTCAAAGGAACCAGCCAAGTTTCTCACTGTCAAAATAGCCTACAACACAGTTTTTTACAACCTGGAAAGCCAAGGCCTCTGTCCACATGCTGAGACACCTCTCTGCTACATCAGCTTTTGTGTGTGCCCAAACAGAGCTTTCTGCCTTGCCTAGGGAGTGACAGCCAGACTGTGCCTCTCCCTGCTCTCTGCCTAGAGATGCAAGGGCTGGACCCGGAGGAGTCACAGTTGCCTAGCAACCTGCCCACACTACATCACAAATCTGCTACCTTAAATATCCGGCTGCCACAGAGGCTTTTTTGGAAAGTTCCGCTGAACATTTTTAGACTGGAGCCTAAGGTTGCCAAGTGAAGCGAGCACAGATGCTGGGGAGCTGCACAGGACCCTCCACCCCATAGCAGCTCCCCGAGCTTCATGCAGATGCTGGGGGAGCTGCACAAGGCTTCCCTCCACATGCACACACACACACACACACACACACACACACACACACACACACACACACGAGATAGACTAGTGCCCTATTCTACATGGGGCAGAAAACTTTGCAGAGAAGGATGAAAGTTCTCTGAAACCACACCCTAGGAAGGGACAGTATAGCCAAAGGGCTATGGAGGGAAATGTTTAAGCATGACACCAAGGCATTAATTCAAGTGTCCATGGGCTTAGCTGAGTGATGTCTCAGAAATCATGATACACTGATTACTGCTGAACGTGGAAGATACTTGACAAACAAGGATGTGGCTAGCACTGCTTAGAAGAGGCAGCAAATACACAAATGGCTCAGGAGCCCAAGCTGGCGATGGTTCTGACAGGAAAAGGGGGGTGAGGTGAGCACTCACACCGTGGGGTTCAGTCCAGGGCAGGATGCTCAGATGAAGGATGCGGGGGTTACTTTAAATGACATGTGAATTATTTTGGTAGATTAGCAAATTTCTCAAAAATGAAATGAAAGTAGACTATTTTAATTTTATGTGTATGGTTGCTTCACCAGCATGTATGTATTACACAGCATCCATGGAGACTAGACAGGGACTTGGAATGCTCAGAACTGGAGTTAGACATCGTGAGCTTCCATGAGGGTTCTGTGAACCTAACCAAGGTCCTCTGTGAACGTAGCCAGTGCTCTTTAACTATGGATCCAACCTCTCAAGAAGGCGATGGGAGCTCTTTTTGCCTTCTCTTGCAGAGGTGCCTGAGTCTACAGGAAGAGGAAGGGGAGGAAAAAGAGAGAATGGGAAGAAAGTGCTGGGAACACTTGACAGAAATTAGAGGCAAATCCATGTGACTCCCAGGGTCCGAGGATGCCAGCACCACTGTCCTCAATGCTCATGGTGTTCTGTTCCCAGTGTACCCTCGTCTGTGTGCACACATGTAGGGCAATGATTCAGTACACAAGACCTGAAAGCTTCTCTCTCACATACAGAGTGTGGCTATGTGAGTTGGGCCAATATGACCAGCTGCGGCCAGCTGCTGTGTTGTCTTGCTGTCTCCTCTGACATCTCAGCAGTGGATTGTGTTCATATGGGCTACAGAAGCCTGTGTGGCTTAACTATCTATACCCGTGTCCTAGGGAACAGGATGGGGAGGGCTAAACCCCACTCCCTATGTCTACACTCTTCACAGTCCTAATTTGTCGCACTTAATAATATACGAGTGTCAGAATCAGACTGGTCCTGCTTTGGGGCCAGCAGTCATACAGTACTCAGAATTAGGAAGCAAATGTCGCATGGGACTGATCCACTGGACTATGCCCTTGGGACTTGGTAAAACAAACAAACAAACAAAAACAAACTGCTCTAGGAATAGGAAAATCTCCAGATTTGACTTCAAAACTAGTGAGGTGAGACTCATTCCTCCAAAACACAGACTAGATTCAGTTGTAAGCATGCTCAAGTTGTAAAGGGGTGTGGGGTGGTATCCAAGGAGACAGGACGCTCTTGACCATCCTCCACCCTCAAGGAGCTCAAATCAAAGTTAGATAGCAAACAGGGAGACTGTGCATGAACACCCATGTGCAGGCACGAGGAAGGGAGCTTACACATCCTTTGCTATAAATGCCCCTTCTCCTGTCAGGACAAGACAGAAAACTGACCACTGAAAGCCAGGAGCTTTTCTGAGTGATCTTAGTGTTTTTAAGATGTGTTGTAGTTACGAGATGCATCCAAAGGAAAGACAAGGTCTTCCTCTAATCGAGCGCAGACCACAGTGAAAGCCTGAGCAGTCATCAATCTCATCATGCTTACCACAGAAAGCAGGCACTCTACCAAAGGTGGACCCCTGGATGAGCATCAGTCACCCCAAACCCCAGAACAGGGTGCTCTGAGTATGTCATTGTAATAAAAAATATTTATAGCTCAGGGTTTCTACCCGCCTTTGATCATTTATGTTCCCAGAAAAAAGAGACACACACGGCCTCTATATTTTTAAATGTGCCTTAGGCAACACAATAACAAGACAGCTGTCTACCCTCCATGCTCTTAAAATCTATTTCCCTATCGATCACACCAAATTATTACTTACTATTTCTTTTCATCTGGGCTACACTTAGCTCCGATTGACCAGCCTACATGGCCATGTTTTTAAGGCTCAACTAACCTATGACAGCCCTCCTATCTCCTCTCCTGCAGTCTTCTTTTATCCCATGGCAGCTCTCCTCTCTCCCTCTGCCCCTTCCTCTAAGCCCACCAAAACTCAACCCCACCTATTTTCTTCTCCCCAGCTAGTGAGTGTTTACATCTTTAGTCACTAATCACAATAAGCTGGGGACAGGGGTAACTTTACTGTCTTACTACAGACTTTCTCCTCTTGGAGGTAAACAGCCTTAGGGGCCCCAAATTAGCATTAAATGCAATCAACAGTAGGCCAACCCACTAAGTGTCACTGCAGCGAGAAGGCAGCATCCTGTCATCCATGGACAGGTAGCAGAATAGGTTGCTCAGCCTAGTAAAATCCTGCCGCGTCCCCTCTAGCTTCAAGGTCTCCATACATGTGGAGGCAAAGAGGAAACAGAGGCATCTTTACAGGGCTGGCACCGTGAGTACAGTGAGTACAGCTGACTTGACCAAGCTTCTCCTAGCTCAGAGTCTGAATACGCCCTCAGATTGCAGGGTAGCGGGATTAACCTCTCCTTTGTCCCTAAGGCAGGAGTGAGTAGCAGGTGTGGGGACTCCACTAACTCACTTGTCTGGGTCACCTTCCCATCTCTCCTCCATCCTAAGCAAGACTGTGTTATCAGTACCAGGTCCCCGAAGTCCCTGCACACGGTCACCCTTACACACTTCCTAATGCCACACCTAATGCCCGACATATCTTGTGTTCTGTTCTGAGCACTGTCAGCAAGACTAAGGGACAGAAATCCACATGGTGATGTTTGCCTCTGAAGTGGAATACCTGGTATTAGGGGCGGGGCGGAGGCTCTGTCTTGAGAAGTACATTGTAGGAAAGACTGGAAGATACAATCACGGGGAACACTAAGCAAGGGAAGGGCCAATCACTATGCATCACTGTGACAGCTGGGTGAGAGACAGTACCACACCCACTATCTACCTAGGGTCCTTGGAGACTGAATGACAAAGTCAATAGTAAAAGGGAGCAGATTGAAGGACTAGACTGTCGGCTGAGAGTTGGGTCTTTGACGGATGACTTGGCTATTGTCATGTGGATCCTCATCTCAGAAGCAAGAAGGAAGCCCGGAGCACACGATGCTCGCTTCCTCAGGGTACCTGACCCCAAGTCTTGGTATAGAAGCCATCTGTGTTCTTGGACTAGTGCCTCCCAAGGGAGGAGAGAGATAGGAGCTGGTTGGGGCCTTAGGGTGGTTATAGCCAACACACCATCCTTCTCCCTAGATTAACTCCCAGCACTCAAACCTTGGACCACAAAGATGAAGCTTAGGATGCAGGATAGAGATTCTTTTACAGGGGATGTTTTTAAGTGAGAGAAGCAATGGGTAGAATCAATTACTGTAAATTCCCCAAATTTGAAGCCCAGTGAGTTATCATCATACATTTAAGGAAAAAAAAATCAGTCCTAAGAGCAATTTCCACATCGCCCTGAGCTTGCACAACCAGAAGTGGTGCTGGGATGGTGCATCTATTCCTGTCTTTGTAACTGTGATAGAAGACAGAAAGAAAAACAAAGGAATAAAACAAAAGTTTACCTGAGCAAAGGAGGGCTCAGGTCACTTTTCTCTGCCTCGTCTTGAACAGGGGAGATGCGTTACACACTCAGATAGTGACACAGTTAGAGTAGGTATCATCCAGATAGACCTGTGAACTTGCTTGGGGCAAAGGACAGCCCCACTAGGCTGGCCTCCTCGCTGTGCCGTCTTGCTGTGTTATGTGGGGAATTGGTAAATGTGCTTCTCTGTGGGCAAATGGTCTCTGAGCCTAATATCAATATCATTTGTCTTGCTGTGAGTTCTCTATTTTGCTTGAATGACTTCCAAGGTCATTTAAAATCGCCCCATCACATTTTTCTGATGCACCCAATCTTTAAACTAAGCTAATTGAACCAAGGGCTGTTAGTGTTGGAATCTGTGTTAACTGAGCCCTGGGTTTGACAGTGTTGGAGTCTGTGTTAACTGAGCCCTGGGTTTGATAGTGTTGGAGTCTGTGTTGACTGAGCCCTGGGTTTGACAATGTTGGAGTCTGTGGAATGAGCATTTCCCCTCCTTTCTCCTTCAGGCTTATTTTCTTCTTTCCCTTTAATATGCTTTTAAGAAAATAAAGTTAGCTTTGAATAAGACACACATGAAAAATGAAACTACTTGTAAATGAAATCACTGAGACTATGTGACCGCCTGTAAAGAGAGAGATGAAAAGAATTTACATGGGGCCCAACCGCACTCAGAAGTGTTTCTCTTCCTCTAACACTGTACCAAGTACAGCCCTGGATCCATTCACCAAAACCTTAACAGGGGAGACTCTACCACTCTGAAACATCACCCCAGGTAAGCTGACAAGGACAGCGGTAAGTGCCTGCAGTATCAGCCTCACAATGGGGACAGCTGCACAAATCAACTCCCCTAGAGCCACTCCCACACCAGTGAAAATGTGGAACAGGAATAGGAGAGATGGCCACAAAAGCAGAAGGTCCTGTGTTCAGATCCCCAAGACCTACACAAAAGGTTGGGCATGGTAGCACACACTTGTATTCTCCAACTTTCAGAGGTGAGCAGAGACGGGGAGTCCCTAAAATTCACTGACAAGTTAGCCCAGCTGAAACCACAAGCTTCAGGCTCCATTAAAGAGCTTGTCTAAAAATTAAAAATGGAAAGCAACAGGGGGCTGGGGACTTAGCTCAGTGGTAGAGCGCTTGCCTAGCAAGCGCAAGGCCCTGGGTTCAGTCCCCAGCTCCTAAAAATAAAGAAAAGGAAAAAAAATGGAAAGCAATGTAGTGAAAGCACTGAATGGTACTCTTAGGCCTCCACACATGCATATGTACACACACACACACACACACACACACACAGAGGCACTCACACATGTGCACGCATGCACATGCACATATTATTTACATGCACACACACACCCACGTGCTCCCAATCCCACAACAAACATGAACATGTACACATACATGCATATGCACTTGTCTACACACACACACACACACACACACACACACACACACACACACCACATACATTGGAACAGACCTAAGGCTTTCATGTACAATAGCTATTGACGAGTTATTTCCCTCTGAAGCAGACATGGGAAAGAAGATGGGACAGGTAAATTATTGCAGTCAATGATTCCCCTCCAGCTTCCTCAGAGCATCAATCTAGGTCCCAGTCTAGGGGCAGTTCTGCACAGAGACAAAGTCACGAGGGGCTTTCTATTCATATACTCTGGGTACAATATAGAGTTCTGCTCTGGCTAGATCTATGTGTGACAATATAGAAACCGTGTAGCTCTAAAGTCAGCACAGATAAGTTGTTAGCTCCTGAGATGTCATGGGTTTTATCGAAGAGGAGCTCAACCCCAACCGTCTGACTTGTCGACTAAAAGTGATGTTTCTGAACCATGATGATTCAGTGCCCTGCTTCGTGTCATCCTTTGATAACCATAAATCAGTCAGGATTAGAAAGGACAAGAAGAAGCACATCTGTGCTGCGGTCTTGAAATCCAGTCCTCTGAAAGGCACTCTAGCGGTACAGAGGGCAAACTGTACTTCACATACTGTAGAATGTCTTAAATTTCTAAGGACCAGGGTCACTGTGAAACCTATTCTGTTAGGGTCGGCAAGCCTCCACGGTTTAGAGAATGTGAGAATTCATTACTGAAGTTCTGGTTTCAAGAGCCAAGTACAAGGTAAGTGCTGATCCACAGAAGAACATGGTGGAACCTTCCAGAAAAAGACTTGAATCGGCAAAGTACATCCTGTGGTTGTGGAGGGTCCCTTAATGATGCAAGCTTGGAGTGGGGAACAAGTTACAAGCTACTATACATAAGATATCAAAGATGTAAACAGATTGAAAACCTGTTTCTCCTTGCCCTCCATCTTATCCCTAAGAAGTCTCTATTGGCTCTTGACAAAGCTCTTTTGTAGGTAGCTACACATCCCTCTTCTTCCGGGCACTCAGCTGACTGTGTTGTACCAACTTCATCCTGACTCCCAGCTTGGCATTTTTGTAGTCATCATAAAATAATGTTTAAGGAGAAAACGAACACAGACTTCCCCATTCTCCTAGAACCAGATAATAAACTGTAATAAAAATCACCACGTGCAGTTTCCGAGAGCGTTTTTATTCCATTTGAATGTTTAATGGCACTTCACTGAGGTAAAATGTTTCATTCAGTTTACCATCTAGGTATTTAGCAAGTGAATGGTATGTTCCAGAGGGAAAGTTAAAAATATATCACCATCCCCATATGTCAAAAACACTATTTGCATAATAAAAAGGCAGAAGTCCAGCTATGTGGAAACACATTTCTAAAGATAACGTAAAATGCTAGCATCAACAATGGATGGGAATTCTTAGAATATAATAAGAGTAGTAGACCCTGAAGCACACTGGCTGACTGTCTACAACTGTTCTACAACTGTCGTTCCAAGACGACAGAAAGAGTCAGAAATTAACTGCAGCATGCACGGTGCCTTGGGGACATGAGGAAATAACAAATTACAACAAGATGTAATTATTGCCTTTTATTTTGAAAACCATTCAAAATGGACTATAATTTAACGTTAAGGAGATTATCATGGGAAAGTGACACAGATTTTTCATGGGGATATAAATATCATCCGAATATATAGGGAAATATTAGCCTGAGACATCAAGACTAGTAAAATGCTTACAACATCTGATCTACGGTTGTGCCTTCCAAAGTTCATTCGAATTAGATAGCTAGGGGCAAAGCCAAAGATCTGTGTGGAACGAGATTGTAGCAGGAGTGTGAACCGTGGAGCAGCCACCTGAAGGGCTGCCGTGGGTGAGGCTGCCCTGCCACAGGCTGATGCTGTGCTCAGGAGAACTGCTCTGTCCTCTCCTCATGTCCTGGAGCAGGACAAGTCCTCTTCAGTAGAGATGCCAACAGCTCCTATACCAAGGGATGCTCATACCTTGGAGGAGCTTTCCTGTAACAGCTGCCACCCATCAATGGCTTCTCCCATGTCTCTTTCCCAAACCGACCCCACATGATCACTCTGCTTTCCCTCCTCTGTCTAATTCTTTTCCCACAATGCATCACTCCTTGTGAGTTCGTCCCAGAAGTCCCGTGACTAACCCACTGCTTTCGCTTGTCACTACATAACTGTGAAGCTTGCATCTATATGAAAGCATTGATATATAATTCGCATGACCTTTTCTTACTAATCTGACATTTGCCGGTTTTATTCATAGTCTGCACTCGTAAAACACGGGACAGGAATGGAAAAGGATTTTTTTTGTTTTGGTTTGTTTTTCTGCAGTGACGTAATGAAACACAAAAGGCTATTCATAACGTGACATGAGCCATGGTGTCATTACCTGGGAGGGCTTGAGGTGTTCTGTGAAATGGATAGATGTGAACACAGTATTGAGTAAAGAATGTTGCATCCTAAGCCAAGTACACGCATGCATGCAAATCTATCAAAACAGAACTGTGCAAGAATGATGGTCTCAGGAGCAATATCATATATGTTCACTCCTGTATTAAGTCAGAAGCTCTTTGATGGCAAAGTGATGTATAAACAATAAATTCAAAGTAACAGTTAAGAGTTTTTGGGTTTCTCTAGCTTTCAAAACCTCTTCTGAGACATTGGTGGCCTCACTTCCTAGTCTCAGACAGCAAAATGCTTGTCAGCTTCACCCTTCTCCCTCAGCTTTGCTGTGTACATGGAGTAACTTCCTGTCTGCAGAACACCCTGGGCCACCTAGGAAGGCTGCCTTCCTGGTCTTCAGGAAGCCACAGCAGCCAACGAAATCTCATTCTGAGACCTTGGAGGATTTTGAGTATAGTAGACAAATCCTGAATAAGTTCTTGGAAGCAGAAGATCCCTGACCCCTAGTTCCTCACAGGATGGACATACAACCAAGCTTGGCATGGTGGTTAAGCTTCCCCAAACCAGACAAGTCCCAGATGTCAATATAAGCCAGGGGAATGTGTCAACTGAGTAAGGATAGAAAACACAGAGGAATCATGTCTTTAAGAAAGTCACCAAAAATCCTGTCAAAGGCAGGATGAAGACATCTCAAGGTAAAGAGAAAGTGACATCATGCATTGCCTGGTGTCTTAGTTAGGGTTTGGATTGCTGTGACGAGACACCATGACCAAGGCAGCTCTTATAAGGACATTTAATTGGGGCTGGCTTACAGGTTCAGAGGTTTAGCCCATCATCATCAAGGCAGGAAGCATGGCAGTGTCCAGGCAGGCATAAGGGCTGGAGGAACTGAGAGTTCTACATCTTCATTTGAAGGCTACTAGTGGAATACTGGCTTCTAGGCAGCTAGAACTAGGGTATTAAAGCCCATACGCACAGTGACACACCTACTCCAAAAAGGCCGTACCTCTCAATAGTACCACTTCTGGGCCAAGCATATTCAAACCACCACACCCAGAAAATCCACACTAAACAAAGCTATGGGGAGGTTTTCAAGAAAGGTAAAATGGCCCCTCACACACGTCAGGGAATAGAAGAAGAGAGGAGAAAGCAGGTGTGAGGTAAGAATGCCCAACCTAATACCACCCTACAGAATAGTAATAGTGCTGCCTTGGTAAGGTCAGAAGCACACATAATGAGTATGTGTACCTAGACAGAAATTCGATATTGGCATTAAGCAAGGGAAACCATTTCTAGGTCTTCCTTGGCTTTTCTGTGAATTGAGAAGAATGTTGCATAAAGGCTAATGTCTAACAGCCAAGAATGGGAACAGGAAGCCCTTGAAGAGAAACATTAAAACCCACAAATCAGTCAAGAGAGAAGAAAGGCAACCCCTACTTGTCACAATAGTATGTAAAAATGCCACACACAAAAAACAAGAAGCAGAGTGTCAATGGCACGTACCTTTCATCCCAGGAAAGGAGGCAGAGGCAGGCAGATCTCTGACTTTGAGGCCAACCTATTCTACAGAGTGAGTTCCAGGAAAGCCAGAGCTATACAGAGAAACCCTGTCTCAAAAATCCAAAAAAAATATTTTAAAAAATTAGAAAACCAGGAAATAAAATGAGAAGTGATATATGGTAGATTTAAACATCAAGTTGTCAACATTGCATATGATAGCCATATCTTGGACCATTTCAAAGCAAATAACCATAAACGTATGTGGTGGTTAATCTTCACTGTCAAGTTGAAAGGATTTATACTCGCCTAGAAGACATAACTCTGGGTGTGCTGTCTATGAAAGATTCAAAGTGAAGTTTAGCTGAAGAGGGAAGATTATCCTATGGGCTGGAGGTTCCATGAACAAGGAGACCAGGAGAGAGATCACCAGTGGCCATCTCTTTGTGCTTTCTGAATGTGGAGACCATGCATCAGTCACCTCAGACTCCAGGGATGCTGCCATGCCTTCCTCACATGGTGGACTCCATCCCCTCAAACCACGAGCCCTGAGAAAAGCTAATGCCTGAAGTCATCTGTCAAATATCCTGTTCACGACAAGGAAATTTTGTTTTATTTATACAAAATTTACAAATGGCTTCAGTGCATCTAAGGAAGATATGCAGACTGCACAGGAGAGACACAGAAGGCATTTCAGAATGTCCAGGTGGAGGAATCTGAGGTAGTGATGGCCTAACCCAATAAACATACTCCCTTCTCTCTAAAGCAATTCATATACTCACAAACTCCCCATCAGCACACAGGGACACAGGCTGCATAAAACAGACACTGATGCCAATTCAGAGGTGAGAGCAATAAGAGGAAAGACTGTTAGAGCAAGATAATTCAGTGACAACAGTCCTGGCAGTGTGAGGTGTGGGGTATAAGGCGACAGCAAAGGCCCCGAGGTGCTGAGCTGGCACAGGCTGTCCACACAGAGCCGGTGACCACGAGAGGCAGGCCTGAGCACTGCACCAGCCAGACTGTCCTGAGGAGAGTCACATACTCACCTGACATGCAAGGAACTGATTCGAGTCAGACATGCCCACACACCACACCCACTCATCAAACACACAGAGAAAAGTCACGCAACCTTTGCAGAGTCACACACGTGCTCACATATGTCACATCCACACACTCTCCATATGTTCCACATGCATAGATCACAGGTTCTCTTAACACATGGCCACATCCATACACAACTCACCACATATTTTCTTAACACGCTCAATTACACACATGCTAAAACACACTCACCATACAAAAAGCTACAAACATACACACTCACTCACTGCACATACTTTCTTTTACCACACATTTACACACATAAGCTTTACACATATACATGCACAGTTTCACCACACAGTCATGCACATGCATGTACACACACATACATATATTTTCTTACCACACACACACACACACACACACACGCACACTCATCATGGACTCATACACATACCACACATTGAGCATTGGGCATGCACACTTTATCTCATAATCATCATACACATTCATCTACACACATACTTATCACACACATACACACACACTCATCACACACACATGACATAAATTGAGCACACATACTTTATCTCTTAATCATCACACACAGACACCTGCCATACATTGAGCACACACTTTATCTCATGATCATCACACAACTCTCTCTCTCTCTCTCTCTTTCTCTCTCTCTCTCTCACACACACACACACACACAGACACACACACACTGAGCACACACACAGTGAGCATACACACTTTATCTCATAAACATCACACACATACACCCACACTCACACACACCTCCTCACTCTACATATTAACCCATACATAATCACATGCTCACACACAGAATCCCAGAGCGATTACAGGTGTGAGTCTAAGGGCAAACCACGCTTTTAGAGCCTTGAAAGACGCAAATGCCAAGGACAGTATGGATGCTGGGCTGGATGACATTTGTGAACCTGTCACTGCAGACCCCACTGAGAAAATAAAACTGCAGTCTGAGAGTGAAAGAACATATACCAAAATTACACATAAAGCTGTGGTTCCCTGTGAGGTGAAGTGTCAAACAACCTTTTCACGGGGGTTGTGTATCAGATGCCCTGTATATCAGATACTTACATTATGGTTCATATCAGTAGCAAAATTACGGTTGTAAAGTAGTAACAAAATATTTTTTACTATTTAAATTGTTTATTAAAATAGTTTATTTAAATCGTTGAGGGTCACCACAACACGAGGAACTGCATTAAAGTGTCAGAGCATTCGGAAGATGAGGACCACTGATTTAAAGGGTCTCTCACTGAGAACACACTACAAACAGACATGGGCACATTGCCCAGTCAGGAACAACTTGATGTTTCTTATCAAAGGGACAGTAAAGACAAAAGAAGGAGCTGGCCCCAGGCAGAGACACATGAGGACCACAGTGTGACAGCACCACTTGCTGCTCAGACTGGCTCACGTACAAGGGCCACGTCATCGGGTGTTGATGGAGACACTTGAGCTCCTGAGCCTGCCCATGGGCACATGAAAGGATGGTCTGAAGGCCAGATGTACACATACCTGAGCCTGGCAACCCACTCTGGCTGCCATGCAACAGGCACACTTGTGGGTTCACCACCAGAGAAGGTGTGGAAGATCCACAGCAGTATTATTTGTGACACTCTCAAGTAGAAAAAGAAAAGAGGAGAGGGCAGAGAGAGGAGAGACGGTGGGAAGGAGAGGGGAGAGAGGGCGGGAAACACAGAAGAGAGAGGGGATGCCCACATTACAGTGATAAACAAACCTTGGGATATCTACAGTTAAAGGTGGCAGAAATTCCATTAACAGCACAGGCACATGTCAAACAAAGGAGGAGCATCCAGGAACTCCACGCCCATCCTCCAGCCACACTCCATCCATCCACAGCAGACAGGAAGCAGTTCCGTGTGTGGAGACGTCTGGGTAGGAGGCAAAGCCTAACTTCCCCACTCTGCTGCAAATATGTTTCCCTGAAGCATTTACATGAGACTCAAGGGAGAACAGGAGAATCGTGTTGTCATGGTGTCCCCAGAAACCATCAGGTGTATGCTTCCTAGGACTCTCAGATCCGAATAGGCCATACCAACCTGCTCTGACAACATAAGATCATCAGACCAGAGCAATCCATGCCTAATTCCCTTTCCAAGATGATACCCTCATACTTGAATGGGCCAAAACCACTTATCCTGACCACAGAGGACCCTCAGGCCTGTGTAGACTATAGCCTTTTGCCCCAATTCCCTACTACCCTCAGATACGGGCTATCCATGTCCACCTCCCCGAACCATCTGGAGCCCCCCACACCTGATGCATAACCCTCCTGGCCACATGGGACTCTCAGAATTAGTAATTCATGCCTACCTCCTCCAACCATGTGGGACTCTCAGACATGAGCAATCCATGCCCACTTTATCTGACACATAGGAGACAACCATCATGAGCTCAAGGAGAGAAAATAGGAAAACCAGTCCAGAATTAACTTTCCAATATTTGTGGGAAAGGGATGAAAATCGGGATGTCCTGTTTTCTGGAGCATCTGGAGTTGGTCTGGATTGTTAGAAAGATAAACAAGTACCTTTGCTCACCGAATAACTGTAGCCAACATGGCCTCTGTGGCCGTAGCAATGTCCAGGGTGGAGAGCAGCTTTGGAATCCCAGGACAGAGATCTTGCAAGCCTTTAGTCTTCTATCTCTATGTCCTTCACCACCTCCAGACTTTTGCAGCATTCCTGCTCAAATGCAATCCTACAGGCTCTACTGGATGGCTGATCAGTTCTCTGGTTCCATAAACAGCCACTTTACCTTCTGTTTATTTTTTTCTCTCTCTCTGGTCATTAACTCCTCTCCATCGTCTTTTATCTTTCCAAGTCATGTGAATTTATGTCCACAGCCACATAAGTGCTCCCCAGCATGAGTGCCGACACACCCCCTGGAAGTCCTGCTCTTTTGCTGCCTCACTTTGGAGTCCTCTAGGCTTTTTCCTTCCATTTGCTTCTAATGACTCACGTTCTGAGGGTGAGGAAAGGTGAGGAATCACTCTAGGATGCACCCTAGCAGGGTCTGTCCTAATTCCAGGTGCCCTGAACTCTCACACGGTCACCTCACCTTCCCTCATCCAGGACAACGCTCACCAAACACCCAGAAATTTCATCCTGCAATCTAAAACCTACTTCAGTCCATGCCGGGATGACTTGATACCCTTTTCTAGGGTACAAACACAGCGTTTCAGAGGAAGGGGGTTGGCTGTATGAGAATGTGACAGCCAAGAAAGGTCCAGCATGGACAACAAGCAGGGCATGTGTGATTAAAAAAAATAAATAAAAACAGGGTTGGGGATTTAGCTCAGTGGTAGAGCGCTTGCCTAGGAAGCTCAAGGCCCTGGGTTCGGTCCCCAGCTCTGAAAAAAAGAACCAAAAAAATAAAAAATAAAAATAAAAAATAAAAAATAAAGCAAGATGAGGTTGTAAAAGTGGCAAAGAGGTCTGATATCTGGAACTGTGTGGAAGAAGGGCAGCCTCACTGTGGGTGGGCTGGAAGTTGCAGTTACAGCCCTAGTATTAGCAGGACCAAAGGAATTAGCAGGATCCAGATTATCAAGGACTAACAAAAGCAAGAGACCTAGGGGATTCACTGGATCCGTGCTAGTTGGAGTCCAAACACCTATGAGACCCAGCGTGTCCGTGGGACCAAGACAGCCAAGAGGCTCTAGCACTGGGGTGAGACTCAGAGAATTGACTTTGCGGTTCTCACAGAAATCAACTATGCACTCAGATTCTTTTCCCTCACCCTTAAGCTTGGTGCTACATCAACTGGTGTACTGACTGGTTTTGTGTGTCAACTTGACACAAGCTGGAGTTATCACAGAGAAAGGAGCCTCCCTTGAGGAAATGCCTCCATGAGACCCATCTGTAAGTCATTCTATCAGCTAGTGATCAAGGATGGGAGGACCCACTATGGGTGGTGCTGTCCCTAGGCTGGTAGTCCTGGGTTCTATAAGAAAGCAAGCTGAGCAAGCCGTAGGGAAGCAAGCCAGTAAGTAACATCTCCCCACGGCCTCTGCATCAGCTCCTGCTTCCTGACCTGCTTGAGTTCCAGTCCTGAATTCCTTTGGGGATGAACAGCAATGTGGAAGTCTAAGCTGAACAAACCCTTTCCTCCCCATCTTGCTTCTTGGTCATGTTTTGTGCAGAAATAGAAACCCTGACTCAGACAACTGGGAACTGTCCCGTCTATAGGGCTCAAAGAAAGAAGTTCAGAATTTCTTTCAAAATAAGTGTTTGGTGGTGCTGTGAAGAGAAAGAGCCCCAGCAATGGAAGACTCCAATGCACAGATACTGGGGAGACTTCCCTTTCAGCCCACGGTGTCCAGAGCCAGCGGAGGGGGAGGGGCATGTGCTGGTCCACGCCTCACTTTAGTTCATGGAACCTTTCTGTCCCTTCAAATGACCTTCCATTTCATCTTTATGGTATCTTTGTGTGAACAACAATGACAGAGATGGGTGAAAGCATTTGCCCCGATCCCAGGTGAATCACTGTCAACAGCGAAGGGCCCTTCCTATCCCCCTGCGGCGTCCTTGCAGGCATAAAGAAGTATCAAGAACTACCCATGAGCCACAACACAGGAAAAGCGTCTTTGCTGATTCAGTTACACTTAGGGAAAAAAAAACCACCCAAAGGAGATACACCCATAGGAGGGCAGGGGAAGGTGACACCTTTTATAGGAAATAGAAGGAAACTTGTCACATTTGTCTGTTTTAATCCACATCCTCCATCTTCTCCCAGTACCACTGTTCCTTCCACACTGCAGTCTCCTGCCTCCTTAACCCCCATCCCCAGGCTTCCCCAGAACTCAGTATCTTGTCTTCGGCATTACACACAGACATGTTAGAAGCCCTCTCTGCACAGGTGACAGGTTTCAGTAGCTCACAGAGCAGGCCCCTCCACACCTTACCCCAGAATGGCTGCCTGTCAACCAAATGTTTCCCAGAGGGCTTTGAGAAAAAGCACAGTCCAGTACATACCCTTTTCATTCAGATAGGCAGAAATGTCGCTTCTTATCCACTTATGGCAATTTTACAGAAGACAGTCTACTCTGGGTCCACAGAATCCACCAATATTGGCTCTCGGAGCCCCTTTTCATCTCTCTGTGTGGCTACATCTCTAGTCACTTTCTGTCAATCTCTATATCCAGGGGATTTGCTGAGTAAGTCTACAGACGCGTTTCTTATTAGATTTAAAATTATGAGATATATGAGGCTCAGAACTCAAGGTTTAATAATTTATTTGACATTTTTCTTCGGTAAAGAAAGAAAACTCCATGTAAAAATTGATGTAACCCATCAATTTACTGGTAACCCACCACTTGACACATAAATTATTATTCGGTTGGTAGACATAAAATCTATGCGACCATCTATCAGAACTTCAAAGATCTTCAGATCCTTAAATTTTAAAAAACTAAAGTTTCTATTCAAAACCTCGGAAAGATTCCTTGTGAAAGCTACTGTCTGAATGGCAAGGTCATGGCCAAAGATCATCTGTAGCGAGAACATGGGATCTCTCAGTCCCCTAGGAAGCAGCAAAATACTTTGCAGTGCGTATTTTTGAATCACTTCAAAATAAATGAGACCACGGTACTTATTTTTAATCTTTTCCACATGTCACTTTTATAGCATACTTATTAAATGAAAACTTAATATGAGTTCATTTTGGAAAGGTCTGCGATCATCTTGGAAATTAAAAAGAACAAAAAAAAAATCAGGTAAGGTTGAAACACGAACATCGAGTTCTGCATCATTAGTGTTTATATTAGGAGTTGAACACGTATCCATCTGTCAATATTAAACCCAAGTTCCTTCTCCAGTCAGCATGAGACCCATGCTGTCAAATGTGCTCACAGACATGATGTAGGGGATGCTTGGTTCTGGCGCTGCTAGGTACCGTTGCTTTACTTCAGAACATTCAAGGTTGTTTCCTGAGCCTGGTTACATCACAGGTAAACGGTCTAAATTAGGCCCAACCTGCATGGCTTGGATTCCTGGTAGTGGCAGAAGGTCCACTGAGCACCTTGTCCTCTGTGTCACCATCCCTGGCCAGCAAGTTGCTTCTCTCCTAGACAGTGTTCATTTGCTCAAGCGAGGCTCTGCAAACATTCAGAGCAATTCAGTCTGTTGGACCCTCTTAGACCAAATCCCACGCTGCTGAGAAGTTTAGCTCTGAAGTTTCAGTTTCATTTGAAACGCATTCACCTTTCCAGGCTCACGGAAAGCACAAGCCTTTCCCTATCACCACCTATCTCCCTCCTTGTCGCTCTTCAGAAATCTCCACCTTTCCACACTCTAAGTCCTCAAAATGAAGCTGTCTCTCTCTACCATTCTGCCCATAGCATGGGACACAGCCTGGGACCATTGGGAAAGACAGGCCCAGTGAAACCAAGCCATGTTCCTGCTGAACTCATCCAAAATGATTCAAGAGGAAGAACCTGAGACATCGAGATCCCAGACATACCTCAGCCATGCCTCCTATGGCCAAGGCACAATGAAGGCGGCAAGTTGACCGAAGGAGACCCTGAAGACAACCTTGGAGGAAGTTAGCCTGCACCTTGATTCGGGAAGCAAGGAGAAGGTCTTAGGAATGGCAGAGAAGACCAGAACAGGGGACTTAAGGCCTGGTGCTGAGTTCCCAAGCTGCTTCCACAGTGAAGGGAGAAATGTCCCTGGGGCAACAGGACAGGAAGAGTCTGATAGAAGATAGATCTAGGGTATTTGTCTTCTAGATGGAGGGGAAGCCCACAGGAGGTCATGGGCCTGTGGACCAGTAGCTGAGGACCCACAAGGCTGTGAATGTAAACACCTCAAGCTTGTGACACTGGTACCTTCAATGACCCTGCATTGTAAGGAAGGGCATAGTAGATATGACAGCAGGGTCCCCAGGGCTGCAGAGCTAACACAGGTCAGCTCTAGCCAGAGTAGAGTTGAAACATGTGGAGATCACAGTTGCCACCAGCACAGCAGGAATGGACTCTCCTGCTGAGCATACCTGAGGGAGCACTGACTGACCACACCTATGAGGGAGCACTGAGAGGGACCAGGCTTCTAGTCTCAAGCTGAGCGTGCAACACACCTGAGTCTTGGCTTCCCTATGCAGAAACGAGAGAGTCCATTCCTGCTGCGTTGGGGATAACATTACTATGATTTCTACATGTTCCAACTCTACTCTGGCTAGATCCAGCCTGTGCTGGCTTTGCAGCCCCCCAGGGACCCTTCTGTCATATCCACCATCCTTCCTTATAATGCAGGGACATTCAAAATACCAGTGTCACAAGCTCGAGGTATTTAGAGTCATTTCTGGGCCCTCCTGGCCATGAAGGAACATTCAGCATCATCTTGACACTCCCTAGTGAGGAATATAAAAGGCAATGTCTTTCAGGATGAGACATACTTAAGTATCGTTACTACCCCCTTAATAAATCATTTCTTTGCAATGGACTTAATTGTAAATTATAAGAACTTTCATGTTGCCTATGAACTGCCTCTTTAAGGCATTTATTGAAATATTTATCCCCCAAGTGAGGGTGTAAGAAGCCTGACCTTTGGTCAGTGATAAAGTCATGGTAGAGACTCCTACAGTACTCGTGATCTTCTAAAAGGAACCCTACTCAGAAGGCACCATCCAGGAGCCTCGATCAATGGACACTGAGTGTCACACCTTGCCCCTTGGACATCCAGCCTTCAGAAGTATGAGGAACAAATGTCGGCTGTTTGTAAGCAGCTGGTTGTCATGGCAGCGCGAATAGACCAGGCAGTGATTATGACTTCTGATTTCCCTAAGGCAATCTTAACTGGAGGGAGATCTAGGGAAGCAGTTAGGCCCAGCATCTGCATGCTGTGCCCACTCCCTTGCCCCTGTGCACACATGGCCTCACAAGGGAATCAGAGTCCTAATGTTTCTCTTTGCGCCACCCTCTGTGGACACCAGCAGGAAAGGGTTGGCAAGTCAGGGGTTGCAGGTGTCACGTCAGTGACTTTACACAATCGTCTTAAAGTTTGCTCACAGGGAACACTGACTAATAAGGAAACACGGACTTTTCTCATCCTTAAATAGGGATAAAACAACTCAACTAATAAATGCAAAGGCAAGAGCAGCTAACCAAAGGGCAGCTCCACTCCCGCCCAAACTGTAGCTGCAGGGCCAGAAAGAAAGGAGAAAATTAACAGATTTCTCCCCGGCGTGGGAAACACAGATCATGTGATTCCACTTAAAAACAGAATTCTTTTCCCTTCTTGGATATTTTATGTATTTACATTTCAAATGTTATCTCCTTTGCCCCCTCTCCCATATCCCCTTCCCCTTCTTCTATGAGGATGCTCCCACTCCCATCCACCTACCCCCAACCCCAACACCCTGGCACTCCCCTACATTGAGGAAATGAGACTTCATAGGACCAAGGGCTTTTCCTCCTATGGATGCTGGGCAATGCCATCCTCTGCTACATATGTGGCTGGAGTCATGGGTCCCTTCATGTGTACTCATTGGTTGGTGGTTTGCTCCCTGGGAGTTCTGACGGGGTCTGGTTGGTTGATATTGTTGTTCTTCCTATGGGGTTGCAAACCCCTTCAGCTCCTTCAGTCTTTTCTCTAACTCCTCCATTAGGGTCCCTGTGCCCAGTCCAATGTTAGCTGCAAGAATCATCATCTGTATCAGTAAGGCTCTAGCAGAGCCTCTCAGGAGCCTTCTGTATCTGACTCTTGTCAGCAAGCACTTCCTGGCATCAGCAATAGTGACTGGGTTTGGTGGCTGCATATGGGATGGATCCCCAGGTGGGGCAGCCTCTGGATGACCTTTTCTTCAGTCCCTGCTCCACTCTTTGTTCCTATATTTCCTCCTGTATTTTGTTCTCCCTTCTAAGAAGGACTGAAAAGATACTCCAACATATAACAAGGACACATGCTCCACTATGTTCATAGCAGCCTTATTTGTAATAGCCGGGAGCTGGAAGGAACCCAGATGTCCTTTAATAGAGGATACAGAAAATGTGGTACATTTACACAATGGAGTACTACTCAGCTATTAAAAACAATGACTACGTGAAATTCTTAGGCAGATGGATGGAACTAGAAAATATCATCCTGAGTGAGGTAACCCAGTCACAAAAGAACATACATGGTATACACTCACTGATAAGTGGATATTCGCCCAAAAGCTTGGAATATCTAAGAAAAAATTCACAGATCATATAAAGCCCAAGAAGAAAAAAAGACCAAAATGTGGATACTTCAGTATTTCTTAGAAGGGAGAACAAAAAAAGAATTCTTTAAGAATTTTTTAGCTTTCTTTTTTTTACAGTTAAATATCCCAATGTCTCCTTATATGCAGCTAATGAATGTTGGCATTTTATAACAGAACCCCAGCCTGCCCTCTGAACCTTTGGGGAACAGATGTAGGCTGAGCTGATGGCAGGCAGTGTTTGGTCATCCAAGGGAGCTGCTTCTCTGTGATTTAATGCCTGTAGAGTAGCCATAGGTCTACAGAGCAGACACCACAGCTGCCAGCATCCTTCCATGCCAGGGTAGCCTAACCCTGTACACTGCCTCCTTGTTCATGGCGAATCTTCTACAGCCTTCACTGAGTGGGGAAGGCTGTGACGTCCTCCTTGTAAAGTGCTTTGGAAGGACAGTGGAGAGGGTTAGAATTCAGACTCCATGAGGAGCCTCCTCTGGAGTAGGAACTCGGGCGAAGTGGGTGGTTGGGTCAGATCTGAGCAGTCTCCGGCATGAGTCATATGTTAAAGGATGCTCAGGCCCCTGACTGGGAAAGATTTCTGAGAACATGAGGGAACTGTGTTTGATTTGCTGAACATTGATGAGAAAACTTTAAGGGACTAAAAGCTCAGGTTTGTTTGGAGTCAAGGGCTCACTATGTACCAAGCACTGTGCTGGGGGCTGTCCCTACCAACCATAGTCAGTACTAAGCTGGGCCCTGACCACACCACCTAGAGCAGTCACTGTGCTGCATGCTAGGCATCTAGAATGTGTGCTGGTTGATGTCCATCTAGAGTCAGGCACAGTTTCTGGATACAGTCCACACTGGCTATACTTGCAGCCATGTCCAACTTGTGGCCCATGGACTGCATGAGGCCACGTGAGAATGGTTATGAACATTGCCCGACACAAACTGCAAACTTACTTAAAATGTAATGAGGATTCTTTTTTCAATTACATGAGCATGTTTTCTGTAGATGAGGAAGTCAAACAATTGGGCACATGTGACAAAATCAGACACTAGTCTGGCTGGATACAGTCTAAACAGCCTGTTAAACAGGAAGGGTAGAAACTGCAGGCTGACTCAGAAGGCCCAGCACCAAAAAGCCAGAGAGGATAGCCAGGTACAGGGCTGCCCCGTCCTCAGCACAATACCTGTTGCTCTCCATTGGATGCAGGAGGAAGGTTGATTCCTGGGGAGACAGCAGTTTGGGGAAATCCTGCAAGGACAGGAAGTAGATGAAGTTCTCTTACAGGATGTGACCCGGAAGGACAAGGCTCACTGAACTTATGTCTGTGCTGACAGGCAAACCATGGGACAATCCTAGCCATGTTTCTTAATTCTGAAGACGATTGCCTCCGATTAAATGACCAACAGTCTTTCCCACCACGGCGCTCAGAGTATTCCTCAGGGTTTTCTCTCTAATCATTTCAACTTCATGAACACCTCCATGTGTGCTTTTCTAGCAGAAACACAGCTAGCTAAGAGTGTCTGTGAAAGTGGTCGTCCCTGTGTGGACAAGCCTGCACTATAAAGGTGCCTTCCTCAAACCACGTCCTCAAAATGACACCCACCATGCTTTCAGGGCATGTATGTTCTGGACCCTAGCAGAGTGGGAAGAAGGCATTAACAGCAGAATGTCCAAAACACGATGTGTAGTTTCCCATTTTCCAAAGCATCTTTTAGTTCCTTTTAGAGTCTGTTATTTCTTACAAAACCAGCAAAATATGACAGGTTACCCAAAGCCCAACGTAGGAACTCTGGAGGCATTTTGTTAGTTATGTCTGCCTAGCTTGGGAAAGCCACGTCTGGATCCTCAGGCCAGATCAGCTTTGACAGCTGTGAGTCAACTGGCTTCATGCTGCCTCTTCAGGTGTGTGTTCCCATAGCTGCTCATTAACTTTTGCAAGTGGTTTGGGGCTGAGTGTTTGGCTTACAAGCCCTCCCTTCCCTTCACACAAAACCAAACCTAACACCCCACTGCCCTCCCTGGAAGAAGCCCCTGTACTTGTAAATTCATGTGGATTACACCAGCAGGAGAGAACTACAGAGAAAACCTGCAGATGCCCAACAGACGACGGTGCCAAGGTGATCAGAGAAGGGATTTTCGGTGAATGGAGAATAAACATTTCATCACAAGATTCTCTGCCTCTAAAGAATCATATTAAAGGTTAATCAAGCAAACTTCTTCTATTTTCTCTATAATCCTATTTTCAGACTGCTCTAAATCGCCGTATGTACATTAGTATAGTTGACATTAAATTCCCAATATTAGTGATACTGGCTGAACTAGAAATTGATGCTGAAATAAAATTTGACTTCTAATTATATGACTCACTGGTTAAAATGTGAGGTCTAGCCCTTTCAATTCCCACTTAAGCTCTTAATTTAGGTAAAAATAATCTATTGCAGATGAAGTTGGAGTTAATCTTTCTCATAGTATAATAATCTACTAGGCACCATATTAAACACATTCCAAAAGGAAAGAGTATTTGTGGTCCGAGAACGCATTTCTCATAGTGATTTCTCCTATCGACACCGGCATGATTTAAAGAACAGCTACACGCAGGTTCCTGGCTTTAAGAAAGATGAATCTAATCGTGGTATTCTTCAGAGAGGTGTACACATCCACGTTCCCCAGTACACACCGCCTTACAAGCATGGGGGGACCTGAGTTTGATCTCCAGAATGCATGTAAAGAAATGCTTAAAGTTGGGGCACAGCACTCCCCAGTGTTGGGGAGGCAGAGGTAGGCAGATGCAGGGACTCACTGGCTAGCCGTGCAGCTGAATTGGCAAGCTTCTGGCCAGGGTGAGAACCTGTTTCAAAGAACAAGGTGGGTGTCACCTAAATACAACAATCTAGAGTGCTCTGGCCTTTGCTTAAGTGCACCTGAACCCACAGCACATGCCCCCAACACAAAGGCGCTTTTGAAAATGCATGGTATTTGGAATTCATCCTTGATAACGAGCAACCTGAAAATCAGAAGAAACATCTGTAACCAAGACATGCTTGCCACTGCCCCGTGACAGATGCCAGTCTACTGTGAGACGCTTGGAAGCGTGCCTTCTCTTGAAAGTCACTTCTGTGCATGACATCTTTGTTGCCTCCCCCACCCCAAATCACACGTTAAAGCCTTCACTTTGGGGTGAGTTATTAGTTGTATGAGACCTCGGGGAGCTGACAGGATGGTACATGGGCCTGAGACTGCCTCCTGGGTGAGATTAATGCTCTGAGACCACAGCCTGTCCTCTTACATCAAGGAGCACTGAGCAAGGGTGGTGCCCGGTAGGTATGAGATGGCCCTTACCAGGGGCTCTACCTCCAGAGCACTGGATGTCTCGTCTTAGCCCTGCAAGCTGACTCGGCTTCCTCTTCCTGTACCTAACACACATTCCTCTCAGCAGTGGGTACTGACAGGGCCTCTCAGACATTAGGGCACAAGCAAAAGATTCTAAGATTCATGCAGTTTGTATTGTTGCTTTTTATTATTTTATGATATAGAAATATTTCATGTCTCTTGAATAATTAAAAGTAAACACAAAGCCTTCTCGAGATTACAAGCCTGATGGTTCGTGTTCATTGTCAAGCTGACAAAACCTAGGATCATCGGAGAGAAGGTTTCTGGTCATACTTGTACAAGATCATCTTGATCTATATTAATTGATGTGGGAAGCCCTATTTTAACTGTGGGCAGAGCTATTCCTCAGACGAGACTATACAGTATAGAAAGTGAGCTGAGAATCCATTCCTTGCTCTCCACTCCTGATCAGGAATTGGCTGTAGCTAAGTCCCTCAGCTTTCCGATGTTTTGATAGACTGTCACATGGAGCTGTGAGCTAAAACCAACCCCCTTTTCAAGTTGCTTTTGGCATAGTATTTTATCATGGCAACTGTAAAGAGACCAAGGTGCCAAAAACATGGTGAGGAAGTCATAGCCATCTGGGGCATCATCAGGACTCAGGGCTGCCAGGGACAGGAGTCTGTGGTCCCCAACTGGCCCCAATCCTCATCCCCCAATCTCCATTCTACAGAGTCTGCCTACATGCTGTATTTCTGGTCTTCCCCACTATGAGACGGTTACTCTGAATGGCCTGCAGTGGGGTACCTTCCACCCAGGCTGGGACATCTGACTGGAAGATGGTGCTGCTGGCCGCCGTATGTACAATAATCCTGCTAGGATGTCTTGCCCTCACTGTACTTTGGTCTTCATGGAAACTCAAGCATGCATTTCCTTCTTGGACTGAGACTAAATGTAGCTGGGCCACAGGCAGTGCAGTATCTGACGCTATCTCATGGATAATGGAACTCTTGGAGCTAAGCCTTCCCTACTCTGGCTGGAAGCTAAGTCTTATGGCTTGGCTTATGCCAGGCAGCCTGTTCCAGTGCTGTTGGCCCCTTTACTCTTGCTTTGTGTCTTCTAGAATGCAGTCTTCTGAATAAATGCTAGCACACATATGACTTGCTTTCCTTTAAATGAGAATGATCAAAAATAAGCAAATATGCACAATCATAAAAAACAAAACGCAGTATTCATAGTCACACCACCTGCGAATACACTTTTCCAAATAGTCCTTTATAATTCGAGGCGATGAATTCATGGTCGTCGGTTGACTGAAGGTTTATTCTACACCAAACTGGGTTTTGATAATCTCTCCATGTAGGCAATGCAAAGATCTCCATGCAGTGCAGGGCATGAAGGCTAGCTGAGATGGTCACCAGCAGAGTATGACATCACCCGTTAGCACCTCACTTTGCAAATACAGGTTAGTAGGTCAGAGCCTTATGGAATGTCCACACTCTTTTCCACAAGTCTTGGTTGCTGCTATTCAATGTGCCTGTTGGTGATGGGGACGTTTCCTCCCATAATTATCAACACATAAGAAAGCACATGTGTCTGTGTACCATGGGGAAACATGTCCATGTCAAACTTAACTGTGCCTGTAAGTCATAGGTAGAACATCTTTTTTTTTTTTTAAGATTTATTTATTTTATGTACACAAATACACTGTAGCTGTCTTCAGACCAGAAGAGGGCATCAGATCCCTTTACAGATGGTTGTAAGCCACCATGTGGTTGCTTGGAATCGAACTCAGGACCTCTGGAAGAGCAGTCAGTGCTCTTAACCACTGAGTCATCTCTCCAGTCCATAAGTAGAACATCTTAGTCAATTTTTTTAAAAATGTAAAATTAAACTGTACTCAACAGATGTCCACAAGACAGTCACTAGTACCACTAGGCATGGCCTCTGGAAGGCAGACTTGGGACTGGTGCCATCACTGTGTCCCCTTGGGACTTTTGACAGTTCCTCAGAATTACACCTTCAAATGTTAATGACAGTACTTTCCCAGGTTCCAGAAGAGCATAAAATTGCCTTTAAGATTTAATCAAGTTTTACTTTTTAAAGACAAAATTCTAACTTTAATGTCAGGTAGGCCCATGACATAGAATCCTGTGTTGACTTTGATCTGTTGTTATTGAAACATGTTGCTTTGGGTGTTAGCAGAATTTTCAACCTGCAATGACTCTGATATTTACTACGTCCCTGAGGCCAACCTGACATACTTTTCATTTTTTCAAGCATGTTAACGCATACTATATCTTCATAGTTTCTTATAGATGAACTTTAATCTAGCAACATGAATGCTCTAGTGAAAGATCTTATGATCTGTCTGAAATGCAGACATGCCCTGGAGTACAGTATGATCTGGCTGGAATACAGACACACCCTTGGTATGCACCTTTAATTCCCAACAATGATGGCAAGATTAGTTTGTAGAAGGATGCAGCCATGTTTGAAAGTGATATCTAATTGAGGAACTGACAAAGTGACAAATCAGAGAAAGATTTAACAGAACAAGTCAGAGATAGGATATGCCTACTTCACAGGAGAATACTAGAGGAAGAGAGACTACTTAAGAGCAGGAAGTTAGGGGATGGGGGGAAGGTGTGTGGTGAGTAGTGTGTTGTGCATTTTTTTTATAAGGATAGTTTTACAGAAATACGTTGCAGAGAAAACAAGCCAGACACAGGCAAAGATCGAATAAGTCAGAGAATGAGAAGGACCAGAAGATTAAAACATATTGGCAAAGTTAGTATGAGGTCAAGCGAACAATTCAGTCAGAAGCCAAGTGAAGCCAGATTGAATCAGCTTGGAAGGTTAGATTATATGGAGGCTAGACACTTCCAGGCCTTGGGATAGTTAGAATAGAGAAGGAAACACTCTGGGCTCAGCCCGAGCTGTAAATTTGCACAGCTTGAATCTGGCTCTCATCTCATCGCTTCATCTAAGGACATAGAAGCAACATTTACAGTTTATTTCCAACATGGATTGACCTGGTAAAAACTTCAATGCCAGCTCTTTAAAGCTAACTAGCTCTGATGCTGTGATGTGATCAGTGGATAGTGTGAGGGTGGACATTTTAAGAACCCAGAAGAGAGTAATTCAATACTGATATCCCATAATATTGCTACATTCCTAGGTATATACACTAGCACATAGCTAAGAATTAAGGCAGAAATATCAAAAAAGAAGAGGCTGGTTTTGTTTAAACACTGAAGGGATGGTGGTGTTTTTAAATCCTTTTTAATTCTGACAGCTGTACCCATCACCTGAAAAGCAGGAATTCTCACCCCATATTCTTACTACTTCAGACTCTTCACCCAGTCTCAGATGGTTAACCTACTCAATCACATCAAAGAATATCATACGAATAAGTGTTTTTCCTCACACATCAGCACAAAGACCTGACGTCATGTCCTTCCCTCTTTTGACCTTGACATTTTCTGAGTGGCCTTTTCAAGATTATGTCTTAACTTATTTAGCACAATGTTGCCTGCAGAGAAGGGGACGGGGAGAGGTAACCTACCACTATTTTCTCTGTGGGCCGAGGAAGGCAAACTCTAGAATATGGTTATATCTTGAGGTCAGGTAGGTAGGCAGAAGTCTGGCCATGACCTATCTGACCAGCTTAGGGCCAGCTACATCTTCAAGTGAACTTTGGGGGTTCGGTATTGGTCAAGGGAAAATACTTTCATGATAGACAGGCTAGGACTCCAACTGTGCCTCTTCTTATAAGAACCCCTGAAATTACACCCTTCCTGCTTAACTCTTGAATGCCCCACTATCGCTGTGGAGAGGCTCTAGTTATTTCCTCAAAAGGTATTCTGACAGCTGTGCCCAGAGACCCTCTCCTTCCTTACATCCTCTCAGCAGCCTGTCCATAGTGCGATGATATTCAAAGCTGTATCTAAGCACTGGGAATCTAACTTCCTCCTGTCTTCCCTGAAAGGAGGAGATTCACCCAAGTACCCAGGATGATGTGAAATGCTCTCTGTGATTTTTCTCCCCTCCTCCCTGTCTCCAACCAAACACAAATGCATTTTCATTTGTGGGAAAGCTCACAAAGATACGCATATTCTGAAAATCTATTTGTTTCTTAGAACAAAAGGCATGACGTGGTGAAAATGTGTGCCCTGCCACAGTCATTCACATTGAAGGTCGTTCACCTGGGCAAAGTCAGACCCTGGAGACTCGGTTCAAAGACACGCCAACTCTACCTAATCTTCCAGTCATGAACACTTTAATCATTGGCTTTTTGCATCCTAAGATGATACCGTGAAGAGGCAGTTGGTGCCTTCTGGCATTATCTTAACTTAAACTCAGAATAGAAAAAGCAACTATATTGTATGTGGACTGAATTGACATTCACCATACTTGTCCTATAGGTGTTTCATGGGAGACCCGTCTTAGATGCATGTGCCTACTTCTAGCCTTCCATGGAAAAGGCAGGAACAGAATGTGCTGTCACACCATGCCATAGTCCTATTCCTATCTCCAGAAAAGACAAGAAAAGTAACACTGTTGCGTTGAGGATCTACATGAAACACATTCTGCTCAAATACACTCAGAGGAAAGAAATTTCTTTTTAGAAAACATGTCATTCAGATAGAAGCACAGAGCCTAAATTCTAAGAAGGTGGCATTGACCCTAGGAATCATGTTAGCCGATGTTAATAAGTTCCAGAAGCAAATCATGGGACATGGGGCGGTCACAGACATCACAGGTCCGTAGGCACAGGTGAAATATTTCTATTATTATTGTCTTTAAGGGATGATAATTTCTAGGCTCTTTTGGAAGGCTTGAAGGTCATATATCTTCCCATATTTCTGTATGAATATGTGATTTTCATTAATATTTTTCTTCTAGAATCTCAATGATAAAAGTCATTTCCCACGGGCTAGAGATGTAATATTCACTGGTCATGGATATATCTGGGGCTTATGCTAGGTCCTGGCTCCTCCATGGCAAGGAGGCTTTGGGAATAAGACAGGCTATGGTCTAGCAAATTCAAGTCACCTCATGAAAATCCAAGGATAAAACAGAAAGAGCTGCCATGTGAGTTTTAGGTTAACACAAATCATTGTTTGGTATTCTTTTCCTTACACTTGGGAGCACAAAAGCCATGTTCAATTGAAATTACTGTATACAAAGCTTAATGGAGGCACCTTTAGGATCATAGTTCACACTGTGGTTCTAGCAATCCTTCAAAGCCAGCACCTCTTTCTAAACTCTGAAATAGCTCAGACAGAAAAGTTTGCACAGCTATTTAAATATATTAGACGATTCAGTGACCCTCCACCCCCAAGTTAACCTGTATAATGATTTCAAGGTATGTGATTATGTTAACTGAATTTGTGGGTCTCTATCTGTCTTGCTAACCTCAGAAAAATCTCCCTGCAGAGCCCTGTTCTCAATAGCTGGCACTGTAGGCATCCCTGAGCTCGTCCAATTCAATTTAGAACCTGACAAATCTTTACCATCGAATCTAAAAGAAACTGTTGGTTAGGGAAAATAAAAGAAATGCTTTCTTCAAGACTGAAATCTACAAGGCACCTCCTCAAAATTGGAGGCAAAGAAGATGATGATGAGGAGGAGCAAGAGGAGGAGGCAAAAGGGAAGAGGAGGGGGAAGAAAAAGGAAGGGGTGAGACAAAGGGAGAGACAGCATCATGAAATTCTAACTACTAAAAACAAACTCACAGAGAACACTGCCAGATTTGACTTGATGAGAAAAACAATCATATGCATTTTTGAGAAATGAGCTCTATACATACTAAGTAGGAAAAATACATATAAATATATTCACCAAAGAGAAACATATTTACCATGGTAAAAATGGTAAGGCTAGCATGACTGGAAAACAAGACAGTTTGTTCTCAATTGCTGTTCAGTAAACTATTTCAACAGAAGGAAATCCCAGCACTGTCCTTCCCAGCCCATTGGGGAAGCTGAATCTACATCAGTGAAAACTCACATGTCACCAGACACATGTCACATGTCAAAGGTGCCTGTGACCTTCAAGGAAACTTGACATTAAAAAGGCTCATTTGAGACAATTTAATAATCCACAACAAAAAGGAAGAAATAGTCTATATAGTCGTCATATTTTATTCTTCTCCCTGTGAACTAGGATTCTTCTGTAGAGGTAAAGAAGCAAGAGCTATGTATATTCTTGATGTACAATATTCTATTCATGTGTATTCTTGGTAAGCCACGAGAAAAGGACACTCTGTGACCGCCTCAAAATAACTCATGTTCTACAGGTTGTTGACTTTAAGCAAAAGTAGCACTCTTCCCAGGAGGGCATGCCATCTGGGAATCTGGTCAGATGGGCAGGGTGTTCAAGTCTCTGTCAGGACTGAGAGATCACCAGAGACTCCTCAGGGTAGTATTTATGAGTCCCAGTGGGACTGGGTGGTGAACATTGGATCTGTTACCAGGTGCTTGTGGGGTCTCTGATGAAGCCCAAACAGATTTTCCTACTAAAAAAGTAAAGGCTACCACGAAGCAAAGATCCTCACATATGTGAACTGACTATAGATGTCGGTGTCATTTCAAAGAGAGGAAACTACTTAACGATTGCTTCCAGGTAGAAAGCAGCCAATATGAACTCACATAAGGATTGTGTTTCTGCCCTTTGACTTAATTTACATTCAAAAGGTGTGTTACTGAGTGGTGCTCACATATTCATCTGCAAATTTCTTCTGTTCCCAAGTCCAGGATAGTTCTTTTACAGGATGCTTTAAATGAGGTTGGATGACATTTAGCCTGCTGTGCTGCCAGTACACTTTGGGATTCAGCGTTCCTTCTAGACTGATCAAACAGCCAGGGCATAGCTTCCACAGCCAAGCTCAGCTTCCTGAACCAACTCTACTATGAGGAAGGATGAAGCTGTTGACATATGAGAAGCTTTAAGCCCAAAGAACTCTTGGGTGTTACTGGCAGCCAGTGGACAGTTTCAGCTAATAATTGCATAGGACCATGTAGAAGGCAACAGGTCTTAATCTGTCTGTGCTCAAGCCCATGGTAGGGGCCACAACCTCATTGTTCGATAAAGCCATGGTTATGACCTCTCCAGTCTCTGGGACCTAGCTCAGCTCCTTTGTGACCCTAAAGAAAGGCTCCTCCAGAAGCAGAGTACTAGGATCACTACAGAGGTAAGACACAACATCTGGACAAAGCAGGAATTGAATTACAGTTGAATTCCCCTCCTTGGCCCACTGAAGTTGAATGTGAGGAAGAGCTGAGTGAATCCATCAATTTTATAGTACCAATACAGGAAACTGCTTGGTGACTTCACTGGTTGTGTTCTACCTGTGAAGGGTACAAATCCATGAGCCTCTATTTAAGGCACCCTCTATATCTGCATTATCAATACTTGTTATCGATAGCACCCTTAAGACATGTGCTATGTTGTAGGCCTGTCTCATGAACCCAAGTTAGACAGTAGGAACTACCTTCCCCAAATGCCTTCCTGATACTGGTGCCAGGTTGACCAGATGGCTGTGTTGGAGAACACTCAAACCCATTACTTTCTGGGCTCTGCAAAGAAGTGCTGGGTTTATCTGAGGACTGCACACCAAGACTGTCTTTTAGCTTTCTCTTGGCAAAAGTAATGTTGGGATTCCCCAACACGTCCAGCCAGGAGCTGCAGGTACTGGCAGTCCCAGCTTTGGATACTATACTCACATCCTCTAAGCTCAGTTCACAAGCAGCTGTTGTTTGGTCATTTCTATACATGAGATGCTGTGTGGGATATTCCTTAGCCTTCCCCATTGTCATTGTGGGGGTATGTCATCCCTATTTTACAGAGGAGGAGGCTGAGGACATAATAAATGCCCAGTGAACCTTGTCTTCTTGACCAAGGTCTTAACTCTACACATAATGCAACTGCCCATCAGTTTCAGGCTGTGAGACCCTGGAGTTAGGGTCAGTTCACCAACCATCAGCAAAGCAAAGAAAGAGAAACAGAGATGCTGCTGGACTTGTGATGCTCTTCAGAAATTCAAGAAACCATGATGGTCACATAAGATGGGGGAATACATCTATGGACCACACCCCTTCTCCATACAAGATAGACTTGAAAGGAGGGTCATTTGTCTTCCCAGAGTTATTTTCAGAGAGAACAGGAGGCAGAGTGCCATGACTGATAAGTAGGCAGGAGATGGTGTCTCTGGCACAATTTAGGTAAAAGTGAGGGGGGAAAATGTGTAACTCAGAAAGCAGTTCTCTTGAGGAAAGCACAAGTGGGTTAGAAGAACAGGTCCAAGAGTCCCACAGATGTCCTGCAGCATCTCCCAAACCTATCATGTTTCCCCTTGCATCTCCAGACTTTAAGGTTCTGCTTTAAGATAACCAACCCTGAGCTTCTCACATCCTGTATGCCCTGGCCTTCCCTCTGGGGGCCACCACCTTTTCTAAACATTGATTAGTGTCCCATATTTATGATGAGGATTGCCAAGTACAATGATGCATCCATCCAGTGAACTTGTGTCTACCACACCTCGAAATGACAGGGACAGTAGATGGATATCAGAGATGTGAGGAGGTCACTTCATATCCAGCTTCCCATCTGTGAAGAAAAAGCAACACTGTGGCATCCCTGGCCTCATCTCAATGCCTATCTCACAGGCAATAAAAATTGAGTCTTGGTCTCAGGTTAAAGTACTAGGGTCACTGAGATGCAAAACCCTGATGTCTCCAGCACCATGCTATAAGCACACATTAGTGTCTATTTTTGCTGTGCATTGTGATGTTTTACAGATGTTCATGTTTTTACTAGGGTAGGAAATCCACTCTGGTCAAATACTGAGTAGGTCTTAAATCTAGGTGCAGTGAGCAGATGAACTTGTAGACTATAGGTCCTCACTTGCTGACTGGCAGGACTCTTCCAGGAGGAAGTATGTCTCTGAGCTTTGTGCAAGAGACAGCTCAAGACTCTGTGCTGGGGAATGCAAATCGCTTCATTCCAAAGACTCATCTGATCACGTCTGGTCATAAGGCATCAGAAATGATTATAATCTGTCCTATCAGAGTCCCCCTTCACAGAAAAAGCCACTCACGGAAAACACTTGTCCCATGACCCATGCATGCCTCCCTCTCTGTGTCCTGTTTCTTTGCTCAGAAAATAAAGAGGTTGGGGTGATGGCTCAGTCAAGTGTTCAGCTTATAAGCACAGAACCCAAAGCCATGTAAAAACAAAACATCCAAACAGTGGTATGCATTGCAATGCTAATGCTGGACAGACCAAGATAGGTGAAGTATAGACCACAGTGGCCAGCCAGCCTGGTCTAATCAAAGAATTCCAGGTCCGTGAAAGATTATGTCTCAAAGTAAAAGTATATAGGGCCTGAGGAACAACATCTGAAGCCTACTTCTGGCTCCTATATACATGTGCAGACATACCTATATATGTACGTACACACACACACACACACACACACACACACACACACACAGAGGGGGAGGGGCAGAGGGAGGTGGAGGGAGATCCATGTCCAACATCACTGGCCATAAGGAAAATGAGGATGAAAGTCACAGTGAGGGTGACTCTTAAAAGGTAACGGGCCGGTGTGGTGTGGGATTTTGGAACCCTATACACTGTTGCTAGAGCATGCAGCTGACATGCAAAGCAGGAGGGAACTGCTTCAAACAGTTAAAAATAGAACCACCTTATGTGCCAGCATCCCCACTGTGGGACTATATTCCTAACAACTGGTGACAGAATACTGAGGTATATGTGTTCTCCTCGGGTTGTTCCATTGTCCTTCCTAATAGCTGAGTCGGGAACCCGCCAGAGTCCATCAGCCGATGGCTGGATGAAGAAGTGGAAAGTCAGTCTACACAGTGGAGATTATGGCATGCAGTGTGAAAATGAATCGCTTATGAAAAGGAGGGGTTAAGAGGTCGGTTAGGGCAGAGCACCACTCTCCAATCCCAAGATAGTGTCAGTGTGAGTGTGGCTGTGGGTAGTACCACTGTGTGGCTGTAGGTCCCAATCTGCATGCCCACCATGGTATACATGAATGGCATGCTCCACAGAGCCCTGATCCATGGCATTTGCCCTTTCTATCCTCCTCTTTGTGCTCCCAGGCAGAGCACTAGAAGGTAGCTCCTTTTCCCCTCTGTACCAGGTAAGCATGGGGAGTGCTCTGTTAAAGAAGCTTCCGGCATGCAGCTTCCTGTAGTAACCATCAATACGGCTTTACACTTAAGAGTTTTAGCTGGAAGTTTTAGCAATGAACATACTCAGAAATCCTCCAAGTTAAGAGTTGTAGGTCATAATGGACTGAGAAAGAGCTGTCCTTCTGATGGATTTAACGCCACCAAACATAACTGAAGCCATCTCTGTGTGGCAAGGATGGGGACAACTTCCCACAGGTGCCAGTCTCCTCTGCCCATGCATCCCCGAGAGGTAGACCTTAGAAAACCATGATGACATACACAGTGCCCTGCCAAGGATGGATTTCTCCTCCCTACTCATCCGTCTCTAGCTTTGGACACATAGGAAATTCTGTGTGTCAAGCTAAGCCTGCGTTTGTTTTAGCCCCACCCCCACCCCCTGCTACAGACAGAGCATGGTGAATTCTTTTTCCACTTAAGAAGGCTATGCTTCCAATGATGGTTGTATTTGCCACAGTCGGTCAAGTTGGTACACAGCAGACCCAGCAGTGAGACTCTTGCTTTCTTGGGGCTGTGGTTTTCTTTTGCAATAAATATAAATCCTGCACCCATCTCTGCCCCTCAGGATGTGGTATTCCTAAGCAGCAACATTGCAGCAAGAAGGAGAAAAAACAAGGAGTTGGCTGAGGGCTGCCTGGCACTCCTGGGCCCCTTGGGCCTCACTTTGGATGAATGGTAGGAGCAATTCCCTGGTATTGAACAATTTCACAAACCAAATTTAAACTTCATTCTCAGCTTGAGACTTCACAAAGTATAATTTAGTGACATGAAATCAAACAGAGCCCCTGGCCCCGAATTTCCTGACAATGCCTTCAGAATTTCATGGAAAGAAAACAACAAAAAAAAATGTATGTGTGGCCTTCAGAAGAACATATGTCTATATACTTGTATAAACACACGATTATACAACAAATGATTCACTCTCCGATATACTGCCAACAGCTTGAACTTCTTACTTGAGACTGACACATCTCTCCCGTGATCCTGTGGTGATGCTGCAGCTGTTCTGTGCGATTCAATGCTGCTGGGCACAGAAAATATTACACATAGACCATGTATGACCTAAAGTTCTTATTAATTCTACTTTAGGACGAATCACATATAGTATTCCAGACCACATATATCATTTTGCATGGTTCTGTTGATGTTTTTCTTTTATTGAGGATGAGTTGTTTTCACACGATATGTTCTGATTATGGTTTTCTCTCTCCACCAATGCTTCTTCCTGGCTCCTCCTCACCCCTCCCTTCCTGGTCCAGTCCACACCTTTGCTGACTCTTGTTAGAAGACAAACAGGCATCTAAATACTACTAATAAAATAAGGTAAAAATAAAGCAGAAGCAAACAAATCAAAATAGGACAAAACGGACAGAAGAAAGAGCCAAAGGAAAAGCGTAAGAAAGACATAGCTGCTACAGAGACTCGCATGTTCACAGACACATGGGAACCCCATCAAAACACAAAACTGGAAGGCATAGTATATATGCAAAAACCCTGCAAGTTTAAACAAAGCTGCTATAATGCAATATTGTGAGATAAAGAACCTCCAAATTGCTCCTAAGTTCATTTTAAGTGTTGGGCCTGAGGAGTGAGGGGAGGGTGTTTCCCCAGTAAGCCTCCCTTGGGGTAAAAACTCATTTCTCACTTGCAAGTGGCTATCAGTTGGAGATAGCTTCTGGGCTAGGGGTGAGGAAATGTGTCCACTTCTCCTCTCAGCTCTAGGACCCCATCTGGTGCAGACCCATGCAGGCTCTGTGCATGCTGCCCTTAGTCTCAGGTCTCAGCGTTCACATGCCCATCAATTTTGCTTCTATGCTCTTCATGCCTTCTCTTCCACACAGCTGCCTAATCCCTGCAGGGAGGGATTTGATGAAGACATCCATTTAAAGCTGAGTATTCCAAGATCTATCTATCTCTATCTCTCTCTCTCTCTCTCTCTCTCTCTCTCTCTCTCTCTCTCTCTCTCTCTCTCCACACCACACACACACACACACACACACACACACACACACACACGCACACACACATGCATAGTGTCTGGCTGTTGGTCTCTGTATCTGTTCCCATCTGCTGCAGGAGGGAAATTCTCTGGTGATGATTGAGCAAGGCACTGACCTATGAGTATAGCAGAATGTCACTGAGAGTCATTTTTCTTCATTCTTTTAGTAGAACAGTAATATCTTGTTTTCTGCTTAGGCCCTGGTCTCTCTACTCTCAGGTTCTTGGTTACCCATGCAGCTGGGTATGGGTTCCATCACATGGAGTGAGCCTTAAATCAAAAGAGATAATGATTGGTTGCACCAACATCCTTTATGCCACTACTGCAACAGTGTATCTTGCAGGCAGGGCACCACTGTAGATCAAAGCGTTATAGCCAGGTTGGGTTTACCTTTCTCCTCTGGTAGCGTACAGAGGAGTTCCCAACATCATGGACACTAGTCCATGAGTATGAAGGCTCTAGTATCAGCTCAATTGGGTTCCTTTTTAATTAAACATTTTTTAACACAAAACATAAAAATTGTTTTTCCCCTTTGGGAAGCTATGTGACTTGTCTGGAGTCTTCCTATTTGGTCCAGGCTGGCCTCAAGCCACAGACACCCACAAACTTGTGTGATAGGAGGTCTATGTATCTCTTCACCTGCCACCCATGCGATGCTTTGATGTATAAATATATTATGTCTAAAGGTAAACAGGCCTGTCTTCTTCAATACTTATTGGTTCTCCATGGGGAAGACAGTCAAGCCTTTCTTCTAGTTCCTCTGGTTCTTCATCATTATCTAGAGTGGCCCTGATGCACAATGACACCCAGGTCTTGTCACTCTTCTCTAACTGGAACTCAGCTCCCTCTGATCCATCTCTTCTCACCCTCCCCTCTCCCCCAGCCTCTGATGATCACTATTAACCCTTGGGATGTCTATTCTCAGTTGTCAACTAGACTAAATCTGGAATTAACTGACACCCAAAGTCGGCTGGGCATACTTGTGAAGGAATTTCCAATAGTTGGGTCATTTGAAATGGGAAGATCTGCTTCTGATCTGGATCTTTGAGGTGGGAAGACACAGCTTGAATTCCGTTCTTTTGAAGTTGGAAGACCCACACTAACCCTGACTGTGGCTTCTGCTACAGCCTATGTAAAGGAAATGGAAGGAGGAAGCTTTTGCTCTTTGCCTGTTTGTTCTAGCCTCATAGCAAGACCATTCCTTCACTGCCATTAAGTGAGCCTACTTCTTCAGGATCCCAGTATGTAGAGAAGACCAGGTAAGGCATCTAGCCTCATGGCTTGAACAACTATTAGATTCTTGGACATTCTGATCATAGGCAGCAATTGTATTTGGGACCACATACTGTAAGTCATTCTAATAAATCCCTTTTAGATAGATAGATAGATAGATAGATAGATAGATAGATAGATAGATGGATGGATGGATGGATGGATGGATGGATGGATGGATGGATGGATAGATAGATAGATAGATAGATAGATAGATAGATAGATAGATAGATAGATAGACAGACAGATAGACAGACAGACAGATAGACAGACAGACTGATTGACTTATCCTGTAAGTAATGCTACTCTAGATAATCTTGGCTAATACACTGCTAGGATGACTATGAGGCAATCACAAAGCCAAGATCATGCAATTTCACTTCACATCACATCCTCTGGTACAATCCACACAGGATTCCATTCTTGTGGATGACTGGGTAAGATCCATTTGCATGTGTCCTGGTCTTCATCCACTCATCAGATGACAGGAACTTAGGTTATCTCCCTATCTTGGCCATTGTGAATTGTTCTGTGGTGAATGAGGACTGCAGGCATTGCTCTGATGTGCTGACTTCATTTCCCTTGAGTATGCATTTGCTAGCGGAAGTGTCGGGTTGTAGAGCAGTACTGATGGAAGACACCATCCTGTGCCCATTGGGTTCTGCTGACTCAGTCCTGATGACAACGGGCAAGGACTGGTCTCCTCGGCCTCCCCAACACCCATGCTCATTTTACTAACTGCCATTCTTGCTGGGACGATGCCTCACTGTGACTTTGATTTACATGTCCCCAGTGATTGGTGATGTGGAACTTTTTTAATGCAATTGTTGGGAATTTCTATTTTTACTTTTGAGAAATATCTATCTCCTTAAGGTATATAGCCCATTTTTCAATCAGTTTACTTGACTTTTACTGGAATAGATAGATAGATAGATAGATAGATAGATAGATAGATAGATAGATAGAGATAGAAATAAAGATATTTAGAAAGATATATAGATATAGATAAATAGACTTTTTAGTTTGTTGAACTTTTATGATAAAGATGTTCAAAATATAAAAGTTACTCTTTTAACATTTCAGTTGTATAATTCAGTGGTGATTATCATATCTATACATGAACTTATCATCACTATCTATCTCTAGAATGTCCCTCTTCACAATCTTTGTATGCCCTAAGACCTTAGCACAATTGACTCCATGGCAGAAGTATGTATGGTTACAGGCTGTAGAATTAGCATGTAGACAGCACCACCTGCCAATACTAAAACAAAAGCCTAATCCATCAAAGTCCATATCGTTCTGGGGAAGTCTCAAAATGGACTAACCTTGCTATTAGCTCCTGTAGTTCTGCTTCTGGCTAACTATTCTTATTAACTGAAATATGTCAACCCAGAACATGGCTTTTGTGCTTAAAAGCTCAAAAAGAGAGGCTCGGTGTTACACTGGGATTCTGTACACCCTGTGTAGCCACTGGCCAGCTAATGAAGAATTCCTATTGACTTAAACCCATGTCTGAACAGCCTTCTTTGATGGATACCCTACAACATGAAGCTCTAACTCCCTGCTCTCCCTCAGCCTCTAGCATCACTATCCCATGTCCTGTCTCAATGGATACAGCTGCTTTAACCACCTGAGACGGGAACCACAGGGCATGTACTGGCTTTGGGGTTAACTTATTCATTCAACTTATTTCCCTTACTTAAAGTCCACCCCAAGAAAGGTGTTTCAGGGTCTCTGTCTTTTGGAAATCTGAGTTATTGTATAGAAGTCTAGTTTTAATACCCATCTGAGACTCATGGTCACTGAAATCATCTGCTCAGGACAAAACACTCCAAAAGCTTCAGGACTAATCAAGTGGTAGATCTGTTTCAGAGATGTTCTTGATCATTAAAGGTACTTGCTCAAGAATGTCTTTACCGAGTACAGTCTTGGCAGTTCTGTA
This sequence comes from Rattus norvegicus, assembly GCF_021556685.1. Lineage (NCBI taxonomy): Eukaryota > Metazoa > Chordata > Mammalia > Rodentia > Muridae > Rattus > Rattus norvegicus. The sequence goes on from NC_141549.1 coordinate 83,308,756, forward strand.
CCATAAACGCGAGTCCATCAAACACTGTACATTATGCCACTCTGCCTAGAGTAGAATTTCGAGGAGCTCCTAACATATCTGTTTCAAGGCCACCCTCTTGGGAGCACAGGAGCTTATGCAAATGCTCACATCACTATTGCATCTGGCATGCCCACTAGGGAAGAATCACTCTTGGACATCAGCGTGGACAGGCGATGCTGGCACACAAAGCAGGCCGGTGCTCACTGACGCCATTGTAGAAATTGTCACCTCAACTAAAATCAAACACCCGGTGCTGTTTTTTATCAAAGCTACATTGGTTATGGTTCAACTATTGCTTTAAGAAATTGATTTTAAATGTTATCACCTATAAGAAACTTAAACCCATTTTTTCCCCAAAATCATTCTACTTTTATAGAGCACATCTCTCTCAATTGCATCTCTTCCTTGACTGGGTCCATTTAACTCTTATCTGGTCACATATAGAAAGGCCACCAGTGAGGTCAAGGAAGCCACGTAGCCCAGTACCCTTCATACAATCTTCCTGTCCTCAGTGAAGTCTCAAAATTTTCTCTTTTAAATAACTCTTGGATTTATTTCTACATCTGAGTCTTCCGTGTAATTTTACAAAACAGCATAAGCAATACGTTTTCACTGAAGTGATGGTTTTGAATGAACACCTAGACATTTTTAGAAGGAATTATTGAGATTTAAGAAAATCATCTTCAAAATATTGAAAGCTGAGTAAACATTAAAAAAAAACAAATCTGTGTTATGTCTAAATCTTGCATACATGGCATTTTAGCACTAAATGTCAGGCTCCTGTCCACCAGGGGACCACCCAAGTTCAAACACACCGTCTGCTCAGTGTATGCACAGAGCTAACACTCTGATGACAGGGGGAGCTCTCCATCCTCAGAGGCTGCTTCCGCATTCTATGAGCAATTGTGCCAATCAAGAGGTCTTCCTTATCCTCCTGGTCCTTCCGTTAGGGGCATGCAGCCATTCCATAGGGAAGCAGCGAATGGGCTGTGGTGGGATTAGTAGCCTGCAGGAGGCCCAGCATGGTGTAACTAGCTCCCAGGGCTCTCTCAGGCCTCTCTGAGTCACTGAATGAACAAGGCACACAGGTAAACTGTCTAAAGGCCGATAATCAAACACTCAACTCTTCACCTTGGGATCTCTCTACTGCCAAGAAATTACTCAAAAAGACATTGTTTTCTTTCCCATCATTATGAAGTTTTTCAAACTGCTAACAGAAATATTAATCCCCAGAAGCCCTTCGCAGGGATACACAGCAGCTAAGAGGAGTTCTGACAAGCTGCCAACCCAGTAATGTCACCCGGCCTAGAAGCGCTTTAGAAAGCTTTAAGCCAAGAATGGGAGAAGTTGGGTTATTTTGTTTAATGTTTCTGGATTCTGCCTTCAAAGAAGCTCTTCTAAATGTCACGATATTACTTTCTAAAAGTTATGCTAACTCCAGAGGAGAAGGCCCTGAAACACATCCCTTCCCACATGAATGGTAGATAAAAGATGGGTGGGCTGTATACTTGTCCTCCTACAAACTCTGCCCAGCAAAGTGGCTAGGAAAAATGACTTCTCTGAGTTGTTTAATGTCCAGAGCACAGAGGAAGGACTCCTGTCCAAGTCCCAGTGGCAGTCTAGATGTCTGTGACCACAGCAGTATGTTGACTCAACAGGGTCCAGTCAGCTCTTCAAAGCCATAAAATGCCTTTCTGACACAACCTCTTATTTGCGTACCCATTGTTGGCGCACTCTGGAAAGTTCCCTCATACTTCCCACAAACTTGTAAAAGAGCACTCCTGCTCTCCAAGCATGCTTCTGGGGGAAGAGGGTCAAGAGACTACCCTGACCAGAGATGCAGCATAGTATGAGTTCTCATTATGTTGACAAAGAGAGCTTGATTCTGTCCCTCAGGTACCTGGCCAGGGAGGGGCCAGACTGGTGTTCTACGTGAACATGGCCCCCTATGGCCTCCCCTACTAATCAAGCTACATAAATGGCCAGAAAAGAGGCAGAACCACACTGGGCCAAAAGGTCAATAAGAGCCATTGTGAAACAAAACACAGCCACGAGTCAGAGAGACACCCAGTCAGGAGCCCGTTCAGCCCACAGGCATGAGTGGGTTCCTCCCCTGAGTGGGAGTAAGTCTGGCTCCTTCCTTACACTGTGTCCTAACACATGCTCCCAAGTTCCCAGTCCAGGCCTGACCTAGAGTTTCTTACACACTATGCTTCGCCATCCAATACAAGCCTGCTGATCAAGGTTTCACCAAGGAGGTTTCAACTAAACAGTCGAACCTGGAGTTTCCTAAATGGCCCAGGTGTTCCTCCAGCAGTTGAGGAACGTCAACGGTGTTGAGCTGGCTGCCTAGCTGAGGAAAGTGGGCCCTTGCACAGCAAGAAAGCAGCCCCATTTGTATTCCACATGCCCAGGACGGTGTCTGGAAAGCCACCTAAGGAAACATCATTTCTAAACAAATCGACATTTTTCAACTGTTTACATTGGCTATTCTCTTCATCTAATAGGAAAGTTTGCTAAAGGTTGCTAAAATGTATGTTGATTTTCTTTTCAAAATATGCAAACTTTTCCTAAATTGTTTGATATTCCTAGAGTCAGTGGGAGCACACCCTCCAGGGTAAGGAAAATAGCATTCATTCAGCAAACATTTCATAGACCTTGTGTCCCTAAGATTCACACTGAGAAATTAATTAGCTCTTATTAATGCCTGTAAGTACTTTATTGCCCCCCTGTCCTATATTCTAGAGTCTCAAGGCTTTTTAATATTACAGGGGGAAAGGGCATACCCTTATTAGATTATTCTATTAAGTCCAGTGACACTGGTAACAACACTAGGAACCGGTCTTCTTGCTGCACTGACTCGGGCTAACACCACCATTGACTTCCTGATCTCCGCAGAGGTTCTAGATGCTGGGCTTCATCCGCTCTCCCACTGCTTAATGACAGCGAGTGAGAACCAGTGAAAACTGGAAGAGCGAAGAGCAAATCAAAGCCTCAGCAAGCCCTGTGTACAGTGACGGAAAGCTGAAGCCGACAGAGTGGTACAATCCCAGGAAGTAGAGCCCTTGCCTCCAGGGATGAGAGTCCTTATGCCCCCGCACACACCCCAAGAACCTAGAGCCTCAAAGGGGCCCTGCCCAGAGCCTCCTGGGTAAGGAGTTTGGTATAGCCAGTGAGCCAATTATTTAAAGAAAATGAGAATGGTGGAACTCTCAGCTCCCCCATGAGGTAACAGAAGGGACCCACAGCCTCAATACAACTAGAGTTCAATGCCGGTGGTCACCTGCCACAATATAAAGGGGTCAAATCTGCAGGGACGCCGCTGCTACTGCTCACATCTGCAACAACCCCCCAAAGGCAAGGACAAAGAGCAAGCATGCAGACTCCCAGCATGCTGGATACATCTAGGTGGTGCCTATGTGGTCCTACCATGTCGACATCCACACTCCATGTTTGATGTTGTGCTCACACTGAGGAGAGCCTGGCAACTGGGCCAAGAGAAAACAAAGTGTTTACAAGAGCACTCAGTGGGCACCAATGCAAAGCACTTCGTGAAGGCTCTAAATCAGCCGTCCTCAACCTGTGGGTCACAACCGCTGTGGAGTTCAATGACCCTTTCACAAGGGTCACCTAAAACTATCAAAAAAAAAAAAACTCCACAGATATTAATGTTGTAATTTATAACACTAGCCAAATTATAGTTATGAAGTAGCAATAAAAATAGTTTTGTGGTTGGGGGTCACCACGACATGGGGAGCTGTGTTAAAGGGTTGCAGTTTTGGGAAGGTTGAGAGCCACTGCTCTAGATCAATGCCAAAGGAAGTCAGATGTCCTTTGCTCAGTGGATAAGTGGGTGGGCTGAGACGAGGTCTCACTTTGTAGCTCAGGCTAGCCTCAGTTCCACGATCCTGCTGCCTCAGCCTCCTAAGTATTATGAGCATGTCTATCATGCTGCAGCGGTGCATTGTGACAAACTGACAAACGCGAGTCGCAGCTCACATGGTAATGCCACAGAAAGGAGACACACCGGAAGCTATGGTGCACAGACTGAAAACAGGAAGCCTTGGCTGAATATAGAGAAAAGGAGTTAATGGTGGTTTTACTTTCATCCAGGAAAATAATATATTAAATATTTACTCTCCGTCTCGGTTTCACTACAACCATTTGTTTCTCCGTGTCTGCCATTTATCACCAGACACCTTACCATTTGTAAACTCCTACAGAGGACTGGAGAAAACTCATTTTCAACGTATAAAGTTAAAATACCAGAGCTTATTGGGCCTTCGGTGGATGCAGTCTTTAATCATATTGGAAATGCTCCCACATCAAGTTCTTACAGGCTTTTGCCTCTGGGAGTCACAGCCTAATAAGGTAGACCCAAGGCTGCCTCTTTTAATGAGCACCAGGTCAGGGCCACAAACTCTCCTGAATATCATGACAGCCATACCCAAGACACGTGTTGTGACACGTGAACCTCAGTCATTTTTCTCTCCATCTCTGATGGCATCTCTGATAAACACAGCCAATCTCTGAGGCCATGATCCCATCCCTCTCTTTAGAAGTAGGCGCCTGGGGCTGGAAGATACGGGCCTCTTCCTGAGGCAGTTAACGTTGCATCCACTTGGCTACACTATGTTACCTAGACAATTAATCAAGCATCCAATGTTGCTATGAAGTTTTTCAGGTAGGAATAGCAGAAGGAAAGACTCTCTTCACAGTGGGGGTGGGCCTCACTGACTCAACTGAAAGTATGAGAGAAAAAGACTGGGGTGCCCAAAGGACGGAAGAGTCTGCCTTGTACTGTGTTAAAACCTGAGCCACAGGTTAGATCACTGGAAACATTAGCTTTGGTCTGCCCTGAGGATTTCACTCTCCACAGTCCACACAATTATATAGACGAATTCCTAAAATCAATCTATCTACGTCCTATAGGTTCTGACTTGGCCCTACAGTATGTAGCTAAATCCAGAGACAATGTCCCTAGGACTACTATCTCCTATGTGACTCCTCATGGTGGCAGAAACCTGCACTCAGCAGTAGGGACCCTTTACACCTCACACTCAGTTGGCCTCCAGCTCCACCAGAACTCAGGTTCTGTCTTCTCAAAGGCTTTGTATGAACAATGTCTGAAACCTCTCCTATGGTATCCACTGACTGCCATTCAGGATGAACTGGCTACAGTGACCTTTCTCTTCTCTTCCTCTTCTCTTCTCAGGGAGCTGCTGCACAGAGCCTTGGCTTTGAACTACATGCATCCATTGTAGATCCTCTGTGAGATATACCTGGGTAGAAAGAGAGAAGCTCTGTCTCATCCTGCGGTCAGGAAGCTTCCAGGTCATCCATTTCAAATGCTCTGGCAAACAACAGGGAGCCTAAAAAGCTCATATTCTGACAAGACAGCAGGCCTTGTGTAGTCAGGAAGGAAGAGCGCACACATTGTCCTACTGGATAATGATGAGCAATGAGCTTGAGACTCAGCACAAGCCTTTCTGGTCATTAGTGTCTTGTGAGATGTCCAGAGATGCCTGTTTCAGGCAAGGGTAAGGGCAGAGCTCGGCCCTGCTCACAGAGGGCAGCGAACCTGGTGTTGATGTCCTCACAGGAGTCATAGCTGACAGCAAAGGTCATATGAGTTTCCAAAGTGGAAAGACCCTAGAATACACTGGTTATGGGGGAAGTGGGCCACATCACTCTACTATCATAGTGATTTCATCAGACAAACAGGAGATAAAAAGGAGAGGGAGGAAGAGTGGTCGAAGAAACGAACTATGCAGGCCATGCAGTTGATCTGGCCCTAGATGGCAAACTGTATCACAAAGAAAATGGTGAAGTGGGCAGGCTCTGGCAAAGGCCAGATGGGGATACATAGGGGAGCGTTGGAGAGGACAGGGGATGAGGGGGAGGACTGCAGATCATGGAGGAAGCTCAGCTGTGACAACATGACCATGTGAAACACAAACCACAGTCCAGCCATGTCGTCATGCAACATGCAAACCCTGGCCTCGTCATAGAAGGAGCCGCTCCAGCTCCCTGATCCTCTATCTACAGACCCAGATGAACACATTCTGGTTTCTCCTGGTCTGGATTATCACCACACCGATCTCCACCCGATGTGGAAGATGATGCTAGCTTAAGAAAATAACCCCTGCTAAGTGTTCTGGCATCGCTTTCTCTCTTTTTCTCTCCCATCCTCCCCCTCCTCTTCCTTGTCTTCTTTTTGATTTTGTGGTATCTATTTAAAACTTTTCAAATTTTTCCAAAATTACTGTAAATGTTGGTAACAAATTACTTTAAATTACTTTTATACTATATGCTCTCAACTGCCTTATTTTCCCCACTTTTATTTAAAATAGATTTTTTTCTCCCATAATACATCCCAACTATGGATTTCCTCCTTTTGTTTCTCCTGCATATATCATACACACACACACACACACACACACACACACACACACACACACACACTCTGTAGGGTAAAGAAAAAATTCATAAATAAATAAAATAATAGAGATAAAATTTAAAAGCCATGAAGCATTACGAGACAGGGAACTGCCAAAGATACCGTTGTGCACATTTTGCAGTGGCCATCTACTGCTGAGCATGGGTCCTACCCTTAAGAGTGGTTTGTTTCCCCAATCAGGCTCCCTTGGAGAAAACTGTTACTTCATTTGCAAGTGGCCATCAACAGGAGATAGGTTCAGGGTTAGGGATGGGGCCTGTGCACACTTCTCCTTTCAACTCTGGGACCCCAGCTGATGCAGGCCCAGTGAATGCTACCTCAGTCTCTGTGCCTCCACAGGGCTCCAGTCCTGTTGTGTCCAGAAGGCACTGTTCACTTGATGTCCGCCATTTCTTCTGATTCTTACATTCTTTCTGCCTCCTCTTCTGCAAAGATCCCTGAGCCCCAGAGGGTGGGGTGGGGGTGACATCACTTTCAATGTTTGGTAAAACGTGTGTGTGTGTGTGTGTGTGTGTGTGTGTGTGTGTGTGTCCACCTGCGTGGGATGGCTGCACACTGTTTATAGCCGGCATGTGTAGTGACAGGCAAGTTCTTATTTCTTTGTGAACGCTTTATTAGTCATATTTTGAAATGATTGTTTTGTTACCAAATCAATATAAGAAAGAAGCCGTCTGCTGATAAAAGAGAAAACCCCCTGTTTCCCACAATACCAGGCTGGGCTCCTCTCTTCCTGTAGTAGCAGTTCCGCTACCCCTGTGGGGCTGGGATAGGTGTGTTGGTGTTTCAGAAAGTGAGGTTTACATGACCAGGGACAAACTGTTGGGTTCAAAGAGCCCTATGGGTCAAAGGCCCTCTGTATCTCAAGACTTCAGAGTCTGAGCATTCCCCAGTAACACCCAAGGTTGGCGCTGAGATCATGGAGACTGATAAATAATATCAGGCCTTTCAATGTGAGTTAAAACTTTGGTTGGGAATTCTGGATTCGAGAAAAAAAAGGCAGCTTGTTATGGTGACTGGCTCAGACAGGAGCCTTGACACAGAACCAGCGTCTTCAAAATTCACAGAAACTACAAAAATGATTTCAACCTGAGCGAATACATGTTCATACCAACTCTCCTCTGTGAACAAGAGCCCTTGAAGAAGGGAGAACTGTATTATTTTTATTCCTTTTGGCATTTTTTAATGGAAAAACAAAATAAAACAAAGAACATGGAACAAAGTAGAAAAATCAAAACATCAGCTCCTGGAGTAGCCTAGACCAGCAGAAATGGAACCTTGGAACTCGAGGCCTACAGGCTATAGTGTCTTCCCTGGGGCCCAGGAAATGCTGAATTAGCAGGAAGCCCAGCCACCAGCTTCTCTTCTGGACCAGCTCACACTGTCAGTGCCCAAGTCTCCCTCCACAACACTGAACTTCCTAAGTGATTTGGGATCATGCACTGGCCCTGCACTGATGATTTGGTCAGCGCAGCCTGGTTTAGAAAACAGCCCCTTGGAAGAGCTGAAACCTGTAGGTCACAGAAGAGCAGTCACATCCAAGCTCCAGGATGAGGGCCACCCCTTGTACTCACCCCTGTCCCTGTGACTTCCCATGATCACCCTAGCATGCCTGCTGTGTAGCCCTACCATGGATTGTAAACAGTGTGGTATCTGCGGCTATCTCTGGGTGGAAAAATCATCTTAATGCTCAATTAAACAGTCAAGGTCAACAAAGAGGTGGTGGATTGTGCTTTACAAACCAATGGGAATAGTGTTTGAGAAATGTTCTCCAAAATTCTTCACGGGAGGGACAGGCTCTCTCTTTTAAAATAAAAATATCCTTTAATTTGCTGTGGGAAATGGTAAGATCCTAAATTCGGCTTTGCTGCTTCCTCACTGCGTTACCAAGTGTTAGTAAGAATGCCTTTACTTTGTCTGGAAATCAGGAAAAAAACTAAAAACTTGGAGCTCTGAGAACATCTGCAAACCACCCTTTTGCAAGCCATGTTCTGGACGAAGCCCTTGGCACTGCCAAGTATTCAGCCAGGAGGTAGTGCACCCAGAGTGCAGGAACACAGAGTGAGCTGGAAAGACCACCAAACACAGACACAACTGGCCCCAAACCCAGGTGTACTCCTGACTGGAGGAAGAGGAAGCCTCAGCTAGCTATGGCCGTCCACACCTAAGGGGGAACATGCTGGCAGCTGCTGTGAAGGAAATGAGGCTATTTGTTGACATGCTGCCATGCCTGCATGACCTAAAAGCAGTCCTGAGCAGACAGGTGAGGCCTGAGGTACCACTCCTGCCTCGGTGCTGTCTGGTTTGGCTGCAGCAGCTGTAGAGACTGTCAGGTGAGAACTGGGGAAAGATGGGGGAGAAGCCTCGGGGTTGTGTCTCGAGCTCTGTCAGTCCATGATGACACCCATATCGATTTCCCTACCTAACTCTTTCCCAGGCACAGAAACCGAAACACATGGACTCAGCATTCAGCTGTTATCTTAGTTCTGGCAGCTTCGTAACTTAACTCCCAATGAAGGTGGGAAGAAGTCAAGCTGCACACAGAGAGGAAAAAGCTGTCTAATCTGGTTTCTGAGGTTTTGTATGATCTTCTACCCCTGTGCCTATTGTACATATGAAAGCTGACAGGACAACAGAGGTTAGAGGACAAGGCATTAGTAAAGTCTTCTTAGAGTCATGAGCCCTACTAGGAGGAAGGGCTGAAAGACTTGAGTCCCTCAAGAGAGGTCGGAGCTGGGCTTGCTACTCAGCTGATTTGGGAGGTAATGGTGGAGGCAGAGCTAGAAAAGGAGAGAACAGACCCGAGAGACAGGCACCTCAGCAGAAGTGAGTCTATGCCAGGAGGTAACAGGACACAGGCAGCCCAACAGTGGGTACTTAAAGAATAGATCACAGCGATGAGCCAGGACCCTGCAACTCTGGGGAGGAGGAGGACAGGGAGTGGACAAAAGGGATCCAAGGCCAGAGCATCTACAGAGGGTACCCAGGAGAAGAGGACAGACCGCAGAGGCCTGAAGGAGGAGGATGTAGGTTTTGCCTAGAGCAAGGTGTTCGTGTGATGATGGATAGTCAAGGTGAAAACTTCCACACACTCTGGAAGGAAGCTGGCAGAATGCAGACACGTTAAGGCCAGTGTCCCGCTTTGGGAAATGAACGTCGCCGAGGTGACAGCTGGAGAAATGAGATCAGATGAACGAAAACACAGAAGACAAAGAGGACGAGGGGACATTGGAAAGTGCTCACAAGGGGATAACAAAGATGACGGGAAGTGAGTGATCCGTGTGGCTGACTTAATAACTAAACAAAGTGCCCGATACTCCGTAGAGATCACACAAATGAGATAAAGCCTTTAAAAGCAGAGGTCAGGGTAGAGACCGGAGGGAGGAGGCAGATTACCTCAGGTGGGGTCAAAAAAGGGGAGGACATGGAGGTCATCTGGAGAACAAAGCCAGGAGAGGAAAGGTTTGGAATGGCATAGACTTTACGGCAGAAGCTCTTGAGAATACTCATGTATCCAAACAAGAGACATGAAGCAGATCTTTGACCTTTGAAATCGCAAAGATGGGGAGACTTACAGAGATCCTCCCCCAGTGGAGTAGATGATGTATGGATTCGGGAGACAGCAGGTCTGGGTGCTGACTGAGAAAGACGTCTCTGCGCCCTGGATTGTTTCATGCTGTGAAAGGCAGTGTGGTGGATTAAGTGATGGCTGTCCCACCTAGCCTCAGACATTTGCATAGCCAATCTCTAGTTGGTGGTACCGTTAGGATGTCTGGCCTTGCTGGAGAAAGTAAGTTACTGGAGACAGGGTGTGAGAGTTTAAGACCCTCGTTCTAGTTTGCTCTCTGTTTCCTGCTTGCGTTCAAGGGGTGAGCTCTCAGCTTGCTACCCCAGCCTCCACCATGCTGCTGCTTCCCTACCATGATGAACTCTGACCCCACTAGAGCAGCAATCCCATATAAATCCTTCCTTGTACAAGTTGCCTCAATCATGGTGTTTAATCGCAGCAATAGAAAAATAGCTAATGCAGGCAGAAATCCCCGGCTATGACATTCTAGAAGCTACCCGTGCTTAACGGGTTTTATTCTTTGTGATTCCAATGAGTTTTCATGACATAAAAATATTCATTTTGCCAGAAAAGAAAGAAAAGGGATTCCCATCATCTGCTGAAATCACACCTAGGCAAACTCAGAGCAAATACATTGATCAGCTCCTTACACACAGGAGTCACCTTTTATATGAAGAAAAAACCCACTGTGTGCAAAAAAAAACTTTCCTTGTGCAGGCAAATTCATGGCTTTGATGTCTAATTTTCTGTAACACTTTGTAATGCTTGAGTCACGTGCCGGTTGCTTGTGTATGAAATAAACTCTCCAATCTTTACTGGAGACTACTTCAAACACTGTAGTATAAACTCCTCCAGCTTGACTGACCATTCACACCGAGTCTCACCATTCCTGATGTCAGTTAGGATGATATTTTAGTCGGGGTTTCTACTCCTGCACAAACATCATGACCAAGAAGCAAGCTGGGGAGGAAAGGGTTTATTCAGCTTACACTTCCACATTGCTGTCCATCACCAAAGGAAGTCAGGACTGGAACTCAAGCAGATCAGGAAGCAGGAGCTGATGCAGAGGCCATGGAGGGATGTTACTTACTGGCTTGCTTCCCCTGGCTTGCTCAGCTTGCTTCCTTATAGAACCCAAGACCTCCAGCCCAGGGACAGCACCACCCACAATGGTCTGGGCCTTCCCACCCTTGATCACTAATTGAGAAAATGCCTTACAGCTGGGCCTCATGAAAGCATTTGCACAACTGAGGCTCCTTTTCTGTGATAACTCCAGCTTGCGTCAAGTTGACACACAAAACCAGCCGGGACAGATGATGAAGAGGGAAACGTCATCACTCAACTCACACTTTAAACATTTGCGAAGATACACTTCGTGGGATGAATGAGTTCGGTCAAAGTATTCAGATTAGAAATTTGGGTTAAAACAACGGTGCCAACTCAGGCTTCTGTGTTTCCCATATGATCTGTGTTTATAAACCAAGTAGATATGCAGAATGGGAGCTGCGCACGGACTCTACAAAGAATCGCCTCAGATCCTTGCATCCTTAGTCTTGGTCAAAGACGCTTGTGTGAGAGAAGATTGTGACCCAGTCACTGCTAAGAAATGACCTGTGTACCTCCCAGAGTCCCCTGAGTTGGGCCACATGAGGGAAACACCTTTTAAAAGGCAGCATCTTTTTGTCCAAAGTGGCTCTCTTTGAAGGAAAGGCACTGTTTTCACTGGTCCTCTTAGAGGCTTGACTGACAGTTGAGACTCAGAGTCAACTCTCAGAGCCAAATGATTAGGTATGATCAGGACAGAGCTTCCTTTTTGGTGAACTCTGATCCTACTGTGTCAACGTATTTCACACCCCACTTCCTATAAGGGACTGAAACTAAGGAAATGCCTTAATCTTACCCTACCCATCACAACAGCTCCAACAACAGTCTGTATTAAATTCCATTTTTCCCCTCAGATTAAGTCAGCTAGCACTGATGACTTCCATTGAAGAGATGTGTTTGCTCTCCCAGGCTTCCTCATCCAGACAACAATTTGGAAAACTAGAAACCACATCCTTCCTCTTCCTCAGTTACTTGGCCTCACAGAACCCCCACAGATAGGAACCTGATCTTTGCCAAGTGATGACATCCCAGGCAAGACAGGCTGACACCACTTGGGGTCATGCTGTGTCCAGGTGCTCATGCCAAATGCTGGCTCCTTGGCAAGCAGTTTCCCAAGACAGGTGCCTCTTCTCTTGGATTTAATTGCCTGTGAGGGTGTTGTCACATCTCACTCCATGGCTCCCTCCTAGTAGACATAAGCTTTTCTCCAGGCGTGTCCTAGACTCGCTGCTCTCAACCAAGACAAGACAATTAACCAATACTCATGACTTCGGTTTTCAGAGACATGGTCTTTCCACACTGATCTCCAACTTACAAATTTCCTGTTTCTGCCTCACAAATGCTGCCTCAAACTTGAGCTCACATACTTAGCTCTGAAATAGTTTTTTTTTCCTAAATAAAGGAGATATAGAAATGTGTGGGTCTAAAGGGTAAAAGAAGGCAGAGAAACGAACTGTTTGAAAAAAGATGCTTTCCCTGATTTTATTTAAAACCAGTAACATTGTTCTCAAATGATGACCTCACTGTGCAGTGAATGGGCATCAAAGTTGTGACGATATCTTGTTTCTCGTCATATAATCCTCCTCCAATGTGGAAGGAGAATACTCATTCCTTGTATCCAACCTACCCTTTCCAATCTACCATTTCAATTATAGTTCCCAAGAACATGTCTGTTTGTTTGTGTTCAGTGACAGGAAGATGTTTGCCCAAACTGCATGCACTGCCCAAAGTAAAGGGCAGAGGGGTTGCACAGCTCACAGCTCACAGTGTGAAGTGTGTGGTTGCCAGTCAAGCTCTGGCATCGTACAGAGACGAAACAAAGGTTTCAACATATACTTGTCTCCGGATTCCTCTTCTGCTGTAACTTACAGGGGATCGGGTATTCTCCTCCCATATAGGAAGATGGTTATACGACTAGAAATGAGATATAGGGACAACTTTGATGCCCATTCACCCCACAGAGGCCAGAGCATGCTTGTTGGATGTTGTCCCATTGGCACTGTGGGGACATTAAGTTTAGAGAATGTTCCTAACATTAAAACTCTAGTACAATGAGCACCCTTCACGGAGGAAAGATTCAGCAAATAATTAATAAGTAGAATGACCCAAAAAGGAGGGGAAGCTGTAAGCATTTTCTCTTTAAAACTCAACTTACTGGGAACCAAAAATTCAAGAACAGAGCAATGCTTACGGATGCACATTTATGCAACTATGGCATATGGAAGAATATATATGCAGCTCACATGGACTAATGTACTCAACACTGTCGGTGATCTTCTGATATGCTTATAGTCTTATTATTAATGCCATCATTATTATTCCAGAAATATCAAATGCAACTATATAAATTGTAGAATAAAAAGCAGAACAATCACAGTGAAAGTTTAGTGTGTGATCACCTAAGCTGAATCTTATCATTTATTTACTTATTTATTTATTCGTTCATTTACTTATTTAACTATTGTGGTCCTGTGATGGTCCACTCAACCCTGTACATGTCAGGCAAGCTACTCTTACATCTTCTAACGATTTTCCTTGAGATAGCATCACGCCATATAAACTACATGGCTGGCCTTGAAGTTCTGATTCTCCTGCATCAGCTTCTTGAGTAGCTAGAATTACAGGCCCACGCTGAGCATCTATTTCAAATTTAAATGTCTTAGTTCCAAACACTTTTGTGTGCTGATGAAATAATGTAAGTGCAATATTTATATTGTTAACCTCTCTGGACTCTTATCCATCTTTATATGTTGCTTATAAGAATTTCAGACAATGTATTATTCCTTTACAGCAATAGTTAATGCAGTAAAAATTTGACAAGAGAACCAAAACAAGCTGGATAACTCTTCAGAATACTACATAAGTGAATTTGCCCCAGTTTTGCCCTGCATAAATTTTCCTCTTAAGGATTTTGAAAAGGAAAAAAAAAGGGAATAGTTAGCATCCGTGATTCAGACCTGTAAGGAGGAGCTAGTGGAAAACAGCTGCTTGGAGCCTGCTGGTCACCAACCCCTTCTCAGGGGGCTGTGCGTATACAGCACAAAGAACAGCGCTCCACCGTCATCCTGTTTCTCTCAGGAAGGAGGCTCTTCTTGAGATAGAGCACAAAGCCCACAGGCTGCTGCTGTTTCCTAGTCACCACTAGTCCCTTCATGAAGAACAGCCTTTACGAGAGTCCTAAAGGTAAAGTGGCTGCAGGAGCTTTAACAGGGCACTTGAGAGAGAAGAGTGCCATGGGAGAAATACACGACGATGCTCAGGATGAGAGACTACCTGGGCCCACTGCCTGCTGGACTGCAAGCTGGACAGTAGTGGGAAATGAAGACCCAAAGAGTTCTAACGGAGAAGCCTACAGATTTCAAAGGGGCCTTGGTCCTAGCCCCAGCATGAGAAGCTGGCACACCACCACTGGTCAGTCACAGCAGCACCTCCTCACTTGGGCTCTCTCATCATGCCCTTGCGCCCAACCCTCATGCCATAAACCATAGATACCCTCTAGGAGATTCACATATGTGTCCACAGAATCACAAGAGGGGGAACACTGAACTACATGGGAAACCATGACCAAATGTTCTTCAGATTGCCACAGTGGTGTGATTGTAGGAAAATGTCTTTTGTCCTGGTATTAAGATTCCACCCACAGGTACTGTGAGATGGCTCAGCAATTAAGAGCACTGGCTGCTCTTGCAGAGAACCTCGATTTGATTCCCAGCACCCATGTGGCAATTTGTAACCATATATAACTCCACTTTCAGTGGGTCTGGCCTCCACAGACTCTAGTAACACATAGTATACATACATACATACATACATGCATTCATACATACATACATGCATTCATACATGCATACATTCATTCATACATACATACTTATATGCATGCATAATACTTACATGCATGCATACATACATGCAAGAAAAACACCCATACACATAAAATAATACATTTCTTAAAACTTAAGTATACTTTTGCCATGTTATCCAGCAGCCACGTTCCTTAGCTGAACTGAAAACCTTTTGCCCAAACAACTTAACAACAGCAGTCCACTGAAAACCCTACACACTGATATTAATGTCACTTTATTTAGTGTTGTCTGAGTTTGGAATCTACCCAGACGCTTTTCATGGGTACGCAGATGCGACAGTTAATCTTCATTGTCAACTTCAATGTTAGGGCATTTCCAAAGAGAAATTAAATGTGGAGAGAAGACCCCCCCCCACTTTAATGTAGATGACACCACGTCCTGCCCTGGGTCCTGAGCTAAGGGAGAAAGTCACTGTCACACCAGTGCTCCCTTCTCTGACTCCTAATCCACTGAGATGTTAGCAAGGCAGCTTCACACTTCACACCACAGGGATGCAGGGATGCCAGCTGCTATGACTTCCAGCCATGCTGGGCTGTATCCTCAAAATAAATCTTCCCCCCTTGAGTTTCTTTGGACAGGTAGTTGGTGACAGTAAAAGGAGAAGTGACTAATGGAATCGGTAAACAAATCGCTGGCCCTGGTGAGAACGGAGCCAGCCACAGAACCAAGAAAAGGCACAAAGGAACCACAGGTGTGTGTGTGTGTGTGTGTGTGTGTGTGTGTGTGTGTGTGTGTGTGTGTGTGTGTGTGTCTAAGCGAAAGATGCCAAGCTGAGAAGATTACTCACCATTTCCTTCCTGCAGAGGACATTCTAGGCAAAGCGAAGCCACGGGGGAGGGGGGGTGTAGAGATCAGTGGTTTGAGGATGGTCAGATGGCTCAATGGGAAAAGGTGCCTGCTTCCGGTTTAACCCCGGGGATCCCCATAACAAAGGAGAGAACAAACAACTGTAAGTTGTCTTCCGACCTCCACACAAGTGACATCTGCAAGGAGACATGTTCTATTTCATTCACCGCCTGTCTTGTCCCTTCTGAGGATGTGAGCTAACAGCAGTGTTATTGTTGAGTTCTGTGCCCATGGCAACACTGTAACACCGTCGTAAAAATACCATTAATGTGAGCATTGTAACAAAGGTCTTAGCACTTAGTGAATGACTGTCAGGGAAAAAAAAAAACCTCACAGAATGACCATTTATTAATCATGTTATCTACAAAACTTTATAGTCCCGTATAATTTAATGAAGTAAATGAGTTGACTGTGTGATATCCAATTCTAAGATTCTGGTGTTGAGGATAAATTGTAAAAGGAAGTATAAACCGATGTAGTGAGGGTGGCTTCCAGTGCAGAAGTTGCTCTCCGTCAGTGGTTCTCAACCTTCCTGATGCCGGGACCCTTTCATACAGTCCCTCATGTTGTGGTGACCCCCAACCATAAAATTATTTTTAATGCTATTTCATAACTGTAGTTTTGCTGTGAATTGTAATGTAAACATTTTTGAAGCTAGAGGCTCATCAAGTGGGTCACAACCCCTGGGTTGAGGACGGCTGCTGTGGAAGGTTGGGAGGACAAGGCACCTGGGACTAGAAATTACCTCAACTCAAAGTAACACCTGTGGCTTGTCAGCAGTAACTTTCCTCACTGTGGTTAAAGTATCTCCCATCAGAAGTGAGTGTGAGATTTAAGAGTTGGGGGGTTGAGTGTAGGAATCCCGACACACCACAGAGGAAGTCCCTAAAGCCCAGGAGGCAGCAGCATTCCTCTGGAAATAACTGCAGTCCACATGGAAATCTCAGGAGCACACTGTCCACAGTGAGACCCACCTCTGCTTGGGCTTTTGGACCTGTATGGCTCCATTAGAAGATCACTGCTCAACACCAGAAAATGCAGTTCTCTGTTCTACATAAAGCCCACTGGAGCCAAAGGCGTATGCATTGACAGTATCCTTAATACAAACCACATCTCCCGGGAAAGTGTGATAGTTAATAGACATGCCTGGTTTCGTGTTACTGAAAGAATAGCAAGGTCAAACTGTACTGTGGATCCATCCAACAAACACTGAATGCCCAGGACAAAGGAGTCAGGCTCTGCAGTAATCCTTAAGAGTTTACAAAGGTCCAGGCTTCTGGCAACATCCTCACGAGGGTCTGTGTCTTACAGATCTTTCTCACATCCAAGGACACCAAAGGAACAGTTTGGCAGACATCGCCGTGTTGGGCTTCTATGAGCTAATCACATAGGGTAATGGGTGAAAAGTCGTAAATGGTGAAGACAAAGAGTAACAGAATGGAGGCCTCCAATGTTCTTCAGCAATCCTCTCCATCAAAGCAAGAGGGATGAGGAGGACCTCCTGGTTTCTGGAATGAGGTCTCCTCACAGAGGAAGCTCACGTCAATCTACTGCACCTTCCTTTCCTGCGTGCTTCAAGGGTACTGGGTGTAAGGACTGACCCTGAGTGTGACAGAACTGGAATGGGTCTCCCAAGAAAGATTTGACTCCAAATCCGAACAACATCCAGATCTGTGTAGTATCCAGCACACGTGTCTGCCCCCAACCCCCAGGAAGCACTGATTGGCCAAAAAAACAGCATGCAGGTGAGACGTCGCACTCAAACAAAAATGTCTATCAGTATCCAATCCCAACCAGGTTCCCAGTCAGTTCCTGAAACCCATGCACCAGTAACCATGTACTATGTAGCCTGCTTCTCTTTGGGGGTCATGCTAGAAAAAAAGACATGACTGTTTTGAAGAGCTTTAAAAAAATAAAAATAAAAAGCCTAGACGATCGAAGATCTTCGTTTCACAGAGGAGTCACACAGGCTACATAAAATTAAGGCACATACATATTCATTTCATTGACAACACACCCACACACTGAGATATACACACACACACTCGGAAAATTAATCTAAACTGCACACCACGGAAGGCACAGTGAAAGCTGAGGGAGACGAGGAACAATGCTCGCAAATGCTTACAGTTCAGCTCTACGGATGGGAATTCCTGAGTAAACAAACGGCTGACGGAGAGGGGGAGACCAGATGCCGAGAGGAGGGAGCATCAGGGAAGCACAAGAGCTCTGTGTGAAAGTCATGAGACCTGCAAGGACAACAGAGTACACTCGCTGACCAAACGCCCCCCTAAATCAGAGCTGATGCACGTAGCTGGCCCCAGGGCCTTGGGCTGCACATGTGTAAGAGTGGCTGATACTCAGGAAGGCACCATGAAAACCCCAGCAGGAGGGACCCCTGATGGTTTTCTTCAGGCATCTTGTAATCTGTGCGTTGCCTACTCCCCATGAGAGGATGTGGCAGGTGGCTCTAACTTGGCTCTGGGGACATCTATAAGGGGAAGTTTCTACTACTGAACAAGAGTGAAAACCAGAGAGCACAGAGATCCCTTTCCTTCTGCCCTCTCGACTGTTCAGGGTCCAATGTATAGGAAATCAACACAGGGCACACAGCTAGAGCAGTCACTTTGGAACTGTGGCCTGCTAGCAGCCCACAAGACAGCCTGGTGACACAAAGTTCCGCTTTGCCCACGCTGCCCCTAAAATGGTTGTCAAAGGTGTCACCCGAACATGAGCAAGAGCTGTGTCCAGGGGTTGGGGATTTAGCTCAGTGGTAGAGCGCTTGCCTAGGAAGCGCAAGGCCCTGGGTTCGGTCCCCAGCTCCGAAAAAAAAAAAAAAAAAAAAAAAAAAAAAAAAAAAAAAAAAAAAGAGCTGTGTCCAAAGAAGGATCAATCACCCCATGCCTGGGTCAAGGCTGTGCTCAGTGATTGTCACAGTGACTGTTACAGGCCTCCACGTGGAATGTTGGCAAATGGGAAGAACCAGCAGTGATGGCCTTTCTGGTGCCACAGAGTGATCTGCGTGTTCACAGAAGGGCAGCTTCATATCCACTCATTTCACAGGCCGGTGAAAGGAAGGGCTTCCATGCTCTCTCCCCTGCACTGTCTTCTTTAGAAATGAAGGAACTTGTAAAACAATGGGAGGGTGACAAGAAAAATGTATAATTCAGACTCTCCACCATTTTCCCCCAGAAAGCATTAAAAATAAAAATAAAAGTTATGTCTTTCATTTGCTTTGCCTTATTTTTTTTTTACATCTGTGTATCAATGTTACAGTTCACTGCAGTGTTTCTCAACCTTCCTGATGCCATGATTCTTTAATACGGTTCCTCATGCTGTGGTGATCTCAACCATAAAATTATTTTGTTGCTACTTCATTAACTGTAATTTTGCTATGCTATGAATTGTAAATATCTGACATGCAGGATGTCTAATATATGATTTCCCCCACACACACACCCAGAGTGGTGGTGACCCACAGGCTGAGAACCACTGGTTTTACTGGCCATGTGGTGGGGCCTAGCATATGTGTAGAGAATGTATATCTCTCCTCATTTGGGCCAGATATGGAAATCGGCATCCTCATTATCCCCAACACATGCCCAGCTTGTTTCTGAGGACCCTCACCTGCCCTCCAGCCAGTATTTTCAAGAAGCCTGCCCTAGCAAATGGGGATTGGGGACCAATCGCTCCTCTAGAAATATCCATCTGGGCTACATCATTTTTCCAGCAACTAAAAATGTTGTCACCATGTCAGCTGCAACAAATGTGTGTGTCTGAAGCACAGAACATTGCTATCCCTCATACTATAGCGGGACGTTCTTAGGGTTCGGTTTTGTTAGCAGAACTTTATTTCCATGAGGTATACCCCGGGAGTCTTTCAAGGTCTGGACCCAGGCAAGGAATGAGAGGCCTGAAGCAGCACCCAGCCCGGGTGGAGCCTTGGGACACTAATCTGCATGGTCCCATTGCTTTGAAATCATTTCCAAAGCTCCCCTACCCCCATTTTTGGACTATTGTCTTTAAAGACTAGCAAGGTGCATTTCCAGAAGAAGCAGTGGCAGCAGGTCTGCCCAGGGGTAAGATCCCATTTTGTCCCAGCCCAGGGATGACACTTCACACAATGAGTTGAACCTTTCTACACTGATCATTGATCAATGGGCTGGAGGGCAGGTGAGGATCATCAGAAACAAGCTGAGCATGTGTTGAGGATGACAATGACGACTACGACGATGATGACGACGACGACGACAATGAAGAAGAAGAAGATGATGATGATGATTTCCATATCTGGGCCCCAAGAAAATTCTCATATCCCACCCTCACTACCAATAAACCAGTGGTTCTCAACCTGTGAGTGATGACCCCCTAAAGGGTCAAATATCAGAAGCCTGCATATCAGATATTTACATTATGAATCATAACATAGAACAATTACAGTTATCAATTTATAGTTATGACGTATCAATGAAATAATTTTATGGTTGTGGTCACCACAGCATGAGAAACCTTGTGTTAAAGAATCACAGCATCAGGAAGGTTGAACCCAGAGTAGGGACAGGACTGAGAGTTCTGCTGCCAGCCCACTGGGTCTTCTTCTCCTCTTTCCTGTCCTTGTCTCCTCTGATTTATTCCTTCACGTCCTTGCCCTGATAATGTCCGCTCTAATATCGGGGAAACACTGCTGTCTGGTGATAAACCCTAGCTATGACCGCATAGCCATGAGAATGGTCCGGTTGTCAGAAGCAGACATGCTAAATGTTCATGAGGAGATGAAATAGAAAGAACTGTGTTCTTTCCTCATAAGACTACAGAAAGCTTTGGTTACCTTGAGGGACAACTTGGACGACTTACAAAACAGAACATACCTAGACTATAAGCTCATCTGACTGGGCTTCTCAGTACTGACCCAAAGAAGAGTTTATCCACGCAGCCTTTCCAGGATACTCACAACAGCTTCACTCACCACCGGCCAATTGGACATCCTTTAGTGGACGGATGCTATCCACTTAAAAGTGAAATCCATCTAGAACATTGCTCAGCACCAGAAAGGAATGAGCGAGAGTCTCGGGACATTAATAAGGGTTAGACTTGAGCCTGAAGGTACAAATACACAGGTAGCACATGTACTCAACAGGTGGCCACAAAATCCTGCCCTCAGAATAATGGGAGAGGCCCAGCTTGGTGCCTTCTGCCCTGCAAACATAAAGAAATGGAGTGAGATATATCTATCAAGCACCAAACTCAAACACAGCAAAGTTGAACTGGTCATCTATGTAGATTCCAGAGCAGCTAGACCCCAGACCATGATTCCAAGGACTCTTGGCCACTTTGCTAGTAGTTAAGAAGCTAGTGAGACCACAGAAATGTCTACATGTTGGTGAATTATTTGGAAGTGTAATTTGGTCTCTATGCTGGCTAGGTTTTGTCAACCTGACACAAAGTCATCTGGGCTAAGGGAACTTCGATTGAGAAAGTGCTCCCACCAGTTTTAACCAACGATCAATGTAGAAATATTGGGCTCGTTGTGTAAAGTGTCACCCCTCGGATAGTGGTCCTGATTTGTATAAGAAAGCTAACTGAGAAATCTGTGAGGAATAAGCCAGTAAGTAGCATTACTCCATGGCCTCTGCTACGAGTTCCTGCTTGCAGGTCCCTACCTTGAATTCTTGCCCTGACTTCCTTCTGTGATGGAATGACCTGAGAGCTGCCATCCAAAATACATCCCAATCCTCCCATGTTGCTTCTGGTCATGGTGCTGATCACAGCGCAGACAGGCCTTGCTGAAACACTCACTTGAATTCACTTCTCAGAACACCCTGTTGTCCTCTTCCTGCTTCGGGGGAACTGCTTACAGAAGATGAGTGCCCTCTCCCTCAGTATCAGAGACCAAATGCTGAGGACAATGGGTGGAGGGGGCTGTCCTTACTAAGCCATCCTGCACCATGACCCTGTGAACAGGCCCAGGTCTAAGTGACTGCATTTCAGGAATACTTCTATGTGATAAATCAAACCCTTAGGTATAAGACTGGGACAAGAAACTCAGGAAAGGTCCAAGGAGGTCTCCACATGATCACAAGAGGCCAGCATTTCCTCTTAGACTAATAGTCACACATGGCTTAAGAAGATATCTTAGAATTCTTAGAGTCCAAGTTACTCAGATGCACTAGCGTATACTACTATGTTGTGTGTGTGTGTGTGTGTGTGTGTGTGTATGCATGACACAGCTCACATGTAGAGGTCAGGTGGAGGTCAGAGGACTATTTTCAGGAATTATTTCTCATATTTCACTATCTGGGTCCTAAGTATCAAACTTAGTCAGGCTTAGGGGTTAATGCCTTTACCAACAGACATATTACCAGTCCCAGACTATACTACTTGCCGACCCTGGCAGTCAGGATCCTCTGTCTCTGTTATCAAAGAAGCATGTACGAGGTTGAGGGAACCGGCCCAGGATGATCTGAGAAGGTGGTCCATGCCTGAGCATGGTCCACGGCATTAATAGGAATACATGAGCAAACACCTCCTGTGACCAACGTTGATAGGTTGCACATGCAGATCTCCGCAGTTTTGTGATCAATATTGAGGCCCAACCTCAAGGCATGCTATTGCAACCCAGAGCCCAGTGTCCAAAGGAAGATAAATTCCGATGCCACAAGACTAGAGAGAGGAAGGTTTCGCCACAAAAGAGAAACAGAAAGTTCCTTGAGGAGCTGTTTCTAACCCTTGCCCTTACCACGCAGCATACTTTTAACCAATTTATGCAGACAAGAGAGCGATTTCACAATAGCCATTCTTCACCGAGAAACGTTACGACTTTTTTTTTCTCGATGCTAGTCGGATGAAAATGCTAATTTTACTACCAGTCATGAATAAAATAATGATCTAATATGCAAATTTCAGGTAACAGCTGCATCTCCATAAACAACTTCCTGCTTCAAAGTGTGAGATCAAGCGTCAATGAGTGCTGCCGCGGGCGTGCACAGAGCCCAGGGTGGATAACTGTGTTTTCAGCTGCTGGGTGCATAAAGGAAGCACACCATTAACATGTGGGGGTGTGATTGATTCAGAAATATCCCACACACTGTACACTGGCTGGAAACACACAGCGTGTAGGCGTCCCGTGTTATCTCAAGACTCAATGGCAACACTCATGCCGGCATCCTTCCTAAGCGCCCTTTTACCTCCTCTGACATCTGTAGCTCTTCCTCGGCAGCCTTCCCTGCTCCTTTCACAGACCGCCTATGTGGGACATGAGGAATCAGTCATGTGTAAGGGGGTGGAGGGGCATGTCTTCAGAGCATATCAATGAAGAAAGATAATGCAAGAAAGACGATGTTTTCCAATACAGTCCAGAGGACTGCAGAGCTCTGCTCCCACGGTCTAGGATATTGGGAGCTCGGCAGCCTGCACTGCCTATATACTTCAGAGAATTCAGCGTACCTCGCTGATATGCAGAGCCACTCACTGAAGGAGAAACAAAACATAAAACTCAGGGAGGAGAGATTGCTCAGAAGCATTTGCCTCGCAAGCTTATGACCCCATGTTTAGTCCCCGGAACCTTAGAAAAAAGCTAGATGCAATGTGCAATCCCAACACTACTGCAGGGACAGAATGTCGAGACAAGAAAACAGGGCAGAAGCTCAGAGGCCAGCTGAAACACCCTAGGCATGGCAGATAGAAGGCAGACCCCGCCTTAACAAGGTGGAAGGCATGAACTCCCCAAAGTCATCCTCTGACCTCCATACATATACAGGCAGGCACACACACACACACACACACACACACACACACACACACACACACGCCATGAAGTAAGTTTCAAAAATCAAAAGATGTATTTTACTTATATAAAATGACGCTATTCTAGAAAGCAAAGACTGCATGTAGTTTGGAAGTCATGTTTGAGAGCATGAGAGAGAACTAAAGTTTGTCCAGAAAATGCACAGTGGTCTCGAGCAGCATTGCAGCTGGGCTGTGAAATGTCTGTCACCTGTCCTGCCAGTGTGCACATGCAGTGGTTACCTTTACCAAGGAATGCTGTCACAAAGTCATACTTCACTTCTACTGTTCCACCTTCTGCTTTTATTATAGGAGAGTGATTTGGTTTAGAACAAAACAGCACGCATGACTTAAAGACACTTAGTGCTGAGTAACCAAGACACGCGAAGGCGGGGTTTAAACTTAGAGAAAGAGCCAGCAGTGGCCTGCTTCCCTGGCAGCTGTCTAGCTGTGCTGGGATCTAAACGTCTCTCTAGGCTTACTTCCAACAGCGACCTCTGACTTGGGCTACAAATTCAACCCAAGTCTGGGACACCCATGCCACATGCCATCCCATAAGCTCACTCAGGTGAGGGGCATGGGCGATGGGTGGTTGTGGGTAATAAAATACTTGTTGCTCAATGGAGCATAATTCAAAAGACTGGGAAAAGCCAAACGGACTAGTCCTAGTGCGTGAATAGACTCAAGGCTACAAAATCCCCCTCCGGACACTGAGCTTCTGGAAGATGAGATAGACCAGCTCTGGGGATAAAATTATGAATGAAGCAGTCAATATCCACCTGGAAACGGAGAAGCCAATGGCAGCTTCCCTCTGGACATGCTCAGTCCTTTGGCAGAGTGTAAGTCCTCCCTGTGAAAACCCAGCCATGTATAATGGGGATGGATACAGCCAGTGGTTACCCAGATGTGGAGGCAACGACCAAATGAGCTGGGGAAGGGACCAGATGTGGCCAGATGTGGGCCATTCTATCTCAGAGAGGAAGAGCAAGAATGAAACGGAACATGTCAACGAAGCAGAGTAAGAAGGAAGCGTGTGGGGAAAGGCTACGCCAGGCACACCTCATCTTCCTCGCTGCGGCGGCTCACTCACCCACCCAAAGCTGGGGACCAGCCACTTCAGCTGTACCAGCTTATACAGTTCCTCACTGCAAAGAAGAAGAAGAAGGAAAAAAAAAAAACCTTCCTGACTGGTGTGAACCAGTTGGCTGGATTCTCAGAGCTCCCTGTCAGACTGTGCACTCCAAAGCACGCTTTATCCAAAGCCTAGGCAATTCCATGACACTTGCAACACCATCTCCTCCCACAAAGCTGAGGAGGGCTACTTGGTGTAAGCGCTAAATTAGTGCTTTGGAAGGGGCTTTGGTTATAAAGACAGGGCACAGACAGCACTTCCCAGCAGGCGTCCATCCCAGCACCTCTCCCCTTTCATCCTCTTCAATTGCAGCTGGGAAGAGCTCAAAACCCTTTACTGCACTCAGCCACACAAAGGAAGCCCTCTCCACAGGCTTCTCTCTTGCTAGCCTGTGAAGCACAGGTTTAATGACCTAAGGTCCCTGGATTTACTCATTCCCAGGGGATCACGGAACCCACAGCCCAGTTGCCACATCTTTGCTGAAATAAACGGAGAGCCAGCAAAACAGTGCTTGCATTACAGACGGCTCCGGTATCTAGCGACTTTCAAAAGGATGGTTAATTAGAGACAGAACTTGTCTTCCTAGGACAATACTGGAGTCCTGGATGGCTGTGCAAGACCATCTCCTCAAGTCCCCCCAGAGAACGGAGGATGCTCCCTGGATTGCGGTGCTTGTCTCCCGGCTGTCACTGCCATCTATCAAGACATGAGTATTTCACTTACGAAAGCAGTGCAACCTAGGTCTATGAAACAGGGCAATGAAAGAAAAAAAAAAACCATAAAAAAACATGCTGCAAAGTACAGAGAGGTAAGCAGCTGTTGGGTTAGCTGGTCGAGTGCTAATCAGTTAAGTCTCGTTTCCCAGAGGCCACAGAACTAGTAAAGTCTACATCCAAGACACAGAAAGTGAGAAATGAGTCACCTTAGACTTACCGAAGCGAGACTCCTGCTGCACGCTTTGCAGCATCCGAATGGGAAGTGCAGGCAGCTCCTCAGCAGATGGGAGGCTGTGCAAGCAGGGGCACTTCAACCTCGCTGCAAAGGAAGGAGGCGGCCAGGGTGACCAAGTAAGTGGTCACGGCTCCAGTCAGCCTCGGCTTGGACTAGGCAGCCAAGGTACTCTGCAAAACAGGCACACTGCAGCACGGTGGCAGGCATAGGATCCCTATGCATGTCCCATATATTCAAGCGTAATAGAAAACACGGATCTGGAGTGGATTCCATGTGGATATGGGGGCTGCCTGGCACTGAGCGTAAAACGCAAGCTCTCTGCTGGTAACAAAATTAGCCATGGAGATGGACGCCTTGATTAGAGCGCAGTGCTGTCCCCCAGGACAGCAATTACGGAGAGCAGGTGCTCTGTCTCCTGCTCTTTCAGATAAATGCCTGTAATCTCATTTCACAAACGATCCCTATTTAGACAGGAGCCACCTATTGTGATGATATCATTTGCTCTAGTAGCCATAAATGGGCAACTTCCTACAGAGCGTCACAGAGCTGACGACACAGGTCTTCATAAAGTGAGTGGGCAGGGTGTTCGGAGAGACCCATCCACATGAGCAGCTCATGATGAAGATTCTGAGCTCCCTGGCATCTGAGAAGTTGCAGGGGAAGAGGAAAGCCTTCCACTCTGACCTTTTGGTACACCAGACTGGGATTAAAACCAACTGTAAGCGAGAGGAGAAACATGAGGGCAGATCAGAGACCCCTGGCATCTGCACATCCTTACACCTACTTCAACTGCAATAACCTTTTTTATTCCCAATGAAGGTCTGGACCTCTGATGGCTGCTGTTTTTGAAGTACAGAAACTCTACCCTGGGAGGCAAACATTACCCAAGAGTCAGGTGTGATTTGGTAAAGATGGTAAGAAGCTTAGGTGCCTGATGGTTGACCAGATGACTATTCCTAAAACCTCACTCACAGCAAAGTAACTTCTTCTAAAAGCACATGCAGAATAACCAAAGGGCTTGGATGGATTAGAGTTTTGGATTTCTCCACTGACATATCTACGGAGACAGTGACTGGTGAGGACCAAATATAAGAATAACCATTGAGCTTGGCCACTGCACAAATACTGCAGGAGACATTTAGGAAGAGTGTCCTAGTAAAACCTCCCTGGACTTCCCTGAATTAGTCCAGTGGCCCAAACAGCTCATTTGGAAAAGGAAGGGGTTCACCTAGACAAGTCCCTATTATAAGACTGGCTTAGTGCAGTTTAGACCGAATTAGACTAGCATACTCCTCAAAAGTACATGGTTGCTCAATGATCTAAGCTGCAAAGTTTCTAGTGTACTGCTACTGTCTGAATTAATTTGCTTTTGGACCCCAATGAGAAGCTGTGTTAAGATTACTCAGTGTAGAGAAGTACGCACAGCTCACAAAAACTTGCTTTAATATTCATGTAAAACAAAACAAACAAACAAACAAAAAACCAAAACAGTAAACCTGGGCTGGAGAGATAACTCAGTGGTTAAGAGCACTGACTGTTCTTTGTCCTGATTTCAATTCCCAGCAACCACAGGGTGGCTTACAACCATCTGTAATGGGATCTAATGCCCTCTTCTGGTGTGTCTGAAGACAGCTACAATGTACTTATATGCATAAAATAAATAATTAAATCTAAAAAAAAAAAAAGAACAGTAAATCAATACAGACCTTCTTCAGTCTGCCTCATCAACACACCAGGTTACTGGAATAACTAACAATACTTATGCTTCTTCTCAATGGACACTGAAGACCTCTTTCAGGAAAATAGGCTGCTGCCTGCTATAGGATGTGCTGATGTTCCCCAGCAAGGAGGTTGCCTACACCACTGAAATAGGTTGAATGCCTTCTTCTATGCCCACCCTGCAAGGCTATGTCCACTTAAATCCACAGAATACCATATTATTTGGAAATAGGTCTTTGTTAGACATAATTATGGACCTTGAGATGAGATCACTCACTAATTAGGGAAGGCCAATAACAGACATCCCAGAACACTGACATCAAGTCAAAGACAGACAAACTGACTAGACTGACAGATCTACAGCCAAAGAACACCAGTATCTCCAGTTACCACCACATTCTGTAAAGATGCATGGAATGAACCCTAAGAACCTGCAGAATGAACCATTCCTCCCGCCTATACCTCACGTTCAGAGTCTGGCCTCCAGAACAAGGAGAGAATTAGTACCTGCTGTCTTGGTCACCAGCCTGTGGCTCTACTCCCTGCTGATCAGTCAGCAGTCCACATCAGGCTCTGGAGTATCTTAGGATGATACCACAGAGAACCAATTCAAGCAGGACTCAGACCTGGGAGCTACCCTTTGTTCGGTACAATGCCTTGTCAGTAGTTCCTTGCTATCCAGATGTTTCCTAGTTCATTGAAGACCACAGGACTAGAGTCTCCAGTCATTAAAACAACTGACTCAAAGTCCAAAGAAAGCAATATTTAGTGCTATGCCCCTCCCCATATCATGGTCCTCCATGCCTGCTTACTGATGGAGTGAGTATCTTTCTACCTTAGGGAGTTACCTTTTCTAGGTGTTTTATCATTGCCCAGAATCCAAGGGTAAAAAATCCATTCACCACAGTAGGAAGGACCTCCAGATACTATTGAAATGGAAGGGTAGGGCCTGAGGTAATGATGAAGTAGGAGAAGGAACTGAAGTTATCATGAAATACACCTGAAATAAAGCTGATGTGGAAGAATGGAGTCTGGGTTAAGGATACAACGGAGAGTGGGCCTTGGGATAATGAATAAATAAGAGTAGGGGCATCTGAGGTAATGATGGAATGAGAGGGTACAGCCTGGGGTAAAGTTTACACAGGAAGAGTAAGGTCTGGGATAAGAATGACCCTGGGCGGGGGCACATGGAGTAAGGATGCCACTGTATTGTGGGGTTTCGTGAGAAAACAGGATACAGCACTGCTGGCTTCACATTCAACAGGTTATCTGTCATGTGGTGGGAACACAGGGCAGATTAGATCAGAGCAAACCTAGTAAATGCACCAGAAGGAAGAAGAACATCCAACCAGAAGGAAGAAGAACATCAACCAGGAGGAAGAGGAACATCTAACCAGGAGGAAAAGGGAGAAGAATGTCCAACCAGGAGGAAGAGGAACATCCAACCAGGAGGAAGAGGAACATCCAACCAGGAGGAAGAGGAACATCCAACCAGGAGGAAGAGGAACATCCAACCAGGAGGAAGAGGAACATCCAACCAGGAGGAAGAGGAACATCCAACCAGGAGGAAGAGGAACATCCAACCAGGAGGAAGAGGAACAGGCACCCTTGTACCAAGGGTTCCCCAGGATCATGTGTTTTGCTCATCTGCCTCCTGAGAGCCTAAGGGACATTACTATTGTACCTTATTTTACAGAGAGAGGAACCAAAGCACAGCTGAGCCATCTGGATCAGAAGTGGCTCTAGAACTAATACGCTTCTGTCGAATACACAGTCCTATCTCATACAGAAAACAGACCAGGGTGATCGGCAGCACACCAGGCCTGGTAAACAACTGGGTTATCCTAAAGAGAAGGAGTAGGAAACCATCATAACCAAGGTGGCTTGAGGCACCTGACATATGTAGGACCAGCGAAGCACAACCAGGAAGAGCTGTGGTACTGCTGGGATTAGGTTTCTGTATGACAAAGCAGGTATCTATGTGAACTCACCCGTGGGGACATGGTTGAGAGTTCCGAGACGTCTGTGACTTGTCTCTCTAATAGGAGCTCCGCCCACATCTTAGACAGACTTTCTCTTTCTCACTCAACATCTAGTCCAGCTATAACCACTAAAAACTGAATGAAGATTTGCCAGAACCTTCCATGCTTTCAGATGGCCGTTTCTCACCATCTCTTTTTGAAGCAGACAAGAGTGTTTGTTTCTGTCAGGGAAACTGACGAAGCTCTTAGGAAATCTGCACAGAACCCCACCAGATATGGTCCTTGATTTCTAAAGCAGTAGTCAGATAGATGCTTAAATATCACCTCTCACTTAGATTGACTCAAAACAACTATGTGATGGACAAGCTCCTCAGTTAACAGTTAGTTAAAAGGCTAAATTGGGTTGATGACTGAAATTGAATGTTACTAACTTTAAGAAGCCAGTATGACCACCCAAGCCCTCTCTGCCCTTTGCTGTCATGACTCCCATTGCTATAATCTCTCTAGATTGTTGAAATTTCATCCAAGGCTGATTGGAAGTCATCGTTCTTGGCTGCACGAAGCTGTCCATGCAGAGATTTCACCACTCAGAGTGAGTTCTGGAGCTGGATGAAGCCTACTACCCTAATGCAGACACTCTGATATGGGGCAGGGTAGGGTTTGTCAAGAATGCAGCCATTTCTTACAGCTCAGCCTCAGCCTAGGTGGCAACACCTATGTTAACTTCTTATTCCCAGGAGGAAAGACAAAATACAAAAACAACACCCATTGCTGGTAAATTAGGTCAAGAGCCAGCCACCCCTCTGTGTAAGGCAATCGCATTGTGAAGCTGAGCAAGGGTACAAAACATCTAGCCTTAGAGCCACTGAGTTCTCTGAAGCTGGCTGTCAATAGAGCTGTGTTCATAATCACAGGCTCATGCAGAACCACAAGGAAAGGAAAGCATGTGCTCATGTTTTATGCAGCCACTGGTGTCTGGTTCCTAATCCAGAATGAAGGATTTACAAGCTGATAAACAAGAGAGTCGGAATGTCAACACCTTTCTGATTGCAGTAGCCTTAAGCATCAATAGCCCAACAAGTACTTTGTTTTGCTACATTAAATTAAAGATTAGCTGCCTTTTGTTTTTCTAGTAACACATTTTGCCCTCTCCTGTTGGTATCAATGAACATATTCACAATTTTCAAAGATGAAAGGCCACAAGCTGCTTGCAAATAAATTTCACTTGGAGCAAATCGCCCCAGAGGATCTGGTTTGCCTGATCCCTGTTTACATCTCCAGAAAGCCAGTCACTGATACTCAGAATGAAGATTCCTAATCTTCTTTCAGAAAACAGATAGGAGAAATCAAGAGAGAGCATAACCATCAAGCAAGCAAGCAAGCACACAGTTCTTAGGGTAATGCCATTTAGATGTGTGGGGGGTAATTAAACAATTAAGATTTATCCTCTTGATTATACACAATAAAAATAATAAATAACTATAGGGTGAACTTGGAGATTCTGCAGCATTTAAGTATCTGGTTAGCATACATTTCATATATGCCAACTTTAACTGTCA
Organism: Rattus norvegicus; assembly: GCF_021556685.1. Lineage (NCBI taxonomy): Eukaryota > Metazoa > Chordata > Mammalia > Rodentia > Muridae > Rattus > Rattus norvegicus. The sequence goes on from NC_141549.1 coordinate 83,339,743, forward strand.
TTTTTAGAGTGAGCATATCTTACTTTGTGTTTTGTGATCATGTATGTTAACAACAGCTAGTTCAATCATTTTAGCTTCATGCATATCAACTGCGAGAGTCCTGGTGTCAAATTTATTCTCAGACTAAGAACTTTCACAGGTTCTAAGCATACAATTTCACAAAGATAGCTTCCCAGCTCTAAGGCCGCTTCCTAGAGTAAAATGGGTATCTTACACAAGCTCTTAGGATTACCAAAGGCCGTGTCTCTTCAACTTCTTCAAAGGTAGTTAGTTTTGACTCCAAGAAAATGGAAGCAGAAGGTTCAGAATAGACTTAGAATTTATTTAGTGAGCTGGTTGTTCAATGCTGTTGAAAATTCAGGGACCTACTCACATTAATTCACTTGCTCTGACATGGGCAGAGTTTTCTTCTTCTGCAAGGGAACTATCAGAGCTCTGTGGGGGGATGGGGGAATGCCACATGGAGCTACTTACTATCTGGCAAGGACAAACTTTGTATTGAGACTTGCCCTGGCCAGAAGGTGCAGACTAAGGCACAGTGGAAGAGAAATTCCTCAGGGACATCAATCCGAGCTCCGCCCACCTCAACCAGGATTTGGCCTACAAGTCACATGATCTGAAAGTCAGTTCTGGTGTTCTGTTGGTTTAGATACAAACCTTCCACCATCCTTCTGTAATCTTATCTAACCAAAAGAGAAGACAAACAACTCCTTGAATTATACAGCCAAACTTTTAAAAGCCCTAAAGTTGAGACCCCCCCCCCCAAAATTAGTGAATAAACTAAGAAAGTAAAAAGAAATAATACAAAGAACTGGAAATAAAGCCTGGGGAGACACAAAACTCAACCTCCTAGACAGAGAAGACAAGGGTGGGAGACGTGAACAAACACACAGCTAAAATCACAGACACTGTGAGAGGGGTGGTCTTCTACAAAAGCATTCCATATAGAATACTTGAAACACTACTGGATCAAAATAAAACATAACTGGGAAAAACATAGTCGCCTTTTCCATCAGCTAAATTTATAACTGTTTTTGTTCTCTAATGCTATGCAGAGTTATCTCAGGCAGGTATATGACAGAGATCTATCCGGACTAGGACAGTTGTTCCTGGCAGAGATTAGATGTGGAGGTACCAACAAACTTGGTTCCCCCAGGACATATGCTTCCTGCATTTCACATCACCCAGAGCTGCCAAGATGACCACATGGTATCTTTCCAAACGTTCTTTTATACAGACAAACAATTACTGTTTCCTTCATCTTAAGACCAAAACCACCAGGAAGCCATCAAATGTTTCCAAGTTACTGTCCTGAGTTAAGGCGAAAATGTAATCTGTTTGCTAGTTTGACAAGTTGAAGATAAAACTCTTAATGAACCTGACTCCATTGTGTGTTCTAAAATGCATCCTGTGATTAAATAGCACATGCTGTGATCATCTGGTTTCACTAAAATGTCTATTGCAGGGGTTGGGGATTTAGCTCAGCGGTAGAGCGCTTGCCTAGGAAGCGCAAGGCCCTGGGTTCGGTCCCCAGCTCCGAAAAAAAGAACCAAAAAAAAAATGTCTATTGCATGGGGTTAATTCTTGGTATAATGCTTTGGGGAAGATTGATACTTGTAAACACTGGAAATGTTCATCACAGCCCAAATAACATTTTCTGTGCATATCCTTAACATGTGTTGCTAGAGGAGCAAACTATATTTAATTTTGTATGTGCAATTATTGTTCAATGAGAAGAAACTATTTTTGTGTGTTACTGGCTAAGAAGGCTGTTATTATTTTGTTCTGGTGCTTTTACTAAAGCGAATAAAAGCATTAATGAAGACATTTGATAATAAAAAGTCTAGGTAAATTATGTTTTCCCTTTGCAATTTGGTTATTTGAAAGTAACTCACTCTCAATATCTAGAAAAGTTTTTTTAAACTTCAGCAATATAATAACAGGACAGCAATATTTCAAATACCAAAAAAATCCAAATAGTCCTAATGATTTTCATTTCTGCTGAGAACAGTGCTTTTTCTTTTCTTTTTTTTTCCCTTAAGATGAGCCATCAACCATTATCCAATCATCTCAGTGCGAAAGAGGGAAAGAGGAATGAAAGATGCTATGTATGTTTTATTTAATTACATATTGATAAAGAAACCCATGGAATATATAAAACCTTGCAGAACTGTAATATATTCTCATAACAATCTAAGACAGCTCATTTAATACAGATTTTAAAACAGTGAAACTTTCTAAAAAAAATCCTGAGTTTGAACACATAGCTCAAACATTTATTCACATATTTGAGTGTGTTAGTATGTTTAATATGTGTCTACTCCAGCCCAGAAACCAAAACGTGTACCAATAAGGCAGTTCTCCAAGAAACAGTGAAGCACATCTTGGACTACATTTTCAGCACTCCAAGTGTGGACAGCTCCAGGCGGTAATTAATGTTAAGTGAACAGGAGAATCAGCAAGAGTCAGGGCAAATTTGCTGATGAACTTAACAACACACAGTTCATTCTATAAAAATGTCTCCAAAAGTAAAATTTCTCAAAAAAAATTTCCTTCTTTTGAAAAACATAAACCCAATTGCTTTGATCTTTAAAAATGTGGTTGTGATTATAACAGAAATGAAATATTAAAGTTTGGGTTCTTAAGTATTGTAATGATTTTTTTGCTACTTACTATCCTGCTATAGCTATTACTTGCTTTGTTGCTATGGCAACATGCTGCTAGTATCCAGCATTTGAGGCAGCGAGACTATGCTTCTTGACAATTATACCCAGGAACTATATTGTTTCTTAACAGTCACCAAATTTCTAACGGCTATCAAATCTCTGCTTAGTGATTTTTCAAGACAAAACCATCATTCTCGATCCTTTCTATCCATGGGTTACATAAAGATTTTCCATTTCCTGTATTTTAAAATGACTGCCCTCAAAGACTCCAGGCTGCCTGAGACCAGAACAAGGTTTAATAGATCCCCTCTCCCATCCAGATTCTGTCTGGGGAGCATGGCTCTTTCCGCAAGGTTTCCTTCTGAGGTCATGACTCCCTTAGTTTGGGTATGAAGGAAATTCTTTATTGCCTGTTAACCCAAACTTCAGTTCACAGCAATTTTATGGAGAAGGCATTTACATACTAGAAACCCAAGGCACTCAAACACTAACAATTTGTCCTAGTGGATCAGCCACTCTGCAAGGAGACACCATTCCAGATACATCTCAGTATACTGGGTTCCATGGCACCCATTCCCGCAGTGACTCTTCCCTGCCACCCCAAATTAAAAAGCACACAGTATCATTTTAATATAGAAGATCTTCACATTTTCTCGTTTGTAAATATATGTGCATATTATTTAAGTGTAGGCGTGAACATCAGTTACCTTTACAATAATATGAACAGTTAGGAACTAGGTTAATTAGGACCATAGTTAAATTGATCTTGATAGATTCCTACTCGCGTTTAACATGCGTATTGCTTGATTTCTGAATTTCAGGCACTTGGGGAAGGAAAATGAGTCTGACATCACAGCTCTGCGTTCATTATAACTAGTCCCTGCCTCCTAACAGGCTCTGCTATTGTCCAGGGTGTTCTAGGTGCTTTCAGAAGTCTTACAGCCTCTGGAAGAAGTCTTATAGCTCATTTATAAACAAGCCCACTGTAGATAACAAGGCCTCCCTGTGGTTACCTAGGTAAATTATTCAAATCGCCAGGTCAGTCACAAAAGGCGAGGAAATGCCCATGCCATCTTCTTTCATGCATTCATCCTTCAAGTCTAAGTCAGAATGTCCTCTCTGCCTTGATCCTGTGACTGTCAGTCACAATGGACTCTTCCACACAGTGCCTGCAATGTAAAATTTACTCAAGACATCACTATCCCTCCTTTCCCCATTTCCTTACCTAAAATCTCTGGGCAAACATATCCTGTCACAGTGCTGCCTGCCTTGCATTAAAATGACCTACAATGCCATTTCTCTCTCACTGTGTTCTAGGTTGAGGGTTGCAGTTCATTTAACTGTGAATATTGATGGCATCTGATGTGTTCCCTTATGAAAATAAGTCCTTAGCTTTGGAGGAAAGAAAAAAAAAAACAACTGAGAAAGTAAGTAAAGGGTTGCAGTGTCTTACTGAGAGGGACTTGACCTCAGACACTACCTAGAACTGATAGGACAGCACCACCCTACGGAGGCTTGGGATGGGCAAGATAGACTGCATTCTCCTTCCCCTGGTTGCTGAAAGGAAGGATGGTCCTGTAACAAATCCAGCAGCAGAAGCATGCTCCTGGTAGGGACTGCTGTGTGATGTACCCACAGAGGTCCAGAATCCACAAAGCACTGAGCATGCATCTCCCCACTGCCTCTCTTCACAGGCTACTCACAACAGATACCACTAGGGAACAAGAAAAAAACACAAACTCCCTCCCTCACACCGTACGTTATCTAGTCAAAGTCCTGACAGTGAGCTGACTCAACACCAAAGTCCCCTCAGAGGATATAAGGCAGCAGTTCTCAACTTGTGGGTCATGGTCCCCAAACAGATACTTACATTATGATTCATAACACTTATGAAGTAGCAAAAAGATTAATTTTATGGTTGGGGTCACCACGACATGAGGAACTGTATTAAAATGGATAAAATGGAGCAGCGTTGGGAAGGTTGAGAACCATAGATACCATGTTCACGGAACACTACGTCACCATTAACTTGATGTAGAGCAAGAGCATGAACAATTGCATGCCTACGTTTATGAGTAAAGGTTAAGTTTTAAAAGCTGTTTGAAATTATGCATACACTGTTGCTGTAAAATTAAAATAGGGCTTCCTTTTAACCCACACTAGACCCAGCACCATAGTGCCCCGTGACATCTGGTAAATATCTTCATCTCAGACAGCAAAGATCTCACCCACTTTGCTCCATCCTATATTATATTGCTGATGGCTTCTCTCTGAGCCTGGCAACAATCTCTCTACCCATCTAGTTCCGAAGGCAAGTTGCCACCATGGCAGGCACACACATCCCAATTCCATGGCGGCCCAGTGTCCTGCCACCACACACTCTCTTGAACTCAGTTAAATCACCACATGAAAGAACACACAACACAATAACCTCTGATCCAATTGATAAGATATAATTGCCCACCTAGACATTCAAAATCCTGTACACATCCATCCCTTAAGAATATTCATAACAACCTATAAATTACACAGAGTGGAATCTTAACATCAGCCTCCATGCTCTCTCAGCTGCTTCTTTCTCTCTTCGGTTCCAGTCTTTTCCTCCTCTCTAAAACTTTTCTCCCGCCCATCCTTCCTTCTCATCCAATGACAGGCCTCGTTCTATCTTCTACCTGCCTTCACCTGCATAGTGACAGCATCCTATGCTTCTTTCTTCTCTAAAACAAATAGTCATATGGATTTGCAATCAAAATTTATGTGTGTGTGTTCACATGTCTATTTGTAGGTCTGAACTCAATGTGCACATGTCTGTGTTCATACATGTAAGAGCATATTCATTTCTGCTTTTACATGTACATGGGCACATGTGCACATTTCTATGTGAACTTTCTTTGTGCATGTGCCTACATTCATGTGGGCTCTATGTCAGTCTTTATGCATACATATATCTATGTTTTGGCCCACATCCATGTGTGTGTTTATGTTCATGCATGTGTCTATGTTTGTGTAGACTATGCCAGTGTCTGTGCATGTATGTGCTTATGTTTATATACATGCCTGCACTCACATGGGTTATGTGTGTTTATGAATGTATGGGCCTGTGTACAGGTCTGTGCATTCATGTGTGTCAATGTTCCTGTATGTGTCTCTTTACGTGCATCTGTGTTTGTGGGTTCTTGCACTCATGTTTACACTATATCTCTGTGTACATATGCCTGCGCTTCTTCTGCTCATGTGTATTTATACATTCACGTACACATATTCTGTATTCATGTGTTTTGCACTCATGTTTATGCACATGCCTCAGTGTACACATATCTCTATTCATGTGTTTGTGTTTATGTGTCTATGTGCACACAAGTCTGTACTCATATATATGCCTGTGGGGGGAGTTGGTACTGAAATTAAATCTAGAAAACTACGTCTTGTGGCTATTTCGTAGAATATATTGAATATATAACAAGAGAACATTTTCTTTTTCTGCATAGCTAATCTTTATAAACTAAAGAACATTTAGACAACCAGAAAAAAACCTACAAATTTGATTTTCGCAAAGGAGGAAAGGAAGACTAAGTTCTCTCTCCAGGAGGAACTATAAAGAGTGTTTACAAACAGACATTCAAACAGTGTTTGCTGACCACACACTCATACTGAGGTACCTCAGTCTAGGAAACCATCTGGAGCGAGCCTTGGAAGAAAATGCCTGGGAGAAGAGTGTCCTGTGCCTTTAAAGACACTAATGGTTTCATTTTTAATACTTCTCACAATTCATTAAAAAATCTACATTGCCTGAGTGATTAAAAAGATGAGAATTATAAAGACCTATGAGATAAAAACAGGAAGAAACCTAGTCTGTCCCCAGTGGGGCACCTCATTAATACTTCTAGAAGGTTACTGGTGACATCTTCAAAACTTTCACCCTCAAACCATTTTTAGGTAAACTTGATGAGAACTCGTCCCACTGTGGCAGCAGTTTCACAGTGCCAAACATCCAACTGTATCAGTCCCTTACCAATGGCTTTTGAATATTCTGTAACTCACCACATTTCTTCAAACTCAGTTCCAATTGTGATTCCAACAGGAGAATCATAGCTATTTTCCTACCCTTTAGTCTGCTCTTCTAGTTTTAAATATAGTTGTGAAATCACTTAGTCATATTTATAGGTACATTGAAATTTAAAGTTGCAGAGCACCCTGGAGAATAGCTAACGAGTTCCTTATTTTATAGAGAAAAGGAGAGACAAACGAGGGGAAGGAATGTATTCCCAGATCTCCCATCATGATGGCTTAACTGTGGGTACAGCCAGACCCAGGGTCACGTGACCTCTGTTCCTCCTAGGCAGCACCTGAGTGCCTAGGTGAATGCATTGGTTCATGCATGCATATCCAAGTGCAGCCAAGTAAGTCAGAATGGATGCGCTATGGTGTCCTAACTGCCAGAGTTATCCTAGGTACGGAGGCAGGAGGCTGTTAGAGGTCATAGGAGCCATCTTAGAAATGAGGGCAACCTTAGTGGCTTCAGAAAAGGCTCTGTCAACATGACAATAGGAGCCATCACTGAGATAAGCACAGAGGCTCTGTAAGTGGAGCAGGGCTTAAACATTTCTTCCTTTGCTCTCTTGCTCTAGCTAGGAGCGTCACGTCTCCAGTCTGGTGTCCATGATATAGGTATAAAGATTCACAGGACCAAAGTCAAACAGGAACGTGTATATAATCCGTGTGCTCCCTCAGATGTCCCCATGTCAATTTCAAAGATGGTTGCTCTTCAGGGTAAGGCTCTCAGGACGCAGAAGTTGAACAACTTGCTCTAAATCAGTTTCTAACTAAAATTATACCCAAGCAGGCTGGCCTCTGAACCTACACACCGTCGCCCCCAGCATGCTCATTTGGCCTAAGATTTTAAGCATAGAGGAAAATCCAAATGGCTTCCCATTACCCAGGTGATAGAGAACTGTGGGATAAAAACCAGGAGCTGAAAATAGGATATCAAAGATGACATGTATCGAATGTCTATACTTCCCAGAAGGCAAACAGCAGAAGCTAACCCCCCAAATGAGTTTTTAAAGTGGGGAGCCTCTGGGAGGTGATGGAGTTATGAGGGACAGAATGTTTCTTTCATCCATCTCATGAGGAAAGCACGAAGACATCACAGTGAACCAGGAACTCTCTAGACACCGGACCAAGTGGTGCCCTGATCCAAGACTTTCAGCCTCCAGAACTGTGGAAAGCAGGCATGTGGTTTTTATATATCTATCCTGTCTTGGCAACTTCATCACAGCGTCCTGAGGGAACTGAGATGGATGTCAAGACAACAATGGGAGGAGAGTGTTCTCTTCAGCGGGCAATTCTGGGACAGCTAGAAAAGCATGTGAGGGGAAAAAAAGTTACATCCAAACCTCACAACTTTATTAAAAAGAAATAAAGGAAAACAACAGCCAGCAAATGAACAAACAAAACCCCTTAGGCTTGGGTGTAAGGGCCACAGAACACAGAACAGAGCACATGAGCTGCCCTGCTGGACGGAGGTTAAGTGGGGTTTTGAGACAGGGCATTCCAGGCACTAAGGACAAGCGAACTGGCCTCTAACAGATTCAAAACTCTTGTGCCGCAAACACATCACGAATCAAGCAAAAAGGGAAACCCACAAAAGGAGAGAAACTATATGAAAAAGCCTATAAGTAACGAGGGACTTATATCCTGAATGTTTAAGTATTTACAGTTCAGTAGCAAAAGACAATGGATTTCAAGTGGACAAAAGATTGAAGTCATTTCTCCAGCGATGATAAGCCAGTCTCCGATAAGCTTATGAGAAGACAGTCGACAGGCAGACATGATGGAGGTGGTACCTCTCTCTCTGTGGTAACTTCAATGCAAGGGGTACACACTGACCAAGGCCGTTAGTGTCTAAAGAAATCCAACTCCAGCTGTCACCAACAGAAATGAAAGGGGAGCCACGGAAAGCAACCTAGAGACTGGAGGATAAAGCAGACCTGCACGGGACCCCAACCATTCCTCTCCTGGCTATATATCCAAGAGAAATTAGAGCATGTGTGGGAGGCTTAGACCAGCGCTGCGGATAACAAGGAAGAAAGAAAGGAAACACAGCAATCATCCGCGGCCTGGCGAATGAGTAAATAATCATGTGGATCAGTACCCAGAAACAAGCAAGTACGGGAGCAGCCTAAAGCATGAATGAACTGTGCAATCCTTTCCTAGTGAGAGAAGCCAGACCCCACGACCGCTTATTATGGGGTTTACCCAACGTGGAAGACCCAACATCTGCTACTCTGTAGGTAGAGGAAGTAGATTTGCCCGCCACAGTTGCTGGTCTAGCTGCTAATGGGTCTCTGATTTCTTTTGCAATTATCAAAAATAGTGATCAAATTTATCCTTTCATAATGCAGCACAGTATTTTAAATATACTAAGAAGCAACGGATTTGATATTTGAAACAAGTGGATTTTATGTTGTGTGAATTAATTTCAAAGGGATAATTTTTTTTTTCGAAAAAGTTATGCCCTCACATACTAGAGACGAAGATGAGGTGTGTGCCAGGCTCCGGGAGCCCTGAGTACTAGATACATCTCTCAGCACTTACTGTGAATAAGGCCATAGCCCGCTGGGTTGGGTAGAAACCAGAGGCGAGGGTGAGCTGAGCTCCACATTCAGCAGAACTAGCAACCCAAATCTCCCGTTCTACAAGCAAGTCTGTTAGTAGGAAGCTAGATGGAGATTCTAAAACCGTCATTCGCCAGAGGGCTTTGGGCTACCATGCAAGCAGTGACCGTAGGCAAGAGTTGGTCACTGTCAGCTCACCCATAGCCACTCACACATCTTGCCAGCCATGTCAGGCTACTGGGACCAAAAACATGAACATACATAATGTGAGAAGCCACCAAACCTTACCCTATGTTACTTGGATTCTCTATAATTTTCTTCTTCTTCTTCTTCTTCTTCTTCTTCTTCTTCTTCTTCTTCTTCTTCTTCTTCTTCTTCTTCTTCTTCTTCTTCTTCTTCTTCTTCTTCTCCTTCTCCTTCTCCTTCTCCTTCTCCTTCTCCTTCTCCTTCTCCTTCTCCTTCTCCTTCTCCTCCTCCTCCTCCTCCTCCTCCTCCTCCTCCCCCTCCCCCTCCCCCTCCCCCTCCCCCTCCCTTCCTCCTCCTCCTCCCCTTCCTTCTCCTCCTCCCTCCTTCTCCTTTTCTTCTTCCTCTTTTTCTTCTTCCTCTTTTTCTTCTTCCTCTTCCTCCCTTTCTCTTTATCTCTATCTCTTCTCTCTCCCCCTTTCCTTTCTCCCTCTCTTCCCCCTCTCTTTCTCTCTCCTCTTTCCCTCTCGCTCCCTCTCTCCCTCTCCTTTCATTCTCTCTTCCAGCAGAAAAAATAATCACCCATTCACTACTGTACACATCTACACAAGACAGCACCCATAGCTGGGGCTTGGAAGGAGGATCAGGCCACAAATTCAAGCCAGAAGAACAAAGTGAAGGTGGGTAAAATGAGCATCGGTAATGTGCCCTCATCACAGGAGAAAAAAAATCCCAGGGGAAATGCACAGAACCCACCGTGCTGAATGAGAGATCGCATTTAAGTGGACCAAGTCGGAGCAGTTGGGAAACAGAGGTATTGAACTCCCATGATGCTTCAGAAATCAGGTTTCTTTTAATAACAGTCCAGCTTCCTCCTGTGTGCCACTACTGCATGCCAAATGGACAGGGCTTCCCTGCTCTTCAGGGTTTCTTAATAGAAAAAAAAAAATCTTCAATAAAATCAAAAGGCGCATTCCTAGCATTTCTTCCTTAACTACTTAGAACTAATAAAAAAAAATTCTCACTTCCCCTTAAAATGCTCTGCTCCAAGCCCTGTGCAGTTCAGGTTTTAGCCCACAAGCCTGGCATTTGGCACTCAGACCTGCAGAAATCCTAGAGTTTGTCTGAAGGGAATACTTGAGCATCTCGCTCCCCCCCCCCCAGCAGTGGGCATTTACTGAGCACTTTCTTTACAAAACATAGTTTATTTACTTAGCACGTGTCTATGTATGTACAGCACAGACTGAGGCAGTCAGACACGAGATGCAAGAGTTGGTTCTCTCCTCCACAATCTGGATTCTGGGGGTTGAACTCCAGTTGTCAGACTTGGCAGCAAGAGCATTTACCCAGTGAGTCATCCCGCTGGCCCCACTGAGTACTTCCCATGGGTAGGGCACCTTTCCAGGCTCTCACATTCAAAACCAAACATCATTCTCACACCACACACCACAAACACACACACACACACACACACACACACACACACATAAAACACACACCACATAAACAAAATACACACAACACACAACACAACACGCATAACACACACACAAAACACACAACACATACACAACACAACACAAACACAACACAACACAAACACAACACACACAACACACAACACATAAACACACACATACACAAACACACATCACACCACACATACACAAAATACAAACAACGTAACACACACAATACATACACAACACACAACATATACACCACATACACACGACATACACACACACAAAACACACAACACATACACAACACAACACACAACACAACACACCATACATAACACATAAAGCACACACACACACACACACACACACACACACACACCTCCTTAAAGCCGGATTTCTGAAAAGGGGACTCTCAGGAGGAGAAAACAGGTGGTTGTCACTAGCAGGATGGGGACAGGTTGATGTCTGCTAAGGGCATAAACCTCCCCTTGGGAGGAGTATGTTCAAGAGATTAGCATATACAGCGTGCCTTGGTTCACAATTACTGTTGTATGTTGAAAGTTGTTGAGAGAGCAAATCTGATGTTCTCAATCACATAAGCACAGCAAATACATGAGCAACTCAGGTTAATAATCAGAACTCTCAGACAATTCACCTTTGAAAACATAGTGCCAAGAGTAAATATCTACATTTTGGCTTTGACAGCTGGAAATAATGAAGTCTGAAACGATGCTTGGTGTAAGCTCTGACAGAACATGCTAAGCTTTGTGCACACTGACTGGCCACACTGCGGCCACTCCTGTCCCCTTAGAGACAGGGATTCCAGGGTACAGAGGGAAGGAATAAGTACCTTTTGGTTGTGCACCAGGAAGTAGAGTCTAGTGCCCTAGTGACCTTGCTGGGCTCATCGGGGAATGGGAAGTGGGAGCACAGGAGTGCAGAACCCTCCATATTCTGTATTTGTTCCTCTGAAAATCATTATCAGAGACCCCGGTGATATCATATATCTGAGACTAGTTAACTGTTCACGTGGGTTGCACCACAGATTCCTACAACTATGACTCGCGCTCTGCCCAACCTAAGCGCCTTTTTCAAGGCTGACCCTCACCTTGGTGCTAGCATTCCTTCCAGGCTCTGCTCAACAGTTACCTGGCAACAGCCAGGTAGGCCTGACTTGCTATAAAAGGGGCTGCTTGGACCCCTCCTTGTTCTCTCTGCCTCTTCTCTCTCTCTCTGACTCTCTTCTCTCCCTGATTCCTCCCCCTCCTCTGTCTGTTTGTCTGTCTGTCTTCCCTTCTGACCTCCCCTTCCCATGCCCTAAATAAATCTATTCTACATTCTACCCATCATAAGGCTGTCACCTCAAGGGGAAGGGATGCTTCACCATGGGACCACTATGGCACCCCTCCTACCTCACCATACCTGGTTCTATCAAACATAACCTGCTCTTTTTTATAAAACACAAAACCTGGGCTTTAAGAAAGAGGCTACCGTGAATCTCCATGCCATGGCTCTTCCATGACCATTCATCTATGAAGAGTTTACGCTGCACTTTGTGTTGCATTTGCAAATACGGAATGTGAGCTCTGGAACCTAAAAATCAGTTTTGCTTTTGGGTGTGAGATGACTTACTGAAACTATTATGTACTAAGATTTTTATTGACAGCATAAAAATGCAAAACTCTTTCTAAGTACTATTTATGTTGTCTAATTTATAAAATAGATTCTGCATTAGAGTAAAAAAATAATAATAAAACCCCTGACCCGTGGAACCGATGCTCTAGTGAGGGAAATAGGCAGACAGCAGTGAGCGATTGCCGATCACAGTCACAGAATGATCATAAGGTCACAGGTAAGGAAACACATAGTGGCCGGGACTGAATCGGGTTCCTGTGGAGCAGGTGCGCCAGGGCCTTGCTGAGAAAGGTACTGAGTTCTGAGAAGCAAACACACACGATACAGTCTGCCTAGTCTTAGCTTCTCCTGGGCACACCGGAGACTCAGTTATCTGTCACTGTGACTGATCTGTCCTGTCCACTCCCTATGATGAACTATGTTCCATCTCCTCACTGTGAACTATGTCTTAGAGACTTCACTGTGAGCTGTGTCCTGTGCCCTCACTGGGAGCCATGTCCCCTCCCCTCGCCATGAACTGGGTGCTATCCTCCAGCTTCAAACACCCAAGCACAATGTAGTTGATGCAGAGTGAGTGAGGACTGTTTTGCTACGTGAACACCGCAATCAGTTTGATGGAGTGCTGTCTGGGGAGGATCCTTGTCCACGGGCCCTGTCTGTCTGTCTTTTGCAGACGTGCACATGTCCTTTGCTTGCATGAGTGGCATGTATCCCATGGCAGGGAGACCCCTTAGGATTGCTAGGGGTTTCTCACAGAGCAAGAACTTCATCCCCACATGGGGCTGTGTGAGGGAGAATGAACGGAGTGTTGAGTCTTTTTTCTGGAGCTGAGCACCCACAGGACTGGACCGGCACACCGGTCACCCAAGGAACACTGGGCCCCTGTGCTGAAAGATGTTCGTGAGCTGCCTCTTTCCTTCAGGAAGCTCCAAGACTGCACAGGAACTGAGACCTACCACAGTAATGACCCTGTAGGTAGCTCTCCTCCAGCTGAACCCGGGCCTTCTTTCTCCACACTTGGCTGCTCTGACCTGTCATGGAAGCAGGCCTCAAGCGTCCCCTTGTCTAAGTATTCCATCCTGTACCAAAACTTTCTGAAAAGAGGCCAAGAGGCATTTCTTCCTCTTGACACCCAAATCACAGGTAATAGGTGCCCACAGATACCCTGAGAAAAGGGTGAAAGCTTGAAGCTGTCCTTTGAGATTACATGTTTACAAGATACAAGTGATTTTTTTTTTTTGCTAAAATTGAAAGTATCATAAATTGCATTCTGTGAAGGCTCTGAGCCATTATGTCTTCCGTGATACCTCTAGGAGCTGACCTCAGGTCTACAGGAGCCACAACACTGATTTTCTACCATGGGAGCCATGACCTTGAGACATGACACACTCTAGACTGATGTATTCATGCCGAGGCAGTGAGAGCTTATATCTCTGTTTCCCTGTACTTGAGTAGCCCCTACGAGAAAGCTGGTGCCAGCTCCCTGAAGCCGTGCAGATAGTGAAGGGTTTCCCACTCCGAGGCAGAGCGGACTCCATACTTCTTTTGCCCCAGAGTGTGCAGAACATCTTCTGTCTCTGCCTTGCAATGCGGGTACAGGGCTCCATCTAGGGGACAAAGCCACTTCAACAGCATGTACTCAGAGAGGTCTTGAGATACCTAGAGCCTCAGAGAACCGAATGCAGAGACTATTGGTCACATCTCAGACAGAAGAACCTAGCTGAGACCCTGGAGAGCTCCCACTGAGGCTAGCAGAACAGACAGCTCCACAGTAAGAGGTGGCATCTGCATCGTCACCTCTATCATCCCCGCTGTGGTGACTTGAGTGAAAATGGCTCCCAAAGCTCATAGGTTTTAATACTTGGTCTCCAGTTGGTGGAACTTTTGGAGAAGGATTAGGAGGTGTGGCCTTGTTGTAGGAGGTGTGGGCTTTGAGGTGTGGACTTTATTAGGGGTGGGCTTTGAGCTCTTAAAAGCCTGATGCCCTTCCCAGTATTCGCTCTCTACCTTGTGGTTGTGTCAAAAGATGTGAGCTCTCAGTTGTCCCTGCTGCCATGCCTTTGTTCCACCATCACAAATTCTGACCCAGTATATATATTAGATATACATTCAATATTAAATAAGATATATGTATTAGATCTGTATATATATTAGATATGTATACATATCCACATCATATAGTATACACATTTATGTGTGTACATCTATGTGTATATATTCAAATAGTTTTATATATAATTTATAGTTTATATAAATGTATATATATATAGATATATATACATTTATTATCCTTGGTCATGCTTTTTCATTCACTGAAATAACAAAGTGACTAATACAACATTCAGAACTCTTTCATTTCCTTACAAGCTTTATGGACATAGAGATGCACACGCTTTTAGGCCATGGTGCCCAACTCAAAGGGGAAACTAAAGAAATCAATGGGAATCTAGGTCTCCACCTACCCACAGCTCTAACCACTCTGGTCAGACTTATCACTGTATTCGCACAATGTTCTTCGCACTGGCTTTAAATTCAGAGCATAAAGAAGTCGCAAGGATGTTAAGGGAGGAAACTTGGTTCACAGACAAGAAGACGTGGTGTGAAATGGGACTGAGATGTAAGAACAGATGCACAGCTACGAAGTGCACAGCGGAGCTCCCAGGTCAGGCTCCAGCTCCTGGGAGGGACTGAAGCGCCTGCCTCGAGCTCCGTGTGATCTGGGCTGTAGGATCAGCTCCGTCTGTAAAGTGCTTACACCGAAGCTTGAGTACCAGGGTTCAATCCCTAGAATCCAGAAAAGAAAAATGAAACAAACACAAAAAATATACACACACAGACACACACAGACACACACAGACACACACAGACATACACAGACACACCTATACATATAGACACACACACAGACATACACAGACACACCTATACATATAGACACACACACAGACACACACAGACACACACAGACATACACAGACACACCTATACATATAGACACACACACAGACACACACAGACACACACAGACATACACAGACACACCTATACATATAGACACACACACAGACAGACACACGCAGACACACACAGACACACACAGGTATACACAGACACACACAGGCACACAGAGACACACACAGAGAGACACACACAGACACACACAGACACACAGGCACACACAGACACACACAGAGAGACACACACAGATACACAGAGATATACACACACAAATAGACACAAACAGACATACACAGACACACATATACATATAGACACACACAGACACAGACACACAGGCACACAGACACACAGGTATACACAGACACACAGACACACACACACACACAGACACACACAGACAGACAGACACAGACAGACACACACACACAGGTACACACAGACACAGACAGACACACACACACAGAGAGACACACACAGACACACACAGAGAGACACACACAGACACACAGATGCACACACAGGCCACACACAGACACATACAGACACACACACAGAGACATACACAGATACACAGGCACACACAGACACACAGGTATACACAGACACACAGACACATACAGACACACACACACACACAGATGCACACACAGGCCACACACAGACAGACAGACAGACACACACACACACACTCACACACACACACACACACACAGGAGTGCTAGTCCATGGTTGCAATCCCAACCCTGGAGGGTGGGGTGAGAACAGGCTCACTGGACTGACAGCCTTAACTAATTAGCGAGCTGCATGGTAATAAGAAACCTGTCCTGCTGAGCCCCCTGACCTGGAGCAGGTTAAAACAGGACATAGAACAGGACTCTGGTGTGGCTTTAAAGACTGATCGTCTCCAGAAGGGAGCCCTCTAACTATACTACTGAATGCTGATGACAACTTCTAAAAAGTCCTAAAAACTTTCCTGCTCATTCTGAGGGATAAAAGCCACTGGGTTAGGGGATTGATTCCTGTAGCCTAACAGTGGGGGATTAAGTAATGTGGCCTTTGTTTTGTCTCTGCAGGAATGGCTGGGCTCTAACTTTCAGCCTGCTAGTAAGAAAAAAGGAACACTTCAAAAAGTGAACTTAGCATTTACTTCTAAGTTGTACAAAGTTTCCTATGAAAACTATCCAGGTAAAGAGGGGGGACAGAAAGACCCTATGCGGGCCAAGGGGAAAATTCCCACTCCACTCTTTGTCCTCAGCACTTACACATCTTTCAGAGCACATGATCCCATGGCAAAACGTTCATCACAGTTCACACATAATATCAAATCATAAATCAAATAAGATGTTTATACCAGAGGATGTTTACATGCATATCCATTAGGAGTAATTATCCTGTTAAACATCCATCACCTGTCACAGCCCCACAGGTTCACTGAGAGTTAAAAACCCTAGCTAAGTTATTAGTAAGGTTTTGTATAGATAAATCCAGTCAATATTTTATCTTCTGTGCTAACACCTATAACAAATGGTTAGTTCCCTTTTGATGACCTTTGGTGAATGGTTTCGCAACCTCTTGGAATGTGATATGAGTAGTAGAAAGTCTTGTTACTGTCTAGAAGCAATTAACTGGTGACACGTGGGAGACTGACAGAGTTCTCATTGAAGTTTTGACTATCAGAAAAGGACCTAAAATCAGCCTGACTATAAAAGAGCTTAATAATCACTGATATAATCTCAGGAATTCTTACAGGATCATCGTTACGAATGAAGAAGTCATCTATTTGTCTATATAGCATCACCACAAGACAGCACATCTTCACAGATCAGCAGAGACCTGCTCAAAAGGGTGGGCTAATACCTTGTGGTTTTCATATATGTTTAATAATAACATATATGTTTAGTAATAACAGAAAAGGCTTGTTAATAGCAGGAATCTTTCCTAAGATGATTTTCTCCTGGGCCTTGCCTACTGGAGTTCTGTCGTCGATTTTAATCTAAGGGGGTCATCTCAGGAAGATCACCTGCTAGTTATTAGCTTGTCCTATGATGGCTCCTGACACTGTCTCAAAAAACAAAAGGAAAGAAAGAGGGGAAGGGAAGGAAAAGAAAGGGGAGGGAAGGGGAGGGCAGGGAAGAGGAGGGGAGGGCAGGGAAGGGGAGGGCAGGGAAGGGAAGGGGAGAGGAAGGAAGGGCAGGGAAGAGGAGGGAAGGGGAGGGGAGGGAAGGGGAGAGGAGGGAAGGGGAGAGGAGGGAAGGGCAGGGAAGAGGAGGGGAGGGGAGCGAAGGGAAGGAGAAGGGAGGGGAGGGGAGGGAAGGAGAAGGGAGGGGAGGGGAGAGGAGGGAAGGGCAGGGAAGAGGAGGGGAGGGGAGCGAAGGGAAGGAGAAGGGAGGGGAGGGGAGGGAAGGAGAAGGGAGGGGAGGGGAGAGGAAAAGACCAAACAAACAAGACAGGTGGCACAGCTGAACTTTGGCCTCCCCACACATGTGCACACAAATATGCATAAACAACATAGATGTCTCTGTGACCCAGAGCCATTTAAACAAGAAACAGCGAGTGGCTTCCTGGGGCAGAAGGAAGATTGCCCCCCCCCGAGAAGTCTCTGAGTTTCCCATCTCTGTGTTGCACACAGCAAGCCTTCGGAGCTGTTCCCCACTGGCGGGCAGGGTGTAGGACTGGGTGTGAGGAAGGCGCCATCTCTCTGGTCAGAGACTGGGCTGAACTGAGTGTAGCAGGCACCAGCCTTTGATTCACACGATAGAGAGACGATGCTCCCAGCCCTTTGTGCTTCCCATAATTACAACAAAGAGAACGACAGGATTCTGACTCTCAGCCTGAAGACATGGTTAAAAAGATGTTTCCTCCCTTAAGCCGGCAGGTGAGTGGGGTATCATTGCCAGTCCTTTCTTACTTTGGACAATTTAAATTATGTCATACTTATATTTCACATTCATATTTTATTTAAACCAACCCTATCCAAGACCAGGGTAGATACTGCCCTTCAGGAGAGAGGAAACAATTCTACAGTGCCTCTGTGGTCAATCTTGGCTGTTCAACCGTTGCAGTGACACTCAGTGTGCCTACAGGCACTCAGTGTGCATACAGCAGAAGCCTGGGAGTGTCCCCGTAGACTGACTCTTGGCAGCATGCCATACTCTGCCAAACAAGGTAAGTCACCAGAAGAAAATCCTCCACACATAAGAAAGGTCTTGTCTTGGAAGTGGCAGTGGACGCTGTCCTCTCACTAGGAAGGACAGCGATGAGAAACATTTCCTGACTACTCTGTCACCTGGGTCCCACTCAAAAGCAGCAGTAGAGGACAGACACTTGAAGCAGAATTTGTCATTTAACAAACAAAACCACAGCAGCTCACTGCATGCTAAGACCTTTGCACAGGTGATGCTACTGAAGGATTAAATGTAACCCAGAGAACACAAACACCTGACTGGAGTGCACAGACACTCTGGGAAAACTGCCAGAATCTCTCTGGCCATGCAGTGCAGGGCCTTGCTGGGCTCTCAGCAGCTTGATTTTCTTGTGTGGTGAAGCCTCTGGGGTCCAATGAGCCACAAGTGTAAGAGTTTATCACATCCATAGACCCCCAACCACCTCAACTGTGTCACATTTTGCTTGAGTCTTTTTAGGTCTTGAGCCCACGGTTTACATGTTTTTTCAGAAATACAAACCACAGGGAACAAAACAAAGGTTAAATGACAAAACTAAACAGGCTTTTACAGCTGCTCTCAACTTACAAATTCAGAATGGAGTTATTTCCTGTTCAGCCCACTAACATTTGATATGTAATTGTGGCCCCTAAAACATTCTTCTTTCTGTACTGGGCCCCCACTTTCCTATCTGGCGGGCTCCAGTGGGTGCCATTGCCACACATTTCTATCCCTCTGCTTTGGGAAGCAACGTCTTCTGATGTCTGATGTTTGCCTTATCCCTTAACCTGTGGGTCGAAACCCCTTTGGGGAGGGGGGTCACATATCAGATATCCTGTGTATCGTATATTGACATTACGATTCATTACAGCAGCAAAATTACAGTTATGAAGTAGCAATAAGAAAATTTTATGGTTGGAGGTCAGCACAACATGAGGAGCTGTGTTAAAGGGTCATGGGATTAGGAAGGTTGAGAACCACTGCTTTACAAAGGAAGGCACTCAGGTCCCATTGTCAAACTCTGAACAGTCCCCATGAATCCAACAGTATGCAGAGGACATAAAGCCTACCTGGCCTAACAAACCGTGGAGCAGAGAGCCTGTCAGACGTCCCTGGGGTCTCTCACACAGCCTGCATCAGCACAGAAGACCGGGTCACAGTCATGCACCTAAGCTATTCTCCTGATCCCTAAACACCAACTGTGAACACGATCACAGAATCTGTGTTGCAACGATAATACTGGAACATCCAAGGGTACAAGTAACAGCTTCAAATGGCTCAAACATCGCCATAGGCTTTCCCAGACTCTGAATTCACGTATCTCACTGCAAATGGGCAACCTACCTTTCTTCATGTCCACAAAGCTGTTGCTCAGACCTTTGGTTCTCAAACTCCCAGCCCCACCTGGACCAAGTAAATTTGAAAGTGATGTGAGGGGAAACATTGGACAGAGGGCACAGTGGCCTCAGGGTAAGTCAGTACAGCAGAAACACAGATGAACATTCCTACCTAGTTAAGTTCCTGCCTGGGTAAGGTGCCCACAAAGCAACCCTCACCCTCCTAGCAACCACGGGTGTGAAAAGGAAACCTTGCTTCATAGAGACCGGAAGTGCTTAGCACACTGTCCCTCTGAGGTTAGTGTGCATGCAATCTGGGGGGCCCAGAGCTGTTGCTGTAGTCCCATTCCGAAGCCCATCTTAGATACCCGAGACGTGTGTTCTCTTATGTATATATAGCCAAATTCTGCTGAGCGGTGATGCAGAAATCTAGGAGAGGCTTCAATCAGCTGACAGCTGACACTTAGGGTCCAGAAAGTGGATGGCTAGATTCACTGAGGAGTGTAGGAAGGACTGAAATGGGAAAGTCCTGGGGGCTTAGGCCAAGGCTTGAACACAGGGTGGCAGATATGTGTAAATAAATGGTCACCCACACATGAGAGAGTAGAAGACGATAAAGGGTGGGATCATAGGAAGCTTCTGAGCCAAAGCCATGAACCCCTGGCCATGGGAAGGAAGAGCTTGGGACACAGCCTGCCTCTCTCTGCTGCTACCACATGCAACCTGGAGCCACTGTGCCAGGCACCCACCGAGCTTACCACCATGAGAGCATTTTCCCTGCTTGGTTCAGCGAGAAGAACGTACCGTACACCTCAGGCTGCTGTTAGATTTCGGTAGACCTTGGTGACTGCTTGCTACCTTAGGTGGAGATAATCACCGACTCCCAGCCAGGACTGGCAGAGGAAGAGTGTTCACCAATGTGCAGGAAACAACCCATTTCCCAAGCGGCAGTCGAGGCAAGCCATGGCCTTCTGCTGTGTCGGCACACTCAGGATTCGGAGCATGTCGCTGCCTTGCTGGCTACTCAGCTTTCAGCATCCACCTTAACCACGGCCTTTCCCTGTGCCCAGAGCAGCATTTACTAATGCAGGCTCACATCCTGCCCTCTCCAGGACTCACAGGACATGGCTACTCAAGGCACAGACTGATGTTTGGCCCTGACCACACTCTAGACAACGCCTAGACAGAGCTGTTCACATCTTCCCCGTGCTCACTAAGGTCCATCTTGGGGTGACTAATGGGTCCCCAACCCCAAGTCGCCCATCCTTCCATGTACCTCGGTGAGCTGACCTCATTCTCCAAAGAAACATACCTCAGTCAACATCAGGAACTGACCTTATATGCCTTGACTTGGGCCACTGTGACTCTGCCTGGATCTAATAGGAGGTAACCCTCACATGGCACTCCCGGATCCCATAGCTCCCCACACTTTTCAGATCCACTCATCTACTCTCAAAGTAAAAGCCTGTCTTGGGAAAGGGTCTGCACTCCCCACTCTCCGGCAGACGCCCACTGATCTGCTCAGAACATGCATGTGGTTGGGTAGACAGCACAGTATCCACAATCCATGCTGATTTCGATCTAAGTGTTAGATCTAAGTCTGGCTGCAGTTCAGCCTTCCCTGGATATTCATTAGCCTCATTTTCTTCTTCCCTGAAATGGGCTAAGATGCCAAGCTGCGACTGCTAAGAAATACAAAGGTTGAGGGGTTTCCCAGCTTCCTGCTAATGGCCCACAGTCATTCTGTTCTAGGCAGCTGAACTCCACAGTCTACACAATGGTCAGCCATGTGTAGCCATGTGTAGCCATGTCTGCTAGTTAGTATTCTGTCAAGCAGACAGAAGCCAGAGTTATTTGGGAAAAGAAAATTCAATTGAGAAAATGTCTCTAACAGATTTCCTGTATGCAAATCTGTGGGGCATTTTCTTCATTAGTGATTGGTGTAAGGCCCAGCTTACAGGGAGGATGGTTCCATCCCTGGAAGTGTGGTCTTGGGGATGTAAGAAAGCAGGCTGAACAAGCCATGAGGAGTAAGCCAGTGGGCAGTGTTCTTTCATGGCCTTTTTCTTCAGTTCCTGCCTATAGAGTCCTGCTTTGAGCTTTGCTCTGACTCCCTTCAGTGGTAGATGAAGATATGGAAGTGTGAGCTTTCCTCCCAGAGTTGCTTTTTGGTCTTGGTGTCTTATAAAATCAGCAGTAGACACCTAACTAAGACACATGGTCGGCCACACCAGGCATCTGTCTGCACACAAAGAAACAGAAACAGAGAGAGAGAGAGAGAGAGAGAGAGAGAGAGAGAGAAATGCAAAATGCAAAATATTTATAGACAGTAACAGGGAGAAGGACAGAGATAGGAAAAGAGACAGATATATAGAAATATGTATGAGATGAACATAGAAACAAAGACAAAAGCACACACATACAGATAGTAGATAGATAGATAGATAGAAAGAAAGAAAGAAAGAAAGAAAGAAAGAAAGAAAGAAAGAAAGACAGACAGACAGACAGACAGACGGATATTTGATGGAGAGATGATAGACAAAATCCCCTACATTTCAATGTGGCAGAGCTACACTGGCTCCCACACTTAAAGTACCACCCCCAAAATCAGTCACACACTCGCTATTCAAAGTTAACCATGTGCACAGGGCACCAGCACACAGCTGCTGAGTGGAACACATGGTGTCAGATGTGGTGGCAAAGCCATGCTTTGGATGTCACAAAAACTGCCCTGGTAAATACAGCACCATCAACAAAGCTTTCCTCTACATTTGAGCTCTGGATCTTACACCAGCCCCTCCTCAGTTCCGTGACACTCCACTGATAAGGAGCACTGCGGACTCAAGCATAGAAACATGTCACTCACACCCAAACACCAAGACTTGTTCTGCCTCCAGCAGTAAGGTAAGAGCATGGTCAGGGTGCTCAAGGCCACATGCTTTAACGTGAAGAGTAGCATGAGGCTATTCTTGGAGTCTCCTTTTTCCACTGACAACATCTTACTTTTAGTACAGGTTAAAAAATTCCAGCATATAACAGACTAGAATAGGAAACACACACACACACACACACACACACACACACACACACACACACACACACACACACACGTACCCTACCATGCTCACAAATCCCACTTATCCCTGTGGCATTTCACAGCCATACTTCTCAGCAGCTTGAGCCAGTCTTTCAGGACGCCTTCGCTCAAGATGGGCGTGTGTCTCACTTCTCAGTGGTGGCTGAGCACAGTGTGTGGACTGACACAAAGGGAGGCCTCATTCTGGGCAGAGAGGCTCTGAAGTAAGAAGTGTGAACTTCAAATTTAAACACCCTCGGGTGCCCAAGGCCCTTCAGCACTTCAGAGCTTCCTATGGCCAATAGGTGAAGAAAGATTTCACCCCTGTTGACTTCAAGTTCCCCAGCTGCTACACACCCTTCAGTTTCTGAAGCACAGGGCAAGCCTCACCAACACTGCAACCCTAGCAGCCTGTGGCAAACAGATTCTGGGTAAGTCGTAACTGATTAATTAGAGTTGAGCGCACCAACATGTTCAGTGAGTAACAGTAAAAGCTTAACCACCTTCTCGACTCAGACATGGATGCTTCGATGTCACGGGAGAATAGGGTAATTACTTCTAGCTGTTCGGAGCAGCACACAATACAAAGTGGCTTAACAAGGTGCAGAATTAGCATACCTAAGAAAAGAGGACATTATAATGTATCTGTGGGGGGGGTCAGTTACAGTATCATTTAAAACTTGTCACTAATTTTGCAGGCCCTCTTTTAATTATGTAAGGCGTAGAATAAATTAGCCTTATTTTGCTGAAGTAGAAAAATAGGTCATATCCAATATGTTTTGTGTTTAATTTCAGTCTTCTATGTTTTCCACTCAGTGCCTAGAACAGTAGGAATTATCTTGACCTTTTCTGCCATTGTGAATTAAGTTGGTTTCCAGACATGAGATACAGAGAAAAATTAAGAAAGTCTTTTCAATATAAGATGTCCTCTAAAGAAAAAAAAATCCCTAGAAATGTTGCCAACGTAGCCAGGGGCAGAGGGTAGCTCCTCACAGTGTCTGCCAAGCTGTATGTATCTCTGCATATAAGGAGCCTAAGATTGCAATGTCAGTCATGACCTTGTGCTCTGCCAACTTGCTGATTGGGGTCATGTTGGTCCTGGAGAAAGGTAGGAGCAGCAGAGTCAAGGGAAGTTATCAGCCACATCTTTCAGAGTAGTGACAGATGCTGGAGATGTGACAGCGGTCAATCCTCCTTCAGGGGGCCCTCACACTAACCGACCTACATCATCCAGGGCCACCAGGACCAGCTCAAAGCTGTCTGGTGTTCTCACATCAGTTGGTGTGAGGTAAGTATGAGCCACAAGGAAGTCAAATGGCCTCTGGTGGCACAAATGATACAAAGTGGTCCCAAGTGATCCAAGGCTGACCCAAATGACCTACCCACAGTGGCCTGGCTGACTTGATGGGCCCAAGGCAGATCCAACTCCTTGGCCGTGATTAAACAAATATGGCCTCAGATGATCCAGAGTGGCCAGACCATTACCGCTACCTCACTGAGGCATTTCCTAGTCCTTGTTTCCAGAGACCTCATCCATGAAAAGCAACACGTGTTCTACATACGCTCTGCAGTTGCTCCCTGGGAATACTCAACCCTTCTTTGCTGACACTGAGACTGGGGTGAGGCTAGATTAGAAGCTTACCACATGATCAGAGAAGGCCCTGGTAAGACATTTGTCTAAGGGCTAGAATTGAGTGCAATCACTCTTGGCCTTTCCCTGACATATCAATCACTTAAATAAAGAAAGGGCGTTTGCTAGTCAGCTGTCAGGAGAGCCTTCTTGCCTTTCTTTCTTAGCATTTATTTCCTCCATACTGAGATTATTTTCTTGATGCCCCTTTCTAAACATAAAGTACATTCCTGTGGAGTGGCCGTGTTTGCTAATCTGTTCTCTTGAGGCCCGGTGTGTTGCAAGATTGCAGTGATTTGTGAGCAGACACAGAGCAAAGACGAGAAAACAACCCCAGGCACAGGGCTGTCACATCACCTGACAGAGTATCTATGGTTGGGGCCTCAATATGCTAGACACAAGCTCTAGCCTTAATCTGCTGAGTCTGCACTTCCCTCAGACTTCCAAGTAGCATGTGTGTAACTCTTCATAAGCAAAGGGAATAAACCCCAGAGTCATACATACCTCCTGTTATTCAGGGCTCAGGAGCGTCTGATGGACCCTACTCTACCTAGGGTCTAAAGTAAGGTATTAGTGCTGTTTAAGGACAACAGGGAATCCCATGAGGCACCCATACACTAGAAAGTACAAAAGAGACAGAATTGTACATCTGTGACACTAGAGCCTCCAAGACTCCCATTGGGATGACAAGCCAGAGGCACTTACAACGTGTAGAGGTTCAAACACATGCCCTTACCACAGCACATGTTACCTCAGCAGAGAGCTTCCCAGACACACAAGAAGTGGAAGGAAAAAGAAAAGAAGAGAGACAAGTGATGGCCATCAGCAACTCCCTTTCTGATAAACCAGGCAGTCAGATTTGAAGTGCTGACGAGATCGCTTATAAAAACTACATATAAAGTTTGAACATTTCCTAATAGGGGAGTCAGAACCTTCTAAACAGAACAGAGACGGTAGGACTGAGGTGACCCCGCCACAGTACACTGGGCAGGATAGGAGTTAGGCCTGATGGGCCACCTGCACACAAAGCCATCAGGACTGACTAACTTTAGACAAAGTGCTAACAGGGACTGAGGACAGTGAGCTGTTTTGGGGGCATGTGACTGCTGGTCATCTCTCTCCTCTCCCGCACAAGAAAAGAAAGGGTGCTGATCCTCAAACTCAGAAACCTATGCACACATCCACTCACACGCAGGAGAAAACCTCCCATTTTAGAATCTACATTGGTTTATTTTCTCTAAGCCACCAGGTTTACTGAATACTCACTACAAAAAAGGAGGTTCTCCTCCACGTATACAGACAGAAGGTGCCCATCCCAGGCTACCCTCGCTATATCTGGAGTGAGCTCATGTCCTAACCTGGGCTCTGACTTGCACATTAGAACACACAATGATCCTTCTCTTACAGACAAAGCCATTTACAATGAGTTTTATCTGACATTTCTGGGGCCATCGTTCCTTAGTGATGAGTCTCCAAGCAACCTGTCCATCCCAGACTAACAATAACCAGTCAGGGTCTCTATTTCCTCTGCCTGGGTAGTGAACAAAGAAAGTATTTCCACTAGTAATATTGTATCTGTTAGAAATTTGAAAATCAACTTCATGCTAACATTGGGGGAGGGAAGAGTGAGGACCTTGATTTTGTCATCAGAACCCTGGACAATGGAATTTTTGAAAGACTTTCCTCACTACAGACTGCTACACGCTGAATGGGCCCACACAGGGCTGAGAACTTACACTGCAGCCTCTGGGACTGACACAGTTACTGAACATGTTGTTTCTCACTCCAGTTCGCCACTTTGGACACAGGCAGCATTCCTGGGACAACAGGGATGCTGAAGACAATGTTTCCCATGGCAACCAAAACAAGACTCTTTACTCCTAAGTTGAGGTGGTTGGGACCATCCTGAGATACCTTCTTGAGTTATCCAGCTTTATCCCTGGCCCTCCTTGGCTACGGCATGCTGCTTGCTCTGACTATAACTTACACACCTCTTCCCTTCTATCTGACCATCGCTTTGCCTAAGATGCTTCTACATCTATATGGACCATGATGGTCTGGGTGCTAAATGCAGGTAGAAAATTCCCCCAGAAGTTTGGGAAAATGAGTCAGCCATTTCCTTTCCCCCTGTAGCAAATGTTATGCAGACCTCCAACCTACCACAGACGACAGACACTGACCTCCCTGTCTGCAGTTGGCTAGGCTGTAGTATGGGAAATTCCTCCACCAGCTGGTCCAAAGCATCAGCTGAGACCAATGTACTCCCATAAATGACCTCTTTCCACCCGAAGTCAAGGAGGGACAAGGCATTCTGATGGTTTCTAATTGCTCACAACTTACTGTCACTTGGGAGCAAAGCAACCAGACCCCCTAACTGCTCCTCTGAACATTACCTTGAACATATGGGATTACTTCTTGGATAATCCATTCACTGAGAAATCCATTCACTGTGTGGTGGTTTGAATACGCTTGGCCCAAGGAGTGGCACTATTAGGAGGTGTGGCCTTGTTGGCATGGGTGTGTCACTGAGGGGGTAGGCTTTGGCACCCTTCTAGTTGCCTAGAAGACAGGAAGCCTTTCTTCTCCTGTTTGCCTTCAGAACAGCACCACGCCTGCTTATATACTGCCTTGCTTCCCACCATGATGATAATGGACTGAACCTCTGAACCTGCAAGCCCACCTCAATGAAATGCTGTCCTTTATCAGAGTTTCCTTAATCATGGTGTCTCTTTCCAGCAATGGAAACTCTAACTAAGACAGAAGTTGGTACCAGGGACTGGGATACTGCTATGATAGGCCTGACCCATGCTTTTGCTTGGATTTGGGGACTTTGGATTTGGGAAACAGTGGAATGCTATAAGTGGGGTCTAATGGGCCATCCTTGCATAGATGTGAAAGATATTGGTGCTAAAGTGATGTGAACTGTGAAGACCTGGCCCAAGAGGTTTCAATGGGGAAGAATTTCAGGAAGAACCTAGAGATTGTTCTTTCGATATTTTGGTGGAGAATGTGGCTGCTTTCTGCCCTGTCTGAAGAGTCTAAGGTAAAGAGATTTATATTAATTAAATTTATATTAATTTATATTAATTGCATTAACAAAGGAAGTCTCAAAAAGCCCAGGAGACTCTTTATTCTCTGGTTAAGTCTCATGAAGAGCATTTTGATCGAGCATAGCAAGCTTAGAAAGGAAAAATGTAAAATGTATGATTCAAATAATAATAAAGGGGCACAGGAGGTAACATAGAGCTGAATCCTGTGTTCAAGAAGACAAACAGATTAAGAGAGTGGTGACCTCAGGGCAAGATTCCATCCAGCTGAGATTATTGTTTACTTTTTTGCCATTGAACAGAGTATAGTTATATCATGTTAGGCTAATATTATTTCTTAGTTATTATTGTCACTTGGACTTTTAATTTGGAACCAACTACAATCCAGTAATGAAGATGAAGGCTTTTGATCTGGACCTTGAGGCATAGTGGCCATGCATTTAATTCCAAGAGACAGAGCCAAGAAGATCTCTGAGTTCAAAGCCAGTATGGTACAGAGCAAGTTCCAAGGAGTGAAAAGCTTGTCTAGGTGTGGTAATACATGCCTTTAACCCCAGCATTCAGGGGACAGAGCCATGCAGATCTCTGAGTTCAAAGTCAAACTACAGAGCAAATTCCAGGACAGCCAAGCTTAGGCAGTGAAGGAGCTGGAAAACAGAAAGCTAGTGATAATGTAATAGAACAGGAGGCCATATTCCATCCCCAGCAAGCAGCAGAACTCAGCAGCTTCAGTCATGTGGCTCTGACTTCAGAGTGGAAAAAATAGAAGAGACTACTGGGACAATTGAGGCTGGTTAGCTGGAGATAAGAAATTAGCAGTGCTTAAGAAGAGACCAGCATCACTGAGTAAAATCTTCTGGGAAGAAGCTGTGGTCCAGAGATTGCCAAGGTTGTACCTCCTGCTGCAGCTGAACTGCATAATGTGTAAGAGTCAGCCAGGTGGTCCTGGTTTTGAAGGCATGAAGGGGTCACAGAGAGCAGCTGAGACTCAGCACTGAGTGAGACAAGGGAAGGCCATGGGTGAAGAAGGTGCAGCCTCAGTTGCACTTGATGGCCCAGGACTGAATGACATGCATGCAAAGAAGTTGAGGCTTGGCACCATGAAGAGAGCCTATGAGAGGCCATTGATGAAGCCTAGGTACAGTTGAAGATCCCAGTGTATTGGAGATGCCAGTACCATGGGATGACCACCAAGAACAGCAACAGAAGTGGACTGGAGTCGATCAGAG